>NW_023416293.1:18823732-19423732 GCF_014176215.1 Rousettus aegyptiacus | reverse complement strand
TACAATGTCTTTAATAGATGTAGAGGGCTATTTAGACTTTCTATTTTGTTTACTGTCAATTTTGATATGTTGTGTTTTTTGACTTGTTCAATTTCATCTAACTTATTGAATTTTCTGCATAAAGTTGTTCAGAACGTTGTCTTATTATCCTGTCGGTGTCTACAGAGTTAGCCCCGAAGCCTTGAAAGGTTCTATCTCAGCACTTCTGACCTCAGGTGTTGGGGTCCGCACTCGTTCAGTGAGGGACAATGGGAAATAGCACAGTGGGTCTACAGGCTCACTCCGTGGCTGGCTTTTCTTGGTATTCTAATGGATCTTATCAGCCCGAACATAGTCATTAAAAATGTGTTACAAGTCCCACTGGTTTCTCTTTGCATCCTGTGTACACTAGATTCTTCTCACTCTACCAGCCAGGAAAGCAATAATGTTTCTCCTCGTTCCTAGGAGGGACTTATCACTTCCTAGATTTTAGCTTATTTAGGCCTATTTCTGTCCTCAGCTCTCTGGTGGATTTTTTTTAAACTATGATTTTGTAGCTTGTTGCTTATCTGACTTGTTATTATCAGGGTAGAATTAATAGTCTCTTATAACTTTCTATATCCCAATCAGAAAGGAACCATGCCATGAACAACTCTTGCAAAGGCCTTCCCGAGTTGTCCGAGAGGGAAATAAAGAGCAGCCGATATCACTGGGGTGCAGGCTAAGGCTCCAGCTGTAAGTTCTCAGTCCCGTGGATTTTCATACCTCCTGTCAGGGCATGCTTGCTGCTTGGAAAATTTCAACAAATGCATGTTGGGCTTCCATTATAAAATAAAATGGGATGTTAGGAAGTTTATACTGCAGACCTGAAATACCAGACTTGAAAATAACTGCTTCATAAAAATCTTAAGCCCTCATTTCTTCTTTTTCTTAGAATGAAACTTTAGAGTTAGCAATCTTCAATCTAACTCCTACATTATAAAATATCCCCCTTTTTAGTCCATACCCAAACAAACTTTATTCCAGATGGTGATGCTTAAGCTAAGGAAACAGCACTTTTAATGAATTTTAAAATTAAACCAGAGAGAGGTGCTTTGACAGTTGGAACAGGAGAATGTAATTCTAGGTATGTACTTTTCCACTGGAAGTTTTCATTACTTATTTATAACTAGCATTTACCGTGTCAAACTTTTCTATTTTTTAAAGGAAAAAAAGAAACTTTTTCTCCATCTTTTTTGCATCTGTGTTGTCTGGACTCTGACAATCTCTGGAGAGATTCACATGCTTAATAACCTCCAATAGATCTGTATTGAAATAGTCAACATTTTCTATTACATCACCGCAGTTTAAATTAAGGGTTCGTGCCTGTGAGGTCATACATAATTCATACTTTCTGTTTGAGGCACTCCAATTAACATTTTCACTCTCCCTGGCGCAGCATCCCCTGCCTTTTATAGTCACAAAAAGTAGAGTCCAGGTAAGTCCCGCAGAGGGCAGACAGGGGACCGTTGCCTGCATGTCTATGAGGCAGCGCGTTTTGAGATCTGGTGCTCAGCCTTCCAGTTCACCACACTGGATTTTTTAAATGCTTTTTCAAATATCTTCAGGCCCTTGATAACTAAGATCTAAGTACTCAGAGGAACTAAATATACCCCCAGAGGGTACCAAAATAAAAAGCTATTTGATAACAGAAGTTATCACTTTTCATGACCAGGATGCTTTAGTTCCCACTTAGGACACCCTATGCTCACCAAACCGAGGTACCTGGAACTTCTGATGAGAACTTGGCTCTGCGATCCTAACACTCTAACAACAAGGGTAAGACGGTTTCAAGTGCGCTTCGCCTGAGCTCTGGGGCAGTGCGACCACCTGCGGGCCCCACGAGAGGAAGTGCGGGTCGCTCACTTTGCACAGAGGCGCCATCTCTTAGAGAATATTTTCACTTCCCCATCCAACTCTAAACCATGGACGTGTTGAACACATTCCTTGCGACTAAGATTTTTGTTTTTCTTAGACATTATTATTACCAATAAAACTACAGTTGGGAGTTATTTTCTTTGACCTAGGAAACTGTGCCCATCATTTAGATACACATGCCGTGTGGGCACCATAACAGACATCTCGCCTGGGGCCCACCTGCCTGTCCCCGGTAGATCGCCACCAGATGACGGCGCTTCGCGGAGGTCCTGCGCGTTGCGGCGTCGTCATCTTGCGGGCGTCTTCGTCACGCCGGTGTCTCTTGTCCAGGGCTTCAGTCTGCTCTGTGCAGAGCCAGAACACCTTGCAGCGAGCGAGATGGCCAGAGAGGAGCGACACGTCTCACCACAGAAAGGTGGGAACACCGGCCAGCCAGCTTTCCAAACTCACAAAGAGCACAGCCACACCAGCCGCAGGACTCAGCGAGGGCCGAGGGCCGCAGCCTGAGAGGCCCGCAGCTTCCAGGTGGTAAACAAGCCGCCGCCCCTCCCCCCTCGGGCTGCAGGAAGAACGTGCTCGTTCTGCTCCACTGTATAGTAAAAGTACCCCCACAATTGTATAAAAAACACACCTGAGTGAAAAACAAACCTGACTATCCCGCTGGCCCACCCCACCTCAACCCATACCCTGGGAACCGGTGGCTCCGCCGACGTCAGCACTGTGGTCACACCGCAGCCCACACGCAGTTTTGTTTGTGCCTCTTCTATAAACGTATAAAAATAAAGTTCGGATTCGCATGAAGAAAGGAGAGGGAGAGCTGTCACGAAACGAAGTCAGCCGCTCGGTCACCACATAACAAGCAGTAAATTCAGCTCCGAGTGTTGCCCTGAGCTGTTGTCCGCGTGTGTTTGTCTCCATCAAACCCCCAATGTACTGCCTTGTTCCCTTTTTACCACCTTAGGCCACCCAGTCACATCAAGATGCCGCACCAAGGGCCGGCAGCATCGGAAAGCTGTGTTTCGGTTTAATTGAATTAGATTATTTCACTGGAAAGAAACTCTATCTTGTCTATCAGGTTGAGAGATATTTGGGTATAATGATTGGTCTTTCTTTAAATTACATTTTAGAATGAATTTTTTAGAGTAAATTACCAGGAGGTTTACTGAAATCTTCGAAGGCTGGAAAATCATGCCTAGGCAAGGAAAGCAATGTCTCCTTTACCGCTAAACACCTTCTAGGCATAACCGCCCCATAGTCACCGACGGCGATAACACATCTTCTCTGAGCGGACAGGCTGGGAACGTGGGCTTTTCCCTGATGGCTGAGTCGTTTCATTTCTGACCTCTACACGATCAAAATTTAGTGCTCTGCACTCATGCGAAAAATATTCTCATCGATTCTGGTGTTCAAAGAAAATAAAACGAGTCCTATGAGGCAAGCAACTTCCAGAGTAAAGTCTGGATGCTTGAGAATTACAATGCAGAAAAGATAAAGCCCCGTCGCCGGCCAGCGAGCAGAGGGGAGTGAACAGGAAACACGTGACTTGGCTTTAAAAAAACGAGTGTGCATAACCGCGGTCTCCACGAGGAAGACCTCGGACACGTCGGCTTTGGCGAGCTTTCCACGCTGCCAAGGCCAGGAAAGAAAGGAGGACGGAGGGATTGTCTCAGATGGAGGTGACTACAGAGCTATGGGAACGAAGGGCCGGTGGGCTCCTAAACCGGATACTAGTGCAGAAAAAGACCTGAGTAGAAAGAAGTGGGGCGGGGCGGGCAGCAGGACAGAGGCGCGGTCTGGTTGCCAAGGGCGCACCGTTATCACGCCCTCGGTGCTGGCAAGGGTCCACGCTACGCGAGGTGCTACATTACAGGACACCGGGTGGAGGGAATCTGAGAAACTGTTCTGTCTTTGCAATTCTTCTGTGAATCTAACATTATTCTAAAATATAAAGTTTAAGGAAAAAAGTATGTAACTGTTAGGGGCTGCCGACACGTTCTCACAGCACCTGCCATGTTCTGTTAAGGCCAGCTGAGTTTGTTTAAGTCGAGACCAAATGCCTGATCTATGTTCATGAAGTTTTCTGCTCCCCGTTAGTCTGCGTGCCTCCTCACGCCGAGGCAGCAATTCTAATGAGGTCCACATTTTTAATGCTCTGGGTGGACTCTGTCCTTAAAGCCGTCCATCCTTTTTGGTTTGTCTAATCCATCTGTCTGATAAAATGCCACTTCAGCTCTATTTCAATGCCTACTCCCTTAGTGAGGAGCAGTCCTTCCCCGCGGGGACCCCCATCAAAGTCGATAGTTACCCCTAGGAGAGGCACGTGAGCCTAAATCTTACCCAGACTTCCTGCGAATTCTGAGCACGAATGACACCGAGGTGTCACCTCTTCAGAGACCGGTGACCCTGCCCCAGCTCGCTGGGAAAAAAACATTCCCAAGAAGAAGTCTCTGCAAAGCCATCTCAGGTCTTGTTTTCCACCCTATAATGGTGCACTGTGTACACGAGGCGAAATAAAGCAAAGTTCAATGTTCGGTAAGCCCAGTTTATTTTATTCTTATGAGCCACGTTTCAATGGCAGCGAAGGACTGCACGAAGCAAAGCAAAGGGAAGAGCAGCTGCGGCCTCAACACGACTTACAAATGGGCAATGGAATAGTGCTGTGCGATAATCTTATCATCACTATCCTAAAATAGGGAAGGAGTTCATAAAAATCCTGTTATTATTGTTTCTAGTTTACAAAATCTCAGACAACTCAGTCTATTAACATGTTTTTTAAACACCCTTCAAAGTGCATGACTCTATTTTATATTCTACTTGATAATCTATATTTTATTCTTATTTTAGAAAGCCATCAAAAGCAGATTTGGGATATTACCATAGACTAAAATTTGTATTAGTATTAATATTCAAATCACTCGATGAAAAATCAAGTGACTGCAACTGTAAGTACTTTGTTATATGGAATCTGTCCATCTTGAATTTTATAAACAAAAATAATATTTAAAAATAAAATTAAAGCATAAGTAAAAAGCAAAGACTCCATATTATATGATCCCTGGCTGTTACAACACACAGCACATGAGAGTCTCATTCTGAGGATCTGTGCCCACCTCTGAGCATTCACCAAATTGTTCTCAAGTTCTATGCCATTTCTTATTTTTTTTTTACACTAATGGCTATTGCTAACATATCTTTATCCTTAAGCACCTAGCATAATTAATAAATACAAAAAAACGGCAATGCGCATGCCGTAGAAACTTAAATGCTTGTGGAAGAAAATTGAAATGAGAAGATACCAAGCACTTTAAAAAGCAAGGTAACACCTTCTATGAATTCGGATGTACATGGGATCCACTCTGGCTTTGTCATTCATGGGAATTGGGGTGACTTCCTGCTTTTCTCAACGAATAATAATTATGATGGCAATTTTCTCATGAAGATTAAATAACGTGAGATTAGGTAGCATAAAACCAAATGAAATATTATTACCATAAACCCAACATTATGTGATATTTTCCCTGGCTAAAATGATGGTTAAAATCATAAGCTATCATTTTCAATAACAAATGATGCAAAACGAAAGTACTCACAAGTACTCTTGACAATACAAAGGACTGCGCTAATGCTTTAAGAGGATAAGAATCTCCCTTTTCTGGAAATATGAGAGAATAAATACTCCAATAATCCCTCCTGCTACAACACATCTGGACAATGGCTATACTTTGACAAATAGCCATTTAGTACATAGTTGAGCTTCCAAGAATCTAAGTAGACAAAACTCATGCTAAAATAATGAGGGGCTGCACCAATTCACACTCCCACCAGCAGTGTGAGGGCTCCTTTCCCCCCGCAACCTCTCCAGCACTGGTTATTACTTGTCCTGTTGATGGTCGCCATTCTAACAGGTGTGAAGTGGTATCTCATTGTGGTTCTGATCTGCATTTCCCTGACAGCTAGTGAAGGTGAGCATCATTTCATATGTTCGTTGGCCATTTGTATGTCTTTTTGGGAGAAGTGTCTATCCAGGTCCTCTGCTCAATTATTAATTGGATTGTTTGTTTTCTGAACCATTGAGTTGTACGAGTTCTTTATAGATTTTATAAATTAGGCCCTTATCAGAGGCATTGTTCACAAATATATTCTCCCATTCAGATGGTTGCCTCTTTGCCTCGTTGATGGCTTCTTTTTCTTTACAGAAACTTCTCAGTTTGATACAGTATGGATGGTCCTCAAAAAACTAAGATTAGAATTACCATATGACCCAGTAATCCCTCTTTTGGGTATTTAACCAAAACTCTTGAAAACATTCATCCACAAAGCCCTACACACCCTTATGCTCATTGTAGCACAATTCACAGTGGCCAAGCCACAGAAGCAACGGAAATGTCCACGACAGATGTTTGGACAAGGACAATGTGCTGCATGTGTACAATGGCTGTTACTCAGCCATAAGAAAAGATGAAATACTGCCATTGTGACAACATGGATGGGTCTTGAGATTATCATGCTAAGCAAAATAAGTCAGACAAAGTTGAGAGATATATGATTTCACTCATACTTGGGATATAAAACTAAAAGTCACAAATGGACATGACAAACAATCAGAGGCTCATGGACGGGGACAGTGGATTAGTGGTTACCTGAGGGAAGCGGGGAGGGGGAGGGAGGGAGGGGTAGAGAGGGTCGAACACTTGGTGGCAGAAGGAAATTTAACTTTGAGTGATGAACGTGCAGTGCAATATACATATGACGTATTTTGAATTATACACTTGAAACCTATTTGATTTTATTAACCAATATCACGCCAATAATTTTAATTAAAAAATGAGGGAGTTGAAAGTGGAGTGGCGAATTAGCGCTGCGGCGGCAGCTCTTCTGGGTCGTTTGACAATGTCAGAAGCTTAAGGTTCTGAACCACGCAGCACCGCACAGAGAGCAGACGTGCGCACTCGCAGTGGGAGGGGGTGGGAACGAGGCCCCCGTGTAACTCTCGAGCTTGTAACTTCTGCATCTATAACGAAACAGCGAGTAAGAAAAAAAGTGTCTTATCTGTCGGAATGACAAGAAACTGCTTTTAACATAAGCTCTGGATCAAAGAAAAATATCAAGAATCGTTTCCACTGAGAATTTAACAATGTTTTAGGACATATGACAAGTCTCAACAAAGTTCAAACAACATAAGTATAAAAACGAAATTGTTAAAAATCAAAAATTTGCATCTAACTTATGAGTCAAAGAAGAAATTTGAATGACAATCAAAACACATCTTTTTGCATAAAAAGTTGAATTTGCTCATATATACCTTGAAAATTAACCTGCTAATTGTGGCCTCTTTGATCTCCTATTAATATAAGATCTTTAAAATAACCACATGATAATATATTGCAATATGTGACTTTTCTTTTTAAGTTAAATATTTGTAAGTATGACACGAGAGTAAAAATAAAATAAGTTAATCTAAGGGATCATTTATAAAACATAATACAAATTTCATTTTCCACATTCATGAGTTCCAGTTACATAGTAGGTATTCAGTAATTGTCAAGTATTTTCATAGAAGATGATGCAATTTCATGGCAATAAGTACCTTTACCCCTAGTTATTTTTAATCCTTTTTTTTTTTGAAGATACTACCTTGAAGCAAGCATTCTCCACAGCAACCTGTAAACCACCTTTGATTTTTCTTTGAAAAGTAAGAGTCCTTCAGGTAAGGAAAGGAAGGTGTGGTGGGTCACTGCAGGTGATACCAGTGGGTTCGCCGCTGCGAAGCCGAGTGGTCACGGACCAATTCACGTTCCCTCCCGAGAACGAAGCCCAAAACTGCACGGAGCTGCTTCCTGGAGCTCGGAATGGCTCTTCCCGTCACAGCAGGACGAGCACTCAAAGTGTTAAAACCAGAGCTGCCACCTGATCCAGCGATCCCACCCCGGGGTACACAGGGACTGGGACGGACATTGGTACACCCATGTTGAGCAGCACCGCTCACCGCAGCCCAAGAACTGAAGCAACTCAAACGCCCACTGATGAACGAATGGATTTAAAAAGAATAATATATGCACATGCTGGAATATTATTCAGCCTTAAAAAGGAAGGACATTCCGACCCACGCTACGACATGTATGAACCCTGAGAACGTCAGGCTGAGTGAAACAAGCCAGTCGCAAAAGGGTACATACTATGTGACTGCACTTACGTGAGGCTCCTGTAGGAGTAGAGCCCAGGGAGACAGTCGTGCGGCGGGGACCGGAGTGGGGCGCCCGCAGCGGAGGAGGGGAGGGGGCGCTTCCATTTTGCAGGATGAAAGAGTTCTGGAGATGGACGGCGGTGGCACAGCAGTGGGACTGTGCCTAATGCCACTCGGCCGTGCACTTAGAGTGGTTAAGGTGATAACTTTTATGTTATGTATATTTCACTGCGGTTTTTAAAAATGGCTCTTACCACTTTAAACCGTTCAACCTGCCTAGCCTCGGCTGGTGCCAAATAGTTTTTGCTCCAAGCTGAGGGAAAGATGAGGCCACATTTAATGTTGTTGGAACTATTCCTCTTTCTTCCAGCCTGGGTTTTCCCCTGTTATTTAAATCACACACTTCTTTTCCGAATGCATCAGGATTAATGAGATCTGGCGGGAATGCGGACATGAACCCCCATAAGAGCAAAACACGTGCATCTTTTTCTAAATGCGACTTACATATAGGCCACTCTCCAGCAGTAATGATCATTAGCATTCGCGTAGTAAGGGTGTTCGCTTCTCCCACACCAGGACTCACTATTCTGCTGTTATTTTCGGGCTTTGTTGGAACAGAAGCGTTCGTAATGTGCATAGATCACCATTTGCATAGCGAAGTGTGATTACTCAATTTATAAGTGAGCTCACGATTTTTTATTAGGAGAGAAATTGTTTTACCCAATATGAATGCCTACAGGGCAATGTCATCATGTATGGGAACGGAAGGACATTTTTTTTTATTGGTGCATCTTTTCTAATTTTGATTCTTGTTTTTGAATTTAACAGGACTCAAAAATGTGGTTAGAAACATGCAGGGCCTGCCTGAGAATCTCCACGTACGTCCTGGATACTCATTTCATTTCCATTCGCTTCACATTAAGCAGGGGCAGATCACCGTCGGGCTGGAGAGTGAGAGGCAATGAGAATCCGCTCGCCCGCGGTGAGCCAGGGGCACATTAAACTCAGCAGTCACTGGATTAAAACCGTAACATGCTCCTCGAAGGCGACCCGCTTCCAACAGCCCAGCTCCCGCGACCCGGAGCGGCAGGGAGGGAGAAGGGTGTCCCCTCCTCTTCCCTCCACAGCACCGGTTCAGTGTTCACTACTTAAGTAAGTGCTCAGATATGTATTGAGCAATTAGCATCTTCCAGACGGTGATCTACGCACTGGGATCAAGGGGTGAATAGAACAAAGTCCTGTTTTCTTGGTTATTGTATTCTATTCTTGACCATGCCCTGTGCTCAATAAACTTGGATAGATTTATGAGAACAAGAAAACTCAGAAATCCAGGCCTGGCGTAAGTCGAGGACTTCCAAGTGAGACACCCCTAACTCGCAGCGCGTTCTTTACAGACGCCATGTGACTTTTGCTTTTTTCACTCTATTATCTCTTTAAATAGAACACTGTGGACATAGTGCAGGTGAGTCTCTGCCACCATGAACCACCTCTGCTGCCATGCTCAGGGAGACGGCCCTCGGTGCAGGACGCCGAGCCGCTGGGGGGTGCCGGCTTCCGTGCGCCCCTCTTCCGCCTGTAAACAAACTCGGTCTCCATGCTTCTCACATGGCACTGGGTGTCTGTCTTTCTGCTCGAATTTCCCCTGATGAGCCACTACTCAGCTCTCCCCCAAATCCCGCTGACACAGTATCATCTGTGCCTCTCAATATGTCACACGTGAGACTCGCCAAGTGTTTGTTATGAGGAAGACACTTAGGAAAAAGAACAATATTTTTTGTGACTTAGATTCATAACGTAAAGAAGAGATTCTGAGTTGTCTATAGTCATTTCCAGAATTACACTGCATCATTTTACCGTTAAAATTCATTAGTGCTGGTTCCAGAACATGCTAAAGAAATTTCTCTTTGCAGAGGCCACTTACTGGCAGTGCATTCCTCTGAAAGATGGCTCTCCTCGTTCAAGGCACAACATGACATTTCTTCCCTGTAAACTAAAAAACACTTGTGAGATAAAAACTATGGAGAGATTTCCATGAACACGTGTGCTTTTCAAATTCCATGTGACGTGATTTTCTCTAGTGGTGGTTTTTTCGGCCGCTCTGCCTTCACGACCGGAGGTGGGCACTTCTGTAGAGATCACACTGTTAGCAATGCATGCAGAGCTGTGCCGCTCGCAAGCCTTCAAGACGCCCCCACGCGTCTTCACAGTGCCCCCAAGCCCCTCGGTCTCCTCCTCACACGGTTCCTCTTTTCCATGAGCTGGAGAATAAAGTGTGCCCACAGACATAAAGGACGCCTCTGGACTGATGAGCGGACCGCAAGAAGCCGAGAGGGGTTTAGACGGAAGATTCCATTTTCTTTCAAGCTTCGAGAATAAAATCGATGAATTTTGTGAGATCCATAGAACCCCGCTGAGGGTTTGAGGGTCCGTGCAGGGGTTTCTCCAGAAGAAATAAGATACAGACAGAGCCATTTCCACAAAGGACGGGCTGTGCGCGCACCAGCGGAACTCCCTGGACGGGTTTAAAAATTCAGATTCTAGGACCTCGTTTCACAACTGAAAATTAGAACACCGAGGTACCGCCTGACGCTCTGCATTTTCCTGTGCATCCGAGGTGAATTCTGTGCACACTCACTTTGGGAACCAAATACACTAGAGATGAGAGGTAAGAAAGACAAGAATTAGACGTGGGAACGCCACGTCCCTCGTCCGTGTTCCAGCCAATACAGAGCGACTGCTTCTGAAATGCGTTGATTCTTCTGCTTTGTCAACCGATGGCAGTAATTATTAGCTAAGAACAGAAAGGCTGGGGGTGGGAGACGGAAATCACCGAGACGATGGCACACACACCCGCGTGTGCACGCACGAGACGGCCGTCCAGTGCACTACTCGTTTATTGGAGATGGCGCACATCACATCTCTGGAAAGGAAATGCTTATAATTTAACATTCAAACCAATAACATTAGAATCTCTAGTAATCCATGCATAACGCACGATTCTTTCAGCTCTACTACCCACGTGTCAACCCACCACTGAGCCAATCAGTGCATTTAATGGCCACAGTAGAAGGATGTCTTAACACGAACACATAAACATGTTGAGTTACTGAGAGTACTAAAAAATAACAACGAAAGTAAGTTCTGCTAGAAACAGAAATGGGACGGCAATTGTGGACTCCCAGTAACAACACAGCCTTTAAAGAAGATCTGAAACTTGACTGACGATTTTGAGAATGAGTGGGATTTTCACAGGCAGTAGAGTCTGGAGAAGGCATGCCTGAGCGAGGCAGTCGGCTGTTTAAATATTTTATAGGCCTGCCCGCTGTTTACCGAAGGCAGAATGCAGAAGTAACAGCTCAGTTCAAAGGTGTGAGGAGGCCGGCTTTCTTTCTTCACCCAAGATAACAGCTCTGTGAGATCGCTTGCTAGGAGAAAAGTTAATCGTTTTCTCTTTCTTTTACCTTCTATATATATATATATTTTAAATTTAAGTAATGTCCAAATAGATATTTCAATTGAGATATCAGGGGAAAGACGCTTCACGGACTAATTAATCGTAAGAGCTGGCTGTTCACATAGCCGGACACCCGCTCCTCGGACGTCTTAAACTCGCCCTTTATTCCCCAGTTCAAGCTTCGTGTCCTTTGTAAGTTATTTTGTCATCCACTGTCACACCCTGTCATTTCACCCCTGTGCTTCCTTTTGCCATTTTTGTAGAAATGATCACACTGCTTTGTGATTGTTCTTTTCCCTACATTGTCCCACTAAAGTCTAAGGACTAAGTTGTGAACTTCTATGGAGTTGGGGTCTCAGCTTTAAAATGGCCTGTGACGAGTAGGTAATAAGCGTTGGGTAAATGAAGTCCTGCGTGAATGCAGGACTGGGCGGTGGGCGCGAGGAGACCACGCTGCCGCCCCGGCAGGGACGGGTGGGGTCAGGCTCCTGGTGTCACCCTCCACGTTCTCCTCCGGTCCCTCCCGCATTCATGTCGCATCTCTAAGGCAAACCCTAATTTTCGGCTGGTTCTCTTTTCTCTGCCTGTAAGTGCTCTCGAGTCTCTCTGGTGTTTAAAGTGAAAAGTAACAAAATGTCCACCGCGCCCCTCAGCGTGCCCACCGTCGCCGCTCCGGCCAAGCTCACCAGCCACGTGCACTTGTCCAATAAATAACCACGCAAATTCTTATTTTTTTTTTTTTTTACTCTTCTATTTTAATGAGTTGAACCTTCTTATTAACACCGCGTCCGCACGGCGTGCGTCTGCGCCGCGGCCTGCTTCCTGGGGCTCGGCCGTGGGCACGCCCGGCCCCCGCCAGGCCTCTGCGTCCCCGCGTGGCTCGGAGCACTGCGCACTCGGCTTCCCGGAGCCGCGGCATCTGCTGCCACGGCAGGTGGGGACGCGCCCGAGTAACCCCCCGACCCCTGAGCTACAGGAGCTTTTATTCCTATGACCGTCCGTCCGCGTCCCACATCAGACGCCCCAGAGCAGCGGTGGCCAACCTTTCTGGCACCAGGGACGGTGCTTCTAGGAGCACCTGACGCCTGAGGATCCGAGGCGCGGCCGGGCGGCGATGCGGGCGCCGGCGGCGGCTGCGGACACACGGGGCCTTCGCGGGCCACCCGCGGCCCAGCCCCTGCGGTGCCGCCCGGTCCTCACGGGCCTGGGCGGGCCTGGACCAGCCCGGGCTGCGGGCCGCTGTCCAGAGGGAGACGTGGACGGAGGCGCGTGTGCAGGGCGCTGCGAGCCGTCGGGCCGCGGGCAGAGGCGCCGGGACAGCCGGCCCGAGAGGACAGCGAGCTGGGACCGCGCGCGCGGCTCGGGGGTGGCGCCGGCGCCGGAGGTCCCGATCTGCAGGGGCCGCGAGCCCCGCCTCAGTGCGGACGGACCTCGGGGACGCGGGTGGCCCCCGCAGCGCCGCGCCTCGGTGCAGACTGACTTCGGGGGTGCGGGTGGCCCCCGCAGCGCCCCGCTTCAGTGCAGACTGACTTCGGGGACGCGGGTGGCCCCCGCAGCGCCCCGCTTCAGCGCGGACGGACTTCGGGGGTGCGGGTGGCCCCCGCAGCGCCCCGCTTCAGCGCGGACGGACTTCGGGGACGCGGGTGGCCCCCGCAGCGCCCCGCTTCAGCGCGGACGGACTTCGGGGGTGCGGGTGGCCCCCGCAGCGCCCCGCTTCAGCGCGGACGGACTTCGGGGGTGCGGGTGGCCCCCGCAGCGCCGCGCCTTCGCCGAGGCCTCCGCGCGACCCGCTCTATGGAAGCGCGACAGGGACTTCCGTCCTGGGCGTCTCCTGTGACCCCTGCGGCTCCCCAAACGCACCTGAGCCGTGAGTGTCCCCACCTCGGAGCCTCGGAGCGGGGGACAGAGCAGAGGGGCAAGAGCCGGTCCAGTTTCAAAGTGTGCACCCCGCGGGGGAGCCCGGGGGCCGGAGACAGACCCGGGAGGCCGTCTGGGCGTCGGGCCCAGCAGGCGGCGCGGCCCTCGACGGGTGGCGCGGCCCGCAGGCCGGGGCGCGATGGCCGCGGGGAGCGCGGAGCGCTGGGCTTCGGCCTCGAGAAGGGGCCCGACTCCTGCTCCTGGAGTGCGGGGTCCGGCAGAAACCCAGACAGTTTTGAGGAATGCCCTGGAAGGGAAGCGGCCACGTGACAAATAAAGGCACAGGGTCCAAAGACGGTCACCTGATCCCTGTGCCCGGTGTGGAGGGAGGACGCGCCCCAGCGTCACCCCAAAGCAGCCGAGGGCCTGGGCCGAGGGGCGCAGGGCCGGGAGGAGGGAGGGCCTGGGGGGGGCAGTGGCGACCCCCGCGACGTCGCGACCGTGGGCAGCGGGCAGCGGGCAGGGCCGCCGGCCCGAACCGGGGCGCGTGGCGCGGACCAGACCGGTTTCGAGCATCGAGAAAGTGCCATTCCTTATGGAGACGGGGTAGTTTAGTACGTGTGCGCGTGAGCTGTGCGGTGTCTGTGTGTGTGAGGGTGTGTAGTCTGTGTGTATGTGTGTGTAGTATGCGTGTGTGTGAGGGGTGCCGAGTGTGAGTGTGTACGTGGGGGTGTGCGGGGTGTGTGTGCGCGTGAGGTGAGAACGGAACAGACACAGGAAGAAGCAGGTGGGCCTCCGGGAGGGGCGGATTCCTGGGGCTGCCCTCGGTCCCCCGCCCTCTGTCCCCCACCCTCTGTCCCCCGCCCTCCGTCCCGAGCTCTCCGGTTCGCCACCTGGATCTTTCCGGAAGCCCTACTTCTCTCCCGTTAAGCCAAGCGCTGCGTTTTCCCTTACAACACTGCTTTCCTACGTCCCTTCTCTCCCTGAGCTTGGTTTTCCTTGTTCTCCCGTTTATCCCAACAACCCCGCCTACCCGTTTGACTTGACCGTATCCCTGGGTCTATCGACAGACAGAGATACTGTGTTTTGCTTTTACAAAATTAACTAAAAAGATTTGGTCCCATATTTGTGATTGTTTTTAGGCCAAAGCAGAAAATCATGTACCATGTAACTTGATGAATAGGTAAAATGGTAATCTCCTCGCCTGGTGGAATGCGTTACCGAAAATCCTACATCCCTGAATATCGATTTTGTCGTAATCCTTAACGTCCATTTCAGCGCCATGAAGTCAGATTCAATATTTAGAAGTTCGATGCATTGACAACAGTAGAATTAAACATATTGAAACTTATTGATCCCTTTCCAATCTCTTCCATCTATTTTAAGCATTGAATCGTGAAAACGTATTCTAGAGATTGACCGTTTGCCCTGTTTATTTATGTTATATAGTATTAAATTCTTTATGTGGTACAATCACTGCCATGCCATTGATATTACAAGGTAAGACAGTGCAAAGTAATTTAATATTGCTTCAGACACTGCTCAAAATCACCTCATAGGCCTTCGGGTTCTGTTCTGTTAGTGAGCTTCTTCTTCCTCTCTAATTTTCAAGACACATAATGTTTTTCTTGATATTAATTCTTGCACTTTGTTTACTCATATTATACACCAGAGACTGTTTGTCATCCATATTTCTCCTGAGCTTACCTTCAATTTGTCATCGAAGGGATAAGGGACAAGTAGGTAACTGTAATAAATTCCACAAGGGCTAGCACAAAGAAAAGTTTCTGGTGTGATACTAATTTGAAATTACAAAAGCTCAACTTATACATGTATTATCTTAACTGTAGAAAAACATGAATAAAAATATAACAAAATATTAACAAAGTTGTTACTAGGAATACAATTATATATATTATTTCTCCTTCTACCTTTCTCCTTTTCCCAAATTTGTATAGGGACAATGAATTGTGTTTTATTTAGAAAAACAAACTTTATTAAGCAAGCACAACACACTTATTTGGGACTGGTTAAGTTATTTATTATCTTTGCTACTTGGTGGTATTGTGAGGTAGCTAGTCAGAGATGAGCAACAGGGGAACCTAGGAATAGAGGCCCAGCCCAGAGGCCACCCAGAGACCACCCCACCAGGAGGTAGAGAATCCCTCCTGCATCCCTCGGGGCAAGGGACAAGAGGGCCGTAACCTATAGCTGGTTTAATCTGGCCACAGACGCATGCGCAGAAGGTACTGCCCTAACCTGCACATAACCTCAGCCTCATTATATCATCACTGTAATACCTTGTTTATGCCTGGAAGTTCATGAATCTAATTATAACAGACTGAATTCTAGGTAAGCACATGCACACTTGGTAAAGAGTCGTATGATCTCGCGTGCCAATCACCCAGGAACAGCTTTGTAACCACTCATTGTGCAGACCACCCTGCCCCCAGCCGCCCCCCCACCCCTGCCCTCTCCGCATCCCCGGGTTATAGCTCTCCATCTTCCCAGGCTGTAACCCATTCCCCACTGGGGTGCATATCCTCATTCCCACGTGGTTAGCCAGTTTAGGCTTGATTCGTCTTCTACTTCAAAATGTGCCTTTAATAAATACTTCTCATAATTGTCACTGAGTAGAAATGTATTTCTTCATCAGTAATAAGGACTGAGAGCTATGTGTGTATAAAAAATAGTAGTTTTCTGGTAATTAATTATAATTGAAAATGCAGACAAAATATTCTTACAAAATTTGTTTTTCAGGGACAAAACATTAACGAGACAGGTTGTAAGTTTCGAGACATATAAATTATTACTTCTCACTTGTTACTGTCCAGCGGGATCTAGTCCATTTTTGAAATGTTGATTTCATTGCCTTTCTTCATTGTATCTGTGTTGTCACAAAAGTTCCCTGCCTGTACCGATATCGTATTCATAATAGTTGTCATAAAATTCAGCTTATTCAACAGGAGAAGGAATTTAAAGAATCTTTAATTAACACAAACACAGCCCTCATCATAGTGGGCTGAAGAAATAGAGGAGTTTAGTATTCAAAGCTTAACTCCTACGCTGAGTCAGACAGACAGGGGACATGGTTCATCTGAGGGTCCAGGGACACCTGGCTGTGCCCTCTGATTAGATGTGACTCCACAGGAGCCCAGCCACCAGGGGGTGCTGTGAGGAGGGCAGGCCTACCATAGCCCCCAAGCCAGCAGAGCCCCCCAGGCCCGGTGCCTGAGCTGGGGACCCAGGAATGAGAAGAGGACGGACAGAGGACACTGGCTGCCCCACGCCTGCTGATTTAACCTTTCACTGGCTGTACATGAGCCTTAAATAAAGTTGTAATTCTAATTCCTCCTGATTTTATTCAGAAACATGGACCTAGCCTGGAATCCATATGTGTTCAGAATTCACTCTATATTACAGCCATTTACATTAAATCACATTATAACATTCATAAGGTCCCAAGTCAAAGAACATCTTATAAATAACGTGACAATAAATATCGATGCCTGATTTGAGGACGTCCACCGCATCCTAACAGCAGAGCGAGCAGCAGTCCTGAGAGGCATCTGCCTTCACAGGCTTTTTTCTGCCTGGGCTTTGCTGCAGGCTCCATCAATAATCTCAGTAAAACCGAAAGCTGAACATCACTGAGTAATATTGAGTGTTTTAGCCTTGTCTCACCAGTAAGCTGCTGAAACAAAGAGCCAGCTTTAAACCATGAAATTAAATTCACTTTCCTATCCTTCATCATTCAACGCTTTACCCACTGTAATTAGGCACGGTATGATCATATTAAGTCATTTTAATTGTTCATAGAAAAAGAAAGGGCAATTAAGTTTTTCGATGTGATTTTTATGAGCAAATTAAAGTGGTAGAAAGAGACAAAGCACTTCACGGCCAATTCTGCAATAAAGTTACTACCTTCTCTTTGCATAATGTGTAAATGATACAGATTTTTATTGACTAATTAAAAATGTAAAAGAAAAAATTAATCAAATTAAAATACCTCCTATACACTGGGCAAGCAATTAATGTTTGCCAGAAAAAGTAAAAGAATGAATAAATTTTCAAGAATATTTCTATGACCAAAACGACATAGATACATCAGATATTATGTTCAAAGAAGTTCAAACTTAGTCATAAAAATGAACACTTTAAAAACCTAAGTGCTTTCTACCTCCGCCAATTATGTGTGTCCCTTTCTTTCAAATGTGTTTTGTTACTTGCTCCTTTTCCACCTTAGCCATTGTATTGGTTCACATGCAATATTTATTTATTTAGGTGTCTATCGTCTGGCTCCTCACTAGAATATAAACTTGATTAAGCCTCTGTCTTTTCCACTCCAATGTTCTCAGCGCCTGAAACAGCTCGTAAGTACGCTGTAAACATTTGTTCTGTCCTTTTCCCCCTCATCAATCAACACACACGTGACTGAGATTCCGAGATGCGTAAACCCGCTCCGGTTATCACACCATGTGACTCTCAGTCCTCCACTGAGATCTGACTATTTCTTAAGACTTATTACAGCCACATAGCAAAATGTGCCTTGGAATTTCTCTTGATTCCCTTTTTGCCTGCCAAATAATCTCTTACAATCTGTTTCTGGACAGATCGAGATATATGACTATAATTAGGCAGATACAAGGTAAATAAAGCATCTTATCTGAGGACGATGTGTGCAAAGGGCTGAATAACCGTTTAGGTCCACGTTGGAGAAGGGACTCTAGAATGATGGATTCCAAACCCGCCGTGCCTCAGAATTAACTGAAAGAGCTTTATTTCAAAAGAAAAACAGTGAGGATGAATAACAAGTTATTTAACATGTTTTGTGTTATATGATCTGAAAAATAGGAATAAAGCAACTTAATAAAGGATGAAAAAGAAGCAGGAAAGAGGAAAGCTGAACAGTAAAGCTGAACAGTTCATTGCTTGTTGTACAGGCAACGGGTGGATTCAAAACATTGCGCTGGAGGCGTCTCGCTCCCCGCGGTCGAACTGCGCTGCGGGTTACAGCAATCCGAGCGGCACGGCCCTGGCGCAAAAACAGACGCCAACGTCGATCGACCGGGTCGGGGAGCCCAGAAATAAACCCACACCTGTCACGGTCATTTAATCCAGGGGCCCCCAACCCAGGGGCTGTGGACTGGCACCGGTCCATGGTCTGCGAGGAGCCGATCCCCGCAGCAGCAGGTGAGCGGTGGGCGAGCAAAGCTTCATCTGTGACCGCAGCCGCCCCCAGCGCCAGCGTCACCGCCTCAGCCCCGCCCCAGAGCAGCAGGCGTTAGATGCTCATAGGAGCGCCCGTCCCTGTGCCAAAAAGGTTGGGGACCGCTGATTTAACCTATGACAAAGGAGGCAAGAGTACACAACGGGATAAAAACAGTCTCTTCAATAAATGGCGGTGGGAAAACTGGACAAAAGAAAAATGAAATTGGACCACCTCCTTACACTGTATACAAGAATAAACTCAAAATAAAGACTTAAATGTAAGACTTGAAGCCATAAAATTCCTGGAGGAAAACATAAGTGGTAAACTCTCTGACATTGCTCTTAGTAATATTTTTATCTGATATATCTCCTCGGGCAAGAAAAACAAAATACTAAATAAACAAATGAGACTACATCAAACTAAAAAGTTTTGGCACAACAAAGGAAACCATTAACAAAACAAAAAGGCAGCCTACTGACTGGGAGAAGATATTGGCCTATGATTCATCCGATAAGGGGTTACTAGCCAAAATACAAAGAACTCATACAACTCAGCACCAAAGAACAAACGATCCAACTAAAACATGGGTAGAAGACATGAACAGGCATTTGGCTAAGAGACATGTGAAAAGATGCTCAAGATCATTAGTCATCAGAGATATGCAAATTAAAACCACAATGGATATCTCCTCACTCCTGTCAGAATGGTCATCATCAATAAATCGAGAAACAAAATTGGCAAGGATGTGGAAAAAAGGGAACCCTCGTGCACTGTTGGTGGGATTGCAAATTGGTACAGCCACTATGAAAACGGTTTGGAGGTTCTTCAAAAAATTAAAAATAGGACTGCCTTGTAACCCAGCAATTGCAGTTCTGGGTATTTATCCAAAGAAAACTAAAACACTAATCGAAAAGACCCTCATGTTAATGGCAGCGCTATTTACGATAGCCAAGATATGGAAGCAACCTAAATGCCCATCAATAGGTGATTGGATAAAGAAGAGGTGGTACATATGTATAACGGAATATTACCCAGACCAAAAAAAAAAAAGAGAGAGAGAGAGAGAAATCTTACCATTTGCAACGACATGGATGGACCTAGAGGATATTATGCTGAGTGAAATAAGTCAGACAGAGAAATACCGTATGATTTCATGTATATGCGGAATCTAAGGAACAAAACAAATGAATGAACGAAACAGAAACAGACACATAGATACAGAGAAAACGTCATGGTTGCCAGATGGGAGGGGGTTAGGGAGGCTGGGTGAAAAATGAGAAGGGATTAAGAAGTACAAATTGGTAGTTACAAAATTAATAATAATAATGATAATAATAAATATACTACTAAAGACTTACAAACAAGCTAGTAGATGGTTAAATTAAGAACATAAGACTATGGGTCCTAAAAAGGAGATAAGTACAAAGTGAACCATTAAAAAAATACAAAGCCTCTTTAAATACCCAAAGATTGCTTTTAAGATAAAAGATAAAAGAAAGCACACACTGCAAAGAGACAGCAAACATACCACAAAACGTAAAGCGTGTGCCCGCGTCTCTTCTGAAGCGCCTCCCCGGACTCTGAGCACCGCCAGCCCGCAGCGGCGGCGGCCCCTCACACAGACCCGTCTCCGGTAACACCCAGACTAAAGACGAGCTTTGATGGCAGAGTCCACGCCTAGGGCAGGGAAGGCAAAGCTGAGCTTAGGACATCTTAATGGGTCAGAAGACAAAGAAACTTTTAACGCCGTGTCAAAAGGTCCCAGTGGCCAGATTGAGGGGGCTCCCAGGGGCTAACATAATGACAATTTAAACATAAAAAAGATTGGCAGACTGTACCACACTGACTACGGATGTGCACGGGTCCGTAACTGCACTCGCAAATGCCAGAAAAACCTCAGTTTCCCACAATTCAAAAGGCTGTTAAATCCATTCCTCAATCCAAAAATTGATCATTAAAGGGAAAGAAGTAAGCAGTTAGAACTGAATTTCAGGATAAGCAAACGCCCTGTCGAAAAGGAAAAGCTTTTTAGAAGAATTCTAGTTAATAAATGTGTAAGAAATGATACCATTTTTCTTTTTCAAATTCTAATGAAATTAATTCTAAGGCAAAAGTCGATGTGAAAACCATCCTTAGGTGAACAGTTGATGGGAAACAAGCACAGAGCTTGATTCCGGATGGAGGCAAAGAAGGAAAAGATGAAAAGAGAAACCGACGGAATTCAACTACTAATTTGAAAAGTTAGCCCTAATGCCGAGCCAGCAAAGACATTCTCTTAACATGGCTTGAAATGCAAAGCTGGTAGTGTTTAGATTTCCAGAACTAGGTCATATCTCCTTTTGTGAATTAAATGAACGTGATGATCTCACTTGTGATCACGACCCACATAAAGGCCTGCTCATACAGCCTTCCTCGGGGCCAAAATTCACACTGTCACAATGAAAGCTCAACTGGAAAACTTTGTCTTTAAACATCTTCACCGTGACAAGTGGCACGACTCAGTGCTGAGGACCCAGGAAAGCTCTGTGATTCTTGTAGACAATGTAAGTGGGTGGAATGTACTATGTGTAGCCGGTTAGTGTCTACGCTTTGTCGTTGGCCAGTGACAGCATGCCAGAGCCTTCCCAAGGTGAATTGTGTCCACTCTGTGGCACAAAATGTCATGGGGTGAGAAACCCGCTCGACACACACACTACAGAGGCCACTGAGACCAGGCTCTCTGGCTCGGGGGCCGCCGTGGAGACAAAGGACCTGGGAAGGTTGGTCCTCAGGGATGCCTGTCTCCGACCTTGTCTTTTTGCTCCAGATCTTATGTCTGGAGCCAGAAGATGAGTCTCCCTCCTCTAAGGGGTCTGATCCTAACGAAGGGAAGAAAGAAAGCAAAGTAATGGCTTCAACATGTGGCCCCTGTACAAAGCTATAGCATTAGATGATCTCCAGAGAGTTAGAAAATGCGCTGGGAATGCTTTGGGATGGCTGTATAATCCCCTGTACAGAGTTAACCACTGATGGCAGAACGAAGCCATTACCAGTTTAACATGTCCACTGCCCTCTTACTGCCGCACTACAATTAATCCCATGCTGTCACAGTATTATTAATGACATTATCTCGTCATGCTCCAGTCTTCACAAAACGTCCCCAATGGTCATATCAGTAAAGAGCTTAGCACTGGATTTTCTTATCAATATTCTTTAGTTAAGCTGATTAGATGTATCCTCCAGATGAAGGCAGCATTATTCTATGCAGTGCTGTTCGAAGGGATTAGATGTTTTTCACAAGTGCTGATTAGTAACTGTATTGTTGAGACCGGAACGGTCCCAGGTTCTAGCGGGAGGCACAACGGGCTCGTCCCACAACGCCGGGAAATGGACGGGTTCAAGTCCAACCCCCCAGAGCTGTAACAGGCGGAGAACGGTCCGGACGGGCCCCCAGCCGGGCCTCCCCGAGGAGCACGCCCGGGCCCGGGCTCCGCTCGCGGCTGCGGGGCCTCCACCCGCCAGGTGGCGCCAGGCCGCGCCTGGACCCAGGTCGCAGGATGCCCGCGCCCCGGCCAGGTGCAGTCTCCCGACGGCGAGTCTCTTTTCTTTCTTTTCCCTGCTTTCCTCTCGTCTGCCTCCGTGGACACCCCTGTTTTATCTAAGGAGCACAGTCCCGTCCGCTCACTCTGCTCTAGGTCCTCACCGCCCTTATCTTTTCTTATCAAAGTTGTATATAACCACATAGTTTTTAAAAGAAGAACAGAAGAGCGTAACACGTGGACCAGCCGCCCCCCGGGCTCGCACGCAGCTCGTCCGCCCGCGCCCGGCCCTCGACGCGCAGGCCGCCGGCCGCACGCCGGGGCCACCGGGCCGGCGACACACGCCCTGCGGCGGGCGTGGCGCGCGCGAGCCGTCGGCGGCGCGGCTGTGCCCCCGGGGCGCGCGGCGGCGCGCGGGGAGACGGCGGCCTGCGACGGCCCCCGCGCCCGGGCGGCCGGTGCGCAGCCCGAGCTCAGATTCTACGTTCACGGTGCTCGTAAACCAGACGCCGACTCGCCACCGTGGAACACGGGGCCTCGGGCTCACGCCAACGCCCCCCTCTCACCCTTCTTTCCAGATGCAGGCTATTACGTTAGTTTTCTATACTGTAATGCTGAGTTTCTATTTCTGGGTCCTTTGACCCTGTTAACCCCTAGGTCACAGCCCCAGCCACCTCTCTTCCACCCTTCCATCCTCTGTCACCCAGGTTTCAATACCCAAGTCGTTGAGGTTAGCCTTTGATTTTCTCTTTAACTATGCCTGTGATTCTTGTTTGTTCTATAGGGCTGTGGTGGTTGATTTCGTATGTTGATTTGCCTAGGCCACCGTGCCCAGATATTTGGTCAAATGCCAGTTTGGATGTCACGGCGAAGGTGTCTGTAAAGGAGAGTAATGTGTACATCGGTAGACTTTGAGTAAAGCTGGTGACCCTCGGTGATGGGTGGGCCTCATCTGGTTGAAGGGGACAGACTGAGGTCCCTTGAGGAAGATGAGTGCCGCCTCCAGGTGACTTTGGTCTCACGGCAGCCTCAGCTCCTCCTGGGCCTCCAGCCTGCTGGCCTGCCCTGCGGACACCAGACTCGTGGACCCGCGGCCACCCGAGCCAGCTCCCGAAAGCCAATCTCTCTCTCCACCTCCTTCTCTCCCTCCCCCTCCCTCTATGTCTGATATTTTACTCAAATTTAGTGTAACTGCCCATTAAACGTGACAGCTCTTTTGATACGTGGTCTAAGGACAAGGCACATTAAACCTATCAGAACATCATTCATCTCTATTATTAGGTCCATTTAAGTTACAATTTTTGGTAAAAATATAACAGAGAGCTATAAATACAAAGCTTCCAAGAAAATTTCAGGAGTCTGTAAAGCAGATATCTACAATCCAGGTGAAATATAACCAACATTCTACATCACCTGTCATGATTCAAAGTCACCATAATTCCTTAAACTACGGCAATTAAATGGCTCATTTCATATCATCATTGTAATATCCCTTCATAATCTGGGTTTAATTCCCTCCTCCTCTGACCCTTTAAGCACAAGAACTCCTGTTTGGTCTTTGTTCAGTAGTTGGTGCTACATGCGTCTCATGCGGAGAAAACCAGACAACGCGGTGAGACCTTCGCAGGCCTCGTTCTGGTCCACCGCACCCACCGGTACCACCACGTGATGCAGCTGGAGACAGATGACCCTTTATCTTTATTTTCCAGGATTTAGAATCTTTATTAAAACTTTAAGCACACTACCAATTCTTCAGGATTATTTACTTTGTCATTGTTTACAATAAAATAATTTTTTTAAATATGAAATTACATTAATGTCAATATAAAGAGAAAGTGTTAAAAGGAATGGAATACAATCGTACTGTGGAATACTATGTTTCAGATAAAAAGAAATTTATATTTTATATATATATATATATATATATAGAGAAAGAAAGACAGAGAATGAGAGAGAGAGTTGATTGATAACCATGTACGTATACCAAATGTGTGTGTGTAACAATCACCATGAAAAACTGAAAATATTAGAAATAGAATCTGAAAGTTCTATTATTTGTAGTGCACAAATCCAAAGATCCAAAATAATGGATCCAAAGATTCCACTCTTTCCAAACACTTCTGAGACACGTTTCTGAGCAGCAGACGCAGTGCGCGGCATTAGGCAGGCCCACGGGTCCTGTCTGTGCAGAAAGTCGATGAAAGGGGGAGGCACAGCCATCAGTCCCCTGGTGGAGGAAGTAGCTTGTGACAGACCCGGCTCCCGCTGAAAACGACTACAAAGGCCGGAGTTAAACTAAGGAGAAAAAACGCATAACGACACGTAGGGCCGACGCGCCCGAGGCCAGCGGAGCCCCGGCGGCCAGCGGGCAGGGCGGGCAGCGCCACGGCAGGCGGAGCGGACTCTGCAGCTGCTCCTTGTCACAGAACGGCTGCCAGTTTGGGGTGCGGACACAGGAATCGAGGCTTTGCCCCCCAGAGGGCTGCCGGCAGGGCACGGGTGGCCAGCAGAGGCTTTGCCCCCCAGAGGGCTGCCGGCAGGGCACGGGTGGCCAGCAGAGGCTTTGCCCCCCAGACGGCTGCCGGCAGGGCACGGGTGGCCCCAGAGGTTCCGGGAGAGGCTTGAGTCCAGCAGCCGGTGTTTTCCCCAGGTCACGTGCCATGTGGGAGGGTGGAGTGGGGCGCACACTAAAATCCTAAGCACGAGCCGTCTGAGAAGCAGAGTGGAGCGTTACTGGTCTCATGAGACGAAGATACGATTTAGTGGCCGGGGGCTGGGGGCTGGGGGCTGGGGGCAGGGAGGAAAGGGGCTCCAGAAAATTCTCCTGGCTCTCAGATGTGAACCCTGGAGAACCAGGGTCAATAGAGATGAAAGAGCCTAATCATAGGAATTTTCGTTCTGCCCACATTCAGAACCCAGTACAAAACATAGGAAGCGGCATGAACGCTGCAGCCTGCACCTTGGACGTGAGGCGCGGGCAGGGAAGGGAAGCCTGGTCGAGGGTGAGAGGTCACCTGCACAGAGGAGGCAGGTGGGGCCTGACGCGCATCACTTAGAATAGGCTGGATTATGCTGGGTAGTGAATGATTCCCCAAACTGTGGCCTTAAAGCCTCAGACTTATTTCTTTTCCATTGTACACATTGCCATGGGTCAGCTTGGGTCCAGCAGGCATGATCTGGAGATACTCAGATCGCCAGGACAGGGTTCGAGGAGCAGGGCTCTAACGCCTGTTTCAGGCTGGACACCCAGACCTCCCAAGCGCTGTGAACTGGCTACAGCCGTCCGGCGTGGGTGGGGCCACCCACCGGGGGGCGGGGAACCGGAATCTCCGGAAGGTCTGGGGACAGCCCTAATGTTCACTACATAATGAAAGCTCCTTTGAGTGCTGCTTTCATGTCACCAAGGTGACCAAAAACACCATCTGTGTCACATAAACAGTTGTCATTTACTGAGTTTCTAATATGCAGAATGCCACTCCTGAGCCCCTTTAAATTTCAAAGTCCCCACATTTCAGAAGAGAATCGGGGCTCTTGAGAGATTAAGCAAAGGCTCAGATTCAAGGTCACACACCAGCAACGTGCACGTAGCTCCTGTCCCTTCTAAAGTCTTTGAAAGTCACGTCTATGGCCACGCCGCCCTGTGTGTGAGCCGCCGAGCAAAGGTGACATTTGTCGCAGGTGCTTCCCGGGGTTTGCTTTCTGAGGGAACTGAGTGACTTGTGGGAAAGGTTGAGTGGGTGTCCAGCCGGTGTGGGGGGGGTGAGGAGTGGGGGGCCGAGGAGTGGGGGGCCAGCATCCAGCCGGCCGGGACTGCGGCTCCGTGCACCGTGTGGCCGGCGGCCTCCGCCTCCTCCCACCGTCCTCGTCACCGTAATAAGATGAGTAAGATGAGAGCTAACATCTTTTGTGGGCAGGAGCTGACCAAGTGACGTCCTCGTTCCTGCCTGATTGCGGGACCGTTCTGGAGTGGTCCAACAGCGCGAAACGTCAGCTTTATCAGTAAAAAAGCAGCCGGGGAGCCCGGGCGAGGTCTTCGGGAGCCCCGGGGTTATGGGCCGCCCCAGCTCGGGGAGGCCTGACTCCGGTCACTGCAGGCCCCTCGGGCCTCCCCCAGGACTGGCTCGCCCCAGGCTGGCGCCCAGAAAAAAGAGAAAGGAAGGGGGTGAGCCAGCACAAGTCCCTCCGCCAACCTCGCCGGTCACATTCGTCCCCGACCCCCCGCCCAGGAGTGGCCAGGGCGAGGAGGCCGGAAGTGCAGCTGTGACAAAAGCCCCTCCACACGGAGCATGAGGCAGAGGGAAGGACGTCCCGGCTCAGCACCCAGCCAGAGAGGGGACCCTTCCAGGGGCCACTGTCACGGAGGTGGAAGAGGCAGCCCAGCCACCAGGGGTCACGAGGCCGCCAAGGAGTCAGGGCCACAGGAGTCACCGGCAGCGCAGACGTGGGCGGTGCTGTTAGGGTCTCCTCCCAGGAAGCATCTGGGGCCACAGGGCCGTGACCTTTGGGATTGTAGCTATGGAGACGGAAAGGAGGAGGACGAACACCCTGGCGCCCACCTCGCCCCTCTCCCCAGCCAGGGAAACGTACCGCACAGGAAGAGTAAAGCTAGCTTCCTTACAACTAGAAGTCGTTTCTTTGAAAAGATTTATAAAAGTGATATACCCAAACGGCCACACACAGCCTGCGGGGAGAGGGAGGCGGAGCCACAGGGGAGAAGGGGGTGGGCGCGGGGCCAGCAGGCCCTGGCAGGACTTGCTCCGCTACACGCTGCTAAACATGATGCACGGGGCGTCTCGAGCGACACCCCCGACGAGTTTACACGGTCCTTAAACCCGACCGGCAGAACTAAAACAGCGATGTCACCGGTATCGGTCGGGGCGGGCAGCTCGTTTTGCACAGGAGTCGACAGACAATGTTAGAACTGAGAACTGTTCACCGCAATGCGTGTTAACACCGCTCACGGTTCTGCGGGAACCTGGGGGAACTAAACCAAGAACTGGTTAAGGGGATCGTCTCTGTGCAGCGAGACTAGGCGAGGGCAGGGCACTTTCGCTTTGTTATTTTATAATTTGCTGTAAAATTTGGATTTTTTGCCAAATTCCTAATTGCTTTTAATAAAAATTGCTTTAATAAGAAGACGTGAAAGAAAGTTAATTGGCAGAGCCAACTTCACATAATTCTAAAGTCCTGCTGTCTCCAAACCACACTGACCTGCAGATAATTTCTCTGGCACAATAGCCAGCCCCACCTGTGACCACGTAACATGCTCACAGGGCGACTGGGGCACGTGGCAGGGAACTGGGGGAGGGGGGACTTCCTGGGACCCCGCGGGCAGAAGTGGGCACTTCGCGACAATTCGACACGTGAGCAGCCCGGCCTCTGAGCACTTCTTGACTCGTGAACTACGCATCCGAAGGGCACCGATGGCTACATGACCAACGGCCACGGCGAGGCTCCTTTAGCACGGGTTCTAATTTTGAGGAATTGACAGCAGAATTACTTCGTGAGGGGTTTAATAACTGAACTCATGCACGGAGTGTGTGCAGGGTAAACAAGGAAATCAGTGGTGTGACGGGTGTACTGGAATCCCTCTCATCAATAATAAGGCAATCGACATAAAATTATTCTGTAAATCTGAATTGTACTCTCTTCCTTCCCCTCACTGAGCACCCGCTGTAACCAACCCGAGATGGGCGCTTTCGACCTCCAGACCCGTCTTTTCGTTCTGCTCAGGAAGATTTGTTTTTCTAACGCTGTGCTTTTCTCTTCTAATGAAAACCCTACTCGTCGCGTTTCTTCCAGAAGATTAGATGGGGCAGCACTTACCGATTTTAATTCCACACGATCATCTCAGCCTCATTCGCAGTGTTTACGTGGGACAGTGCTACAGGAACCTGGCTTGGGAGGCTACGGAAAACCTTATGACGAGCTCCGTGCAGCTCCAAGAAAATAATTTTTTTTCTGTGCTGCTAAATTTAGAAAAACGACCCATGAGCCTTACATCAACAACATGATGTGCAGGGTACGAAGTTTCATGAGTAAGTTCACAGAGACGCAAACGGCCGTGGGCCTTCCCCTTCCGTGTGACCCACACCTTCCTCCCCGTTCCCGCGCGGGGAGCCGCAGGTCCCGTGTGTGACAGCGTCTCCCCCACAGGCGCGGTCCTCCACGTCAGCCCCGTGGCCCGTAGCACTCCCAGGTTCCCGCGGGTTCTGACCCCAGCCAGCCACGTCCACTGGTTCGAAGGCGGACGCGGGACACACGGGGCCTCGCCGGCGCCTCCCTTTCTCACCCCCTGCTGGTTGGTCCAGGGTTGAACACCTTGCCCGGCTGGGACCTAGGAACGTGGGACATACCCTCTCTGGCACCGACAACTGAGACGTGAACATCAGAAGTTATTATTGCTACATTTTTCACCATAGATAAGAAACTGGTTCAGGAGAAGAGAATTAAGCAAATTGAGAGAAACACAACCAAATATAGATGACAGAATATTCTGGAAGTGTTCAAACCTCTGGTTTTTGATAGTCTGAATGTTCGGCTGTATCGTGACTCCTTGAGACTTGGTTGCTCAACTCCTTGTTCGAGAATATGAAATACCCACATATGCTTATAGTAAATTCATCCCTTTTTCAAAGCATATTTCAATTGAGATTGAGAATTCATAACCGAAATTCATAACTGTACAAAAACTAACATTTCAATGATATCTCAATACACAATGATTTGTGTGTTTGTGATAAGCATTTAATTGACAGCAGGCCTTCTTAACTGTTTAGCTCTAGCAAAGCAAAATGTATGATCATTACAAAAGAAGTCTTTTATAGAAAAGTGATCTATATAATTGTTTCTTCTACGTAAGTCCTACACAATGTAGGAGTAACATTGTCACAGATGTCACTGATGGGGTCCTCAGAAGGCTGGAAACTGAGCTATTTCAAATCTAGATTCTCAAGTTATGCTTCTTTTACCGGACGCTTTTCTCACCCACTGGGCTGTCTATAATGTGCACTCGTATTATTCGAGGAGCCACAAAAACACACGCAAATGTTACAGTCACTTCAAAGACATTTCAAGAAAATAGTCAATTTGGGAACTTGCTTGACCTCTGTCAAACACAGCCAGGGCTCGTTTCATCCGTGGAAACCTTGTGGGAGCACTTGTTTCAAAGCCGAGAAGGACACTGGTCCCTGTGAACCGGAGGCTGCTGCACGGACCTCGTGTGTCCACTGGGAAAGAGCCGGCGAGGCACTTGGCCCTTCCCAGTAGCAGACGTGCATGTGGCGGCCTTCGAGGGACTTCCCAGCTGCCAACGCGGAGGCTTGTAGACTCTGTCAGGAATCAATGCTGCCATAAAAAATGCGCTTTGCAATTTTTATAGCTTGGCATCCGTCTCCCGTGACAGGCCATCTGCCCTACCCTGTCCCCGCTCTCCACGAGACCAGCTGCCTTTGAAGACGAGTGGAAATGGGGACAGGGACAGCTGGGGTGAACAACGTTTTAGGGGCTTTAACGCGGATCAGAGGAAGCTGGGCTGGTTTTGCCTGAATGGAGAGAGAGGATCTTAGCGGTAAAAACCCATCACTGAGAATTCTCGGGAGCCTTCAGAGGACATAACCCAGCTCCCCCCGCGCCCGCCCGGCTCTGGCTTTAGGTGTCATCACTGGTCCGAACTGAAGAGGAGAGGGGTGGCCCCGGGAACCGACACACAGCCGTTCGATTTGATGCAGACTGTTGCATTTTTCCAATCTGACAAAAGCATTTTTGGGGAGAAGAAAAGCCAAGGTAAATTGGGCTCTGATGTTAACATGGATTTTCTCAAAAGCAACCTCTCAAACAATTAGGCACGTGAGTTCCATGAAGTCCACTGACGTGGAGTGGTCCCTGGCTGGTGGCAAGCGGGGCCTGGGTGGGGCAGGGCCTTCACGACTTGCGTCTTACCTCATTTAGCTAGCAAGGTTTTTCATGGTGTTGTCATTGTGATGATTATACATTGTGCTTTGCTAGAGCTGTCTGATGCTACTATAAATTTTTCAGTAGTGTGGACATATAGGGAATGGAAAGAAGAACGTTCTAGTACAGACGTCCGCGCACGAGGAAAGTCTGCCGAGGGCCGGCAGCGCTGAGGCGGCGCCGCGGCGCCCTGGGCGGGTGGCGCTGTCCGGCTGTGTGGCCGTCACAAGCTCCTTCCGTTTCCTGGGGCGGGGAGAGTCCCGAAAGCTGACAGTTTATTTGCCATCCCCAGTGTAATGAAGAAAGCATCTATCATAACCACTGCCTCACATAATCATTTGAGGAAAAGAAAGTGTTACCCAAGAAATACAGTCTTTCTACTGTGCAGCGCCGGACGAGAGGGCATAATCACGTTTCAGCAGAGCGTGGAGGGTTCTCGGCGCTGGCTTCCACTCCTCTCTTCCCCTGAAGAACCTCGATCTCGTTCTTAGCCCTCCTCCCTCCCCACCCCAGCGGCCGGCGAGCTGCTCCCTCTCTAGCAGCTCCTTTCATTTTTCCTTCTAGATAAGATCTCCCTCAGCTGACCGAAATTCCTACCTATTTTCCATCCGCTTCTCCCATCCCTTCCTTTCCAAATGCTTGTGTAACTGCACACAAACTTCATTGCTTTAATATAGTGGTTTTTTTCTCTGATTCAAGCTGATTTTGCCCAGATGATGGCATTGTGACTCACTTGCTTTTCCACTCTAATTCTTCACCTCTGCCTGCTGCTCATTAATCATTAAGCCTCAGGACAGAAGGTAAACACAAACCCCAAAAAGCCAATGTGAATCTCCTAATATTAGACAGGTGGGCTCTACGAGAAGCAGCATTACTAGGTGTGGAAAAGAACACTTTATAAAGATAAAGGGTAAATTCTAAATAAAGATTTAGCAATCTGAAACTCATATTCACCTAATAACATGGCATATCTATCTATCTATCTATCTATCTATCTATCTATCTATCTAGATATATAGATATAGATATAGATATAATCAAATATAACAAAACTACAAGGAGAAGTAGAAAAAGCCACATTTGTAGTTAGAGATTTTATCATGTCTTGATGACTGATAGAAAAAAAGAGAGAATAAGTCAGAGGAGACACAGAAAACTGAACAACACAATTAACAAACTTGATGCATTTGACATATAGAACAGAACATACATGAGGCGTAAAATACATATTCTTTTAACCTCCATGTGGGACAGTTGCTGAAACTGGCTATAAACTAGGCTTGAAGCAAGTCTCAAAAAATGTCAGAGTACTGAAATCTCATAGATTATATTTTCCAATGATAGTGGTAAAAGTCAACAAAAACAAGATAACTAGAACATCTTTGCATATTTATAAACTACATTAAATAACTCATGGGTAAAAGGAAAAAATAGAAATAACTAAATGTTAATGTGAATAAGTCACATCAGCTGTGGGCCACAGCTAAATCCATGGAAATGGTGTAACCTTGAATAAAAATATTAGCAAAGAAGAAAGACCAGAAAACCAATGCCCTAACAATCCAATGCAAAGTTACAAAATAAAAAGCAAATTAAAAGCAAAGAACGTAGAAATAAGAAAGCAGAAAATAAACATACAATAGAGAAAAATCTAAAAGGAGTTTCCTAAAAGCTAAAAGTTTCTTTGAAAAGAGTTATAAAAGTTATACATCCAAGCAGTACTAATCAAGAAAAAGAGAGAAAACACAAATGATTAATATCAGGGATGAAAATGCTAATGCTTCAGAGAGATTAAAAACTGAGAACGGTGCACTACTTTTCCTTGCAGAGAACCCCGCAGGTGCCCTGAGACCCAGCCCCTAAGGCTGAGCTGGATCCCCTGCTCCTGGGTGCGAGCAGGGTTTCACAACTCATTGACTCGGTGCCAAAGAGTAGCTTATGGAAAGGGAAAACAATCCTACAGAAGCCTAGCAGCCACCAGGTATTAGTCCAAAGTTACAAAAAGGGATAACAGATTAACACACATCTGTTACTTAGCATATTCAGAAACCATGCCTGTCTCTATACAGAAGACATTTTTTTTTCGGATTATTAATTTGCCTCCTACAAAAAGATTCTTTTCTTTGCTTTAATGTCTCCACTTTGTTCTTCTTTCTCTCCCATTCTCTATAAACCTATAGAACTGAGAAATATATACAATATCTACAAAGTGATTAGATTGCAAAAGGCGGCCCCATATGCTTTGCATCCTGTACACTCATTTTTCTGTAATAGGATTTTTTTCAGTTTCTTCCATCAAGGGTTGGGCTCCATTTCTCTTCCTCTTAAATCTGGACTTGACCAGTATCTTGCTTTGGTCAACAGACAGAAGCCTTAGGTCTGGGCTTGGTCTGGTCCACTCGCTGAGGTCGATCAGCCCCACTGCCCTGCTCCCCCAGCGGTCAGCTTCTTCCAGACCCTCCTCTGGGTTCGCATCCCTGTCAACCACTGTCCCTGCCCCTCCATCTGGGTCCGTGCCTCTGCCTGGAGATCTGAGCCCACATTCCTGATTCTGCTTCTGTCCCATAAGGTCTCCTCTTGACCCTACTCGCCAGCAGAGGCTTTGAGCTCTCCGCTGCACCTGCTCAGGGCTATCGCTAAGTTATTCCTCTTCCAGCGTCCTGCACTCCAACCCACTGCATTCTCCTGCTTTAAACTCCACCACCCACCTCATAACTAATTTGGTCATTATAAATATCCAAACTGGAAAATATAAACCCAAGATGAATCAGGACAGAAGAAATATATCTGTTCATATTGACGAAAATCATTCCTTAGACTGTATTTATAAAACAACGACTAATTTTAACTAATAGGAGAACAGTTTTAAGTTTTCTAAATAATGAGAAGGTGCAAGAGGGTGATCGACAGCCAATGACAAACTCCTTTGGAAGCGTTTTAAAGGAAAGCTGATGGGTGGGAGGGACAGGCCCCGGTCCCGAGTCTCTGCCGCCCTCAGCCTTAAGGCTGACATTCTGGAACCAGCAACTGTCCGCTCGCTGCCTCAGGATCTCCTGTCGAATTCTTTCCCGCCTCTGGGCAACCTAACTAAAACAAAGGCAGGAAACCACTCCGGGTGACAAGCGCAGTGTCTCCTACAGAGCATGGGAACGACAACAGTGGAGGGCCAGCTGCTGAAAGCCGGGGCTGCCGCCTGGTCTGCAAACAACCGTGAGGGGACGTCGAACCCCTGTGCAGAACTCGATCACTCTGCCGAGGGACCTGTGCCCCGAAAACTCCGTCATCAAGCACCCTCCCCCTCATGACCTCGTTTTTTCTCACGGTAAATTAAAAAAAAAAAAAAAAAAAAAAAAAAAAACCTTTCCTGAAGGCAAAACGAATGACTGCTCATTGCGACGAGCCTCTCTGTCCTAAACAAATAGTGGACGGGGTCTCTGCAGTTCCGTGTAGAAGGACAGTGACATTTCTGCAGCAGCTGGGGTGCTGGTAAGATCATTATTGGTTGTACTTGATAACTTTAAATGTTAAATGCAGTCCGGGCTCCCCTGAAACCAATTTAAATTGGCGAGGAACAAATGTCCAGGTTAGAAGTGACTGATCTGTGCCCATTATAAATAACTGCTGCAGATAGTTGAATAAATACCAGCCAGGGCTTAGGTACGGGCTGACTAGGAGGCAAGAGAAGGGGACAGATGACATGTGCTGCTCTGGCGGAAGTGGCAGCCAGCGCTGGTGGCACGTCTGGTTTGCAGCGTAACCCAGAGTTAGCTGTCCTTACAAAAACCGCGCAGAATGGACCTGCATTTCGATGTCACGGCCAGGGGCTGCCCACGGCCCCCGGGATTTCCGTGAGGTCCTGTGGCTGAGGAGCACTTGCCTCTCTCTTCTTCGTGCCCCCGTGCCATACACGCCCGGTGGCTGTGGAGCCAGCCCACGAGAAATGCCCCGGACACGCCGACAGCGTGGGCTTCGCGGGAAGGACGCAGCGAGCCGTGTCTCTGGCTCGTCCGCGGACTTTCTCTTTGCCTCTCATCGCCCGTCCGTCCTCCCTAGACATTTGAAGCGCTGCCTCCCATCTCCACGCGCCAAGCAACTCGACACGCGGCTGGGGGCCGTCTTCCCCCGGGACTCGTCAGGGAGATTCTGCGACCCAGCATGCAGTTGACTCATGAACAACGCAGGGGTTCGCGCACTCACCCCCTGCGTGGTCAAAAATCCGCGTGTAACTTTTGACTCCCCAAAAACTTAACTCCCAGCAGACAACTGTTGGCAGGAAGCCTTATTGATAACATAACGTAAACAGTCAATTAACACATATTTATATAGTTTTATGTAGTATATACTGTGTTCTTACAATAATTAGGCTAGAGGATAGGAAATGTTAAGAAAATCATAAGGAAGAGAAATTTTATAGTACTGTACTATATTATTGATATTGTAAGTTTATGTCATCTATTTGGTATAGTATTGGGGATTGAAATAAAATACATACTTTTATAAAGATGAAAAAAATCCTGCATAGTTCACAGCTGTGTTGTCCAAGGATTAACTACAGTTTTCTCCCTAAAATTTTAGACAACTAGCGAACTTTTTCTTTATCCCATTGACATGCTTGTGTGCACCTCCATCTGCGGGACGCTGAGACTCCGCTTAGATTCTGGATTTCCTCTTGCTGTTGCGGCTACTGCCATTAGTAGCGGCACTATTCTGCACAATTAACATTAACGGCTTCGATGAATATAACTGGTATATGAAGAACTACACATATTTAATGTGTGCAACGTGATGAGTTCAGACGTACGCGAGCATCCACGCCACCTTCACCACGATCCAGGTACAGACCTACCCATCACCCACAAAGCGTCCTGTGTGCCTTCGTCTGTCTGTCTGTGTGTTTTGTGGTGACAACACCTGACATAGGATCCACCTGCTCCACACGCCTCTGAGAGCGCAATGCCGCGCTGTTCATCACAAGCGCGTACCGTGCAGCGGGGAGCCCCGGGTCCTGCTCATCCCACGTGACTGACACGTCGCGCCGGTGAGAAAACAGCTCCCCAGCTTCCCACGACCGCTTTATTCTCTGCTTCTAATAGCTGGACTTTTCCATTTATGTGAGATGAGGAATCACGCAGCTTTTGTCCTTATATCATTTAGTATAATGCCTTTCAGGTTCATCCTTGTCACAAATGGCAGTATTATCAGGGAAATGCAAGTCAGAACCACAAATGAGATATCACCTAACACCTGGCCAGGGCGTGACTATTATCAAAAAAATAAATGATAAGGATTGGCAAGGACGAAAAGAAATTAAAACCCTTGCATGCTGTTGGTAGGAATGTAAATTGGTGTAGCTACTATGGAAAACAGTATGGAGAGTTCTCAAAAAATTTTAAATGGAACGACCGTACCATCCAGCAATCCTGTCTGTGGGCAGAGAGCCAAAAGAATTGAGATTAGGTTCTTGAAGACTCACCTGCCTCCTATGTGCCCTGCATCATCATAAACAATAGCCATGACATTGAAAAAACCTACATGTCCATCCACAGATGAATTATACACAAGGGAATATTATCCGGCCCTCAAAAAGAAGGAAATCCGTTACCATTTGAGTGAACGTTTTGGTTTACACAGAAGACACTTTCCACAAACTTTGTCTTATGTGCTCCTCATAAGTCCCCGTGAGGGAGTCAAGGCTCTAATCACTGTCTCCAAGCTACAGAGCAGGACCCCAGGTCCATGGCGGACCTGGGAGGGACAGAACGGAGGACTTTTGACTCTTTTCTCTTAATGAAATCAGGCTCCATCGATATGCACATTTGTGAAGGGCTTCTGCGTTTATTAACAGATGTGAGTTGTAAGGTCTGACACTTCCAGAGGAAGCAAGGACAATGGGCTCTGATCTGCAAAGAGAAAAAGTTGGCTGAGGACAGAGGGCCGCGGAGAGCAGCGGGGCTGCCGTTCATGAGGAGAAGTGGGTTGATGGGAGAAACGCAAAGTGAGAAACGGCTCGTGGTTTCTGAAAACCTTCAGTAGCGATCATCCGGGGCCATTGCTTCAGGGACGAAACTCAGCACGGAACACGCGCGCACGGAACATGCGTGCACACGGGAAAGAACGTGGCAACGGCTGCGGCAGGAGAGGAGATGGAGCTCGTGAAACATCACACACGCACGCCCACAGGCATGCACACACTCACGCACACACTCACGCACACACAGGCGTGCACACACTCACGCACACACTCACACAGACACACACTCATGCACACACCTACACAGACACACACTCATGCACACACGATGTTCACGTCTAATCATATGTATTTAATCTAGAGAATATTAAAGTATTAGAGATTCTTTCGATTGTTCTGTTACACAGTTGGAAATGTTACTGTGCGATGAGGTTAAAATTTCGCCATTTGCACCATTTCTTTCATGAAAAATCCTGCACGCACGTCACATGCATCTTCTCCTCCTGGCACATGTCACTTACTCTAGTGGTCACATCTGCCCCGAACCATCTTTAACATTCCATCCCAGAGGATTAGGAAACTGTGGCCAAAACTCTGCACCTGCTCATTTCGTTAAACTCAGCGAGCATGATCTGGATCCAGGTGTCGCGGGGGGAGTTACCGGAACAGCAGAACACGGTGGCTGCCCAGAGGTCTCAGTCTTGTTGGGAAGTAAGGCAAGTCTGAGAACCATGGTAGAACAGAGCGGGAGAATCTTTAAGACTTACAAGAAAATGTTAGTCGGTAGGCGACTGAGCTCCCTGGTCCTGGGTCTCTGCTTGAGCCCCAGCCCCTGTGACTCTGAGTCCCAGTGACCCCGTTTGGGAGCATTGTCCCCCTTAAACCCCTCAGCTGTGGCCAAACAGGAGTATCCCCTGGCACCAGGACAACCAGTGACTAACCTTCCCTTCTAAAAAAGGTAAAGTGTATGAAATGTGTATTTGTGGTCGCCCCAATTGTTCTGCTATGATGTACCGAACGCGTTAGCTCGGTACAGAATGCAGCATGAGGTGGTACGAGGTGCCGAGCCGTGAGGACAGGCCCGGAACCAGGAAAACCCCGCTTCCTTTCTGTTCCGGTTCTCCCGGGTGATGGGGCAAGGGGACTCTGTGGAGGGGTGGGATGTGCTGAGGCTGGCCAGGGCATTGAACGTACAGTGTGGCGGGTTCTGGTGACAAAGGGGAGGACAAGCTTGACTCGGCTGGCTGGAAGGAGCCACACGCTTTGCCGCACTGGGTATTTATGTAAATAGTACACATATTTACAAAAATCTTTTAGCTTCATAGGAGCACTTTTGGTTGGAGTCACTAAGGTTCAGTCAGCCTCCCCATGGGGCTGAAATTACTTAGCACGAAATTACTTTCTCCAGCGAGGCGCTTCGAACCCGACGACATAGGTGTTGGAGCTTTTCTGCTAAACAGGAAGAGGGATAGCAACGAGAATTGCTTTTGTTCAAACAGCAGTGGTGGCAATAACAGCAGGAGATCCATCAGGCTTCCTGGCAATGTCAACCGCTCGCATTTACTATAAATGTCCTTCCTTCGAATTGGCCTCATCAGGGAAAATCGTAGAGTTTTAAATCGCTCTCCCTCGCCAAGTATAGACGTTCTGTCCTTTTCTCAACAAAAATGATGTGTTTTCCTAGATTGCGAAGCATCCTGTTTTCGGAGGGGGAGGAAAAAAGTCCTGGGAGGGAGCGGAGCCGAGCTCCACCCAGCGGCAGTGAGGACAGGGCGTCCGTCACTGGGCTCCGGGACGTGTCCTCGAGGACACTGAAGGAAGAGGAGCAGCGTGGTCCAATGGAGAAAAGGACCAAGGTAGGAATCGGCGGCCGGGAAACGATTTTTCCGGAGCTCAAAAGTGGTCACGGAGTCTTGGCCACTTCCTTTTCTCTCTTACGGCCTTTTCACTACGTTCGATGACGAAACCAGACGCACCGCGGTAGCCACGTCGTGGGTCCGCAGGCAAATGTCGCCTTGACATCGCAAGCTTCCCCTTGCTAGGCAGAACATTTTAGGGAAAAAATGTTGAATCTCGTACTCCATTTCAGGAAGTTTTACTAAAATGAGTAAAGCTCTTTTCAGTATTCACAATTTCTCTGAGAGCTTCTTAATTCCAGAATCTAGAGGGCTTTTTCTTTCTTTTTAATTTTTTGAGATACCAGATGTTTTTGCTTTACTGCAACTAAAAATCAAGCCAGCTCCATTAATTTCCATTGACATTTTAAACTTATGTTCTCTGGGGCAACTCTTGAGGGTTTTTATAATTTTCTCATTACAAATGTTAAGGAAAATGAATTGAGTTTATTAATATTTGAAAATGGAAAAATGTTACCTGAAAGTCTTTTTTAATGAATAAAACTATAGATAGATAGATGATAGATAGATAGATAGATAGATAGATAGATAGATGATAGATAGATAGATAGATAGATAGATAGATAGATAGATACATAGATACATAGATACATAGATACATAGATAGATAGTTACTCTCTTGTCCCTGGAACAAATATCATTTCTTTGACGTTAGATGCCTAAAGAAACTAAGAGGCCAAAGGGAGACCGTGAGGCCTGCGGGACTGGTTTTCCAGTTGTGTCTAGATGCTGATCGGGAAGCCATTCGAACAAAGGGAATGTCGCTTAGAAATGAAAGAATTTTTGAGAACCAAAGTCACTCATGGTTACTCTTTCCTTATTTCATATTTCTCACCATGTTTTCATTTTTATGACATTAAGTCCTCTTCAAGACTAGACAATGCAAACTCAACTAGCCATTGTTTAGATCTATGAGTGATTAAACTAAATCAATAATTTAAGTTGTGACTGAGTAACGTCTGTATCGGCTGCCTCGGGCGTTGGTCAGATGACACGGCGTTGGTCAGTCTTCTTGCCGCGAGCCTTCCAGTCTGGTCACCGCGGATCTGTCAGCGCTTCCTTCCTTCCACGCTACTCGATACTGTTGAATTCCAAGTCGGAAGTCCCCGTGTTCCTGTTGTCACAAGCCCTAGCTGCAGAAATGCAGCAGGGACCTCACAAAGGGAGAGGGCTCGCCGAGCAGGCCCAACTCTGGGAGCGTGAACACGGCGGCCCACCGAGGGTTAGTCACCTGTGAACGTGTCCACAGACTATAATTCCTGAGAGAATTGCGTCTTATTCACTTCCGTTTGGCACCACTGCATGTAAGTATTCACAGCCTGTTTCTAGAAACGAAAGAACAGAACAAATGAATGAATAAACAGTTGAACAAAAATGAGTTAATCAGTTATTTTCCCTTCACATTGAAAACGGCCCTGAGCCGTCAGAGGGGAGGGGATGAGACAGACTAGGCGGCCTGTTGCACGTTGGACACTAACTACGCTCGTCCACACGGGTTTCCTAAGGCTCGGAGATGTTCCGTGACACTGACCGAGGTCACAGGGCTCCTACACCGAGAGGGCGGGTTTTTAATTCTGTCTGGTGTCAGCGTCCATCATCCCGTCGCCTGCTGCCGTCTGCAGGGACTACGCGAGAACAGGACGCCACCTGACGCAGGCGCGACTCTCCTCCTGAACGTGGGAGGTTGCATTTTGGAGGACACGAAATGAAAAGGCGACTTTAATTTTGAAGACGACGTAGGGAAGCCAGTCAGCGTGGAGGAGGAAAAGGCTGCCCCGGCCGTGTTTTGGGAGCTGGGGCAGGAGGACCGTGGCATCCCCGGAGCCGTTGGCCCCTGGTTCATCAGGAAGCCCCGCCGCCTCGAGTCAGCACATGAACCACCATGGCCAACAGCCAAGGTGGCTGCCACATTCGGGAAGTAACACGACCACTCGCACCTGGACCTGCGTGTATTCCTTAGCACTAAATTCCGTCCCCTTTGGCACCAAAAACCCACGTCCTGAGCCATGTTCCCGCAGGACGCGAACGCTGCGACAGGACCCTCCACGGAGCAGCCAGCGTCCTGCGAGCAGAAGCAAGTCGTAAGCAAGGGTCTCGGTGCGGCTCCGGCCCTGCCGATCTGTCCACGCTTGGACTTCACAGGGTCTAAGAAGACCTAGACTCATCGGCGACAGTTGCTGAGCGTGGGGCCTGTGGTTTGGGTTCGGGTCATTTTGGGCAAGGATTTCTCTAGCCCTTATTGGATTCTAAAGTGGTTGAACAGTGGTTAGAGCCTCTGGCAGAGAGAGTGCTCCCTGCGGTTTCGAATTTCTACTTTATCTTATATTCTTTCTCTGATGGTAACATTTGTATTTTCATTTACATTTTATGACTGGAAAAGTGTATTTTTGCTATAGACCCCCAAAAGTGAGAATGTAAACAAATAAATCACCGTGTGTTTAGGCTGAAGCGGTGAAGGCGCCGCCGAGCCCGAGGGCCGGCGGCCGGCGGGACCCGCGCGGACGGCACAGCCGGACTCGGCCAGGGCCAGGGCGGGAGAGACGCCGGCCGCTCCCCAAGGGAAGCGCAGGTCCACGCGAGACGGGCGAGCGGCGCCGCCGTGAGGACGCCGCGGCCGGCGCTGCTGCAGGGGCCGTCGCGGCCTCAGCGCAAACACGAGCGCGGCACGGCGGCGGGCGGCACCGCAGAGGCCCGGGGCGGAGACGCGCAGACGGCCCCGCCCACCCCCGGCGTCACGCACGGGGCCGGGACACGCAGACGGCCCCGCCCATCCCCGGCGTCACGCACGGGGCCGGGACACGCAGACGGCCCCGCCCATCCCCGCCGCCACGCACGGGGCCGGGACACGCAGACGGCCCCGCCCATCCCCAGCGTCACGCACGGGGCCGGGACACGCAGACGGCCCCGCCCATCCCCGCCGCCACGCACGGGGCGGAGACACGCAGACGGCCCCGCCCATCCCCGGCGTCACGCACGGGGCGGAGACACGCAGACGGCCCCGCCCATCCCCGGCGTCACGCATGGGGCGGAGACACGCAGACGGCCCCGCCCATCCCCGGCGTCACGCACGGGGCCAGACACGCAGACGGCCCCGCCCATCCCCGCCGTCACGCACAACCTGTCCAAACACTGACTAGCACGTGGCAATGTCCCGGGAATCGGCAGCTCCTGTCACCGCTCTGCTCACAGGATCTGTGGCTCCTACGTACGAACTGGCACCCTAAACTGACCTCACCCGTGGAACCAGGGCGCGGGCACCAGGAGCACAGCGCGGAAGGGTCCCTGGAGAGACACTAAGTCACAGTCGAACAGTTTCAGCAGAGGCGTTAGCTGGTATTGTTTCGAACAGCTGTATGTGAAAGACTCTCTAAATAGACAGTGACACGGGGAGAATGGATCAGCAGCTGCTTGCCCTGCCAATCATCTGAAGCCACCAAAGCTAGAGGGAACACAGGCTTTGTCAAAACCCAGCTAAGCCTAGTCTGTGGATCACGACAACCTTGCCAGCCCCCTGGGTGTTGTGAATCGGTGGTCCCTCTGCACGGCCCTCCCAGACCGGAATGGACACTGGTGACCTGTGCTAGTTCGTGCAAAGCCGTTACTAGCCACTCTTAAGTCACAGATGAGCTATTAAACCCGTCGGTATTCAAGATCCTGATGAGAGAAGAACAAGATTTGCCTAAGTTCATGGCCAAAGATAAGGTGTCCAACCCTGGGACGCCCTGGGCAGAGCCTGAGGCGAGCGCCAGGGCACTGGACAGCAAGGGCCGAGGCCCCGCTGCCAGCGGCAAGGCCGGTGGGCGTGGCGAGACCCGCGTCCTACACAAGTCGCCACCGGTCGGTCACTTGGGAACCAGGACTAGAGCTCGTCACTCGCCTTGCTGCTTCCCCTGCCCAGGCAGAGCAGCAAGGCCTTCTGGACGCTTAGGCCTTTGATCTTTCCCAGAGCATGTCACATAGTGTGAAGGCCTTGGGACAAGTTCAGGGAGTTAGACAATATGTAAATATCTGTATTTTTAATAATAGTTTTTATCATAAAAATAAGGCAATAATATAGCCTACATCCCAGCAATCTCATATACGTACGAGTATGCACACAATATACACGCAAAACAAACATCTTTCTGTGCACATGTTTATCTTCCACAAAACAGGATCGTGCTACGTATAGTGTATATTTTATTAGGTGATTTTTCCCTTTTAGAGATATGTCATAAAAATCAGCTACTATAAGAAATAAAATTATTAAATATGCTTAATAATATGTCACATGAAATGATCTGAAGCAGATGTCTCCAGCGGCAATCCTGACCTTTGACCAGCTGAGGCCGAAGCACCATGGAAGGTCTGAGATTTGGGACACTTGGCCCTCCCACCTCCACTCCCCTCTGCAGTGGGAGGCCGTGACGCGCCTCTGCTGCCAACTAGTGGTCACTTTCCATTCGGACCCTCTTTCTCCTTTCCAAGTGCAAGGAAGACACATAGTCTAAAAGAGTTACTGCTAGATGGAGCCCTGAGGGTCGTCCGGAGCAGCGTCCTCAGACAGCACATTGGAGAGTCAGTCTGGTTTTCTAGTAAGAGGAGAAAGGAACAGAGAAATCCCGAGTACATCGCATGAAGCAAACTCAGGTGCGGATTACGAAACCGCTTTTACTGACGCATCGACATGTCTGCCGTGCCTGCTTGGGTCACGCGGTAAAACAAATGAAAATTTTAAAGTGAAAACAACTTTCCCAGAGAGCAGATCACTCAGAACGGCAGAAGTCCGAGTCCCCCTAGAATCCGCCTGCACACGGAGGAGAGGCGGAAAAGGCGGAGGTTTGATGCACAGCCCCCGACTCTGGGTCCCCCTGACGCTTGGGCTCCGAGCACCCCACTCTGTCTTAGACAGCAAGCCTCTGACGGGAACTTCACGCCAGCTGCTTGGGCTCTTACTAGAAAAATAAAGTGTGTGCGGCCTAAAGTATTTTAATCACAAAACTAGCCACGTTTCTGGAATACTGAACCTTCTGATCAAAGACCGCAAAGTTCAAAAGCTCATTTGAACCTGAAATAAACCGATTTGGAACTACAGACGAAGGAGCTGCCGCAGGTGAGATGCGGAGTGGCTGAGGCGGCCTGCCGCCTCCCGGGAAGCTCCGAGAGCAGGTGCCGAGGAGGCCCTTCCTGTGGGGAGCGTCACTCAGCCCCTGCCCGGCACGGCAAACTTAGGAAACAAAAGCTTTCCTTCCGACTTCCGACAGTTAGCAACTTTATTAAACGCGATGTGGAGATATCCGCAGCCGACTACAAAGCCGTTAATCCCACGAACTCATTGGCACACACGGCATGGTCAGAACCGTGGCTGGGTTGGCAGGGTTTGGATTGCAGGCTTAACAGTTCACGCTGGAAATGAATTTGAGAGTTCTAAGTCTCTGTCCTTTAAAATGGTCTATTTCTTGTGAATGTCATGAAAATTATGTATCTGTTTAACTCAAGGTCCTCATCCTTCATCCTCCGCAAAGCCCCCCGGCTTCCCTTTACTCTCCCTTCCAACAGTACGGATACAGATTCTGAACCATAACGAGGCACGTAAATGTGTCACACGGAGTATTCATTATTTAATACATGCTTTTTAACCTGACTCCTTACAGGTAAGGATTGTGTTTTGCGTAGCATAATCCTCAGATTATGTAGGACAGTGCTGAGCACAGACTGGTCCCTCGACAAATATTGACTGAACAGTAGAACAGAAGCAGCCAGTATTTATTGAGTAACTGTAGCATTTGGGCTCGCAGGTGTCCTGAGCAGCACGGACAATTCCTCCTACTTATGAATGAAGAAACGGAGCTCAGGAATGTTCGGCGACTCTCGAGGCATCCCCCAGGTCTCCAGGACCTGGAGACCATCGCAGGTGGCATGTGTGTGCCACCTACCTGGCCCCAGACAATCACAGTGCCCTGAGCCGAGACGCAGCCTCAAAACTCGACTCAGCGCAGTGGTCTGAGCAGCCTGAACCAATCGAGCAGCCAATTGCTCACAATTCATTCAGGAGCCGAAAACGAACTGCGCTCCGTGCGATTCCGCCTGTAGTCACCATGAAGCATCCAGCTCAGGTACGATTCTTCCTACCCATTCCCTTTACCGAGTATTTTATATAATCAATTTTTAGAATAAAATATTTAAATAAGTTTAAAATCAGTAAAATGAGATAGTTTATTATTATAATTTTTACTATGATAAATTAGAAAAGGCAAAGTGCTAGCCAAAGAATAAAGCTTTAGGCTGTCGTCGTATCGAGGGCCCAGTGGCCGGGCAAGGCGCTCCATGTCCCAGGCCCAGCTGCCTCCCTGACTCGCGTCCCTGGCCACCTCGGTCCACTGGCTCTTTTCCGCGGTGGAACTGCCTGTCTGACGCGGCAGCTTGATCCATTGTGGCTGCGGAGCACGTGGAGTTGTGGCCAGCGCCAACTAAAATGTGCTGGCAATATCCCACGCTCGCTATATCGTGAAGAAATGGTATGAAAAGAGAAGGTAAAGTATCTCTTCAGTAATGTTTTATGTTGATCGCATGTCGATATTATAATATCTTGGATATAATTGAGTTAAATAAAATATATTGTTAAGCTCGTTTTAAGTTTTATTTATTTACTTTTTTACAATGGAGCTGCTAGAAAATTTGAAAACACGAACGGGTCATATCTGCGGCTTGATTACATTTCTGTTGGTGGCGCTGTTGGGGGGCCCCCATCTTCCATCTGTGGTGCCTCTGTTTCCCCTGCTTCTGCGGCTTCCCATTCCACATTCACGGCTGAGCGTTGCCGGCTCCCGGCTGTGGCCTCAGGTCCGGCTCCACGTGTCGGGGCAGCTCTTCCATCTTCCCTGGGCCACGAAGCCTCCCCTGGGACAGCTCTGTGCTGCCCGAAGCCCCTGGACTCTCACAGCTGGATTTCGGTTCTCGTCAAACACCGTCGACTCCCAGTGGGCTTGGTTTCCAATGAGTTTTTTCAGATACGAGCAAGAGAGGAAATTTAGCCAGGGAAGTGGGAAGACGAGTCTCCCTCCTCTGGCTCGGAGGGCGTTCAGCCGGCTCAAAGAATCCCACCAGCGGCTGAGGGACGAAGCGCCGGAGCAGGTGACCCATGCCCGTGAGAGCCCGGCGGCTGTCACAGGGTGGGCGGAGGCAGCAGAAGCGGACCAGCCGAGACCACACTGGAAGTAGTCAGAGCGAGCCCGGAGGCTGTCGGGCTGCACGGGCGAGATTCGGAGCAGGAGCCGCCCCTTTCGGACGCGGAGGGGAGTCACGGAAAAGTCACTTGCAGGCTACAGAAAAAGAGCCAGCCGGACAGAGCCCGGCTGACCTCAGACCCACCCCCCAGGAGGCAGCGGGAAAGGTCGCCAGAGGAGCTGAGCGCGGCCTCACCCCGGCCGCCCCGTGCTTCTCTGCCATCCCCGCTGCGACCGAAAGCTGTGCTCGTCGCTCACCTTCCTCTGGGCTTGCGTCTGTTCCACAGAACTCGCGGGTAACGGGGAGTCGCCGGAGGACAGGGTAGCACGAGGCCGGAGATCGCCCCCTAACTGCCCAGGCTGCGGGGAGAAGTGCGGCCGCAGGCCGCGTGAGCTCGACCACGAGAGGCATGAAGCCAGCTGTGTGTCGTCAAACATAAATCAGAGTTTAGTTGGTTCAAAAAAAAAAATTAAATACAATTTTTGTCATGAATGAAACTTTTAAAAAAGGAAGAAAAGTTTTAAAGTTCCACTCCCGGTGGAAGCAGACAGCTCTCTCGCGGCCACACCTGCTTCTCTAAAAGTTGAGTCACATGACTGAAACCGTAGATATGAAAAGTCTCTGGAGACTTTGCCCGGTTGCTATCGCTTTCCTGCTTTTCTGCAGTCATGTGAAACGTGTTCCCGCTACAGGGCCTCTGACCTGCTGTCCCCCCCCCCACCTGAAATGTCCTGCCCGCTGTCACCCCCTCAATTTCCCTTCTGCTCGGCCTGCCAGGAGACTTTCTGAGGTTAAACTAAACGTGCACGGAAGACAAGCACGGGCCACGCGCGGCACCGTTTCCCGGGGAAGCTCGCCAGACGGGAGCAAAAGGGAGCCGGCCGAAGCGCAGCGACGCACGGTGACCCGGGAGAGCCGAGCCCGGCACCGGGGGGCGGGGCCGCCCAGGCTGAGAGCCTCCTGCCCCCACCCGCGGAGCCCATAACGCCTGCACTGAGTTCTCGGGTGTGCCTTGCAGAGTCCCCCACACCAACATACCTTTTAGGAGTCGTGGACTCAGAGAGGCCGGAAGCATGGCACCTCCACCGGACGCCCAGCGAGCGTCCGCAGAACCGCCTGGTTCAGACGCGAACTACCAAGACAGCGCCGTCTGCGTCCCAGGCCAGTCGCTCGGTCACAGAGTGGCGTCTTCACCCATCTCCGGTCCCCAGAGAGGCAGCCGGACGCAGCCGGTAGAGCGGAGACCCAGCGCAGTTTCCCGCGGAGCAGGTGCGGTTGACCCCCGCGGCCCCGCGCCCCGCCATCGCCACGTCTGCCGCTCCGGGCTTCCAGCCGTCCGTCCCGTGTGCTCTGCGCGGGCGCACGCCAGGAGCAGCGTTTGATGATTTAGCGTCTGCCGCCTGCTGCCCCGCACATCGGCCCCATTAGAGCACAGAAGCCCTGTCATTGCTCTGCTGTGCCCAGCACCTAGGAGAGAGTCGGCCGCAAAGCAGGCGCTCAGCAAACCTTTGTTAAATGAACACGTCACACCCGAGTCCCGCATTTGGTGAAAGAGAGGACGTCCAGGCTGTTTCTGGCGGTCTGACTGGCGCTCGGCTAGCAGACACGCCGGCGGCCTGCGGCCCGTCCGCGATCTGTCGCCACGCCCAGCGGCCCCCGTGGGGACCTGGCACCAAGAACACGGGGGGCCAGCGAAGGGCATCGCGTTCCGCGGGGGCTCGGGCATCGGGCGAGGCTCCTGTTGCAGAGCAGGGATCAGGTGACCTAGCTTCTAGGACCCGAAGACTGGGAAACGACGACAATGACAGGCACAGCTGAGAGCAGGAACCCCGCTGCCGGGATGGACGGACGTGAGTGCAGGGGCCGCGGCCTCGGCGGCCTCGGGCGGGCGCGGCTCCCGCAGATGGCCGTAGGTGCCATTTAGAAAGGTCCCTGCGTGGGAAATCCCAGGCTCACTCCTTGGCTCGTCATAGGCCCTCGTGGGAGTCGGCTGTGCACATCCTGGGAGAGAAGCCGAAGGGTGTCCGGGCCCCTGCAGCCTACAGCCCTGCCTCACCCAGAGCCTCGTGAACAGAAGAGCGACTTCCACAAACTGACTTTATACGCTGTGGCAGAAAATCAGCTTCATTTGCTACGCGAAAACTCTGCAAATGAAGAACTAAGAGCAGTCAACCTATTCAATGTGACTTTGAGTATTATCATTTAACTATGAAAATATATCATTTTTAACTTTTAAAGTTGTTTTCCCGATAGATATATACACAGTTTATAATTTTAAAAATCTGTCCCGAGTAACTAAGAGATCTCCTTGTCTCAGTTCTGTTCATGTCCACAGACAAGCTTCACACGCCCTCCAATTCCAAGAACCGCACAACTTCAAACGCTTGTCGGCTAGCCTAACGCCCACCTTTATCAAGGACAACCCAAGAAAACAGCAATGTTATGTTTATTCAGGTAGTGAATGGAACATTCTTTTCCTCAAATGTGCCAAAAACAAAGAGAAGAAAAGCAAATTTGAAAATCAACCTGCCAGCCCGGTTTGTGACCTAGAGCGTCCCTGCACAGGGAACAGCGAGATGTTGAAGCCGCTCACACGTCTGGCCCCGGCCACACCCCACGAGGGGCGATGCGGGGCATTTGCTCCAACCCCTCTGATACCTGGGAAATCCACAGGCTCTGCCTAAGAGTGAATAATGTGCTACCAAGCAGAAACGCAAAAGTATGCAAAGAAGTCTGGATCGACCCAAAATAATGCTCTTTTATCATCGTGGTCCTTGGATGCTCCCATCTGACAGCCAAATGAGGCCGCCATTTCTCTAAATAAAGAGAAATAACCATTAATCACTTTCCGCATAAGTTAATGGCAAGTCAGAATCTCATATTTTGACTAAACATGTGGACAGAGGTTGTGTCCAGCATTAATATTTATTTCTGTGAAATACTGACATGTTTATGCTTCCTGTAGCTCCTCATACTCATGACAAGCGATTTATTATACACAAAAGAGTTTTAAATGTGTGTTTCTGGCAGAATAATCATCCGTTTTTTTACAATGGATGAAGAAGGAAGCAACTTAATTCCAATTTTCCTTTCAACATATTTCACTGCCTGGTTCCTGGCTACAGAACCTCGTGTTCCGGCAGAACTGATGTCTGAGCACCCTCCCCCTTACATCTGGGTCTGAGCTGAGGGCGGGGGGCTGAGCTGGGGTGGGGGTCTTAAAAATTTGACTTGCCTGCAGTTTGGAGACAGCCGGCTTATGTTTTAAGCACAGCATGAATCATAAAACATTTTAAATCCTCTGTCTCAAAGGGTTTTTTTAAAGCATTGATTGGTTTACAGGAAGCAAAGAACAAAGTTAAAGTCATCCTAAGAACAGAAATAATTTGGTCCCCTTCTGTAGTGATAACTCATTCCCACGTTTATAAAAGCGCAGCTCCAGTATCCAGAAGCAGCATTTCCGTGCGCGTGAGAACCAGGCAGTGCGTGTGGTGAGCGCGGGAGAAACGCAAACGCCCGGGGACCGGTCACAGTGGAGCCACTGAGCCTCGGGGCAGCACCCACTGCCCGTGGGCGCCCCATAGCCTCGGGGCAGCACCCGCTCCCCGTGGGCACCCCGCAGCCTCGGGGCAGCACCCGCTCCCCGTGGGCACCCTGCAGCCTCGGGGCAGCACCAACTGCCCGTGGGCGCCCCATAGCCTCGGGGCAGCACCTGCTCCCCGTGGGCACCCTGCAGCCTCGGGGCAGCACCCACTCCCCGAGGGGGGCCGGCAGCCTCGGGGCAGCACCCACTGCCCGTGGGGGGCCCGCGGCCTCGGGGCAGCACCCGCTCCCCCGTGGGGGGCCCGCGGCCTCGGGGCAGCACCCACTCCCTGAGGGGGGCCCGCCACATCGGGGCAGCACCCACTTCCCGAGGGGGGCCGGCAGCCTCGGGGCAGCACCCACTGCTCGTGGGGGGCCCGCGGCCTCGGGGCAGCACCCATTCCCCGTGGGCGCCCCGCGGCCTCGGGGCAGCACCCGCTCCCCCGTGGGGGGCCCGCGGCCTCGGGGCAGCACCCGCTCCCCGTGGGGGGCCCGCGGCTTTCCCATCGTTGCCTGGTTACCGCGCTCTCCCTTTTCCAGTTTGGTAATTTGTCACAACAAAAATCTCAGGTCACCACAGCAAAAACCGCCTGTGCTCAGCAGTCTGCAGAGTCGAAGGGGGCGTGAAGCACCGACAAACACGCCCGCCGGCTGTGTCCGCGTCCCCAGGGCTTCGGTAGCCAGCGGAGCGCGAGGGTGGAACGCGTTCTGGGTGAGCTGTGCGGCCTGGGGGGAAAGGCCACCCGCCCCTGCCGGCTTCACGTGGCAGTGCGTTTCGGCACCCACAGCGCATGCTCAGACCCTTTATGTAGTATGATAGCCCGTGTGTTCTCCGTAAAGCCATTTGGTGGCAAATTAAGTGAAGCCAGTTCGAGCTGGCTTGCGCAGTAAGGACTTCATCATGAGAAAAGCAGGGTATTTCGCGGGACCACAGGAGAAATGCTGCTGGGCCTCGGGGAGCGGCTGCAGCCAGAACCCACGAAGCTCTCAGGAGTTTGCGTCATGTTTCTGCCTCTTCGCTCTCGCTGGGGAGACAGGTTTGTCCGCCTCTCTCTGGTCCCGGGCTGGAGTGGCTGGCCCATCCGTCTACAGAAGCTGGCCTGATGGCTCTCGGTCCCAATTCCAAATTCCTCAGAAAGAATTTAAGTGACCTCGCCTAGGTGGGGTGTCCAGGGGGTTGGGTCGGAAGATGCAGAAGTGTGCAGCGGGGCACTCGCCCCCAGAGCGGCAGCCAGGAACTCAGCGACGAGCAGGCAGGCACAGCGCCGGGCTCCGCTGAGCGACCTCGAAATGCAGGGGGCAGGGTTGCTGCTCCAGGGATGCCGTCCTGCGAAATACAGTTGTTGCTTTAATTTTACCGATTCAAAGAATATTCGATTATTTTGACAAATAAGTCCATGCTAAAATACCATCATTTAATATACATGACTGTGCCATTTGAAACTGATACAAAGGCTGTTTATAATCTGCAGTAAGTTTGAAAAGAGAAGATGCAGTAGAGGCTTGATGTGACGGCTCGTTTCATTTTATAACTATGTATACACACACGTGAGCATTCCACACGTCCCGGGACGGTGCCATCCTTCTGGATGCCACAGACACCGTCATAGGTCAAACGTGTGGGTCCAGGAACAAAGGGGAAGAAGTGTCAACATCATCTCCGGTGCCCCTCCGGGGACTTCGCGCCTCCCGCCCCTGCAGCTCTGGTCTCTGGGGGTGAGGGGCCCTGCTTCCCACAGGGGACACTTCTACGGGGCCCCAGCGCCAGGTGCTCCGGTGGACAGCGTCCGTGACTGCCACCTGGGCGCTTCGGCCCCCGGGCAGGCGCACCGCAGCCGCCGTGACCGGTCAGGCAGAGGGGGCAGGCCGCCGCCCGGGGCGCACGCTCGGGCGCCTCTGAGCCCTCCATTGTCCAGTCTGGGGGATAAGTAGACAAGACCAAGACCCCAAAACCATCCGCAGTGGAGAGGGTCATAGTGTGCCCCACAACCTTTCTTCTCCTAGGGTCTCCTGGGCAGGGGCCCCCCAGGGCCGTGGAAGAGCTGCTCCCCAGCCGAGATGAGAGGCCGTCCCAAGCAGCATGGGAAGCGGACGCAGGGGCGCTGGGGCCGGGCTCCGCCGCTCCCGACGCTGGGGCGCTGGGCCCGGGCTCCGCCGCTCCCAGGCTCAGGCCGCGCTTCGGCGTCGCGCTCCGCCCTGTCTGTCCTGCCGCGTCGCGTGCCTGTCCGTCAGCAGCTTCCGCCAGCACTAGCGTCACGGCGTTTAATCTAGTCGCTGCTCACAACCGCCCTGCTGGGCCCGTGTCCTGCCCGGGCGTGTGCAGCGGCCTCCTGCCCGCCCCTCCGCGGCGCCCCGGCCGCCTGCGCTGGAGGCCCAGGCGCTGGGCCCAGGCGGCCCCGCAGGGGTGAGGCCGTCTCTCGGCAGGACCGCTCGCCACCGGCCACCACGGCCCCTGCGCCTGGCTGCGCGGTGGCCTCACGTCCCGGCCGCCGTCCCTGCCGCTTCCCTCTTCCTTCCGATGGTGTCGGGCCGGGAGCTCCCCGGATGAATGTCCTCCTGAGCCCAGTGTCTCTCAGAGCCTGCTTTCGGGGAATCCCGGCCTACAACAAATGCACCCCTATCCCCTCCCCCTCGGCTTGAAAGGATCAGGAACCTATTTCCGGCGACAGCCTTGGGAAGGAGCTTCCCACGTCCTGGGTGGACAGGGCTCTGTGCCAAGATGCCAGGGGCACCTGGCCTCGGCGAGCGGAAGGGACGGGAAGGCACGAATTTGGGGCAGCCTTCCCCACATGGAACCTCCAAGCTCCCCCTTTTGCTTCCCGCGACAGTCCCTCTATAATCATGACAGGAGAGTCACGGCAGTGGAGGAGGTGGCCAGATGGGGAGGAGGATTAATATCCTCAGGACGCGGGGGACAGACCCGAAACACACAGACTTCAGGAAGACCAGCGCTCGGCCTGAGCGTGCGGAGGCCTCCTCAGGTGGCCTGAGGCAGCGTGTCCCCTCGGGCGCCCTGAAGCCTGCAGCCACGTGCGGAACAGGGCCCGAGCTGCTCACGAGCAGCATCTACCATTTCTTTTCCTTCTATTACCTGCCTTTTGCTTGGTTGGGGTCAAGTTCGGCTTCTTAAAACAGAAAAACTCCAGCTAAGAGCCGCCTAATCAAGATACACATTTATCTCTCTCCCCAGTAGAGTGAGTCCCGAACGAGGCACCCAGGCCCACGTGGCAGCCTTGTGAGGCGACCGGGGGCCGTGCACTCACGATCCCTTTGCTCTGCCCGGCCGCACATGTCTGCCACAGTCGAGGGGGGGGGGTGGGAGGGCACTCCTGCCATCCTGTGGCTCTTCTAAGAGAACAAGAGGAAAGTAGTCGAAAGAGCGAGGAGGACATGCCCTCCAGCTGGCCACGTGCCCGCGGAAAGCCACGTTGCTGCTGCTCTGCAGGAAGGGGTAACGTGCTGGGGCGGCAGCCACTGCCACACGGACCGGCCGGGAACCCTTTCTCTCCTCGTCTGCGCTGCAGCCAGACCCAGCTGGCCGTCTTCTGCCCGACTCAGCTCTGTCGTGCTCGTGAGTTAACGGCCAGCACAGCTCTTCCACCCACAGGACGGGTCAGAGCAGGAATTCAAACCACGTCCCCTAATCTCCAAATCCGTTTCACTCCTGAGAAGCCATATCCAAAATCTGCCCCCTGCAAAACCCTCCCAAAGCGCAGCTCTTCGCGGACCTCGCTCACCGGCCGCAAGGTGCGCCGCCGGGCTCCAGCGAGTCCTTCACACGCCCTCCCCGGACACGGCCAGGCTGCCGCCTCGGAAGTCGGTCCATCATCCTCTTCACCTACCCAGAACCCACAACTCTCATTCTCATTCCTCCGCGCGCTCCCTCGCCCTCTCCCTCTCCCTCTCTCTGCCTTTCTAATCAAAATGCTTACGTCCTCAGAGAGCCACGTGAGCCCCACCTTCCCTGTGATGTGCAGCCTGGAATTCGCCCCTACTAGATGTAACTTACCTGGACAGCGTAGCCTTCATCGTCTCTCGCGTTTATTTAATGTTTCTGATTGATCTGCTCAGGTCTCTCTCTCTTCGGATGCTGTTACCTAGTCTTTCCATTCCCGGGGTTATCACGAAGTGGAAGTGGAAACCCCCACAACAGCTGCCACATCCCTGCAGGCTTCGGAATGTCCCAGGAGGGGGCCTGTCTCCGTGACACCCACCATGGCTCCCACGCTCCACGGGGTAAACGTGCGAGGAACACTCTAGCCAGGTCACCCCGACTCGAGTCTCACTTTGTGTGACCTTACACTTCACTTATGATGTAATTCCGTTCTCCCCAAAATGCTGTGAGGCATGAACATCTTTTCAGTATCCTTTTCTGGGTACGTGGGCTAGCCAGGTTTTTAGTATCTTAATTTCTATTTTCATATTATTTCAGCATTTTGCATGCTGAAGCAGAAAATAGAGTCTCGCATGAAGCGCACACACACTCTTCAGAGCTGGGAAAATCACCCAAGTGCCTCGCGGCTCTTCGGGCGCACGCGGACCCCCGCCGCGACGCTTCGTGCAGAAACGCCGGCGGGGGCTGCAGCTCGACAGTGCACTTGACTCTGGCAGCTCTATGAGCTGCTCCTGTGTGGGAGAGAGACTTCAAACTGATGGTTTTGGGAACACCAGCTAGATAAATCCAAGCGAGGGACTAGAGAGCAGTTTACCCGCGACGCGTCCACGGTCGAGCGTTTCCTGGACGGCTGAGGCTGCCGTCGCAGGCGGGGCTCACGCAGCCACTGCGGGGGCTCAGGGTTCCACCGGAGATTCGGGGCCCCACTCTGAGCTGAGCTCACTGCCCTCAGCCCCCGAGGAGGCTGCCCGCAACGACCCCTGCACCTGCTGCATGCATACAGCCTGTTGGTTTGGACCACAATTCCTTCAGACTAATCATCTGCTTAGCTTAAATCACCCGCCTAGACACAGGTCAGCTCGGCACAGCTCTTCCCGAGCGAGCGGAGGAAAAGGTACCACGTGTTTCGGAGGTATGCTCTCGTTTTTCAAAAAGCCCAACATTGAGTGTCATTCTAAAATTAACTTTATTTTCCTCTATCGAGTACGATATGAAACTAATTTTCTAAGTTTGTGTTCTTCATGACCTCCTTTAAGTGAGTAAGTGCTGAAGCAGTTCCCTCTGATATGTTGTGAATAAATACTAATGTTAACGAAAACCCCGATACTTATTGAAATTGCTTAGGTGCCAGATGTGGGTAAAGCTGTCATCCCCATTTCCAGGTGAGGGAACCAGGGGGCAGAGAGATCAAGTGACTCGATCACAGGTGCATGACTGGTAGGTGGCCCGGCAGGGACTGGCCGGGCTGTCTGGCACCTCACTGTGCCCACCCAGGCTGCTGCTCTGTTAAGGAAGTGATTCTCCAGATTCAGCTCACCATCAGGTGTCAGGTGTCAACTTAAGACACAATAGGACTGGCAGAAAGATACCTGGCCTGGCAGCTTATTTCACTTACAGGAAAAGGTAAGAAAGAGAAACTATAAGGAAAATGTAGTAGGAGTTTGGAAGGCAAGTAATTATACTTTTCTAGGTTTCACAAACACATGCAAACAGCCTGTTATGTAGTATTTTGTAACTGGGAAATCTCTAGAAACCAATACTTCTAGTCCCATTGGGTCTAGGAACTGATGCCAACGTTTATGGACGTTAACAAGGCTACAGTCTATTTCTTCGGGTTAGTGAGGGTTTAGTCACTGGGCATTCTTTAACAATGCTGAGGATTTCACAATAAAACATCTTTTATTTCTTTATCTAATATAGGACAATAGATGCCATAAATAAATGATATTCGACACAATATTAATTCTTTGCACAGCTAGAGAAAAAAATTCAAATAAAGTGTTGATGATATTTTTTAAAACTATGTGTCTATTGGATGTTCGTAAAGAAACTGATGCCGATGTGAAAGCATATGGAATTGTCAATGTCTGTGACAAAGCACAGACTCAGGTAACGGAATATGAAGAATAGACTTAATTTTGGAACTGGAATTATCACAGATTTTCCACATTTAAAGAATGTTTGTGGATCGATTGGATAAGGAAGTTATGGTTCATATATACAATGGAATATTACTTAGCCATTAAAAAAACGAAATCCCACCATTCGCAACGACACAGATGGACTAGAGGTTATTGTATTGAGTGACATAAGTCAGACAGAGAAAGACAAATACCATATGATTTTACTTACACATGTAATCTAAAGAACAAAATAACAAACTGATCCAAAACAGACTCACAAATATAGAGGACAATCTGGGGACAGCCGGAGGGGATGGGGGTTGAGGGGCTGGGAAAAAGGGGTGAACGGTTAAAGAGGTACAAGTTAGTAGTTGAGAGATGGTCACGGGGATGGGGAGCACGGCTCAGGGAATGCAGTCAGCAGTGATGTAATGGCTAGGCGGAAAACCGGTGGAGAGAAAGAGCTATTAGGGGGATCAGTTTATAAACTATATAAATGTCTAACCAAACTACTGTATACTTGAAACTAATGATATAATGTATATTTTTTAAAAAGCATGTGTGTGGCTACTCAACTTCTGTAGGAAAATGCTCTTTGCTCTTTGAAAGAACAAAGGGTTAGCATTAAACTGGCCGCCTTTATTAACATTAACGTCACCCAGCAAGTGCCAATCTAACTGGAGGCCAGACATCTTACGATGTCAGCTTTAAGGGGCTTGTCTCTGGCAAGCACCACATGTACTCCAAAAAATTATACAGGTCTCAATTTGATGAGGCTCTGGAGACGGCTGATGAAAGAAGCTGTTGTAACATCTTGAAGTCTCTAGGTGACTTGGGAAATGTCACAGAAAATAACAGGGAACTTTGGAATAATGTAACAAATTGATGAACCCTGTCAGATTGGAGCACAGATTTTTATCAGTTTCAAACAGCTTGCTGAGGGTCCTCATAGAGCACTATTCATTATCAATAACAGATCTAATCAGTTCTTGTCTTTTTGGACAAAATTAAAGCTTCTTGAAAGGTTCAAAGTATTTTCTGTTTGAAAAGTTGTATTTTAGTTTCTAATTTATAAGGAAATATTGAAGAGGCCTTTCTCAGAAAAACATCCGGTTATTTAAAGCACTCAGAACTTCCAGGGTCTAGGTCACGCTCAGAAGTCAGATTCAGTTAAAATTTCAACTTTTCCAGTTAGTGGCTATGACTCGTTTTCTCTGCATTTCATTTGTCATTTATTCAATGGGCGGACCACTGCATGCTTCATAAAACCGTCCAAAGCTTGAATGAGATATTTGGAAAGTGTTTAGCATAGTGTGTGGCGTATGGTGAAGATCTCGAGTATAATGGATTTTATTTAATATGTAGGTTTTCCTTACTGCCGCTCTCCTCATAAAATGAAGGCAGATTCGTGAACACGGTGAGACTGATCTGTTCACTGCTGTGTCTAAAGCAACGTCTGGCATATTGTGACTGCTCAACAATATTGGTTGATTGGAAAATTAATACTAATGGAAAATCCTATTACTCTCAAGTCCATGCTTTTCATATCCTGATATATCTTCTCTTCTGCTAAATATAAGAGGGGCCGTCACCACCGATCCCATAAACATTAGAAGGATAATAAAGAAAGAGCATGAACAACTCTACACCCACAGGTTTGGTAATTTAGATGAAATACTTCAATTCCTTGAAAGAAACAATCTACCAAAACTCACACAAGGATAAACAGATAATGCAAATTAATCTATAGCTATTAAAGTAATTAATTGAATCAATAATTAACACTTCCAAAACAGAAAGCACCAGGCCCAGATGATCATTTCTACCAAATATTTTAGGAAGAAATAATAACGGTTCTCTACAATCTCTTCCAGGAAACAGGAGCAGAAGGAGGCCGGCATTATCCTGACACCAAAACCAGATAAGGCCATTCCAGGAAAGGAGAATTCCACATTTATACGTCTCATGACATAGATGAAAAATGCAAAAAAGCATTAGCAAGCCGAACCTAACAATGTATAAACACAATTATACACTGTGAACGAACGGTATTTCTTCCTGGTATGCGAGGTTGGTTCAACATTCAAAAATCAATTAATCTATCATGTCAACAGACTAAAGAAGAAAATTGATACGATCATGTTAATAGAAGCAGAATAAGCACTTGACAAAGTCCAACACTAATTCATGGCAAAAACTCTCTGAAAAAATAGGACTAGAGGTGAACTTTCTCAACTTGATAAAGTATATCTACAAAAAACCTAGAACTAACATCATACATAATGGAGAGAAACTAGACGTGTTTCCTCTATTGTCAGGAACAAGACAGGATTTCCCTCCTCACCACTCCTATTCAGCATTCTACTGAAAGTTCTAGCTAATAGAATAAGAAAATAAATTTAAAAATGTACAGATTGGAAAGGAAGAAATAATATTGTTTTTGTTCACAGATGCTATGACGTAGAAAAATCTCAAAGAATTAACAACAAAATCAGCAAAAAACTCGTGCAACTAGTAAGTGATTATAGCAAGGTTGCAGAATACAACATTAATATACAAAAGCCCATCCTCTTTTTGTATATCAGCAATGTAAATGGGTTTTAAATTACAAATAAAAATGCATTTACATTAGCACCAAGGAAATGAAATACATACATACATATGTGTGTAAATATATATATATATGTATGTATATGTGCATGTGTGTGTGTGTGTGTGTGTATGAGCATATGAAGATCAGTAACTAAAATAGAGGAGGGACCTTTGACGAACTTCACTAAATTTACAGAGGGTGTTATATTTACTTGTTTTCCTTACAATCCACTTTTTAGAGCCAAATTCACATAGAAGTCAATATTTTTAAGGACATCACCATCCCATAATAATGACATTCTGCCTGTAACTTTTAAAAATAGATCCATGAACATGGATAAGACAGCCTCAGATTTCTAACAGGAAATCCTCGATTATCCAGTATAAAACATTCTTTTTAAGTGATATCATTGTTCTCTCTGAAAAACACCCTCATCCATCAATCTGTCCATTCATGCAGCCATGGTCCTCAAGCCATATGACTTGAGACAAATTGGTTGACCTATCTGAACTGACTTTACTTTATTAAATGGGGTATTAGTCTACTTCATTGATTTATACTCAGACTTAAATGATATAATCAATCTAAAGTGCTTAGCTCAGTACCTTTCACATAGGAAACATTTGCTGTTCTTTATTTGTTTTTATACTTAATCTTCAAAATAAAAAGGGTGAAGGGAGACAAAAAACCCAAATCATCATTTTGTTTACTCCGGTCTAATGCTACGTGGACATCTCTGGCAGAGCTGCCTTGCTGCAGCTAGACCAACATAATCTACTTTACTTGGAGGGCCATTAGCCAAGATAAAGCCCAGAAAAACAAATAATGAAGATGAAAGCAAACAGGTGTTACCTGAGACAAAGTACACAGACCTCGTCAGAATTATATCTAATTGATTCTTGCCAGGACAATTAGGCCAGAAAAGGAAGGAAAGGAAGGAAGGAAGGAAAGAAGGAAGGAAGGAAGGAAGGAAGGAAGGAAGGAAGGAAGGAAGGAAGGAAGGAAGGAAGGAAAAGGAAAGGAAAGAAGGAAGGAGGGAGGGAGGGAGGAGGGAGGGAGGGGAGAAAGAGAGAGAGGGAGAGGGAGAGGGAGGGAGAGAGAGAGAGAGAGAAAGGAAGGAAGGGGAAGAAAGGGAGAAAGGGAGAAAGAGAAAGAAAGAAAGAAAAGAAAGAAAGAAAGAAAGAAGGAAAGAAAGAAAGAAAGAAGGAAGGAAAGAAAGAAGGAAGGAAGGGAAAGAGAAAAAGAAAATAAAAAGACATCTAAATTTGAAATGATGAAGTAAATGAAAGATAACATAATCTTAATACAGATAATACTAAAGAATTCATTTAAAAACTATTGGAACTAATAAGCATGTTCAGCAAGATTATAGAATATAAGATCAATATACGAAAAACAATTCTATTATATATAATAACATTAAAAAATAAATAAAATTAAGAAAAAATTCCATTTACAATAGTATTCGAAAGAATAAAATTTTAGGAATAAATTTAGCAAAACAAAATAAGACTATATACTAAAAACTATAAAACATCATTGATAGAATTTAAATTAGACCTAAATAAATGAAGAGAAACCCCATATTTATAAACCAGAAGATTTAATATTATAAAGATGTCAATACTCTCCAAATTTATCTACATATTCAATACTACCCTTGGCAAAATTTCAGCTTGTTTTTTTTGAACCAATTGACAAGCTGATCCCAAAATCATGTAAAAATGCAAGGGACTTTAGTATCCAAAACAATCTTGGAAAAGAATAAAGTGTGAGGACTCACATTTCTTGATCTCAAACCTTATGACAAAGACATGAAATCAAGACCATGCGGGTATGGACATGGGGTAGATGTACAGATCCAGGGAATAAAACAGAGAGACCAGAAATAAAACCTCCATTTATGGTCCAATGATTTTGGGCAAAGGTACCAAGATAATTTACTGGGGAAAAATAGTCTTTTCAACAAATGATGATGGCGTATTTACATGCAAAAGAATAAAGTTGGACTCCTACTGCACATCTCATACAAAAATGTTAACTCGAAATATATACACCTAAATGTAAGATCCAGAACTATAAAACCTTTAGAAAACAACAGGCATAAATCTTCATGACTGTGGATTAAGCGATAGTTTCCTAGATATGACACCAAAAGCAGAAATGACAAAAAAAAAAAAAAGATAAATTGGACACCGTCAAAAAATTTTTTTTTACCTTAATGATACCACCATCGAGAAAGTAAAAAGACAACCTACGGAATGAGACATCCTTTCAAAATATGTATTAGACTTATCTTCACACTTCATTTTTAAAAGAACTTATACCTTAATCATAAAAAGAAAAATAATCCAGCTTTAAAATGGGCAAAGGCCTTAAATAGACCCATCTCTAAAGAAGATACACGAATGAGGAACAAGCACGTGAAAAGATGCTCTCAGTGTCATCGGCCGTTAGGGAAACGAAAACCCATGATGAGATGCCGGTCCACACCCACAGGGCGGCGAGGCTCAAGAAGGCAGACGGTAACCGATGCCGGTGAGGACACGTCGAAGCGGGAGCCCTCGCGCATCGCGGGCGTGGCCGCGGAACGGCCAGGGCACCTCAGGAAGCAGACAATTACTCGAAACACAGAATCATCGTATGGCCCAGCAAGTCCACTGTGCAGTGGCTGCTTTGAAGCACTTGATCGAAGACCCCATCTTTGAGGACGTTTCTCAAACCAAAGGAATGCTTACGCATTCTGCCATTGACACGTCACAGGCCGCTTTTACGCACATGGGCAAACCCTACCTGAAAAGTCCTTCTGAGTTCTGCAGAGGCAAACGCACTTCGGCATCCTCGACGTTGGCGCCGGCGCTAGTTCTGCTCGTGGGGGTGTCGTTCTCCTGTTCAGCACGTCACAACATTTTAGGTCCACTTACACGTCAGCAGACACCCATGCCCACGTGATGAGGCTCGACACGGCACGGCGGCATTTTTAATAACCAGAGGCTTGTAGCCTTCGCCCAGCGCACACTCTCCTGAGGTCAGATGCCCGGACAGGAAGGCAGCGGAGCGTGTTCACCGAGGGAGTCATCGGCTCTCCGACCCAGACGACCCTCGGGCCCGTCCTCGCTAGTCTGGCCCCCGCGTTTCTGCTGGACCCCATCCTGAGCGGTTCCCTCTGCCCGAGGCCCTTCCTTGTTCTCTTCTCTTTTCTCTCTTGCTCTTTCTCTCCCTGTCTCTCTCTCTCTGCCATCTCTCTCTGCTATCTCACTCCTTTGGGCCCGCTTCCTACACTGATCAAAATCCTACTGTATCCAACTTAAAAATCAACGACGAAAGCCGAGAGCCTTCCCTCCTCCCCGCATCACAATGTACTGGCATTTTCTCTGCGCTCGAACCAAGTAGGTACGGCAGGTCTGACATGCCGAGGGCTCACTCTGTGCAGGCCTCGTTTAATCCTCTATATCCTACGTAATGAAGGTTTCATCAATCCCAATGGCACAGAGGGAAACAAGATGCAGAAGTGCCAGGAAGTGCCTGTCATAAGAGAGACACCCAGGCAGACGCACCCGGGAACCAGCCCTGGGGCCCCACCCACTGGCCAGGGCTCTACTTGCATCGATGTTACGAGTTTCTGGGCCCGCTCGTCTCGTTTCAACGTGAATCGGGGAGCAGGGGCTGGGGGTGGGGGTGGAAAAGCATCACCTTACTGTTCCTTGTCCCCTGACAGCCCCTGGCACAATGCCCACAACATAACTCTGCTCAATTCGCATTTGTGGAATTAAATTATAATGCTGTTCCTAAGGGAAATTACAACCGGCTTTAGGATAACGCTTCATGATATTTATCCGGAAATGTCTTGTGGCAAAAAGACCAGAATGCAGTGACGCGCCAGGCGCCTGCCCCTTGCCGCCTGGGGCGAGGGGCCCGGCGTTGTCACCTGCCCTCGCTCCCCAGCGTGCGCACGGAGACGGCGGCGCTGTCCGACCGTCAGATGAGAGAAAAAACGATCATTAAAATAATGAGTCGTCGTCATAAATATCGGCATTCTGTGTCTGATACACACGACAAACCTATTATGCAATATCACCTCCACTTTAAAAATGAGAAAACAGACTTGAAGAGGCCGTCACCTGTCTGACGTCACAGAGCTTGCAGGAGGGTGCGGTCCCAGCCTCACCACGTGGCACACGGTCCTGTCACTGGAACAGGTTTGGTGCCTGTCAGCGCAGAGGGCGAGTGGGTCCAGCAAGCTCCCTCTCTTGGCACCCCGAAACGTCCTCAAGGTCGGAGGAAGAGGTCTCAGTACTCCTCGGCACAAGCCAACAGCATCTGTACAAACAGCCATAGCTCGTTCATAAACGCAAAGCGGTATTTTGTTTTCTTAGTGGGTTTTTTTTTTTTCCTTTTTCATGACTAGCCTTGGCATCTCCACAAGAACCGACTCGCAAGCGCCTTTTCTGTGTTGTCAAGCCAGCCTGCCGTCTCCCCGCGGGCCCCAGGTCGGTCGGGGGATTCGGCAGCCTGCATCTGGGGCTGGGGCTGCCTCTGCGGTCCAAGGGGCGGCTCGCGCGGAGTCCGCGCTCTGCTGCCATCTTGTCGCTCTTGCATCACCAGCACAGTCAAACGTAGATCCGAGGGTGGTGACAAACATCGAAGCTGCCGATGGCAATTCCCCTTCCAACACTGAGAATCGGAAGGCGTCAATGTCGGTGAAAACATAAGGCCTTGGTGCCACCTTTGGGGACACCAAGTGCCTCCCTTTTTTCCTTCATTTTAAATCTCACTCTTCTTCCTCGTTTGCCTGCTCAGAAGGGCGCGGACTGGTCCTACCGTAACGAGATCACTTGTTGACGTTCCTCAGCAAGCTGGAAAACAAGCCACGGGGGGCCCAGAGTGACGACCGCATTCCGGGTCATTCCCTTTCATTTCTCTAATAGTCTGGCATTTTTGCTGCTTAATTAAATGGGGGGAATCCTGTCCATCTTAACTAATGTTTACGTAAATTTGAAAATCTTATTTAAGCAATTAGTATTATAACGAGGATGATTCTTAAAGAAGGGAGAGGCACCCGTGGGGGGGGGGGGGTCTGGCCACTGCCGGCAGCTTCTGCGTCTGTCGGAGTTGCTTCTGTGCGTGAGCATTGTCTACATTTTTGGCCCAGTTTTCCTTCCCAGTTTCCATTTCCTTGGTAACGGAGGTCCCGCAAAGGGAGGAGCGCGACTTCCTGAGGGCCGCCGGAGGCCCGCTCAGTCCTCTGAGGGTTCACCTGCCTGATAAGGAAACAGAAGAAATAGAAGTAACTGGCCAAGGAAACTGTGTTTGCCGTCTGCATCCTGTCCCTTTGAAGTTCCAGTGTTCCACTTTCCTTTCTATTCTAAATATTTGCGGAGTCGTCACTGACTAAAAGCCAATGGAACGAAATAAACAGGCAAGCGTGGGACGCAGCTGACACCTGGAACCCCGGAAGAGCTGCTACTCCATTTATTTTTAAACCTGTGAGCTTGGGTGGGGTCGTCTGTCTCCAGGGCCAAGGCCAGTGGCAAAGGCCCTGCTCGGGCCCACTCCCCTCGAGTCACAGCTGGGTGCTTGGTGCCCTGTGGCTCCCTACTATCCAGGTTCGGAACCGTCTTCCTCCACCCCCACCTCCTCGGACACCCACCGGGCCCAGCACCCACTGATCGGACCCTGCAGAGCCAACCGAGCCAACGTCCACGGGCTAAGGTTCCAACGGGGTCACACTTACATGTGGAAGTTCATCTCTCACCCTGGAATCCAAAGCAATCAGGAATGTGTGATGTCAAAGGCGGAATTTCCCCCAACGAATTAATAATAATAATGCAAACCTATTGTTTCAAAACCAAATGTATATATATTTGCTGCACAAAGTGAAACAGCCCAGCGGCTATTCAGCTAATAACAGCAGCGGTAGCCTGTGCATTCTAGCAGAGGAGGGTGCGGAAGCCTCCTTGGGGAGGTGCAACGGCTTTCTCAAGGTCGTGGGACCCATACGTTGGCAGTTCAGACCCAAGCCGATGACAGCGAATCCATGCTGTCCCCTCCCCCACCGACGAGGCCCCCGCGCGCTCAGTGCCTCTCAGACCCCACTGGGCCTGCGGGGCCTGTGCCGTGCTCGTCACCCAGGCCTCTCTGAGTCGGGCAGCTCTGCAGGGCCGGGGCGCGATGCAGGTGCGTCGTCCGGGCAGACTGGGCCTCCCCTCGGCCACCCCGCGGTCACCCTTCCCAGGGTCACACCCAGTGGGAAGAGCACACGCTCTACTAGTTCACCGACATCCCCCAACCCCCCGCGCATTACATGGTTCACTGAATTTCTTAAGGAGATGGGTTCTTAGGTTTTTAAAATGTTTTGTTCTAAAGTCATTTTAATTCATATTATTCTTTAACATCACAGTATGAACAGTATAAAAAATAAAAAATTTACTTATAATCTGTCCCAACCAGCGGAAGTGGCAAGGCCCACGCAAAGACATGGAGAAAAGCAGCCCCAATTCGAGCCCGACTGATCCCCACAGCTGAGGGCCAGCTGAACGAGCCCTCGCGTTGAAAGGTCACTAAGCCCACAAGAATCGAATCTGATGGTGAAACCACTGAGCTTAGAGCCCCGCGAACAGAGTTCTTGGATACAGAGAATAACAGTGCATGAAATATTTAAAAATAATGAAAATAAAAATGGAAAACGAAGCAAGCAAAAAGAGGCTATCAAAAATGAGTTAGCAGATATAAAAAAGAACTAAATATCACTATTAGGAATGAAAAATATAATCTTTGAAATTAAAATCTCAGTGGGTGGGCTAAACAGCGTGTTAGCACAGCCGAAGGAAGAATTGGGAATTAGCGAGTGGGAGGATGGATCGGAATTAATTACTTAAGTTGAAGCTCATAAAGTCAGAAAACGAAAAATATAAAAGTAGAGAGAACCAACCACTGACGAAGCGCGCGAATAGAACCGCGGCCGAGACGAACGGGTCAGGCTGAAGCGGCCACGTGGACGCAGCGGGCGGGTGTGGACAGGGCGGCGGGGCTGGGCTGGCGCGGCTGGCGCCCCTCCCCCCCCCTCCCCCCCATCCCCACCTGCCAGCCGGGGCACCTCGTGGAGACGCAGAACTGAGGGGAGGACGAGGATCGGACGCGACCCGGGAGGAAATGCCCACGCCCCGCTGGGGAGGACGCCGGGGCCCGGGGTTCCCGGAGCGCCCCCCGCTGGGTGGCCACCTTCCCCACGGCGTCGCCCCAAGTGCCCAGGGCTCGGTGCGCTGTCTGCTCCGACGAGCCGTGGAGCGGCGGCGCTCACTTCTTAAGGGCAAAACGCAGGTTCGTCTTTTGCCCCCCTAGTCGGCGAACAGCGCCCAGGATTCGGTCCGTCCCCAACAAATACCCGATGAGTTTTAGCGGCCGCGCGCGGCTGACGCGCCTGCGTTCGCACCGCGTCCCGCGCGCCCGGGCGTGCGTCACAGCGTCGCTCACTCTCCGCATCTTGCCAACGCCAAGGTCTCCTTTGATGGGGTACACACCCCCAAGACGCCGACGTGTTCCTCCTCGGGGGCAGGGCTGACACGAGCGCGCATGCGCGTCCGACCCCCGGCCCGAGCCAAGGCCTCCGAGAGGCGGCGGGAGGGCGGCGGGGCGCACGGGGGAGGCGGGGCGCACGGGGGCGGCGGGGCGCACGGGCCCCGGGCCCGGGGCGGCCTCTGCGCAGCCGTGAGCCCGCACGCCGCCCGCACGCCGCCCGCACAGCCTCGGGCCTTCACGCCGAGACGAGGGGCCACGGCGGCTTTAAAGCATGTGTGCGCATGTGTGCGAAGTTTCAATATAGATGCATGTACACACACACACACACACACACACGAATATATTCTGCACGAATGGAAAATCGTGAAATAAGGAGAAAAAACACTCCGATGTTATTCCCGCTTCATTTAACTCGGAGTCCGGGAGGCATTAACCTTTCTGAGACACATTATTCTTATTCAGTGAGCAGCCCAGCGCTCACTTCCCCTCGCAGATCGGTCTTTATAATTACTGTGAACTTTTAAGAGACAGTTTTAAGACAAAACAAAACAAGTCATACTTCGTTCACTCATTATCATCGATCATATTCTTACCATCACATGTACCATCGTAAATTCCGCTGAAGTGGTTTCGGAAGAGTTTATGATGTTGATAGTAACCGCAAACTATCTTTAAGCATAAAAATGAAACACAGACACTTTTCCCTTTATTACATAACGGAAATAACTTCAAAACTCACTCTTGAGCTTTGTGATAAAATTAACTACGCTCGAGGGGAACGCTGGCTTTTACAGCATCACTAACAAACGGGTCATTATAGGCAATGCGGTGGGAGCAGCCGCACACTAACGGTGTTCGCCTGAGCAAGCGTTTCACGAGGCCTCGGCCTCACCTGGACGGCCGCCCGCGACCGAGGCTCGGCCTTCAGCCTGGCGCCGCGCCGCAGCCGGGGGGAGCGTGTCAAACGGGGGAGCGTGTCAAACGGGGGAGCGTGTCAAAAGGTCTGCGCAGTCAGTGCCCTGGCGGAAGCAGGTCACGACTCCCGCGGCTCTCGGGTAGGGGGCTCTGTAGGCCGCGTGGGCCGTGCGACGCCCGCGCAACGGCTCTTCCTGCTCGCCCGCTCAGCCTCGCCTTCCTCCTCCAGCTGCTCTTAGCCGGCCTCATAGGGCTCTGTTGTTTTGTTTTGTTTTGTTTTGTTTCCATTGCATTTATCAGTTTTTATGAATCTATTTTTTGAGTAGTTGAAAACTGACTTTCTAAAAGATTGTATTCAAACTAGGTAACAAAAGTATGTATATTTTGTTCAATATTTTATTCCCGAGGTTTTTTGCTCACACATAGCAGACGTTCCTCATGCATCAGATGACTCTCTAAATTGGTGCTATTCAGCTTGTGATTAATCAGTTAAAACCATGAGAGCAGATAAGCTCAGCTCAAATGAGAAGAGCCGTGTGTCAGAGACCGATGCTGGGAGAGGTGACCCAGGGGCACCAGGGAAGAAGGTGTGGTCCTTAGGGCTGCAGGAAATTGAACCAACATAGGACATTTTAAGTAGCTCTGGAAAGTATTTCTTGAGCATTGGATTATTTCTTTTCCAGTGTTGTTTCTCCTGACATACTAACAGAATTGAATGTGAAATTTCTTTTGAACACGCTACTGTCTTTCCTGATGGAGCAGAGACTTGCTTCGTAGCCTAAGGTTAGGTACGTGCTGGTTTCCACTGAGGAACGACTGCTGCCGAGTTTACTCCTTGGCCCCCGAGGCAAGGTTCCCTCAGGGACTGACAGCACAGCTGAGCCACATGCACATCTGCCAGGTGCAAAGGCTTCCCCCTCCCCCAGAGGCTGGGAGAGGTGGACACGAAGGGTCTGTGCCAGGCCCCCTCTCCTTCACGAAAGTCACCTGTCGGCCATCTAACACCCTCCTCCTGGGAGGGACAGCATGAGTATCCCAAGGACATGAAAGGAGGAAATGTAACAGGAATACTCAACCTCATAAAAACAATGCCAGAGAAAATATGAAACACCCACTTACACGTGAACTTCAGATAAACCAAAAATTTTAATGTAAGTATTTTTATGCGATGTTTGGACATATTTACACTAAAAAAGTATTTGTTGTTTGTTGAAAAATTAAATTTACTGGGTGTACTGTATAGTGCTTATTTGCTAAATCTAAAACCTTAACCAAAGTCCACTCATTGATTGATTCATTCACTGATTTATTCTGCCATTCATTTGTTCATTCATTCATTCATTCGCTGCTAGAGATCAGCAGTGAACAAAACAACATCGCTCACCCAGCGCTGAGTCCATAATGAAAACCGAACGCAGGCGCCGGGGCACCTGGGAGATGCGGTCAGTGCCCAGGGCTGGTGCAGCTCTGCACACGAGACCCTGTCACATGACGGCTGGCTGGTCGCCCCCGAACACCTGCAGCCTCCTCGTTAAAATGTGTTCTGAGGCGAATAGACAGTCACGCCGAAAGCTCACTCGTCACTGTCACTGGGTTTGGGAGTTTGAATGACGCTTATTTTTTTCCCACTTGTCTACATTTTCCATATTTTCTAAGTGAGTCCATATTTCTTATAAAAGCAGTATGAACTGTTCCATAAACTCAAGCTGCAGCCACTTCTTTTTTAATTTTCAGAGAATGATTCCAGCCCCGAGCTTTGTCACAGCCGGAAGGCCGTTATTTGCTCCTGAGGTGCCCGTCGCTTCCAGAATCGTCCAGCTCTGTCGCCGGCTCCAAGGAAAGGAAGTCGGGGCGGGTCCCACTTAGGCCCCAGAGTTCGCTCGGGCTCCGCCCGGTGGCGGCGCGTCCTGTCCCCAGTCGCCAGACCAGACGCGACCCGAGCCTCCGGCGCGCGGCCACCGGCCCAGGCCACGGCTCCCGGCGGCGCGTCCCCGAGGCTGCCGAGCGCGGGGTCCGGGTCTTTCCGCCGCCCGCGCCGCCGGGAGACCCGCGGGCGTCCTCGGAGGACTCAGGCTGGTTCTGACGTGTCCCCGCCACGGCCCAGAAGCACCGCGGGCTCCGCCCCTCCCACTTCGTCCCTCCTCCCCTTCCCAGAAGTCCACGTAGAGGCCCCCCCTTTCCTATCGAACACACGAACCCAGTCTGCGCGCGCCCCTTCCTCCCGCGTGGGGTCACTGCTCAGTCCAACGCTGCCTCAGCCACCCAGGGGACCCGGGGCCAGCACCCACGCTGAGGAGCTGGCAGCTCCCTCCAGGGTCTCGAAGCGCCATCCAGGCTCGTCCTTCAGCGGGAGAAGGCACAGGAAAGCCTTTGAGAGAACCCCCGCCCCCCCCCCGCCCCCCCCCGCCCCCCCCCGCCCCCGTCCCCACCCCGAGGATGCAGCAAAGGATGCGCCTGCGCATCTCGCCGTGTTCACCGAGGCGCGATGTGGCTCCCAAGCCGTTCAGTCCTGCGAAGCTCGCCCTTTGCTACCTGTGTGTTACCACGTGACTCATATGGTACAATCACTCATTTGGGCTAATGTCAAAATTAGAAATAAAGCTGAACAGACCAAGGTAATGTGTCCCAACTCATACATTTCACTAAAAACTGTTCGTTATTTAAGTACCATTTTATTTCGTTGGCATTGGTGTGGTTTCTTACGCCTAAACAATCCGTAATCATGTGTATACTTGAAAACAACAGAGGTTGCCGTAATCAAAATTTTTACCATGAGCAAAACCAGGAGGAAGATTTTTCAGTTCACACATCATAGGCCACAGCTAATATTTGTATCAGAGTGAGTCAGAACGATTACCAAAATAAGCTCGAATCTCACAAGGCCTAAGTCGTAAGATTTCAGTAAAGAGATCGAGAAGAATGCTTTTATTTTCCCGCAGAGGATGAGGCAAAATCACGAAGTCCCATGACGGGCCTGTTGTCCGTGTAGCAACGCGTTAGGTGACAGCGCCCTCGTGCCAGCGCTGGGCCGGCAGTCCAGGGATGAACCCTTGCACAGGGGACGGTCCATGGGACCAGGGCCGGGTCCCTTGGCCCCAGGCCACAGCTCTTTCCTGCCCTGGAAGACGGGCTGCGGGAACGGTCTCTGCTCCCTTGGGGACAGTGCAGGGGCTGCCACATAACGCCTGAGCAAGGGGTCACTTACACAGCAGCACATAATAACCTCTGTTTGAAAGTAAAGATTTGAGAAATTCATCATTTCCAAAGTTGCACAAATGACTTTGAATCCAACAGCACTGTGGAATTCCCCCACGACTGCGAACACTTTCTCGCTCACGTCAAGACACTGCTAAATTATCTATGCCCTGGAGCATGAAAATGCAGTGCATAAATCAAAAATAAGTAAGTTTTTTCCAATTTGTCACATCATCTGGCAGCAGAGGAGAGCTGCCGACAGCGTGAGCGAGGAGCCTGGTCACTGGGGACAAACGTGGAACCTCTCTAACCCAAGTGCATTCCTTACGGCCTCTGGGAGATGTATCGGCGTGTAGAGAAAATGGAGGCTTGAAGAGGCCTCCTCCCTTCCCGAGGGTCTGTTTTTATCTCAATGGCATTTCTCCCTGCCACCGACCCCGCGGGCTACGCAGGACACTGTCACCATCGCTGTCCTCTTGCTGTTTCCTTTATTTTATTAGTATTATTTTTACAGTTGATGGATGGTTTCCCGTGCAGAGACAGGACCGGATCCCCTGTCTGTGCCGGCCAGCACGAACCCGAGGCTTCAGCTGCAGGGGAAGCTCCGTGCACACGCACCACCAGAAGAAACAGCTGCAAGACGCTATCTGCTTCCGTGGAAAAGTCCCAAGGCTCGAATTTAGGAGCCGAGTTGTGGTTCCAGGTCTGACATTCGAAAGTAAACATCTCCAGGTATAAGTTGTTGGTTCCCGTCCAGCGGCCCCAGAGCCCGCCGGGCACAGGGAGGGCGAGGGCCAAGGCACCCATCACACACATCCCCCGACCCCCGCCCCGCCTGCCACACTCAGGAGCTTCTCCCGCCCCCCGCCGCCCTCCGTCCACTCCTTAGTCGAAGGGCTGTTCACCTCTTCAGTTGTGTGATTTCATCAGTCATTCATCCGTCGATGCAGACGAATCCCCCTGCCCGTCTGCCTCGTCCGCCCAGCCATCCTCAGCGGGAGCTCGGGGCCGCCTCTGACTGGCATCAGCTCCCGCCACCGGCCTCGCCCGGGGGCCTGAGCCACTTCCGCTGGCGCCGCGGTTTCCATGTGATTCCTCTCGTGCCAGTGCGGCGGAATTTTCTGCATGTTGGCTGCATCGCTGTATTGGCCTTGGCTCCCACCCAGGCCTCGAAGTCCTTCGCTAAGTGACTGAAGCCCTAGCTTCTTGTTCTAGTCCCAACGACTCCGAGCAGCACCAATAATCTCTCATTCTCTTCTACGGAAGTAAGAGAGCCTTAAAATTTCTTCCAGCTCTAATGCTCTGCAAGTCTAACATATTATTTACTGTTTAAAAATTCAGATTTGTTCCTTTGTATTATTACTCCTTTCAATTTCTAGCAGAACTATTAGACAGGATAGGTTCTCAATCGGGAAGGAAGTGCAGATGAGGTCATCAAGACCATGTCGCTGGCGGCTCTGCTGAAGGGGCCAGAATTCCAAGGGTTAAAATGAGGTGCCTCCAGAAGTGTCCCTCAAGCCCTAGGCCTTTGCTACTGGGCAGTGAGCATCAGCCTCTCTTCAACACGTAGGACAGAATGATATAAGCACAGCTCGGTATTTACCGGAAACAAAAGGCTTCCTAAAAATTCATCTTCAAAGCTTATAATTCTCAACCAATGAGAAGCAATTCTTTTACCTCCAAAGGGCATCAGTCTTCTGTCTTTTTACATAAAGGGAAAGGCATGACCTGTCACACAACAAGCCGACCCAATTTAAGAAGAAAAATGAAATGATCAACAGTTTCGGCTTGCAATTTGGAAAGAGAGGGGGAGATCTGATATGCTTCTCCTTTTCTGGCATGTTCCTCATTTTCTGCTTGAGGGAAAAAATAAAGGGTATTTATGAGAACTGTCCTCCCTTATTAGAGTGAGATGATTGCTTCAGCCCTTCTAAAATGTTTTATAATATTAATTTCTCACTAATGACATTTTTAATGCACTGTGTGATAAATCCTGCCAGTGTCTGGCTCTCACAGTGTCAGTGCGGGGCTGTAATAGGCTTGACCCCGGTCCGCACACAGATCAGGGCCATTCATCACCCAGTGCCGTGGCCAATTTGCATGTCTCATCCATAAGCTGTTACCTCAGGGTGCCATGGCAACCATGACCATCAGTTCCGGAGAATTCTATGTAAGGGTCTAACTTTGCCAGTATCGCTAGGCAGTCAGGGAGGGAGGACAGGTTGCATGCTACCCATCGGAGAGGTCAGATGAGGCCACCTGTCACCTCTGCGGGAATCACAGGGGCAGCCCTACGTGGCCTCTGGACCTGTGGCTCCCCCGTCAGACTCCAGCCTAAAATCTGGTTGTGGCAGAATTTGGAGAAAACCAGCTTCAAATTTTATCAACATGAAGCAATTCAGGTGGCTCTGTGAAAGGGCTTTGAGTTTTTAAAAAAAGGCAACCTGAAAGAGATTCTCCAGCCGGTTCCAACCTGTCACTTCTGCGCCACACTAGGGAAAAGGGAGAAAGGAGGAGAAAACGGGCAAGTTGGCGGCGGGTGAACGGAGTCCCCAGGACACTCCGCACCAGTCGGAAAGAGCAGCCCAGACCATGCGCTCCGACAAAACTCGAGCTGCAGTGCTATCCACGACCTTATAGTTTCATCTATTCTTCGATCCATCGCTCACAAACATCCACCACCAGACCCCAGGCGAGGCTTGGGGAGCTGCGGTCAGCCGTTGCCCAGAGACCATCTGGTCCATGAGCTCCACGAGACCAAGTCTGCTTGCCGTGGGGGCCGCAAGCCTGGCAGGCTCCCGGCAGAGGACGCCGGATGGACACGAGGCTGGGATGGAGAGACGCGGAAAGGGAGGGTGGGGGGGGCGCATCCCACCCCGCCGCTAGGAAAACCTCTGACAGCAGAGGCCCTGCTGATGCTACTCGCTTCTACACAGTGGAATTAACATGATTTATTCCCAAACCTCGACGACACTGTGTGCCCGGAGTTACCTGTGTTCAGGATTAAAGCATCTTCACACAAACATTTTATGTGTCCATTGACGTCTGCTGAGAGGGAAACGAACTCAGCAGCCGCTTCTCCGAGGTCAGTTTCTGTGAACACGGGGGAGGGGGGGGGACCTGTTCAGCAGCCCCATCTTCCCCCCGCCCCAGGCCGGTGGTAACGAGGTCGCAGAGCAAGCTGGGTGCACAGTAGGCCCGCTGGCCTGCAGCCTGGGCGCAGAGCCGAAGGCGACAGGGGCTGCAGTGGGATTTTAAATCCTGTCACGGCTGAACCTGCAGAGCGGTGCGGGCCCCTTCCCCACGGGTCTGCTGAGGCTCTGCTCCAGGCGTGGGGGGCGGGGCGGGGGCAGACGCCGCGCTCAGAGACCCGGAGGGGAAGTGCCGGCCGGGTGCCCTGAGAAGGGCAGCGGGGAGCAGGACAGTGCTCGAGGGGCACGGCCCCCACCCCACCCTGCGGGCCGGTGGCCAAGAGGGGCTCTCAGCGGAGGGGGCGCCTCAGCAGGTTTTAAAGAACAAAGTGCAATGAAATAAGTACATTAAGTCAGGCGGAACAGACCCGCGGAAAGGAGAGGGCGCCGCAGGCCGCGGCGCGGGGGCGGCTGGGGCGGAGGGAGGGGCGGTCCGCACGCCCCGCCACTGGAGGACGAGGCCACGCGGGACGCACGGGCAGGGACACGGGGGTGCTGGGGTGCCCTCTCAGGAGCCTGGGTCTCACCCAGGAGCCTGCAGGAGCTGAGCCGAGAACAAAGGCAGGCGGCTGGGACGCCAGGCGGCCGGGGGTGCCGACCGCTCAGCGCCCACTGACCTCAAACGCGCGCCCTGAGGACGGTAAGCATCGTGGGGACGCAGAGGCGGGAGTCCGTGGGCTTCCGGACCTTCCAGCCCCAGAGGGGGCAGAGCACGAAACCTGACTGTCCGAGAGAGCCTGAAAGAGTGTTGGAAAACCGAACCGAGAGAGTGGGAGATCACGGCGTGCTTCCTGGAGAAGGGGGCCTGGAACGTTCTACCCCACGGCGGAGGCTCTCGAGCTTGAGTGTGTGTCCGAATCACCTGCAAGGCTGCCAAGCGGAGACCGCTGGGCCCACAGCCAGCTTCAGACCTGCCAGGTAGGGACCGAGCCCGCAGGTGGGCGGGGGCTGCTGGTCCAGGGGCGTGACCTGGAGAAGCTCCGACCTCGGGGACGTAGGGCCCGGTCAAGCAGAGAGGAGGCTGCAGGCGCCCGGGACGGGACGTGGGAGCCAGGAACGTGACCGCGCGTGGTCAGAGCAAAGCTGCGTCCCGGGGGCGTGGGGTCGGGGGGTCGGGGCGGGAGGAGAGCGCACGTGAGGCAGCATGTGCCACCAGCCTGGCAAAGTCACCCGCTGGACTCCCGCGAGCCGAGCGCGAGCGCGAGACGCCGGCCCGGAGGGGCCCGCGCGGCCTGCTCGCTGCCCCGGCTGCCCAGGCGCCCTGCTCCCCACGCCAAGCAGCCAAGGCCCGGCCGACTGCGCCGGCCGCAAAACCAGCCCCTGCTCTACGCGGGAAGGACTTTGCAGTCGCTTCGGTGAGCCAGAGCAAGGCTGGGAATTTTAAAAAGGAATCCTAGAAAGAATAAAAGTATAAAAGTAAAGAAACCGGCGTTCGCAGGCACACAGTTCTCATTTCGTCTAGAAAGAGACCAACGCAGAAGGAAGGGCGGCTGGGCTGACCTGGTTTACGCCGGGGCGTCAGGTGCGTTTTGAGCTGGCTCGGGACACCTTAGGGTCCCAGCGCCCGCACCTCAGAGCGACCTTACTAGGAAACAGGGTCTTTATGTCAACAATCAAGGTACAGTGAGGCCGTCGGTGTGGGCCCTGATCCGACGTGACGATGTCCGGCCTTTAAGTAGAGGAGCAGAATTAGGGACGGGGACAGGCACGTCCACGCAGACAGCCAGCGTGGGGGCCAGAAAACGCGCCTCCGACTCGCCGGCGAGGCCCGGGAGCCCCTCGTTCTCGCTGTTTTCCCTCTGTAGCCACCGGCTCCCCTTGCCCCGCCCCCCTTCCCCCTGGAGGGGCATCAGGGGCCGCGAGGCTCTCAGGGAGGCAGCGGTTAGGCTGGCTGCCCCCGCCCGCCAGAGGGGAAGGACAGTCCCCTGCTGGTGGCGGTCCTGGCGGCAGAGGAAGGGGTGGGACAGAAGGGGTGACGAGATCCGAGCCGCGCTGGGCTGCCAGGGTGGCGGGGGTCCCGTGACCGAGGGCCCCCGAGGCATGAGCCCGCCTCTCAGCTCGCTCTCCATCCTTTCTTGCCGGAAGGGAGAGTGTGTGTTTACAGGAAATTGAGTGTGACATCTTCCCTCTGGGCACCCTGATCACCCCATGCAGAGGACAGCCGGGTGCTCCTCACCGGTTAGCACCCCCAGGGGACGGCCGACCCCTCCGCATCTGGAATAATTTTGATTATTTGAGGTCATTGGAAGGTTCTCCAGGGTTTCATTTATCTGACGCCTCATCCCCCGGTCAGGAGGACTCACTCCAGTCACAGCAAGGGGACCGCTGTACGCGGCAGATCCCGAGTGATGTGTCCACCGCCAGGAAGTGCCCCGGCGACCACGGTGCCGTCAAAATGCAGCCCGCCCCTCAGCAGAAGGCACCGTGGTAAACTGGCGTGCTGGACCCTTGTCTCTAGGCTGAAGGGACACGTTCCAATGTGACTCAAGAAAAATGCCCCGGACCACTGCGTTGGAGACCGTAGGTTGAGCCCGGGGCTCTTTGAGGTGAACTGCATGTCGTCGGCGCATTTCCTTTCCTGAAATCGAGTGGGTGAATGGCGATGACCTCAGGGGACGTAGCACAGGTGTAAGCATGAAATCATCTCATCCCAGGCCCGCTGGCCGTACCTGGGGGTTCGTCCTTGACTCCCTGTGGTATCAGGGTGACGAGTAAGTCTGGGTGGACGTCCAGACACCTCAGCGCAGTTCCAGACTTGCGTTCACTTCCCGAGTCTCGTAGAGTCAGCACGGAAGCTCGCGAGGGCGGCAGTCCCACGGGGGCGGGCTGTCCCGCGGACTCCCCGCCAATCGAAGATGCCCGTTGCTCCGCACCTGCTTCCTACTCGCGTCCCATGTCATCTTTGTGTCCCAAGCATGTAGACTGGCCTCACAGTTCAACGAGGAATGATTACGCAGCAAGCTTCGTGATAAGCATAGCACATACGTGATTTCATCTCACAATCCGCTAGTCGTAAGAACTCGTCTTGCGTGAGGTACGTGGTGTTATCCTCACTTTACAGATGTGAAAACTGTGAGGCGCCAACAAGCGGCCACAGAGCTAGGGATGACTCGGAATCTGTACCCAGACTCGCCCGTCGCGAGAAGCCACATGACCGCCGCGCTGCAGGGTCTCCCGTCGTCAGCGCGGCGGTGAGCTCGCCCAGGCCGGCCTCGGTGCTGGCCTTTGGCACCTCCTCTGAGCGGTGCTCGGGGCCGGTGCCGTGAGGGACGCTTGTCCAGGCTCCCGCTCTTCGGCCCTGGCGATGCCGGCTCGGCCCGCGGGGCTCTCCAGCCTTCCCTTGACCTCCTGGGGACATGAAGTGGGCTTGAGGCCCTGCCTTGTGGTGGGGTGCTGCCCCGTGACCCCAGCTCTCTGGCTCATGGCTGTACCTGCACTTCAGTGTGTCGGTCTGCCAGCCTGCGGGGACAGCGTCCTGTGCGCTGACCTGTCCTGCCAGGCCTGAGTACCCACGCATCCACGGCAGAGAAGAGACCTGAGTCTGAGCCCCTCCCCGCTGCGTGCAGAGGGCCAGATGGAAGATTCGGCTTGTTGACGGGCTTTAAGCACTTTTACGATGTGGAATAGGAAGGCATCTCACTTCTTAGACTCCTGGGCCTTTCAAATCTCAGCTATAAATCCTCAAATAACTCTCAGCCTTAGCTTTTTCCACATGAATTTTCATCAAACCAGGAGTCAGACTGGTTCATGGCTTACAAGTGGCCCAGCCTAACAAAACACTTCTATCCGGCTCATTCACAAGTGTGGACTCCTACACCCGCTTGAAGTGGGGTTTGGCAGGGAGCCCCGAAGACCTGCAGGTGGGGGCTGACTGAGGCCGGAGCGTGCGCTCTGGCCGGTGTGGCCCGAGCCTCGCGTGTGCACTGCCCCCCGGGCCAGGAAGGTCTCCCTGTCTAGCCCCTGAATTAATTGGATTCATGACCCCTGAGCTTTAATTCCCTTCTAGCAAAATCAAAAACTCCCATCGTAACTGAGAGCTATGCAAAATACTACATTAAGTATTAATCATCTAACTCCAATGATGTATAATCTATGTACTTTTAAAGAACCAAAACGAACTTGGATTTACCTTTCTAAACTCCTATAACTGGCAAAAGAAACAACTCAAACAGCTCTGCTGTTACTGATGACCAGTGTCCTCGTTCACAGCAGAGGGTCTCGGCATCAACATGCTGTTTAAGTTCCTGCCGGGGCGCATGGCAGTTCAGGGGTACGCTGAACTCATGCACTCCATGCACAAGTTCTGGTGAAACTGGTGACAGATACGAATCTGTCAACGCACCGATGAGTTTTTCTTAACGCACGGACAGACCTGCGCATGCCGAGGGACCTAGCCCTGAATCAGACTCGCTTCCTAACCCGCCACCCACCATGTGCAAAAAAGCAATCCTCGCTCTCGTCTCTGGCAGGAAGAAGAAGTTCTGACATCGTTTCCACGACAGCACTGCTCGCATCCCCGCTGGGGGGTCCCATGATTCTCCTCCGAGACCCGAAGGATGCTGCGGAAAAGCTCCGTAAATACTCAAGTGAGTAGGAGACCTAACTAGCTCCCTAAACCACTAGTCAAACCGAAGCTACTTCTCCCTTACTTCCATCCCTTGCCGATATACTCAACGTGGATCTCGAGAGGCGCCGTTTTCCTGGTAAGGACGCCAGCCTTTGTCGGGGACCCGCGCGACTGCACTAACCGCCCTCTCCTCCCTCCAGGTCCTGCCGCAGACTCCCGGGCCCTGTGGGGGGCAGGCCTCTCCGGCACCTTAATTGTCGGAGCCTCGTCAGTGTCCTCTCCGGCTCTCGGGGAACGAAGATGAGTGATTCAGCACAAACGTGTTAATAAAACTGGACTGCAGCGCCGGCCCGGGCCCAGCTTCTCACTTGAAAGGTAGAGAGATGGGAATCGACCTATCTGGGGTTGGCATCTAACCTTCCAGCTTGGAGGTTGGGGGGCAGTATTTTACCTGAGATTAGAATAAACACCAAACCTTCTTTCTAGTCCTTCTGTCTTCTGAAAAGGACATTTCAGTAGAACCTCAAGTAGCATACATAAGACCTAACTATCTCAGACTTCGCGAGCTCAAGTGTGTAAAACAAAGCTTCCACAAGATCGATCAGACTAAGGGCCAGTCTAGAGCTAGTCATGAACCTAGGCTGCTCCCCAAACTCTGTGCATCGGGACCAAAGCAGGGACGAGGGGGACCTGACCGGTCCCGCCCCAGGGGCTCTGAGGGAGCGGATCCGGGGTGCGGCTGAGGAACCTGCACTTCTAACCGTCCCGCAGGTGACCCTGCTCCCCCCGTTTTGGACCTTGGGAACCGGTGTCGAGAACCATGGCTAAGGAGGTGCCGGGTCTTGCACTGGTCAGCCGGAGGTGGCTCGATTAGAAGAGGCTTAACTTTGAGTCAGAACCAAGTTGCGTCCCGTTTAGTAGTTCTTAAGACAGTGGAAACACCGGGGTGGGGGGGGGGGGGGCGGGACGAGTTACGGCGACTTCTTAGGACGAAGGTCCTGCTCAGAGAACTCGTAACTGATGCCATCGCTTACGCTCTGGGGAAGGTGGTTCCCTGTGCGTCTTCAGGGAGAGACGTCTAGCTCACTCGGCCTTGCAGCAGAGTAAAAGCTGGTGTTAATCTTGGCTTTCGAACAGCTGCTTCGTAGTCAAGCCAACCCCACGTCAAACTGCAAAGCAGGAGACGAGCGTTGACTCACTCAGTCGACGGGGACGATGTGCTTTTTGTGCGACAGGAACAGATACTTGATAACACTCTGAGTCTCACGAAAGCCTGATAAGGTGGACGCTTGGGACACGAGGCTAAGCTAGAGGTCTAGATGCAAAGGTCTGTCACTGTCGACTGCCTTCTCCTGTGCTGAAGGGCAGGCACTTTAAAGGAGACCAACGGTCTTTGATGGCGGTGCTGCTGCTGATTAACCGGGTCGATACACCACTTAGGTGTAACTACCATCCTGGCCATCCCGAATAGATAAAACACACCTTAACATCTAAATTATTACTGTTATATAACTCGAGACATTTTTTCATATCCAAAATGATATAGACGTTGACGGCAAACTTCAGTTACCGTTTAACCTAAACACTAGCAATACTACATTTTTAGGTTTCATAAGATTTACAGTTGAAAAAGATTCACATACCCAATTGTTCCAAAGACTTTTAGGGCTGCATCGAATAGCTGTTTAAAAATTAAAACGATGCTAGCCACATTGCAAAGCTCACCGCACGGGACGAGGAGCTACGTGATGTGACAGGCGCTATTCTTTGCATCGAGAGGAAAACACACGCCGGGAAAGCTGCCCCAGCCACCAGGTGTGACCGAATCAGAAATACTCGGACCACGTAGGAGAGCTCGGACAGAAGGGGCGGCGCTCGCACCCCGCGGCCCCGCCGCGCCCCCCCGAAGAGCGGCCCGAAGGGCGCCGCGCGCGTCGGTGCGGGACGAGCCCGGGTCCGAGCCGCCGGCTTCGCTCCGTGGCCACGTGCGGGCCCGCAGCGCGGGGCTGAGGACGGCCGGCTCGGGGTGCCGGGGGGCTGTGGCTAACACGGCGCACGTGCGCCCGCGTGGCGTCCCTGGCGGGCCCGGGCGAGCGCTCTGCACCGAGGACCCCTCTCCGCGAGGCCGGGGGGACGCGGCCGCACTGCCGGAGGGGCCCCCGGCGCGGAAGCCTGGGCCGGGCACCACCCCACCCGCAAACCCGCAGCCCGGCGGCCGACCAGGCACAGGCCCCGCACGACGCGCCGACGCCGCCCGCCGCCCCCCGCGACGTCCGCGCCCGGGCCACGCGGCCACCCAGGAGCCACAGGCCCGTGACCGGGACGGGCGCCGGCGAGTCCTCGCGTGGGGCAGGCGGGGAGAAGCCTCCGGCAAGGGCACATCTACACGCGCCGAGCCAGCACTTCTGCAGCCACCGCGCAGACAGACCCGATCCGGTCCCGGAGTGGCCCCCGCGAGGCGCCGCTGGAGCCCAGACGCTCGGCGCCCCGGGCTCGGGCCGGTGGAGCCGCCGATCTGCGCGTCCTGCGCGTGAGCCTGGTCCGCATTCCCCTCCCCGTCTGCACTGAAAGATTCTTGAGTTGTCATTTCAGCCTTTGTAAGAAAATCTTTGGCCACAAAAGAAAAATTACACATGAAAACTCCGATCAGAGAAATATGGGGGCAGAACGAAAGCACTTTCCCGGTGGCGGTCTGACGAAAAAATAAACCATAATATGTTGACGGAAAAGTGGACAGAGCACAAGGGCAGCGCCATCTAAATATCGTGATCGTGATAAATATTTATTTCACGTTAAAATGCACTAAGTAAAATTAAAAGCAAAATGAGATGCAGAATTAATCAGAGTCCACCCTGGAGACCTTGTCTAAGGGAAACGTTATTCTATGAAACAGATGGTGTTGGAAAGAAGAGATTAATCCGTGCACTTGAACCCCTGAAATAAATGTGCAGAAGGCGGAAAATAATAATTACCATGTTTTAGCGCAGACGGCATGCCAGGCACTGTGAGCCATGCCCGTGGATTATTTTACTTAATGCTCACAACTTACGAAGTGAGCAAGGTACCTGCGTCTTAAGGAAAGAGGTTTCTGAGTTTCCTAAAGTGGCCGCTACGTAACAACGCAGTGTGCAGTAACCCTCCATACATACTCCTGAGTGGCAGGTGCAGAGACGACGCGTCGCTGCCCCCGCCCCACGCCCCGGGCAGCCCCCCCGCCCCGGCGCCCCGCCCCTGCCACGGTGTCCCCCCGCCCCCCCGCCCCCCACCATCCCCCTCCGCGCTGCGTCTGGGAATCTCAGGGGCTCGGACTGCGTCTCCCAGGACCGGGACCCCTCGTGCTGTACCCCGGCTCCCGGAACTGCGCCCCGGGACTTCCCAGCTGGTCTGGAGCCAGGACACAGAGTTGGCCCATGTGGGTCCACCTGGGCGTCCACATCTGGATGTGAAGTTCCCCGATTCCACGCCCTTCCCCTGCGGGGCGCCCCTCCGCTCCTCAGTCGGGTATTCCTCTTTATTTGCCCCACTTCAATGTGGAAATAGCGAATCCGAGTGTTCCATTTAACATCGTTGAACGTTTAAGTGGATATGAGAGTCGCAGGCGCATCTGCGGGGGCTTCCTGCCCTGCGGGGGCTCTCAGGGCTGTGCGCATAGCGCAGCCTGGGCCCCTGGGCCCCTGGAGTCTGGGGAGCCTCCCAGCCCCTCTGCAGGTTAGTGTGCTGGGGAACCAGCCTCTGCATTCTCACGTGTCAACTCGGATGTCCAGACAGCCTCTGGCTTAAGTTGCTAATGAAAGATGATAATAGTTTAACTTTTAATTTTTCACAGTTCGCTTCCTGCTAAGACTTTGGGAATCTGAGTGATTTATCTCAAAAACAGCTCTTCTGCCACATATCAGTCCCCAGAAGGACCTTCAAGACACTCCACCAATTACCCCGTAACCCCCTTGACCTAGCCGTGTTGCCGTCCTTCCGGCCCCTGAGATTTCACTGTCCCTGTTAAGTCGCTTGCTGGGAACTTCACCCAGGACCTGAGCTCTGACCCGAGCGTACGCTTCCTTCCTCCCTTCAAACCTCTTTTAAGAATGTATTCTCCCCATAAAGCTTCCAAGTATGCCTTGGGAAGATGGAAAAGTCAAATGGCAACATACACTGGAGATAACGGTGAGAACTGAGTAGGATGGTGTATTTAACGAGCTTATCGCGGGCACCTGCGACGTACACAGAAAACGGCAGATGCTCAGCCCTGCCATCCCCACGACCATTACCGCCGTCATCACCGTAGGAGGCTACGAAATGCACACTGACTTGCAGCGCAGAACGAAGCCTGCGCCTCCAGGACATGAGCAACATTAATGCGCTCTCCAGGACGCCTCCTCCTTCCAGGCAAAAGGACCTTTGTAATCAGGCGTCTCCCGACCGCACACACCTGTGTTCTCAGGTGAGGCTGCGCCCTCCCCGAGTGCCCCGCCCCTCGCTGACAGCCAGCTCCGGGGTCACCGTGCCGACATGCCCTGGCTCCACCGCTGGAGGATGCCAGCCGAGGGACTTTGGAAAATCTCGCTCCTGAGAGACGGTTGTCGGGAGAGCCTCTCCTCCCGCCAGGTGCTTCCCGTGCATGGCTGTGACGTCCGGGACTGCGGCGGCCTGTGTGCTTGGCGCCTGCGTTTGAAGGCAGTGACGGGGGGAGGTGTGGAGGATGCTCGGCTGCCCCCGGCCATCGCTGAGCCACCTCACCTGTCGAGGCTTCTGGTTACACGTGGTAATAAATTTCCTTATAATTGAAGCCCAGTACCCCTGAGAGACACCATAGCTGTTAAACATATCACACAGAGACAAAGGAGCCAGTCTGGCTACATATGGCATGCTGCCATCCCACGGGAAATAAAAGAATCACAGTCCAGCAGACCCTTACTCATCTGCCCGCAGGTCTCTGTGGCGCTTACGGCGAGAGGCTAAGACTGCTTTGGTCGCCCCGACCTGCTTCTTTCCTTGGCAAGAATGAGGGGCGTGCCCCCTCATGGGGTCAGAGGTGAAATCCGGCGTTTGAGGATGTTTCCTGACCATTCTCTCTGCTTCAGGCCCACGCGAGGGAGGCGCTGAGGGTCGGAACTCGGCCCAGAGAAGAACTTACCGACGCGCTGGTGCCGAGGGAGAGAGGCAGGAAGGGCGTTGCTCCCGCACTGACGTGGGGGGCGGGGGGCTTGGCTTGGAGAGAACTGGGGTGAGAGGGACAGAGGAGGAAAACGAAGAGGACGTCTCCAGAAGGAAAAGCGTGAACCAAGTCAGAGAGACAGGACCGACGGCCCGATGTGTCCGGCAGACGCCAAAGGCCGCCACACAGCCGTCGGCCTCAGACCACTGTGCACACCGTGGCACGAAGCCGAGTTCAAAGAAATCATTTATATCACTGAATTTAGTATATAAAAAAGGCAGCATTTCTCATCATTGCAGAAATAATGATGGGTTTCCCTTTCTATTCTATATATCACCGTATTGTTTGAAATCTTTACAACATATTCATATATTACTTATAATGTTTAATGGAAATAGTAACCATTTATGGCTTTTCATGACTGTAAAAGTAGACGCATGCATCGAACATCTTAGAAAACATAAGAGCAAAAAAGATAATATCATCCCTGGGAGAACGCGCTTTCAAACTTCTCGTGTATTTTCTCTTCTTACCAAAATAAAATCACACTTTATGTCCCTGTGTTTCTTTTTTCTTTTTCCTTTTCGTTTGCTCCTCACCAGTCGCGGTGCCTTGAACTATTTTCACGGGATAAGCCGTCTCTGCTCTGTCCGAACCTCTGACCTACAGAAGCTGTGACAGTTAATAAATGATGATTACTGTTTAAAGCCACAAAGTTTTAGGGGAGGTTGCGCAGCAGTAGATTAAAACTACACTAACATGTCACAGACGCCTTCACGCTGATGTGTGTAAATCCACAGCGGCATTAAGCGGTTTGGCGAGCCGACCTCAGCCAGGCTGGTCCTGCAGGAACCGTGAGCTCTTCGGGGTGGGTGATGGCAGCCACAGAGAAACCGAGGTGGCTGAGAGCGAGCTTCTCCCTCACGAATGAAAGCAGGGCTTTCGCGTGCACACACGCTCACACACACGTGTGCGCGTGCACATAAACGCACACGCATGCACACACACACATGCACACATGCACAGCCAGTCAGGCCACAAGTTCCGTGAGCTAGGTGAAAACCCAGCTCTGTGTCCTTTACCATCTTGCATAAAAGCTTCAGTCAAGCAACACGGAACATTCTAGAAACAGTCTGCCTGGGCAACCAGGCAGCCAGAATCCAGCCCCAGGCGGATGCTGTCTAGAGGCTCGCCTGCAGTGAAGCCGGCAGCTGGGTTTGGGGGATCAAGCTCGAGGTGTCCTGGCTAAGGGCGTGGGCCACAGGCTGCGCCGAATCCTTAGTCTTTTTTGGGCTGGCTCAGGGAATATCTCCGATGTTTACTCGACCGTGATCTTCAGTCCCACTGCGACCAGGGGCACACCCGTAACCATCATTGCGGCAATGACGAGTCCGGGGTTTAGGAGGTGATGGGAGAGGGGACGATGGGAGAAGACCCCACACGGGGGCCCGGCACCCCCGGGGCTGCCCGCCCATCCGTCACGACTCCTGGGAAGACAAGAGCAATCTGGTTCCAGTCTTTGAATTGAGGAAAAAGATCAGGCCGTGATGTGGTCAATTTAAGCTCCTTTTCAGGACTAAGACCAATGTACATAAATAGTTCCCCACTTTAAAACAAAGGAACGAGAGACTTCGAACGTCTAAGGAACAGACAGGATTCGGAAAGCAGACGGGTCACCGGGCGTCTGCAGCTGAGAGATCAGCTTTCCCCGGGCCCAGCCAAGGCCCCGCAGGGAAATGCCGTTCCAGTCGGGGTCCTATTGTCTCCTGCTCCGTTGCTTGAATTCCTTTCCACCGAGGACAAGAGAGAAAGAAGCACCAAGCGACTCCCGGACAGGATGGACAGACAGACGAGGGCAGGATTCACAACATTTGCTTGCTGCCCATGCAGCCTCTGCACAGGTCTGAGCGGCAAGAGGTAATCAACAGCAAGTGATTGGACGAAGCCGATAAGCCTCCATCACGGCTCTTCCCCACAGCAGATAGCGATCCCAGGTCCTTCTCCCCTGGACTCTGAGCCACCTCATTAAGTGGCCGTGGTCACCCGGGGCCGAGTCCCCTAGCGCGGCCCCGAGGCGCACAGCCCCCGTCCCCAGGGCTCCTCGGCAGCCCCTCACCCAAGTTCTTCAGCAACGGCCCCTTTCGGCGCGCTCACAGACACCAGCACGTCCCCCTCCCGCACACGCAGAGGCACATGGCCTCTCCGTGCACACAGCATCTTTAAAACCCAGGAGTGGCCTCGAGAAGCCTCCTAACTTATTTGACAAATCCAGGCCTTAATAGGTAGATAGATTGATGATAAATAGATAAAGAGATAGATTAAGGTAAGCTTTATATCAATCACGATCGGGGGGGGGATAATTCTATCCAAAAAGATAACTCATCTGCCTGCCCTTCGGCACTCATATGGGGCTGAAGGTAATCCATTCCAGCGTAGTTCTGTTTAAAATGAAAACTGTTTAAAAATTTTAAAAAATGCTGGTTTATAGTACAGGTGGGAAATAGTTAACTCTGAATTATGAAGTCTTTTAGGACAAAATGCAAACTACTTGTCCTTCCCTACTGGCCTGCAATTATCTGCTGGCTAATGCCTGTCAGTGGTCCAATCATTTTTTTATGTCTTCGTGTCTTATGAAAGAGGTAGGAAATAATGTTATTAAATACTTATTAGACATCAAGCATTGTACATAGTGCCTCATGTTATAATAGTTAGTTAATGGTCAAAACAACCTGTGAATTAATTGTGCCCATTTTAGAGAGCGAAAACGCAGATTCAAAGCGACTGAGGCGCTTAGCAAAGCCCCAGGGTTACCAGCAGCGAGGCCAGACTCAGAGCCGGTTACTTCTAATTCCAAATGTTCTTTCCTTTATGCCTTTTCTGGGAGCAAAGAGTGGAGGGAATGCAAACACAGAGAAATAATTAAATAAGCTGGAATGTATTTGCTTAGTGGAATATTACAGCCAACATTGTGTACGTTCTTGAAAATTACGTTACACCACAAAAATATTCTTATGTGGCAAGCCCTGGGTAGAAAATCACAAAATAATTATAACTGAGTTTAAATCAAAAAGTCATCAAACAAAGGCACACCAAGCCCGTGCACACAGGAAGGGAGACAGAAGGCGTCATTACGCCACGCGGGGGGCGGAGTCGCTGGGGGAAGTTCGAAGCCTTCAAAAATTCCGTTACCGGGATGCAGATTTCAGTGCCTGCAAGCGCCAGGCTCTGGGTGAGAAACGCACAGTGTTAGAACATGTTATTCAGTCCTAACAACAATCTGTGCAGAGTGAGTATGAAATCACAAACTCAGTCAAGCATCTGTCCACTAACAAAAAAACCCCACAAGAGTCACAGGCACAGGCCATGAGGCCTAAGCCAGGGCTCTTCTCTGGGAGCCTCGCCCCCGCCCCCACACCCGCCCCCACACCCGCCCCAGCCCCGCAGGCCCCGCCCGCGGCGCTCTCCCCGGAGCACGGAGCACGCTCGGCCCCTCCCCCCGAACAACCCCCCGGGGGCGGGGGGCAGAGCCGCAGACCAGACCCCTTCCCTCTCCTTGTTAGAGAGAGTCACACCTCCGTCGTTTCTTCATTGCCTATAAAATAGGCCACATACCTCCCCGCACACGTGCCTCCCTCTCGTGCGCACACACGCACGCCTCCGTCCTCCTGCACGCTCACCCCCACCTGTGGGCGCGGCCTTGCTGCTGCCCCCCACTTCTGTCCCTCACTTGCCTCCCGGTCCTCACACACCAGTCCTCTGCAGGTTCTGAAGGGTCTTCTTAGCATCCTCTGAATCCCCAAGCTTTAATGCAATGCCCAGCGCATAGTAGGTGGTTTTTAACTTGAGGAGGCTCAGTAAATAACGCCTCTCACATCATTTGTTTAGAAATAAATGGGAGATTAGATGCAGGACTAGATGTGTGGAGATAAAAATACCAGCTACTGCATCAAATACTAGTGCGAGACTGTGGCCCAGAGGACCAGCCCGGGATGTAACCGGCGTCGGGCTCCACGAACCGCTGATCCCTGGCTTCCCACGACCCGCTGTCTTTGGTTCCAATCAGCTTCAGGGGAAGGGGTGAGGTCACGGGCACGGTGAGGTCGTGATATAAGCCACAGCCGCGCACCTGTGGGCGGGCAGGTGCCCTTGGCACGGGTTAGCTTTAGACGGCATCAACTTTTGTGGTCTAATACCGTAGCCATTAGCCTCATGTAGAATTTAAATTCAAAGTAATTTACACAGGCCACATCCTACGTACTCAGGAGCCCCAGGCGATGAGCGGCTGCCACCTCAGATCGCACACACCGACAAGTCCATCACCACGGAGACTCCCGTGGACAGCGCTGGCCCCCAGACAGCCGGTGCGTCCAGCAGTGTCAGAGCAGGGGACAGAGGATGCTTTTCGTCTTGTCGTCTGCCTCGCCCTTACGACTTAGATTCCTAGAGAGAGCTTTTGCAAAAATCTAACATATGGAGATACCAGTTTCCCTCACGCACCTGTGAAGGGTCGTATGGCACCAAACGGACACCCCGTCATCAGCCGTCACCTCCTCTAGCAGGCAGGGGCTGGGTGGCGGCCTGGTCAGTGATTGGGATCATCAAGAAGGTCTCCGGATACACAGAGGGAAAGTCAGGATATGGGGTCTTTTGGATCGGTTTGTCCTCGTCATAGAAGCCACAGGCAGGCAAGGCTGTGAGATTCGGTACCTGTCCCCACGGGTTCTGCCACCAGCTCGGTCAGGGGGACCCTCGCAAAGTGGCCATGGCGTGTTGGAGGCGCAGTGACTGTCCCGGCAAAATGGGAAAACAAAATCGGTCAGGGGGCCACTGTCGTTCCGATCTTCATTCTTATCCTCCGGACAAAAAATAAGCAGAGGCAGCATTTCCTGCCATTCCCACGAGGCAGCAGGGGCCAGTGACAGACTGGGAGCAAAGTCATGGGTTCTGTGACCTGCGTCTTCATCCCTGGGGCCTCGGGTCTGTGACCTGCGTCTTCGTCCCTGGGGCCTGCCTCTGCTCCCGCCTGCTGCCCAACGGTCCTCCAGCCTCCCGCCCTCCCCAGGACGCCCAGATCCTGCTAACACCTCGAGCTGCATAAGACAGACCGATGCAGAGTCTGTGACTTGAACACCAGAGCCACGGCTCAAACAGCCTCCATTTCTGCCCTTGACATGGCTTTGGTTTTGTGCTGGATTGGTTTCCTTCGGGCCTGTTCTCCATGACCCCCCACCCCCTCCACCCCAGCTCCGCCAGAAGAAACCCAAGAGCTCCCCCTTTTGCTTTCAGTCACCCCCTGCCACACAAGGCCACCCTGCCCGCCCTGCCCTCCAGCTGGACCTGCAGCCCAGCTAGAAGAAATGATCCCGGCTCCTGAGCAGATTGGCTCAGGGTCACCATTTGACTCTGGAAGGGCAGGTGTCACTCTTCTGTGGCTGATATGGGGACACACGGAGATAAGATATTTTGCCCTCAGAGAGCAGAAGCACCAAGAGTCTCGTTAGCCCAGACCGGCTGGGGGCTGTCCCCACAGACGGTGGCACCCGGCAGAGTCAAGTCCCAGGACAGCAGAGAGCGCGGGAGACAGGGAGGGGGAGGAGGGGGGGTGGGGGTGAGGGGGGGTGTGGCCTTAAAGCGACCCCGTGGTGCCCCTGGACTCCCCGCGCGCCCGACAAGCAGCGGGCGCTGTCCCTTTCGCTCGAAGGAGGCTGATTCGCGTCCGCTTCACTTGTTGCCGATGGAGGCTTCACCTTCTCCGCATCCCGAAGCCAGCTGAGGACAGGGGAGAATCAGCTGGCGACTCGCTTCCTGTTGCGCTGGAGGCTCCTCGTGGCCAGCGTTTCGCCTGCTCATGCGCAGGCCGATTCCGGCTCCCGGGGACACGGAGCATGTGGCGTCCTCCTCCTGCGACACGCCGTGGCCTGCGCGATTTTCCTTGTCCTCATTCTCTCTCTCTCTCTCTCATTAGCAGAGTTTATTTCTTACAGCAGTTTTAGAAAAATTAAGCAGGAGCTACAGAGCCCCCCATTATTGTTAGTGAGGGGGCGCAAAGTTTGCCACCCCAAAATAGGCCTTTTGGGGTATCGATTTTAAGCTGGTTACTGAGAAACAGAAGCACCTGCTACACTTCCCGCTCACGTCGGACAGAAAACCCGCTCGAAGCGGGGAGCCCTCAGCGCCCGGCCGGCGGGGGACCAGCGGCGCGGCTCCTGCACTTGCGCCCCGTGTGCCGCGGTTTCTGGGGGGGAGGTGGGAGGGGGGCACATGAACCTCTTGCCACACGTCTGAGCTTCCTTCCTCAAACACCTGCGCACTGCCTTCTCCCCGCTGACGCCTCTGACACCCTCCCCCGACATTCCCCCCCTCCCCCCACCCCCGTTGCCTCCCAACACCCCTGATGCCCCCTGACGGCCCCTAATGGCCACTGACGCCCCCCGATGGCCCCTGACACCCTCCGACGCCCCCCGACGCCCCCCCCCCAGCTTGGAGCTGGCGCAAGGCCCACCGCCCGCGGCCTCCCTGGGTCCCGCCCCCCCCTCCCCGCAGGCTCGGCAGTGACAGGTTTCGATGTTTTCTCCTGTTAGTCTGTCACACATTATTCGATAGTATCCCAGCCAGAACTTAGAAAAGTGGAAGGGAAATTATTTTTGACCCCGGCACCTCTATTATTGACTCTTGCCTTAGTGTTGTATATTACAATTCGCGAACCAATATCAATACATTATCAATAACCACAGTTTACATTACAGTTTAAATTACAGTTCATCTTTGTGTTGTACATTCTAGAAGTTCTGACAAAGGAATATGGCCGCGTGGTTGCCGTCACGATACCACACAGAACAGTTTCCCAAGCCTGGGAATCCCACGCTTGCCCCCTAGGCCCTCCCCCACCCCTGGCAACCACCGATATGTTCGCTGTCGCCCTAGCTTTGCCTTTTCCAGAATGTCACAGTGGGAATCGCACGGTACATAGCAGTCTCAGATCGGCTTCTGTCACCTAGTAATTTGCAGTTCTGTTTCCTCCATGTCTTTTCACGGCTACAGAGCGCGTTTCTTTTCAGCGCTGAGTAAGACTCCACTTCCGATGTACAATGTCTTCATCCACCCCCCTGCCCAAGGGCTTGGTTGTTCCCCATCGTGGGTAAAGCTGCTACAGATCTGACGACTTCCTTCTGTTACATCCGGCCCGTCTTATTTTGAAAGCTGCTTTCCATTTTCCGAAAGCCACTCAGATGCGACCCGCCCGATGAAGTCTCCGCTACACTTGTATCGAAGCATTAGCCCTCTGCTGGTGACGTCTCTGTCTCTGTATCCTTCACAGTGAACTCTTTCAGGATGTTTTACTTCCCGCTGAGTTATTTAATCTCCCTTTGCATGAGTATCCTTGTCTGTACAATAAAAGTGACTGGGTCGTTGTGAGAATTAAGTAATAATAAATATATAGAAATATATATATATTTAGAATTATACCTGGCACAAAGTATATGCTATATTAGCTATTATTATTTTTATTATTAATAGTAATCTCTGTACCAACCATCATGTAGATGCCACACAATAAACAATTTTTGAACCCATAATTGTCCCATGGCGTTGGTGGATCTGTGACTGAACGTGACTTACAATTTACAATAACAGCTGTCAGAATCTTACCATCTATCATCACAGGGGTTTCTGAGCCTGTCGCTGGGCTCGTGCGGTGGACAGCGGAGCCTCTGGGTGGAGCAGCCTCTGGGCGGAGCCTGGAAGAGGTGACACGGAGGGGCCTTTGCCGCCGTGACGCCCAGAGGCCTCGTCCCGCATTCTCCTGGCTGCTCACCTCCTTCGGGACCCACACTCACTCGCACAAGACAAACCCAGAGGCTCCAGCGAGGCGAGCACTGCGTTCCCGAGCGCCCTGCTCCCTGGGGAGGCGCGCGGTCCGGCCTCCTCCCGGCCCGCGTGCTCCTTCCCCGCTCAGGGAGACTCGGCGACATGGTCACACCTCCTGCTGGCTGTGGGCTTAAAGCCATTTAACGTCACCAAACTTACATACGGCCTGTTCCGTGTGCGTAAGGAACACGGAAAACAACCGTTCTGCTTCTACGTCCGCCCTCCGCGAGGAACAACGGAGGCTGAGCCGTGGGAACCCGAGACGCAGGTGTGTGGGCGCGAACCTCCGCCTGCCGCCGGGTTTCCTTCGTGAGATGGGGACCGGACACCCGCCTCTAGGGCTGCTTGTGGGGCAAATCATGGGGCGTTAAGCACCCCGGGGAGCCCGCGCCGGTGCCCAGTCCCCTCCCCGTCCACCCCACCGGCCAGCAGGAAGGACCTGAGGGTCCGGACAGGGTCCCCAGCGCCCCCCACCCCCGCCACCGAGTCCAAACGTGCCGCATGGGCCGTGCTAACCCACCCCACGCTCAGACCAGCTTTTCAAAGGTGAGCCAAATACTAAAAGTTTTTAGAAGTTGAACTCCTCCGGGCCACACCAGCAGTGAGACTTACCTGCGCTACACCTGCGCTGAGGCCCCTCAGTCGCGAGTGTCCGCCGCCCCCGCACCGCCCAGCCCGCGCACACCGCCCCCCCGCCCCCCCACCCCCCCCCACCACCACCCGCCCCCCCCCCCCCCCCCCCCCCCCCCCCCCCCACCCCCCCCCCCCCCCCCCCCCCCCCCCCCCCCCACCCCCCCCCCCCCCCCCCCCCCCCCCCCCCCCCCCCCCCCCCCCCCCCCCCCCCCCCCCCCCCCCCCCCCCCCCCCCCCCCCCCCCCCCCCCCCCCCCCCCCCCCCCCCCCCCCCCGCCCCCCCCCCCCCCCCCCCCCCCCCCCCCCCCCCCCCACCCACACACCCACCCCGCCCCCCCACCCCCCCCCCCCACCCCCCCCCACCACCCCCCCCAACCCCGCCCCCCCCCCCCCCCCCCCACCCCGCCCCCCCCCACCCCCACCCCCCCCCCCACCCCCCACACCCCCCCACCCCCCCCCCACCCCCCCCCCCCCCCCCACCCCCCCCCCCCCCCCCCCCCCACCCCCCCCCACCCCCCCCCCCCCCCCCACCCCCACCCCCCCCCCCCCCCCCCCCCCCCCACCCCACCGCACCCCCCCCCCCCCCCCCCCGCGCACACCGCACCCCGCCCCCCCACCCCGCGCACACCGCCCCCCGCCCAGCCCCGCGCACACCGCACCCCGCCCCCCCACCCCGCGCACACCGCCCCCCGCCCCCCCACCCCGCGCACACCGCCCCCCGCCCAGCCCCGCGCACACCGCCCCCCGCCCAGGCCCCGCGTCACACACGCACCCCGCCCCCCGCCCCACAGCCCCAAGCGCACCCACCGCCCCCCGCCCAGCCCCGCGCACACACGCACCTTCACCCATGACTAACCGCTCACCCTGCGAGGCCAGGAAATGTGTCTTCGCCATCGTTTTCCTCCTCTCTCCGCTCGGCCTTCCTGGAGAGTTTATCTGATCTGCTTCCCTTCACTGAAGTGCGATTCCCAGTGAGCCTTTGTTTTGCAGCGTGTACGGCTGGAGGCCCGTGGATGCCGCGCCCGGGGCCAGCTGCGTCCACCTTCCTGCCCCTCCCAAGGACGGCACTGGCGGCGGGCTGGGCCCGGGACGGTGCGCGCAGTGCAGCTGGTCCAAACGAGCCCGGTCGGGGGTGAGCCAGTCGGACACCCGGGGCCTGGGCGGGTGGTCTGCGCGTCGGCGGGACGTGGAGCCCACAGACCACAGCGAGGGACCCAGAGGACAAACAGCGGAGGTGCCGGCCACCGCTCCAGCGTCCGCGCGCTCTTCTGGGACAGGCCCCGGCGGCAGGCGCTGCATCCCGGGCGTCCTGGGGGAGCTCCCTGGCGTGGGGCCACGCGCTGCCCACCGTCCTGGTCGGCGGAGGTCGGGGAGCTCGGGCAGACTTTCCCAGTGGCTCTGGTCCGGCCAGTCGAGGGTGACCTCCAGCCTTACCTGCTCAGGTGTCATCTGGGGCAGCAGGTGAGTGAGCGATGGGAGGTCGGGGCCGCGGGGCACGCGGGGCAGAGCGCGGGTGGCGGGGGCCTGACACGTGCGCGGGCAGTCACCCCAGACCACATCGTGGAACTGCGCGCGAACACGAACCCGCGTCTGAAATCGCCGTCGCACGGGTTCGCGGGGAGCATCGGGCTGCGGGGCGCGCGGTCCTCGTCACGCGGCGCGCAGTTTCCCGCCTGCGCCGACGCTGGACCGTGTGGCGGTGACCGGCGCGGGCTCCGCCGGGTCCGAGTAGGGGCTGGACGCCCCGACGCCCCGGACCCCCGGACGCGGAGGTGCAGAGCGGTGCCACCTCCCACCGCGGGGCGCGGGGCGCGGGGCGGCGACGCCCCCTGGAAGCCGGAGACGGTGGCCGCTTCCCGAGCAGTTTGCATGTGACGATCCAGAGGCAGCATTTTTACACCTTACCAGCGTGACAAAAGTCGTTTAGAGTCTGAACCTAAGTGGGCAAAGTCCTAAGGGCAGGGAGGCGTTGCGTCCACTGCTCACGCCAAGGCCCGTCGTGGGTCAGGAGGCCGGGCGGACCCGCACGCGGACCAGAGGCAAAGGCGCGGGCGCCGGCCGCCAGGTCGGGGCTCCGGTCACCCCGGTGCGGAGAGGAAGGGGTCTCAGGGGTCTCAGGTCCCGGAGGAAACATCCGCGTGGACGAGCGAGCGAGCGCGCGGCGCGGGGCCCGCGGGGGGAGCCGCAGGGACCCCCCCCCCTGCCGTGGGGGCCCCAGGCGCACGCCTCTGCTTTCCACCAGCGGTGGCGCCTCGGCCCGCGCACGTCCTCAGGAGGACAGCGCGGCATCAGGACCTCGTGGCAGGAGATCTGCCTGAGAAGAGTCGGGCCAAGCAAAGCCTTAACAAACCCCTTTTAAATGTGTTTTAATTTCTGGGGGAAACAGACCCTGTGGTCTTGGCTGTTTCTAATTCTAGACCATGGAAAGTTGGGCAAAGTTGGTATCCCGGGTGGCAAGGTGCAGCATGACGGGGCCTAAGACAGAGGATGGTAGGAGGGGGTGTCCGCCCGGGGTAGCGGGCGAGCGCGTGCGCGCTGCACACAGAGTCCTGGAGGAGGCCGGGGAAGGAGGTCGTGAGCCTGGTCATCCTTAGACCCAATGGGCCGCAGCAAAGACGGAAGACAGCGGGGAGCGGGCAAGGTCAAGCCGTTAGCTGCGCAGCGGTTCGGGACTGTGCTTCAGAGGCCGCAGTGCTGTACTGACAAGGAGGTTTGCGCGAGGCACATCGTGGGGAGGAGGGGTTGGCTGCGGTTCGGCTGGAGCGCACTAAAAATGATGACGGATAAAACAAGGAAAGCCGTGATTTTAGGCTCCTCCAGCAACGACTGTGAAGTTTAACATCTGCAGTTCTGGAACTGAAAACACGACAAAGTCCGGCTTGACAATAACAAAAAATAAAATAAAATTGGGAAGCAGGAGGGGAGAGAGGGAGACAGAGAGAGAGAGAGAGAGAGAGAGGGGCAGAGGCAGGCCAGCCTGCCAACATGTTTATAAAGTGATCAACTTCTTTCTTGAAATTCACATCAAGAGGATTAAAATAATAAAATTTGAAATACATAAACTGCTGTGTAATTGACTCGGGAACACCAGGGGGGTGACAGCTGCAAATCGCACGGAAGACAAATTCCCACCAAGGAATACAGGGGAACGAGAGGTGACCGGCTTCCAGTAAGCGCATGAAATGATGACTAGAAAGAGCCATAAATTTTCTTCTAGGTGCCAACGGAAAGCGTCACCTCGAGACATTCACAATTTATTATAATGCGTTGCAAAGATCGCTACAATGTAATCGGAAACCCTAACTTCGATTTTGCAGCATTTTAAACTACTGAGACAACCGGAAATGCCCATGGGAATATAATGCAGTGGATTTACCAGCACTCGAAGCGTGAATACAGAAGACTATACAAATATGACAAAGGCTAATGTTTACTGAGCATCGTTCAGGGACATGGTGATGCTGGCTGCTGGGTCTCATTTAATTCTCAGGACAATGCCATGAAGTTAGACACCGTAGAGGAGAAAACAGACTTTAACAGCTTAGGAAATGTGCTGTGTTCAGTTTCGTGCACCCCGTGTGCATGGTACTGAGCCTCGTGACTGGCTAACAAAAGAGAACTGGTAACGATCCACTGGATGAATGAACGAGTGAGTGAATGAGTGAATGAGCGAGTGGCGCGGGTGGATTCGCATCCTGAACTGCCTAATGCCCGGTCCCTGAGGGCTCTGCTTCGCTGCTCGTCACCAGCGGGGCTGGGACACGGTTCGGAATGCCAGGCGCACGGCGCGAGCCTTCAGCGGCCTCCGGCAACCCGACCCGATCGCCCGCGGGGAGAGTATCTAGGACCTGCGGCGTAGCTTTCCCTTCATTTCCAAACCAAAAATGAGTCCCCGCGTTCAAGGCGGGCCAAAAAAATGGTTACAGGAAAGGGACGCTAGCTGGGCGGCGTAAAGCAACACTCCTCTGTCACCCACAGCTCTGCGACTCAGCCGATTCTGTGCTTCGAGCCGACGCGGCCGAGCTCACGGTCATGGGGCCGCCCTCTGAGCCTTGGGGTGAGCACACCCTCAGCCCGTCCTGCAGCGGCAGGATAAGTCCCTGCTTCCTGCTGCCTGGGGGCCGGCCAGGGCCATTCTCGGCTTCCAGAGGCACCTGCCCTCCCCTCCCCCGCCTCCTTTCCTCCACGTCCAAAGCCAGCAGCAGTGGGTGGCATTCTCCTCACACCTTCAGTCTGGATGACACCCCCTATGACTCATCTTCTGCCTTCAGCCTGAGGAAAGTCTTGCAGTTACCGCGGTATTGTTGTTTCGAGCGAGAGAAATTAACCAGCATTAACTTAAATAATTTATGTTGATTAAGAATAAAACATTAAAAATTTAAATTCTAATGGAGAATTCACAGACACTAAAGATTACATCCTCACACATCGGTTTGAGACATTCTGACCTACATGAAGAAATTCAGAGTCATTGCTTCAGGGCCTTCATGAGTTGGACCATGTCCCTCCAACGCTCTGGCCCCCAGGACCTCAGAACATGGCCCTGTGTGGAGAAAGGGTCTTTACAGAGGTAGATCAGTTAAAATGAGGCTTACTTAACCCAACGTGATGGGTGTCCTCATAAACAGCAGAAAAATGGACCAAGATGCCCCACACAGAAAGGACGCCGAGGTCGAGGTCGCAGGCAAACCAGGACAGACATGTGGACAGATGCGCCTCACAGCTCGGGGGAGGGCTCACTTCAGAATTCCAGCCTCTAGAACTGAAGCAACAAATGTCTGCTTGAGAAGCTCGGTTTGTGGTAAATCGTCACAGAAAATAATATGAATAAACTGGAAATTCAACATGTCTATAAATTGCATTAAAATTAATAATTGTAATGAAATTATAACTTAAAACCTAATGCCAATTTTCTGGAACTGAGAAAATTATTTATTTAAAGTGTTATCTGAAATGTTTAAAGCGTTAGAGAAGGTGAGAGTTTGGGGAGGGGCAATAAATGATGCTGGCAGGCTTGTCTATTACATATCAAAACACTTTAAAGTTTAGCAGTTAAAATAGGGTCCAAATGTAGGATTTGTTCAAACATTTCTCATTGCAAGTAACAGAAGACTAATTCAAACTAGCTTAACGAATACGTTGTTTCACATGAATGAAAGCTGACGTCTGGCTTCTGGTGACGTTTCGTCTAGAAGTCCGTGAGGATATCGGGATGACGGCTCTGTTTCTCGGGGGCGCTGTCTTCTGCATCAGCCCTCTGCCGGCACCACCCCTGGACCGCCTTCTCTCACAGTAGCAAAATGACTGTCTGAACTGCCAGGGCCTGATGCTTGTCGTTCAGATCCAATGAGAAAGAGAGATTCATTTCCAAGATGTTCCACAGCATGCCCCATATCCATCAAAGAAGAGCTCCTGATGGACCATTTTGTCAACTGCCCACCCCAGGAGCAATCACAAGATCAACGATATTGCTGACCATCTTTGAACTACATAAAAGGCTCTCCTTATGCAATTATATTCGGAACCATAAAAAAACACACTATATTTTATTGGTAAAACCACCTTTGAAAAAACCTTTTCAATAAATTCAATTACTTCAATATATTGAGGGTCACTCACAGTTTAAATTCATCTTGTTAGAGTGGGATGTGTTGTTCAGGAGTCTGTCCTCTTTGTTTTAGAAAAACTCTAAGTTGCCAAATTGATTGCCACAACTGTTCATCATCCTTTTAATATCTATCTTATCTGTAATGATTCCTCTTTTATTCCTGATATTAGTAAGTCACACTTTCTCTTACTTTTTTTTTCATGCTTTCAATACTTTTAAATAGTATTGTTATGGATTTATAAACTTTTTTATTCCTTTTGAAGAACCAATATTACCTTTGTTAATCTCTATTTTCATTTGTTTTTATTTTGTTGATTTTAGCTCACGTCCTATTTCCTATTTACTTGGGTTTAATTTCATTTTTTTTTAAAAAATTCTAACTTCTATATATAAAAACCTACGCAATTGATTTTAAACCTTTCCATTTTTACTAATATAAACATTTTTAAGCTATAAATTTGCCTCTATATACTCCTTTAGCTACATCCCATAAATGTTGATCTGTTCAATTTTAATTATCATTCTTTTTGAAACATGGTCTATGTTCTTATCTTTTTCCTTTTAAAAGTTTTTATTTCAGCTGGCAAAGTGGGGCAAGGGTGACAATAATAACAAACAAAATCCTTATGATCCTTGTTCCTGGTCTCTAGTTCCTAGCTGGCTTCTGGCCTTTAATTTTTATATTAAGGTTGGAAAGAAAGGAGGTCATCAATCATAGCTCCTCACCTTTCCCCCAACGTAGATTTGTGACTGTGATCTTGCTAGTATATTTTTCTGTGACGGTCCCTTTACCCAGTATTACAGCCAGTGGCGAAATTCAAACCGAGTGGGGAATGATTGACTTCTCTGTGAACCTTGAACTTGGAAGACTCGTTTGGCCTGAGCAGCTGACACTCCTTTTTCTTTTTGGTCCTGGCGCAGAGAAGTCGTAGGGACCCTAAAATAACTCACCACAAAATTCATACAGATACTAAACATAAAAGTCTATTCTCTTTTACAACCACACAGAATAAAGTAGAAATAAATCAAACTGTAAGAATTACAGAAAAAAAATGCAACATTTTAAATTTGCTGAATGAGGCACTGACACAGAAATTGGGCACTGAATTTTACGATTTTGAGTACGATGAACTGATGACTGTATTTAGTTCTAGAAAATCTTTAGGTTTAGGAGTGCTGATTATCTCCTGTACAGTCTCATTTTATTCCTTTAGGCAAGTTAATAATATGAAGTCCCTTACTTTGAATTATGTTCTTAACATTTGCATAAACTGTGATGCTTAGAATTCTGCTATTAAGTATCAGAGTAAAGTAACTCAGTTTTAGCCAGGTTAAATGAATTCATCAATGCAGGTTGAGTAAATTTACCAAAGGCGTGTCACTGGTGAGCGTTGGTGCTGCGGCCGAGGTCGAGGCTGCTGCCTCCCCGGCTGGCGTGCTCACACGTCGCCTTGCCGGCCCACGTGCGCTGCCGCCATCGACCAGGATCGCGGGGCCCGCGAGCTCACGAAGGCTGCCTTAGGCTGCAGTCCGTGAGCCGTCACAGTCCTGTGCTCTGGCGGGGAACGGATGTGGGTTTAAAACGCAGATGTCCTGGCCTTATCAGACCTTCCACAGCGGGGTGTTTGGGGCATGGCTGAGGAACCTGAATTACTTATAAATTCCCAGATAATCTGAGAGCATTTTTCCAGAAATACTGAATAATTACCAACACAGCGTCTACTTAAATACCTCTCAAAAGAAGCACTTTACCTGCCAAGCTCGCCCAGCCTACTTTTGGGCAGAGTATGAAAAGGTGTTAGAAAGCTGAGAAAAATCCCTCTTTCTATTACTTTTAAAAACTGGTTATACCTTCTTGGAGCAAAACAGAGTATGTTTCTTTTTTTCCTATCACAGCGTCCGGAACCTGTGTCTTTCGCGTTCGATGAGCAGACGTCTACGCTTTTATTCCAGTAACGAATGGCGCCGTCCTCCGTGCCGGAGACCGCGGAAGGAAGTCCATGCTGACAGAACCGGGCCCGCCGAGACCCGCCAGCATCATGCCCCGCTCCCCAAGCTCCGAAGCAACTTTTGCGTTATCGTTCATTTTTGATAATTAACTATTTCAAACATAAAAAGCAAATGAAAAATGATACAGCGACACCCACATCAGGCCCAAACCTCCAGCGCTGGCTCGGATTTCCTCTGGCCCCGGCTTCCCTCGGCCCTCGTGGCCCTGCTGCCCGGGGCTGGCCGGCCCTTGTCCTTGGCAGTGGGGCTCTGCCCTTGGCCTCCGTGTGCAGCCAGGCTGATTGGCAGCTCCCTGGGGTGCTGGCTCCTCCTCCTGCTTCTGGGCGTCACCCACCTGCCCACTGTAGGGTTGGGATCTGGTAGCGAGGGGGCTCCCAGTGGGACCCCAACAATTCAGTCCCGCAGGTGTGTATGGGGGGTGAGGGAGGGGACTCGATCTGCCTCAGGGTGAACTCTGACCCGGGGGAGTGACACATTTATTCCCTGTCCTCTCTCCCCGCCATGGACTAGGCTGAGGCACGATTTCCCTGGCAGACCCGCTGGGCTGAGGGCGGAGTGCGGCCAGGGCCCGTGCGTGACTGGGCGCTGACGTCGTCTTTCCTTGACCTTGCCTGTCACCCAGCTGCCCCGGGAAGCCCTGCCTCTGGCCACGTTCTGGAGGCCCAGGCTTGGACGATGCCGAGGGCCGCTGGCCAGGGCAAACAGGAAGCAGTCCTTTCTTGCTGTTATGCCCAGTATGGATATGAATTATTCGTTGTTGTATGTGTAGCGCTTTGCCTGAGCTCATTCTAAACTTAGCTTTCACAACATTTTTAGATAGTCATTTCATGATTTATACTCTTTAAATACAATGATGAGTCTCTACCAGTTTTGTCACTGATGAACAAACTGCTTCGATAATTGTTTTTCTTCTGTATGTATATAAATAAAATATAAATAAACGCAACCATCTGGCTATGAATTTTTGTTCAATTGTAACATCTTCCGAGGCTTCTGCTCCATCCGCCTCCCTGCTGTGTGAGAGGGGCCGTCTGGCCGCGGTATCAGAGCTTAGGTAGCTGAACCTCCTATGTGTCTTTCTGCAAAAAAAGAGCATTAGTCATCGTAAGCCCACCTATTTGACTTTTGACATTCTATCTGCCCATATCTGCATCCATTTTTCTAAATTTATATATAATACTGGGTCTACCTAACGTTAAGTTCAAAACTGTAGGTAATCCAAATTATAATGTGCAAACACTTTCAGGTTTGGTGGTCTTTTGAAAAAATTATTAACTCTCTGGTTTGTGCTTATATGTTATGACAGGGTTGTTCATTTGGGGGCAATGCCCAGTACCACACTCAGTGGTGTTAACAGCTCTATAAAAAAGTGATTGCTTTTCTCCACCAAAGAACATTCAAAGGCCCATTTAGCAATGCTTAACGCAAAGCAGAGCACATCCGTCAAGGCCCCGGGTGTCCTGGAGGATAATCCGGACCTCGCGACGTGTAAAGGGGGTGGGCTCACGTCGTGGGTGTGTGTGTGGGAGCGACGCACAGAAAAGGCAAATTTCGCCACTAAACACCACCACCACGCTAACACGTGGGGTTCCTGGACCCGGAAACCTTTCCTCAACGAACAGAACCCACAGTCTTTAAGGAGAAAATATGAATCCAGATTCCTAATCATGAGGAATGTTGCAACTGGACTGAATTTTTCAGCCACAATAAAGTACCTTGTGACTAGCTCTGGGAACCAGTGAAACAGTCTATAGACTCCATAAGGAAACAAGGCAGATGCTAGAGTGAAATGTCGCGCCGAGGCTTCTCCTATAGTTTTGGCCTAAAACCGAAGCCTAGCCTCTTTGCTCGATGGGGCATTTTGCAGGCAGTTATTCGTTCTCCCTGAGTCCCCCGGCCGCAGGGGCGGGATGTTGGTGAGCAATGATGATGTTCACCAAAACTTTCCCCTCTGCCTTCATGTTAGGTAGGTTCATAAAGAAGAACCTCTTGTTTTTCAAACCATTCTGGCCGTAATAGGAGAAAGATTTCAGGAGAAACCGGACTTATGAACAGCTCCGGCTCTCTCCCTGGCCAGCGCCGCGGCTTCAGCCCAGCAGCCGAGCCGTTTGTGAGCCGAAACGGCATCGCCCGAGGTGCGGTATCCACAGTCTCATGTTTCTGCGCTGAGTTGTGACGTTATAAATTCTCCGTGATTTTGTGACCGTGGGCCTTTAAGGATTTGTTAAGCTACTTTCGATACTCACCCTAGCCACACAAGGAAATACTACGCTATAATTTGAGCTGATATGACAGGTTCGTACTTTGTCCCCTTGAGAAACGTGTGCTATTACTACTTATGGCCATTAGAAACCCCAGGCCCCAGCCACGCATTTGTGTCAAGGTCGAGAGCCTCCTTTCCCAGCCTCTGTCACCGCCATTTCAGAGCGCTGGGCAGAAACGTGACCACCAGGTGACAGGGGTCCGCCCTCTTCACAACAGAACATCATGGAATAACTCGGCGAACTGTCCGGGCTTTTTCCACGTCAAGCTTACATGAATTCCATATTGGGGTAAAGGTGATAAATACGCCTTTTAGCAGTTATTTTACTGTGTTCGGTAGGTGTGCATTCACCACGGTGACAGTGGCCACCCAAAGACCTTTACAGCCTTGGGAGCCCTATTAGCAAAGTCACCCAGAAAACTGGAGCTTAAGGAAGAAGAACATTTCCTCCATAAAGCAAGAGAGTGAAAAAAATGTATAATTTATAATGAGGCAGAAAGTATTTTCATTACCATATGACTTTTAAATGAGTTTTTGTAGGGCTCAGAACTGTCTCGCGCACATGAATATGATGACCCTCGGTGCAAGCAATGAGTGCCAGTGTTAGGAGAATGTCACCTGGAACTAGGAAACTTCAGAGTTGTCTTTTTTCTTTTTTACTTATTTTTGAGACGGATCAAGAGATGTTTCTGGGGTGGGTGTGGGGGAGGGGAAGAGATGAATAAGAACGGCAGAGAAGCGTCCATCGAGTATGGACATGGAAACGCGAAGGTGTTGTTACGGGCTGTGAACGTCTGGCTCTTTGTCCAGCGAGGCTTCACGGGGATCACGTTTCTGGAGTTTGAGTCGGGCAGCCCTGAGTTTAACCGGAGACGTGGAGAGCCAGAATGCGTGAGACCCCCGCGGGGTTTCGTGGGGGCACTAACGGAGCCCCTACCCTCCGCCCTCTCAGGCCCTTGGGTAGGGAGCGTGGTGTCTGCCTCTGACCGTCGCCACGGCGAGGAGGGGCGCTGGAACCCGGCCCGAGCCTTCACTTCCACCAACGCCCACACCCCAAGCACGCCGGCCAAGGGGGGCCCCCCTTCCTCATCCTCCCTGAGCTCTGCCACCTCCCAGGGGTGGACAGCCAGGAGAGTCCGCAGGAGTCTGTGAACCCCGGGGGACAGCTGGGTGCATCGCTCACCTCTCACCTGCTCTGGCATTTCCTGTGAACTCGGCTCTCGGCATCATAAATTGAAGACCTGAATCTGTCAGGAGATTTTTATGTCCTAAAAATTTATTCCTCTCCATTGTACGCTTCCTCTGCAGTGTTTCCTGGCAAAGGGGACAGTGCTCTTTGATGTTTTATGGAGCTGACCTGATTTATTTTATTCAGACTCCTCAGCAATGAGCTCACCTCCCTGAGCAGGCTTAGAAACTCCCGGGGTGGCCAGAGAGATTCCTTCTCCTCAACAAAAACAATGCCAAAAGATACACGCAAAATCGAGTTACTGCAGCTATGATGCAGCGCGGATCAGCCGAAAAATGAGAGGCCACCCCCGGGGCCGGGCCACTCGCCAGCAGGCCGCGCGCCTTCACGCTTTCTCAGAACACAGACCCCCACTACCCCGGAGAAGCCGATTTGCCCCGAGCCTCCTAAAATGAGAGATGTGTAAAATCTGAACGATTTGGATATAGCGATTTTCCTGTCATTCGTGGTTCTCGAGAACTCTGGAACTGGCCGGGTGGGGCAGGGGAGTCAGAAGGACTGGTGTTGCTGGGCCGGCCCCGGCACGAACGCGGCCAACCGGAACACGAAGCCCGACGGAGCGGCGGGGGCCTGGGCCCCGCCTGCCTCGTGCGCAATGTCACAAGCGAAGTGGAGAAAGCAGAGGGTGAGAAAGTTAGTTAAATAGTTTAATCAGAGCAGTTTTACAATTCTAAAATTAACAAGCAGACTTGTAATAAAAGAGCTCCAATGTTTGCAAAATGACCTTGCTTCCATTTTGAATTCTGCCTTTTTATTTGTAAAGATCAGCATTACACTTAAAAGGACTCAAAATGGAGTGACTGCTTTTATCACCCGTGTTTTCTGATGCAACCGATGAAGTCCCTGAATGAATATTGCTTCAGCTTTGATATTAAAAAATGGCCTGACAAGAAGTCCTCAATCAGCAGCTGGTCACGGTGGTGGAAAGAAAGAGAAACGCCCACGACGGCGTCGGGGTCACGATGGGTCACGGCGGCGGCGCTGGCTGCAAACAGACGTTAAGCCCACAGCATTTCACTACGAATGCTAAGCATCGTGAGCGTCCTCTCGCGTGGATCGCTTTGCTTCTGAAGGTTGTTTGTTTAAACTTGCATAATAAACATGCAAAGAGTTATTTCTTCTGAAAGTGTGTTTTTTGCGGTCTTTGTTTTCATACAAAGTTTTCATAGAGTTGCATCGGAGCTCTACGCAGTGGGGCAGGGTGTGGGGGGCGCGTGAGTTGGGTGGGCGAGGGGGGGCCCTGGTCCTGAGCCAGGCTGCACGTCTTTTTAAAAAGTGTTCAAACTGCTTTTCTTACCCTCCCCCACCAAAATAAAAGAATAAAGAAGGGAAAAAAATCTCACAAAATCAACCTAACTAAAGAAAAAGAAGTCGACATAAAGAAAATACAGATGTTTTCGTGCACGGATCTTCTGCATAGCTCAACCCACATGTAGTAAGGCACTATTTCCCTCCGGTGGCCACGGCGAGCTGTGCCGGGCTGCGGGTCCCTCGGGGCCCCTCCCCGGGCGGGAGGACGGAGAGGCCGGTGGGGGTGGCGGCCGCTTCTCTGTGGACATCCCGTCCGCCAGGGGACTCCAGACGTCTCAGAAGAACGTCTGCCCGGGTTACGAGCTGGCGTCCAGCATGGCTTTCCTTCCATAGTTCCTATGTCGTCTGTGTATGAGTTTATTCTCCAGTCCTTATTCTCAAAGAAAATACACGAGGTGGGGGGAGCTCAGTCAGGTCTCGGAAGCAGCTTCACTGTTCCCAGAATGCACGTTACCACCGGCAGGTCACAGAATCAGCAGGGTGTTTGCAGGAGACAGAGAAACAGAGAGACTCAGCGAGTCAGAGAGACAGGAGTCAGAGCCAAAGAGAGAGAGAGAAAGGGGGGAAAGAGAGAGGGAGAGAGAGAAGGGGAGGGGGGGAAGGGAGAGATGAGAGAGGGGGGAGAGGGGAGTTTCAGAGGCCGTCTGCATCTGAGTTAGTTGAGCTGGTCTTCATACTGTTTCCGGAAACAGTCCCCTGCTGGGAAGAACTCCCAGCATCTTTCTTGATACATCTTCCAGACATAAGACTCCTGCAAAAGGAAACGTATTTACAGCACGTCTGTCCCTAACACCTGTGTATTCCCACAAACTATAAGGTAGAAGCTCATGTTTGTTATATGCACCACGTCCGCACGCATGACTGTGTAGTTATACATATACACAGATGTCACTGGGGAAGCCCCTAACTACATGATAAGATAGAATAATCAATCTTCACCCTGACTGTACTACAGTCATGGTAAAAGACCTCTCTGTGGTATCTGTTTTTGAGAGTTCTTTTAAAGATACTATTATTAATTGTATCCTCCAAATTCAAACCATTACAAATTAGAAGTCAATTTTGTGGAGAGAGAATTTCAAGTAGCCTAAGAAAAACCTAAGACGTTTAACATGCACGTAATTTTCACTGACCCTCACACCACGAGTTGAAATTATTTGAAGTCATCTGCTATCCAATTAAGGAATCAAGGACATTGTAACGATCGAAACTGCGATCAGGACCGTCAGCTACTAAAAGTTTGTTTTTGTGGGCGTGTTTCCTTTCCTACAAAGGCAATCGTCGCACGCTCATCCCGGGTCACAGAAATTGTGTATTATCTAATATCTAAAAGCAACTGTGCATCTTAATGTGTAACGTGCATGCGTTGTTCCGACGTGTCGGAACCGTCTCAGGAGACGGTGCGGTTCACCTACCTGCCCTGTGTGCTCGGTTTCGTCCTTGTTTATGAGATACATCAGGAAAAACCTGCAGAGACAGAGAGCGTGGCTGGAAGGGGCGCGTGGGCCACCGGCCACGTCCAGCTCTGGGGGGCCAGCCGCTCCCCCCGGCAGCAGAGCAAGGACAAGGGTCAAAGCGGGGGGCACGACAGGACGTGGGGACTCAAAGTTTAACCTTTCAAAATATTTTTTCGAAGGGGCTGACATGTGTGCGCGGGCCGCGGGCCGACCTGGGGGCTGCTCTGTGCCGGCGCCGCCTGCGGCCACGTCCATATGCTCACGGGGCCGGAGTCACGGTTCCCAGTGAGAAAACCTGCTAATGCCACACAGCTGTGCGTGCCAAGGCCCACCTGTTTCTATTTTTTTAAATTTTATTTTTTGGCTAAAATGCATCTCTTCTTTTGATATTAAAATTGGGTCGGAAACTAATAATAATATTTTACTAAACTGCAGACTGGGCTAGCCCTATGTAATAGCCAGATTTCCATGTATTAAAAAAAAACAACTTTTAATTGTGTTTCCAAGGGCACCTGCGAGACGTGAGTCCTCAGAAAAGAAGGGTGGAGGGCCCCACGTCCCCACAAGCCCCAGGATCAGCTGGGGGGCCCCCATCGGAACAGGGAGGTGGCCGGGCTGCCCGCTGGCTCAGCTCACTGTCCATCCTCCCCACCTTCCCGGTCACGGTCTGGAAGGAGTCATTCCCAGGACGGGCAGCTGCTTCAGGTGCTGAGCCCGCCTGCTCCGGGGACGAGGACCCGGCTGCGGGCCCCTCCCTCAGGCAGCGGCGCGGGAGGCCGGCCACGCGAAGGGTAGCGGGCGCGCTCCCCACTCTCCAGCCTGGCGTGGGGCCTGGGCGCGGGCGGGGCGGGGCGCCGGGGGCCGCGCACTCACAGGTAATTGGCCAAGTTGTGCTCCTGCAAGGTGTGCGTTTCGAAGCCGTGCGGCACCGTGTCGAAGTAATCGTTGCCTATGCCACAGATGAAGCATTTGGTCTGGAAGACAAAGGAAACGCCCGATGGAGCCGCGCGGAGAGCAGCGCGAAAGAACACGGGCCGCCGCCTGGGCCCGACGAAAGCTCCGCGGAGGGCTGGGCGCCGCCTCGGCGCCGCCGTGGCCACGGGCACCGCTGCAGCTCACAGGACGCAGGCGCCGGCAGCAAGCAGCGGGCGCGGGGGAGCAGGAGGCGCGGACGGCCCAAAGCAACGCCTGCCCTTGTTTGCTCCGGCCTGAGGAGGTGCAGCTCTGAGGACACTCCGGCTCGCGACACTGCCGGCCACTGTCTAGGCAGGAGGGCCGGGGCCCCCGGCGAGACCACGTCTGACCGCGGCGGGGGAGAGGCGCAGGGGACCTCCCACGGGCCCATCGGCCGCGAGCCGTGCGGTGTTGAGAGGGGCCGCTGGGCGCCAGGCCCTGTGCCGGGCACGTGAGGGACATGGACGGGCGTCGCTCCCCACCCCAGGGCCAGGAGCCTGCTCCTCCCGCTGCCGCGTCCAGCCGCGTCCCTCCACACGCCGCCTGGAGAGCCGCACCGACTCCTGCCACCTGCTGCGGCAAAGCCGAGGAGCAGCGGCCCTTCCGCTTCCCATGGAAGCCCCTCCGACCCGGGACCCTCCGGCCCGGATCTAGACGATCCAGTGGCCTCCAGAATTCTCTGCCTCGCGGCCACAGGCAGCCGTCAGCCGGCCCCCTGCTCACAGCCCCCTGGCCAACCGGGTTCACACCCATCAGCCCTGCCCAGGTGCCCGTCCTTCCTCTGGGTCCCTCTGCTGTCACCGAGCTGCCACCCTCGTGGCTTGTCCTGGGGCTCAGCTCCCCTCACTTCGTCCTCCACATGGGGCGACCCGAGTCCCCTCATGCCAGCTGCACCGCGAGGCTGCATCTGTCCGGCTCCCGCCCCCTCGGGGCGTCTGGGCACACGCCGCACGGTTCCTGACCCACACGGCGCTGACCGCCACCTCCTTGGCCCCGGCCTTGCAGATCCTCATTCACCGCTGCATTTTAGATCAAAGTCAACTTCTAGGACGTGCATCCAGTCGCCTTGCTGCCCTGCCGAGACCCTCCTCGCGTCCCAAAGCATGTGAGTCACACCATCGATTTCTTGGGTGCGTTACTGGGATGGGATGTTTTGCCCCAAACCGCTGGGGCCTCCAAGAACCGATCTGCAAACGCCTGATCCTGGGTCCGGGCAGGACCCCAGGTGGCGACATTCGCAGACTCCGGCGTGAACGGAGCCCCCGGTGCCAGGCGCGGCGGGCAGGCGGGCTGCCTGGCCTTCCTGCTCCCTCTCAAACCCAAACCTCTGCAACCTCTAGGCCTCGGCTTGGGGCCCCTGCTTCCAGGAGCTCCGCTGATCACCCAAGAGCAAGTCAGGTCCCACCCTGAGACCACAGCACCCAGGGTGTCCCATAAGGGCCCCACGTGGCCTGGGACCACAATGCCCGGCTGCTCCTCGAGGGGCTGTGGACGGAGGACCACCTGGCGTGCCCGGGCCCCGCAGGTCCAGCCTCGCGCACGCTCAGGCCGTGCTCTGCTGGAACGGAAACTGGACGAGGAAGCCACGGCCTTATCCGTCCCGCCTCTCCCACGGTCAGGATTCTCTGATAAACACAGTCAGGAAAGTGCGTGCGTCAACCACGAGGCCACTTCAGACACGGACACACTCACCTCCATGTCCTCTTTGACTTGCTCCTGCTGGTCTCTGAGTTCTCCAAAAGCATCAATAATTAAACCTGGTGTTAAACGAAGATAGGGTTTGTTCTCTATTGACCAGAGAATCGCAACTACGTCACAACCCGGGCTGCCCTCCCACAGACGGGGGCTGTGCAGCCACCGCGGGGGAGCTCGGGACCCGGGGCCGTGGGCCAGGGCTGCACGTTCTCCCGTGGCGAGGGGCCGGCACACCCCGAAACGGGCCAAAAGCCAGGTGACAGGGCAGGGCCTCGAGTGGCTGCGGCTCGGAGAGCACGCGCTACTGCCCGCGGCACGCTGAGGAACAGCGACCGGGCCGCGGGCGGCGGGGCGCAGGTCACTCCCGGGCGGGGTTCCCAGGCCCCACTGCGGCCCAGCATGGCCGTCGTGACCGTGGGGAGGTGGCTGCGAGGCACTTTCCACGAGGTCCTCGTGAGCAACCCTGGTGTCCTTGGCTGTGGCAGCCAGACACGAGCCACGGCACGCACACTCCCTTCTGAGCGACCGTGACTCTGCCCCCTGGATAAAACACGTCACTGTCATGCCCAGCGATGCTGCAATCCTTCAAGCCTGTTCACGCACTGTGCTGAAAAATGTACCGTTTTTTGCCTATAGACTTAGAGACAACATTGCGTTGGTCAACACACAGGCAGAAACGCACGAGCAGAGAAAGATGACGTGATTTTTCCGAGGGAGAAAAGCAGCACGTTCCACGCTTCCTCGGGCGAGCGGGAGCCTCAGTGGATCGGGCAGCACTGGCGCGGCTGGGCCCAGGCCGGGGCTGGTTCCGCCCACACGCTGCGTGTGCTCGGACCCCTGCTGGGTGTCACGGCCTGTGAGTCAGTCATCATCCCACAGCCTCACTGAACGGGCTTCAGTTAAATAAAAAAGCAAAAGCTTCTCAACAACCCAGGGCTCAGATCTAACCAACTTCCACTTGACAGACCCGAGGAGGGTGAGCAGCTCCCCCGGCCGGCCGCGGTGTGGGGCTAGTGGGGACAGGGCTGGGGACCAGCGCGGGGAAGCCTCTTGTCGTGCTATCTGCAGGAGGCCAGAGACCAGGTCCTCGCCTCGGCCCCGAGCGTCCCCTCCACAGATTCAGATGAAGACAGACGGAAAGGACAAGCCGTCTGGCTCTGCAGACAGCGCCTGGCCCCCTGCCCTCCGCCCTGGTCAGGCGAACACTCGGGTCCCCGGGCTTCAGCGAGGACGGTGCTCACCTTGTATTATGGCCAAGAGAATGATGATGACGAAGAAGAAGAAGGTGATGTCGAAGATGATGCGGTAGATCTCGTACTCGTCGCCCGCGGGGTCCTCGATCTCATCGCCGATGCCCCCGCCAGCACGGACCCCGACATACATGTGGAACATGTAGCACTGGAGGGGAGACACGGCGCGAGGCGTGACCGCCCGAGCGACACGCGCGGCCCCGTGCGCACATGCCCAGGCACCCTCGAGGCCCCGCGCGCCCGCCGCGTTTCCGTATCTGGGCTGCGACGCACACTCGGCCCGCACCCCACTGCCTGCTGTCGGTCAGGTGGGTGCTGCCGGTGGCTCTGCCACTTCGCACAGGAAACGAAACGGACCCCACCTAGCATCTGACAGGTGACCCTCTAGGATCACGTGAAGAGCCGCAAAACTGCACGCAAGTGCGCCGCTCATTTTTTTGAGCACAGCAGACATGGGAACGGGAAAGTAAAACCCGACGTGCAGCAAGACGGAACCTTAGGAACTAAGCTACAGAAGAGCGACCCCCGCCATCTGTCTTCCGTGAATGGGATGCTGACGTGACCCTCCGCGCTGGTACTGAGAGTGAAGGAGGAAGACGGGAGGAGGGGACGGGAGGGCCCGAGCTCGCTGTGGAAGCCCTGGGACAGGAGAGTGCCCACCATGAGCGCAGCGTGCGCCCAGCCGGGCTCGGGGCGCTGGCCCACACAACCCTCTGCCGTGGTCCTGTGGTCCCGTGAGACCTCGAGGCCTCAGCCCACAGCCCGAGACTCTCAGACCACCTTAAGCAGCACACGTGCAGCAAAGGACAGGAGCCAGACGACACCAGGACACTCACGGCCCGACAGCTAACGTGCCAACAGACGCCGAGCACGCACAAAGTCTCCTGGGTCAGACGCCTGGCTGAGCGAGCAGAGCAGACTGAGGTTGCTGTCGCCCCGACGCGGGGCTGCCAGTCCGGCCCCGGGTTGCCGGGGGACGCAAACGCCCGATTCCTGGGCCGGCTCCTGAGTCTGCCTCCGGCAGGGAAAGTTCAAGGGCAGCCGCTTTAGAAAAGCCCCGGGACGTGGCTCTGGTGTCTCGGGCTCTGGCTGGAGCCGCGTGGGGAATGGCCACCAGGCCACCAGCGGCTCCGCGTGGAGGGGCCGCCCTCGCGTGCTGCGGGAACTTTCCTCCACACGCGCTTCCTGCCAGGGAGCCGCTGGGCCGCGTGCCGGTCTCCGAGCTGCTCCCGCATGTGTGCGGCACGGGCCGCGCGCCTGGTGAGCCCATGGAGCCGCCCCTCCCGGTGGCGTCTGCGACCCCTGCCCCGGCTGCCTCCCCAGCTCTAGGCTGGCGCTCCCCATGTCAGCTTCTGGCCCCAGGCGCCACACGACACCTGGGTGGCCAACTGAGTCACCGCAGTTCCCAGTCCCGGCCCCAATGCCCCACCTCTCCGGGCCCCACCTGCCTGACCCGTGGTGACTGAGACCAGCGCACTGGCTCCTCTCGCCAGCTCCTGCTGACCAGGGCATCGGTGCTCGGACTCGTGTGGCCGGCTCTCAGGGGCCTGGTGACTGCGAGTTCGTCCTCGAGACGACGCGCTTTTAGTTTGTTGTCATGTAGAGCCTGAGATGAGGCTGTGGCTGAGGCTCACTCCGCGAAGCAAGCGTCTCGTCTCCGCAGGCCTCTGGCCGGCCACCTCACGTCTCCTGGCCACGCCCCGTCCCCCGCTGTCCCCCGCCCCGTGGCAGCTCTGAGTGTTGTGAGGAAGGGACCCAACACACTCCAGCAGCAGGCTGGTGGCCAGGCTGCCGAGCCAGGGAGGCGTGTGGACCCGACGGTCTGGGTTCAGTGAAACACCGGACGTGCGAAGGACGATGTGCACAGGGCGCCCGGGGACCCGGGGCTGGCTTCCCGCCCTCGCCCGCACGCCCTGCGTCGCCCGGAGCCCGGAGAGGGCGCCCGCCGCCCCTACCTCCTCCCCGAACAGAAGCGCTCGCGCCCGCCGCCCTCTGCACAGCCTCGGCTCCGACCTGGCGAGCAGGAGGAGAGCGGGAGCGAGCGATTCTGAGCGACGAGAGACGGACTTTGTGCAGAGGCCCTGAGTGACGAGACGAGGAGGTGGCCAGTGCTGCGAAATCTGGGACTAGGACGTCGTTAATTCTCAAGATCTGCGGCTTCCCCATCCCCCGTCTCCTGCGCGCTTCACCCCGGGGTCAGGACCCGGTCACACCGCCTTCGGGAACCCGAGGGCCGGTTTCTGGCAGCTGGGAGACCCTTGCAAGAGCTTTATCTTGGTCCCTCCCCCCCCAAAAAAAAGAGGAGTAGAGACAGAGCGAGAGTGAACTGGAGACACAGGCCTTCTGCGGAGGAGGTAGCGTAAAACCAGAGACAGAACCGTCGCCCTAGCAGCCCGCTGCCGAGGCGCGCTCTCTCTCGGCCACCTGGAAAGCCTTTTCTAAACACACCGGTCTTGATACCCTCCCCGCAGCTTCTGGTTCCGGGGGCTCAGGGTTCTCAGGAGCAGCCCTGGCAGATTCCTCTGCGGGGTTCAGGGCGTGAGTCAGTCTCCCTGGCTCTCCAGTTACCATGAACTTTGCCTGGACTTTAGAACTTTAGATCATTTTTCACTTTCTCCTCTTTGCAGAAGAGCTTCAAATGCTATCAAGATGCTGCTGGTTTAATTAGATTTCCAGGCTCAAAACACCACGATCCCAAATAAGCAAGTAAATAGATTCCTAAAGAAAAATGCAAATGTGAATCTGAGCCTGCAAAACTGTGGCGACAGCGCCACCTGCTGTAGGTTATGGAGCACTGCAGGGAGAACCACATCCCCGCAAAACCCGAGGGTCCCTTCAAGGCCCCGAGGAACAGCGGGAAGCCACGGGAACCGACCAGAGGCGACAGGCAGTGGAAACTCAGGGTGGCGTGGACACCGGTGACGCGAGCGAGGAAAACCCACCTCAGTGAGAACGCGGTGTGGACGAAGGCGAAGGGGCCGCACGAAGCGAGGATTCTGAGAACCGAGTTAAAGAAATTAAACCTGCCGCCTCCCGCGCCGAGCGGCTGTCCTCCCGGCCACTGTCGGCACCAGCCTCTGACTTCGTGAGCACCACGGGAAGTGGTCAGTGGCGTTTCAAATGTGGTTGGCTTTTCAAAACCGGGAGGCACGAGCGTCATGAGAGGCAGGGTCGAAGCGGGTTTAGACCTAACACAGTAAGGCCCGTCCAGGCAAGGCGGCCACCGAGGCGGCAGCTTTGAGGACAGTGGGCGGGGTGCGGCGTATCTGGTGCAGAGGCAGCAGCAGCGCACAACTGTGACGAGCCAGGAGCTGACGGGGGGCTGGTGTCGTGGAAGCGACTCTGCTTTTGCCAGAAAGAAACGCCCCGCTGCACTTGGGGTGCCTCCGCCCTCCCCGGCAAAGGCCGGGGGCACGCTTCCTGCGATGTGCACAGACATCACCCCACGCAGCGCCAGCTGCTCTCGCCCACAGGGACAGAAACTCCCCGGCTGTCACTGGGTCCTGAGCCTGCGGTGGAGTGGCCAGGCCATCCTGCCTCTGCCCGCGGGAGGCTCACCCCCGCCCCGCGCCCCAGCCCGCACCCCAGCCCGCAGGGCGCCCTCCCAGCCCACCACCTGCTCAAACAAAGCACGGCTCTTCCATCAGTGGACACATGCGAGAGTCACACGGGGCCATGGACAATGCCACGCCATGGGACGGCCTGACTAGGGTCGCGTGTGACTCCTGCTGGGACACCGCCCCTTCAGGGCCCCGCGTCGTAGGAGAGGTTGAAGGTCGCATCTGCTCCCCCCACCTGACTGTTACTGTTGTTATTAGTTCAAGGGTCAAATTCTAACTTTTATTGTTTCTTTTTTATGCACTGAAATATTTGTCCTATTCGTAATTTATCTTGATTTAAAGAACTGATATCCATTTTTATCTATTTTCCCCAAGTGTGTGTGTCCATAGTACCAATATCATTTATTGAATTATTTTTCATTTCATGTTTAAAAAGCCACTTTCATCTTATTTTCAATTTCCATATGTATCCGAATCTATTTCTAGACTATTCCGTCATGCTATGATACAAAAAACTGTCTTAACGACTAGTCTTTATAGTATTAGTTCTCTGTTATTACTCTTTTGGGATGTTTATTTTTCTGGAGTAACTGTGCAGGCACCTCGCAAAGGAGCCGGCCATCTCTCTCCAGCTGCAGGTTCGTGCTTGGTCTCATCTCCCTTCTCCATCTAAGATCTCATGTGGTCACATCCGATTTGCCAACACGAGGGAGGCAGGTGAGGGGACAGTGACGAAGCAACACGAAAGCTTTGACATCTGCTGATTTTAAAACCTGGGCTAGGAAGGTGATTTAGGCCAAACACTCAATAGAAAAGCAAAAACTGACAGTTTTATTAAGAGAGATACTTTGTAAATCAAAATATCCCATTATCGAGTAGGCCAAACAAGAGACCTAAGCAAGCAGAGGCTAGCCTAAAGTCAGCTACACCATGACAGATACCCTAGTCGCAGGCAAAACTGGAGCTGTTTAGATTTTGAATCATGGGCAGTTATCTTTGTTTTGTTGCAATAAATTCACCACTGTCAAAAAATGCCTGCTATACACTGAGCTGAGGAAGAATTATGCAATAAAGGAAAATTCTTTTGTTTACTTTGGTAAAGTAAAATAGTTCCCAAAATTAAAAATTATATTTTAAAATATTTAGTTTAGTAAAGAAGAAAGTCTTTTGCTTAACTCATGTTTGCATTGTTACTTTATGGAGATAAATTAAGTATACTTTTCTGTATTATTTACATTGTTTCCATCGGTTCCTCACAGAATTAAAAAAGCGACTTTGATACACTATTATTAATTGTTATACAGACCTTATTTGAATGTCATAAGTTTTTTCCACTGATGTCCTTTTTTGGGTCCAGGACTCCACGTTGCATTTAGTTGTCATGTTTTCTTAATCTTCTCTAATCTATGAAAGGTTCTCAGTATTTTTGGTTTTGTTTTTTTAGCCAATTATTTTGTAGAAAGATCCTTAATTTGAGCTCATCTAGTGTTTTCTCATGATTTGGCTGAGGTTATGAATTTTTGGCAAGAATATCACAGAAGGGCACTGATCCTATCACTGACGTCGATTTATCTCGTTACTTGTGACATTAACATGTGCTTGCCAGGTTTCTTCACTGTAAAGTGACTATTTTTTCTGTCTGTGTTTAATAAATATCTTGTACTTCGGGATTGCACAAACATCATTTCTCATTGTACTTTCACTGGTGCTTATGACAATTATTGCCAAGGAGTTTGTCTACTGCTGATTTTCTATCTCCATTAATCCTTACACACTGTCTACTTATTCAGGGATTTATTTATACCAGTATGGAAAATAAAGATGTTTAAAAAATTGAAAAAAATGTATTTTGGACTTTATTAACTTCACTTAAAGTCATTAAGACAAACAAGTGATTACAGCTTCGAGACGCTCCCCAGAGGAATCATTGCACCCGCTGCCCTGGGACCGACGGGCCGAGGGCGAGCGGCCGCCTTAGACCTTCCCGGCCTCACTGCCTGACTCAGGAATTGTGCTGGTTGCTGTGCTTCGCGAAAAATGAAAACTGCTGACTCTGTAAAGAGCTACACGACTTCTTACTGGGCACATACTTTCTGCTGTGCACCGTTAAAGAATAACTATGCAAATTACTTAAAGAAGCAGGTGCATTTTCTTCATTCCTGTGAGACCAAAGCGTGTGAACTTACTGTTAGCATGTCGTCACATTTCATGTCTGGCGTATCTCCATCTTCACTCTTATTGTAGAATTTTCGGAAAAAATTGAATGCCACAACAGTATACAGGTACACGACCACAGCTAACAAGCCCACGGTTAATACCAGCTGGAAAGCAATGTGACAATTGAGGTAGTATTAGAAGTGCGAGCCACGCACGACGTCCGTGTGGGAGCACAAAGCTGGGTTTACGACGCGAAGCTAACGGGCTCCTTCCCTAACATAGCTTTTGTGCTGCCCGGTGGGGAAATTTGCTTTCATGTTCTCTTTATTTTATCAAGTTGGAGACTATCTTATGTAAAAGTTGACTGTTTAATTGGTTAATGAAAATGTTCATTTTTCTAACATCTAAATACGTGGCCATAGATGCTACATTAATTTGTCTTTTTATAAGGTCTATTCCCTTTAAATTACTTATGTTCCTAATTTAAACTAATTTTTGTAATGATAGAAAGAGGGGTCCACATCTTAAAACTAATAGGAATTTATATTGCTTCTAACACCTGGAAATACGCAGCTGTCAATACATGTAATATATTTTAAAAATAAATCTAAAAAGTAAAACTGAGAAGTCTTGCTTTGTTAATATAAAGCAATGACCAAAATGAAAGACACTTTAATGATGTCTAAATATATATTTAATGTAAAATAAAATGTCACCATTTAAAAGGTCTTTTTTCAGTTCTCTGTATTCTTTCTTTAACTCCAAACTATATTTTAATAGAATTATGTATGTGTTAAAAACATGACTTTCACCAAGTTGGTAAAAATATATTTCTGGTTATGTCACAGAAATTCTAAACACACTATTTTTATGTCACTTCCTCCAGTAACAACACATCCCTTTGTTCATATGTTAAGTCTTTTAAAAATCACTTTATATTATCCTGAGAAAACATGTTATCTCAATAGAGGCCTTAATTCTGTAAGTTAAGTGTAAAGCCACTATAAATTTCTATCTGTTTACTTAGGACTATTAAGATCTATATATTTCTGCAAATGAAAAATTGATGCTTCTAAAGGAATAATCATCACAAAAGTTTCGAGGTTAAAGTAGTGCTGGACCTTCTGTGTGACATTTCATGAGAGATTCAGCATCTCCAGTTCTTGAAACATATCAAGAGCCTAAAACCAATTTCCTAACTGATGAATGAATCACTTGTTACTGGACCCACCACAGGCCATGCATGTCATGCGCAGATTTGGAAACTACAATGACAAATGTAAGAAACTTGTGCTGAAGTTTAGAAAACCAAAAATCGTGGTGATGTGAGTTTACTGTGGACACAGCGCAAGGCTTTGGAGGGAGCCCATCTAAAACACACTGGTCATGAGCCTCTGGGAGAGGAAGACCCTGCTAACATGGCCAACGTAGAATGTGTCGCCCCCGTGGACACTTGATCAATAACAGATCAATAACTGTGGGCTTCTAAAACAGTTTTGTTAATAACAGAAGTTTTAACGTTGCACTTGGGTCCCTTTAGAACATAAATTGATTACCTGGAACTAAGCCAGTGTTCCTCCAAGTAAGTATGACCTTGTCGAGTACGAAACATTATTATTCTTTTTGTCTCATTTAAAAGTGGAGAAAAGATCACGTGAATATCCAGTTTTAAGATATCACATTATATTGAGAACATGGCACTCGTGTTTGCTCACTAACACAACGAGCCAGTGAGGTTCCCCAGAGCCTCAGGTGGGGCGAATGTCACTTTGGGACAGGTGTGCAGGGCCTGTGCTAAGATCTCCATGAGCACGTTTGCATTTCACCTTCACGAAAGCCTGATAAGGTAGGTATTATTGCCTTTATTTAACAAAGTGACGAAGGTGAGATTTAAAAATGTTAAATAATTTATCTAAAGTCACAAAGCGAGTCAGTCAACCAAGGCTCGAATGCAGGTTCTAGTCTAGGGGAACTACTCTCAAGCTACTAATCTTCATAATTTATGAGAAAAAGTAAAAATCCTTTGTTCAAAACAATCCTTAAAACTGTACATTGCCATTTGAGGTCTGGTTTTTTGTTATTATATTTGTTGCCTAGTTTTTACAGGAGGAAAAGAAAGACAAGCTCTTACCTGTTTGCCATTGTGAGTTACGGACGACAAGATGGTTCTCAGCGTCTTGAACCCCATAGCGATGTCAAGAAGATGAGCAGCAAAAAAAAAGTTGTTAAAGTGTCCGAGAACAGACATGGTCATGTACCAGGCAAGGTAGAGGAAGGACTGTCGGGATGGAACGGGGACAAGCGTCAGGGGACAGAGCGCGTGACAACTGCCAAAGCTGCTCTGATTTCATTGTTCTTGTCACTCCACTTCCTTCATCCCTTAGGTGTAACATGTAATGTCGCATGTTATATGATGTCGTATGTGACATGTTGTATGATGATGTAATCGGGGCTCCTTTTTAGCCAGGGTGTTGCTTGCACTGCTGGAGAAGAAATTAACTGCAGGACACATTATTAATGGGTGACGGTTCTGAAACAGACTCACAAGACCTGGTTTTGAGCTCACTGGAGGGTCTCTTAAAGCCCCAGCATTCTGGGCCCATGGCCGGGTGAGGGGGGAGCAGGAGAACGTGGGGTGTCATGGGTCTTTAGGAGGATGGACTCGTGTCCACTACAGAACCTGAAGCTAACGTTAGAGGGAGACTTAGAGATGAACTGCACTGCGTGTGGACAAGCTCAGCGGCCGGAGCAGCGGGCCGGACGGCCCGTTCCTGCTCATGGGGTGGGGAGGGGGTGGCAGAGAAGTGAGTGGCAGCGAGGAGGGGACAGGCTGAGGCCCAGCAGCAAAACTCGTACTTGACCTATTCAGCCGAGTCCTGTGATTTTCTCCAGCAACCTCCCGTGGCCATCCAATGGAAGCACGAAAACAATTTATCATAACAACTATTTAAACCGAAAATGCTAAGAATAAAAACTGGAAGCTTTTGAGAGCAAGTCAGGAGAGTCGAATGTGATCATCTGCCCTTGATGGCAGGTGGCTTTTAGTAACTAGTGATTTTTTTCATTAATTTCATATACTCTGGTCCTATGTTTACTTCACAGGCATTTAAGCCCTTTAGTAAAAGAAGAATCAATTTTGAAAAAAAAAACAAAAAACAATAATCTAATGCATTTAACTTGGAGGAAACAAAGTTGTTGCAATTCATGTTTTTAATTTCTTTTCATTATTTAGAACTTTCTTTTTAAATATCTACAAAACACTGAAGTGCGCCATTGCCCAAGTGGAACCTAAACAAAAATATGCACAAATGTGCACCTCAGTTTCTCTTTCTCATGGACATAGATTTCCATTCTATTTTTTCAGCTACTGAAAGAAATGGAATGTGAGATGGGTTGATCAATGGTCTTTTTCATGGTCTTTCCCAGCCGTGGTCTGATTAAATGGACTAAAGTTAGAACAACTTTCTTAAGTACCCGCCCCCACCTGCTGGAGCGCCCCGCCTCCCCAACCTGCTGGACCCCTCCCACCTGCCGGAGCATCCCCACCTGTGGGAAACCCCAACCTGCCAGAGCATCCCCCACCTGCCGGAGCACCCCCCCCCCGCCAGAGCTCCCCCCCTTCCAAAGCACCCCCACCTACCAGGGCGCCCCACCTGCCAGAGCACCCCCTACCTGCCAGAGTGCCCCCACCTGCCAAAGCACCCCCGACCCCGCCAGGCAGAGCTGCTTCTGCGTGGCAGCAGCGAGACGGCTTACGTTGTCGGTGAAGACGACCCCGAGCTTCCACATCTGGTACTTCACGTCCACAGAGCTCAGCCTGCAACGGCAGAGGCGGCGCTCGCACACGCACACACACACGCACACGCACACGGTGGAGCCTCTGCCCGCCCGCCCGCCCCGCCAGGGGACATCGGCCCTGGCCCAGGGCCCATGGGACGCGCAGGGAGCCCCCTGGACCACGCGGCTCACCCCCCTGTGAGGCTTTTCCAGCAGGAAACAAACAAAACAGCACCACCTTCGTCTGCTGTTAGTTATGAGAAGTCCTGTCTTTTTCACTTTTCCTACATTAACTGTAAGGTCGACTCACTTCGAATGTGACAATTATTCCCGGAAGTGGGACTAAATTGATGAGCATGCGTGCGCAGAGTTTCCTGTCCTGGCCGCAGGTGCGTGTGCGTGTGTGTCACGCCTCGCTCACTCGTCCGTGAGCACGCCAGCAGCAAGCACATAGTCCCACACACCGAATGTCCACATAAATACTCGTGGAACGAATAAATCTGAACATAAATATGCATGATTTTTGCAGATTAAAATGCACATATATTAAAACATACTGTTTAATTTTCATTTTTTTTAAATTTTCCCCTGATATGGGCTAGAAATTTTGATAACTCTGTCAGCCTTTCCAACATTCCAGGCAATTGGCATGAGAAAAAAATGTAATAAACTCTAATGTAATGTTAGTATTATTTTCAAAAGGCCTTCTCTAGACTTGCTGTTTCAGTCTTTAATTTCTTCTTTAATTATTTCTTTTAATGGGGCTCGTCTTGACTTGTAAGTGCTCAGACAGGCGGTTGCTAATCCAAGCTGAACTCCTAGCACGCACCTCCCCCAACAGGTAAAGTCTAATTTACCTCAGCCTAGAATTTTTTATCGTAAGAAAATTAAATTGTCTTTGAGGAATTAATTATTAAAGAATGTTTTATTAAAGTTGTATGAATATTTACAATGGGTTTAGATATAAGAATAATTTTCCTTTAAATGAAAAAGGAAGATGATAAAAATTAGGCAATTTGCATGATTGTTTTTCACAAAAGCAACTAAACAAAATAAGGGTTTACATCAGGATGTCTGAATTTCCCATGGTAGTTACTTGCTTTATTTAAAAAACTATTCTTCTGATTAGTTGTTTTCCATCTCAACCATCTATCGGGGTGACTAGTTTGCTGTCAACATCATTAAGTGGCACGTCCTCTCTGTAGTGCACAGGGACCCCGTGGGGGTGGGTGGTGGCAGACCCCTGAGGCTGACCACAGCCAGGGCTGGTCTGGGCCAGCCAGGGCGGGGCATCCTGGCCACAGCGCTTGGCTTGGGGAGGCTGGAAGCCGGAGGCAAAGGAGTTCCACTGGACGGTCATGAGACATGAGCCCCCGCATCCCCGACCCCATGAAGACAAGAATGGTGAAGCAGGTTTTCCAGCTGCCGCAGCTGTTCGACCCACAGGAGGTGAGCTGGCCACCTGTTTAAATGTGCGCATAGCAAGCCCTATATATGTGATGGTTAAATGCATGCATGCACAACTAGACACACAAATCTTTCTTGTATTCCAATGTTCATTTTAAGATAATATTCATTTAGGAACTAGATAATCTTTTAAAACTTGATCCTTGTAACTACTTTAATATAGGGACGCTACAGGTAAATATGTTTCCTAGTAATTTACATCTTTTACTAGATGCTTATCCATCTAATTTTATTATCCATATTAAAGGTATTAATAAGCCCCACATTAATTTCTTGGTGCTTTCCTATAGGTTGAACTTGCAATCATTAGTGAAAAATTCCACTAATTTAAAATTATTTGTTCATATAAATAAAACAGTCTAAACTCTCCTTTGATTTTTTTTTTTTTTTGAACCTATTTTCTAGAGTCACAAATGTGACCATGGAAAGTGCATAATTCAGTAACATTGTTTACATCGCAATGCTCATCAGGGGTCTGAACGTGTTGGCAGAAAAGTCCGCCCACTCACGCCTCGTTCCAGATGACGGTCTACCGCCCGGCCTGAGTTCCTGAGGACTGTCCCCTGCTTCATCTCACACTCAGTGACACAGTATGTAAGTGCCACATTTGCGTTCTTAAAATATCCAAGAAATATTCTGGATCTAAAGTCAGAGCTTCTGTCATACATTTGCTTATGTAACTACTTTTCAACTGGGTGCACATCATTCATCATTTTTAAGGACCCAAGTAGCTCTAACAAGTATTCAGATACATAAAAAATGCGTGACCAAAGATAGGCCAGCCAAAATGCTTTTTCTAATGCTCACTAAAATATTTATCTAAGATAAAGTAATATAGAACTTAAATATATATGCTTTCAAAATAATCATCGCATCCCTAATTGACTGAGACAATACATACACACATGAAAGGCTAACGTGTTTTTAAGGGAAATAACTATTATAATTCTTTTTAAATCGTTACATGGTTACAATTTTTAAAAATTACACTTTTAAAAGCATGTATGCTTTACATTTATTCCAAATTTACGGTTGCTTAAATTTGCAAAATAGATATATATGTATGCATATACACTCTAACTGCACGTATGTGTGCATGCACGCATGTGGGTGGAAAATTTAATCTTAGGTGAAATCCATTCAACTGGTTTCCATATTTCTGGTTAAATTATTCCATGCAATGGGAGGGGGCGGGGCGGAGGGGGCGGAGCGGAGGGGGCAGAGCGGAGGGGACGGAGCGGAGGGGGCAGAGCAGCAGCGACACTCACACAGCCGACAGGGAGCTGTCTTTCTTGGGCTTCTTCTTCTCCCGGGCGTCGCTGAAGTCCAGAGCGGCCTTGTCCATGCCGAGCAGCTCGCTGATCCTGTCCCGGCCGTAGAAGTCCCCGTACTTGTCCATGACCTGAGGGCGGGAGAAGCACCAACGGCTCGGCCACGACGCGGCCTCGCCTCCCTCTGCACGCGGCCCCCCGATTATGTTTCTGCTTCCCACGCGCCTAATTCTCAAGTTCACTTGAGAATCTAGTTCCTGGCTCAGCTGCGATCGCATTGCTCCAGGACCAAGGAAACGGACAGCATTTAAAATAGCACTGCTCTGAGGAACAAGACTGCTGACCCGAGAGAGGCAGGCACACAAAAGGCGGGCGCCAAAGTGAAGGGGAGAAGACGCTGGGGGAGGCGGAACGAAGGGAACTGCGACCACACTCGCGCTTTGTGCCAGCAATCCCGCTGAGAACTCGGGCAAGCCTTCCCCCGTGTGACTGTCACAGGAAGGAGGGTTTGTGTCATTAGCACCTTATCCTGCAGATCGAGAGATGTGTCTTAGAAAACGTAACATGCCCAGGTAGCTGAGCTTCAGACGAGACAGGGCGGGAAGCATCTGGGCGGTGCCAGACGCCCACCAGGGACCTCCCACACAGGCCACCGCAGCGACAGGAGCCCCTCTGTGTCTGCAATGCAAACATTCCCCATGCCCCATGCTATGCGGACCCAAGAAAGTCTTTAAAAACACCCGGACCATCCTCTGGTCGTCAGTTTAATCGTATCCAGGGTCGATTCTGCGAGTGGCATTAGCAGTACTTCTCAGCACCCCGCTGTCTCCTTGCCCCTCGGCCACGTCTGCCTGGCTCTGCCCACACGCTGAGCTCGGCGGGGCAGCCAACTCTGCCATGCAGCTGTTCTTGGCCTGAAGCTCAGGCACCACAAGAGTCCCACACAATGGTGAAAGTAGGGGCACCCGGATAAGTGAAAACGGTGTTGGCAGGAAAGAAAGGACAGGAATACAGAGCAACAAAGGAAATGAGAATGACGGGGAGAGGAAGGTGAGTAAAAGATTATCAGAGAGGATAAAGGGAAAACATGTAGCTGGAAAGAAAGGCCTGGGAGAAATAAAAACTGGCCTTTTCTGAAGGTAGATGTACAATCAGGTAAAGAAAAAGAAGACAAAAGCCTACGAACACAGACTATCTAATGTGCGGGCTGAGCTCTGTTTATGCACCTGAGTCGGAGGATGGTGGACAGAGCAAAGCCTATTTATTCTGTAGCTATAGATGATGGATTTCTTGTATGCAAGTTTTGAAATTCAAATTCAATTCTACTGCACTTTGAGATCCCATTAACGGGCAGAGAAAACACACTTCAATATCTCAGTCTATATATGAGCCACATCAAATTCAAATCTGAATTGCACTTTAGAAAAAAAATAGAGAATTTATTCCTTTTAGGAAGTATTACTTTAGTTGCCAACATAAATCAGGTCTTAACTATAACAAGAGCACGACTGGAGTACCGGGCACAGGTAATCAGGGAGACTGCGCCACTGGGCCGCCCAGGGCACCTGCTACGTAAGGCCACCCGCTGCTACGTAAGGCCACCTGGCCAGGACTGAGAGATACTGCAAATATACGCAATACACAGAAACGGACACAGAGACATAGACAAAATGAGAAAACAAAGAAAAATGTCCCAGATAAAAGAACAGGAGAAAATTCCAGAAAAAGGACTAAAGGAAACGGAGGCAAGGGACCTACCAGATGCAGAGTTCAAAACACTGGTTTTGGATGCTCAATAAACTTAGGGGAAGAGTAGATGAACTCAATGAGAACTTCAACAGAGAGACAGTAAGCATAAAAAAGGACATAGGAACCATAAAAGAGAACCAGTTAGTAATAAGAATACAATCACCAAAACGAAGACTAACTGGAAGACATGAACAGTAGAGTAGATGAAACAGAGAACTGAATCAGTGATTTGGAAGACAAAGTAGCAGAAAACACCTAAACAGCAAATAAATAAATAAATAGATAGATAGATAGATAGATAAATAAATAAATAAAATAAAAAAGAGGAAAGTTTAAGGGACCTCTGGGACAACATCAAACGTAACAACATTCACAACATAGGAGTACCAGAAGGAGAAGAGAGAAAGCAAGAGATTAAGAATCTGTTTGAGGAAATAATGATGGAAAACTTCCCTAACTTGGTAAAGGAAATAGACATACCAACCCAGGAAGCACAGAGTCCCAAACAAGATGAACCCTAAGAGACCCACACAAAGACACGTCATAATTAAAATGCCAATGGTTAAAAGCAGAAAGAGAATCTTAAAAGAAGCAAAAACAAAAAGCAGTTTACCTACCTACAGGTGAGCTCCCATAAGACTGTCAGATGATTTTTCAACAGAAACTTTGCAGGCCAGAAGGGATTGGCACAAAATATCCAAAGTGATGAAAAGCAAGTAAGGGTTCTCAGACAGGAAAAAGCTGAAGGAATTCATCACCACCAAGCCAATATTACAAGAAGAAGAAGGGGGAAATAAACGTAAATGTGACCAATAAAATGGTGATAACTATGTATGTACCAATAATCACTTTAAAAGTAAACATTCAATGTTCCAATCAAAAGACTTAGAGTAGCTGAATGGATTAGAAAACAAGACCCTTACATGTGCTTTCTATAAGAGACCTACTTCAGATCAGAAGTAAAGAGATGGAAAAAGGTATTTCATGCAAATGGAAATGAAGAAAAAGCTGGAGTAGCAATACTTATATCAGACAAAATAGACTTTAAAACAAAGGCTATAATAAGAGACAAAGAAGAGCATTATATAATGATCAGGGGATGACTACAACAAGAGGCCATAACCCTAGTAGACATTTATGCACCCCACACAGGAGCACTTACATGTATAAAGCAATTATTGACCGACATAAAGGGAGAGATCGATAGTAATACAGTTATAGTAAGGACTTTAACACCCCATTGACACCAATGGACAGATCTTCCAGACTGAAAATCAAAAAGGAAATAGTAGCTTTAAATGACACATTAGACCAGGTGGATTTAATTGCACTTTAGAGCATTTCATTCCAAATCAGCAGACTATATACATGCTTCTCAAGTGCACCTGGAGCATTTTCTAGGATAGACCACATGTTAGGTCGCAAAACAAATCTCAATAAATTTAAGACTGAAATCCTATCTATTGTCTTCTCCAACCTCACAGTATGAAACTAACAACATCGAATCAGTCATCAAAAAACCCCAATGAAGAAAAGTCCTGAACTGGATGCCTTTACAGGTGAATTTTACCAAACATTCAAAGTAGGTTTGGAATCTACTCATCCCAAACCTTTCCAAGAAATTCATTAGGATGGAAGACTCCCAAGCTCATTTTACAAGGCCACCATTACCCTGATTCCCAAATTAGGCAAAAACATAACAAAAATAAGATTATAGGCTGATATCCCTGATGAAAAAAATCCCCAACAAAATATCAGCAAACCGAATTCAGCAAGATGTTGAGTTCATACACCATGATCAAGTGGGATTTATTTCTGGATGCAAGGCTGGTTCAATATCTGCAAACGAATTAATGTGACACACCACATAAACAAGATGAAGGATATAAATCATATGATTATATCAACGGATACAGAAAAAGCATTTGACAAAATCCAGCATCTATTTATGATAAAAACTCTCAGCAAAGTGGGAAGAGAGAATACACCTCAACGTAATAAAGACCATATATGACAAACCCAGAGCTAACCTCATATTCAATGGGAAAAGGCTAAAAATATTTCTCTACAATCACAAACGGGACAAGGATGTTCATTTTCACTGCTTTCATTCAATGTAGTCCTAGCCGCAACAATCAGACAAGAAAAAGAAAAAGCATCCAAACTGTCATTATTTACAGATGACGTGATACTATATAGAGAGAACCCTAAAAAGTCCACCAAAACAACTTTTAGAACTGATAAATAGAGTAAAGTAGTAGGCTACAAAATTAATATTCAGAATTTGGTTGCATTTTTATACACCAATAATGAACTGTCGGAAAGAGAAATTTAAAAAACAATCCCATTTACTATTGCATCAAAATAATAAAATATCTAGGAATAAATTTAACCAAGGAGTTAAAACACTTGTACTTAGAAAATTTTAAGTCACTGAAGAAACTGAAGAAGATACAAACAAATGGAAGCACATACTGTGCTCATGAATAGTGAGAATCAACATCGCTAAAATGTCCATACCTATAAAACTAATGCAATCCCTATCAAAATAACAGCGGTATTTTTCACAGAACCAGAATAATCTAGAAGTTTACATGAAACCATCAGAGGCCAAAAAGCCACAGGAATCTTAAGAACAAAGTTGGAAAAATCACACTAGCTAATATCAAAGTAATCAAACTGTCACGGGGGTGTGGGGAATCGTCAAGAATGCTGCAATAACTACGTACAGTGCCAGCGAGTTCTAGACTGACTGGGGGATCACTTAGATAGCTGTGAACCATACAAATGTCTAACCACTATGCTGTACTCCTGAAACTATGAAATAATAGTTCTGTAAGTTCAATGTAATATCATAGTTCGATATAAAATAATATTGAATGTCGACTCTAATTTAAAAAAAAGAATTACCTTTCTTTTAACAAATTTGTCCCAGTAGTTGTTGGGAAATGACCTAGAAGATATAAAAGCATATTAGTAAAGGGTATAATTTTAAAAAATGATAAATAACAACATAGTTTGGAATATACAAAAAACTTACTATATAAACATATTCTATTCATGAAAATTAATGAATTTGTTTCTCATATTATCACATAATCTTTCTACATCATGAGTATATTAAATATTATTTTAAATGTTAATATACAAATATATACATGTAGTTCACAAAAAGGCTTTGGGATAATATTTTTATAGAAAAGAACATGACATTTATTAATAAGCGGTCTTGTTACTTTTTATTTTACTTATAATGTGTCAATGTATACCTATTTTTGTCAATTGTCTTTACAAATTCAAGTATCTAAAAATCTCATTTTTTTTCCAATTAGGTAAAAGGGTCACATTTATACTAGTTACCCTCAAGGAAACTTTGATCATGGAACCAAAACATGACGTTGGCACCTTGGCTACTAACACAGCCCTCACTGAAAGGGACAGACTCAGTTCCCTTCAGTGTTAACAGCGTGAACTGATAAGTAAGACACAGAGCATCAGGAGTAAACATTTACTGTATCCACACACAAATCACCCCATTTGAAAATCCAGAGCCTATTATAAGTGATACCTTTTTAAAAATAAGCCAAACTAATCATACTAGAAAGATGTACTCTTGAGTACTGCAAACTACCCTAACACTTTTAATGATAGAAAATTATACTTTATCATGAATTTATATCTGGAACAGGAGCCAGGTGTCTGGATTTTGACCTCACAAGGCTAAATCATTAGTGTATGGAAAAGTGTGTGCTTTCTTGTCTTGTATGTTACATGTTACACTGCTCACTTCATTTCATGCGAGGCTGCCTGCTGGTGCCAACTGGAAGTTTACAACTTAGATACGTTAAAAATATGAAATTCAACATCTTTGCCTTTAATGTTACAGCTCCTTCCTTAATGAGTAATTTTTGCTTCCTCTGGGCTCTGGGATGAGATAACCCAGCACTGCGGGTTCTGTGCGCCCAGCTCAGCGTTCCCTGAACTGAGTGATGCGTGCAAAGTCCCATCGGGGCTGTGGAAATGGACTCAAAGTCCTTTTTGATTAAAGAATTCAGAACATGAAGGGCAAAAATCGATGGCCGCCATTAAAGAGGCTGACGGCACTTAGTCTTCTGATTTTCATGGCTGAATACATATCCATTATTCACCCCTGCTAAACTTCTGACAAATCTGCAGGAACTCCAGCAAAGTATTTCATGTCTTGACATTTTTGAGCACAGAAATGTCTCATAAATTTTTTACTCACTGTGTGTTGATCACAAGTCTATCCCACTGCCCTTTAATATCATCTTCTGAAGGCTGTTCTGTAATATAAAGTCCATCAAATTCTAATTTTCGAGCTACTTCCTTCTCTCGCTTGAAAATAACCAGTGGAACCTACATTTGAAAAATAAACATATTAAACTAGTTTAGATTTCCTGGCATCTCCTGTGGTCACTATCTTTACAAAACAGCTTTTGGAAAAAAATATTTTCCATGTTACTTTCAAGAAGGTAAAAACTGAGTGAAAATAAATCTGTTGTATTTAACAGGCAGAAAGAAGCATCTAGAAGTTTTGGAAAAACAGAAGATAGAATAGGTATTATATAGATGCATGTCTTTTTAAACACATAGAGGTTCACATGTAATTGCATTAATGAAATAATTTTTAAACATTAAAGAGTAAAAGATTATGCAAAATTATTTTTTCTATACTATACATATAAATTGCAACAAAAACTGATGCAATAAAAAGGAGCAATCACACTAACATTCCAAAATGCATGCTTCTAAAAAACACAATTTCATTTGAGAAATCTCTTGAATAACCCCTTGCTCATGCCCTATTTTGAAATAAATTTTAATTCAACATCAGCAAGTTTTTGTCAGCTTGCCAACACTCTGACTCTCTTCACGTGGGCAGACTTTCCAAGAAGACACAGCCCTGGGACCAAGGCAGACATTCTGGAAGCATCGGGAATATTCCCCCCACAGAACAAGGGACGATCAGGGGCCAAGAGGCCTTCTGGAGACTTTACGTTCTAGTCTTTTACCCTGGACCCTGTTTTTCAAAAGTCGTGGAGGCTGCACGAACAGGCAGCGACAGGGAAATGAAGGTGTCCCCGCGGGCGGCCGCCTTCCGGGCAGCGGCGAAGAGGCAGCACAGGGGGCCGGCGGCCCTGGGCGCCCGTGCCCCGCGAAGGGCTCTCGGGAGAGCCGCAGCGTGTTCCGGGGGGACTGGGACGAACTGCGAAGCACGTCCACCCGCGATGGCAAGAGGTTCGCCTCTGCAGACAGAACACGGAAACCGACTCCGGGGTTCCACGTGCTGAGCTAACGCCCTGGGGCACTGCTAGGAGACGCAGTGAGGGGGTCGCTTCCGTGGGGTCAAGTTATAGGTGAAGTTGGTCGTTTGCACATAATAGTGAAAGAAAGCTTCAGTAAGGCAGCCCGGGGGCACCCCCCTTCCCGGGGCCAGCGCCGTCAGCGTGGAGACGGCGGGTCTGGCCTCCCAGGCCCCAGGCCGGCGGTGCCCGCCCGCTGTGAGCGCGGGGCCCCACTTGTCCCTCCCTGCGTCCTGCGCCCTCCCCTTGCCCCACGGGTGTGGGTTCCCGGGGCATGCCCTCGTGAGTCCACGCACGCAGCGTCCATCTCGGATCGGGCCCGCAGCGCGGATGCACCGTGCAGGCCCCGCGCTCACCTTCAGGCAGTAGTAGCCGATGATGCAGCAGAAGGAGATGGCGGTGTGCAGCACGGCCAGGATGCGCAGGGCGGGCTCCATGTAGCCGCTGCTCTCCTCCAGGACGTAGTGCACGGCCGTGGCGCGCAGCGCCCCGCCGCCCAGGCCACCCAGGCCGCCCACCGCGGCGCCGTCCCCAGGGCTGCGGGCGGGGAGCTCCCTTCCTTCAACCGCCGAAGAAGTGGAGACCTGATTCAAACCATCGACAGTGTCATCAGTTTGCTTCCTCTGCGACGTCGGCGTAAACAAGAAGCCACAGCGACGGCCCGTAAGGCCGGCGGCCGCGCGCGAAGCCACTGCACAGTGGCGCGGAGGGCTGGGCTGGGGAGGTCGCACGCCGCGCACCTGACGCAGGGGCCTGAGGGACCGACGCATGCGGGAAAGGAAAGGCCAGGCGGCCCGCTCAGCGGTCAGAAGCGCATGGAACACAGGTGCCACCGGCGGGTCGGTCAGCCAGTTCCGCCAGGAGCACTGCAGGTGACCCTCGGCTGTGGCCGACACCGAGGGACGGCTCTGCGACCTAGCATTAGGTTTCTCTTTCATCGAAACACATTTTAAAACAGGTCTAGGTGAGCTCACTGGCGGGGCTGTCACTCCGGCCCGTTCGGAGCACCGTACCGGTTATTAGAAGACTGAGATGTACTTACCTTGTAGAAGAGCAAGATGAAATTGATTGCAAATGCAACAAATAAGGCTAACATTCTCATGTTGTAAAAGTTGCGAGCAAAATAGTTCTGGAGGTGAAAAAAATTGAAAGGTCACTAAATCAAGAGGCTTGAAATTTGCAGGCCATTTAAATAAAGCATTTGTTCATTTACCGCAAATTACTTCTCGAGTGCCCACTATGTATCATGCACCATTCCTGATGCTGGGCCACCAAAGAGGAGACAGATGACCAAGCAGCACACTCGCAGACAAAACACATTTCAGGGAATGCTAACTGCTGCAAGGAAAAATCCATCAGGTTACAGCCTAGGGAACGGGGGTAAAATTTTAGACAGGTGGTCAGGGAAGGTTTATCTTAGGAGGGGACATTGAGCAGAGGCCTAAATGTCAGGGGAGCAAGTGAACAATTGAGGAACAAGTGGTGTGCCAGCGAGAAGCAGGCACGGAGGCGAGGTTCTGAGCACAGTGACCCTGGGGCTTCCGAGGACAGAAGGAAGGAAGCACAGTGAGAAGGGGGCGGCCGGGGCTGGAGAGCTGACGGGGACAGAGCTCCGCGGGCCTGCGAAAGCCTGCGGTCCCTCCCAGCGCAGTGCTTCAGTTGGTCTCAGGCCACGCAGGCCACCCTCTCCCCTCCTCACCGGGGGACGTGCACAAATGACCTCATCACGCCTGTAGCATCACGACTCGTCTTTGAAGTGGGGCAAATAGGACCTTCCTTGTAAGCTTGCTATGAGGATTAGGTAAGTTAATGGAGGAAAGGCTGGTTATGAATCTTATTATAATTGCGATGATTATTTTATTCTAGGAGGATCTGAACAGGGCTCAATGCAATAGTATCATAATTTGCAAAGATAATTCCAGCTTCTGTGTGGGAGGCAGGCGGGAAGCCAGTGTGGCGGCAAAGGGACCAGCTAGGAAGTTGTCACAGAAGTGCAGAGGGAGTGACGTTGATGGCGGTGGCTCAGATGGGAAGGTCACCATGAAGGTCAAACCGGGCAGACTCGGGTGCACTTGGGAGAGAGAGCTGAGAGGAATTACTGTTGGATTGTATTTGGGGTGGAAAAGAAAAAGAGGACTCAGGCATGGCAACTTCTGGACCTGGGCGTCTGAGCGGTACGTGGCGGTCCCATTCGTTGAGCTAGAGTAACAACTCAGGGGAGAACTGGGTTGAAGGGAAGAGGCTCCGGGAGAGATGAATCCCGCGGGTTCGGGTCACGAGTGCACACAGAGGTGACAGGTTTGACCCTGGCGAGCAGCGGACCAGTGCTATTCCCTATAAAACTCGAACGCATCGAGATGGGCGGACCGAACCCGCCTGCGGGTCTGACCTGGTTTCCTGACTGCCACCTGAGGGAGGTCGAATAGCTACTGAGCCTGAGGTGTAAGGACTCACAATGTAACAGAACGACATTCATTCTAAAACTCTTACTAGCAGCTTCTGTTGATAAGCTATGATTTTCTTCCAGAACGCTGACTCGGGGGCCTCGGCCTCTCCGTATCTGTGTGTGTGCAGCGGCCGGAGCTTCTGTTTGCCTTTCTCTTCCTTGGCTTTTTCTTCTTTTTCCCCATTTTCTCCCCTGTGAACACAAATGAACACATATATGACATCCAGAAATTAAAGGGTTGGTTTTGTAGCAAAAAATGCAAATGAACGAATATTTAAAAGAGTATGATTTTTGAAAATAACTTTCTCAGTATACAGATGATGTATTAGAACTGTACTTTTGAAACCTACACAATTTTATTTATTAACTATTACCCCAATAAAACTAATAAACATTAAAGAAAACTACTTTCACTTCCAATGAACTATAATATTCAGACTTTCAGAATTAGGGTAAGATTTCTGCTCATCATGGCCTCTTGCAAATGGATAATTCTGTGAAGTCCACATCTGAAGGGCATTTCACAGGCAGAAGGGTCTTTGTGTCTGCACACGGCACAATCCCCTTCCAACTGTGCGATAAAATGTATCACTGAAAAAGAGTAACAATGAGCACTTTTTTCGCTGCGACTTTCCAACATACCTTATTTTTAAACTATGATTTTAGTGGTCGGTCTTGAACACTGGCTAGCCATCAGGACTTAAAATTAGAAACATATGCATTTGATTGTTCACATGTATAAAAATGTCAATTGTTAATTTTGCTGCCAATAATGAAATTGGAAACACTAAAATTTGATATCTACAATCTACAAAATACTCACCTTTCATGAAAGTGTATTTATGCACATGTAGCCACACATACAAAACCTACATATTCAAAACCAACCTTTAATCCCGACTCACGAGACCTAATTTAATATTGTTTTTAATATTAAATGGCTGCCACTGAAATGACTGTGTGTGCTCTGTTACACACGTCCACATCTCACTCTAACGGTCATTTATGCGGCCATTTCTATAATCGCCCCAAGAGTGCTCGACCTGATCACGAACAGTGCTGACTACAAACAATTAGCAACGAAAACAGGGCGAAGAACATGCCAGAGTAGAGGAGATAAATAAGTAAATAAACCGCTATGTGAGAATAGTGGCATTACAGGGACTAAAACATCTGACTTCCCCGATTTTTAAAGATGGGCAGGGTTATTTAAACCTGGGAACGGTGTGCGTGTGTGTCGCTGACAGAAAGCCAGTGCTGGGGGGGATCACGCACTCCTGCTGCCCCCGCCCCGCTCGGCCCCTTCCTGCCGCCTCAGGACTGCTCCGGGAGAGGGGTCAAAGGGCGGACCCCCGGGGTGGGCGCGGGGTCTGTGTTTTTAACAAACTTTCCAGCATGCTGTGCATGTGGCCCAGGACCGCATCTGGACCTGGCTGTCCTCCAGGGCCCCGGCCACAGCAGTCAGCATCTCCCCCCCGCCCCCCACGGGCAGAAACACAGGCTCCGCTTTAGACCAGACCGTGGCGTCTGCGGGAGCCTCGCAGGGGCCGGGGCTTTTCCGCTGAGAGGAAAACAGAACCAGACGGCGCAGGACGACGAGCCTGGCCAGCAGCCTGGGCATCCGGGCGTCCTCGCTGACCCCCAGGCTGAGCCTGTCACCGAGACGACGGCCGTCTGAAGGCAGAGCACAGGTGAAGCGAGAGAAGCACAGAGAACCTGCACGTACCCGGCTTTTTCAGGCTCCGATTTTTCTTCCTTTTCTTCCTTTTCTTCCTCTTTTGCCTTCTGTTCCTTGAACGAGGCAGAGGGGAACAGAGCAGCGGGTTACACGTCTCCTCTGAATGAGTTCTAGGGGCCCTGCGACCACGTGCCACATCGTGACCCATACAGGACCCTCTGCCTGCGTCGAGCTGAAGCGCCCCATGTGGTCACTGCTGGGCCGCACGGCCCCCCACGCACACGGAGGGTGTGGCCTTCCTGCGTGCCCCCGCCCTCGTCTCATTGCAGAAACACCCCTCACCTCATGCCCCGACTCAGCTCACTCATCCTCCAGGGCCAGGTACGCCCCACTTCCTAGCCTCGCCTGACTGCTGCTCTCCCGTCATCGCAGCAGGTGTGACCTCCGCTGCCTGCGGCCTATGCCTTTAACTGAACGACTTCCCAGCTTTTTCACGAGGGCTCCCTCTCTCTTTCTAATCACTCTTGAAGGCGGCCCGAAGGCACCAACCACATCTCACGTTCACCAACCCCGAGGTCCCTGGGCGTGAGGCACGGGGTGAGCGCTCGCACGATACCCGGGGACAGTGACTGTTCAGCTGGCGAATGCCAGCAGGTGGCACTGAAGCTTACAGCTAGTAGTTTAAGGTGATCACTAATTTGCAAAGCTGCAAACAGCTGGCATTGCTGACCACAAAGCCATTTCCCTCGGAAACTCCAGTGATATGTCGAGCACACTCTGACACCAGCATGGACTCCCTGTCCCACTGGGGTCCCCAGGGCCGCTGTGGCGCAGAGGCCAGGTACCTGACACTTGTCTTGCACCTCGGGGGCGGGGACAGGGTTGCTCATGAGGTCGCTGAGGCCGGCGTTCGGGTTATGAGGGATGAGCTTGTACTGTCCTCCTTCTCTCTTCAGATCCAGGCCAAATATGTCCGAGAGGAGGTCACTTTCCTCCGTCAGCTCCTTCAGATCCGTGAGGTCCTCGGAGGGCAGGGCGGCTTCCAGTGGCTTCCTCTCGGCCTCCTCGCCGTCTCCCCGCACCTCATCCTGCGTGGGGTCCGGCATGTTGGCCAAAAGCTCAGCCACTCTGATCTTCTTGGCGCCCTCCACAAGGCTGCCTCCCAGCAGCAGGCTGCAGACGATGCGGGAGAAGCCTCTGAGCACGCTGGCCGCGAAGTGCAGCAGGCTCAGCGACACACCCCAGTAGGAGCAGAAGAGGGCGGCGGCCATGTCTCGCACTGTCATCTTCTTCACCTTCTTCACCTGCTTCCGCAGGCTCTTCAGGCTGAGCATCCGCAGGAGGGTCAGCGCGTTGTGCCTGAGCGCGAGCAGGGCAGCCCCGACGGTCAGCATGGAGAAGAAGGCCATGCGCGGCCCCTGCTCCTCCGGCTTCTCCGCCTCGCTCTCCTCCTTGCTGGCCGAGCGCTCGTTTGAGTCCGACTCCGAGATCTGGGCCGCCAGCTGCATCTCGAAGATGGTGTCCTCGCAGAAGTTCACGAAGAGCTCCATCTTCTCCTTCTCACCGCCCTCGTTGACCACATCGAAGATGAACTGCCTCTTGGACTCCTTGACCTGCGGCTTCTCCCACTGCATCCGGCTGGACTTGCTGATTTCGAAGTAAACCCTCTCGATGCGCTTGGCGCTGCCCATGACCTCGATGCGGCCTAGGAAGGGCTGGAAGTGGTTGAGCACGCTCTCGGCTAGCTCCAGGAAGGTCTGCAGCCGCGTGTCGTTGGGCATGTGCTCGGAGAGGTTCGTCAGGAGCACGGCGACGTTGAAGCCGATGTCCTTCGCGGGCTCGTGGAAACGCTTGACGAACCCCTCGTAGTCGAGGGTCTCGTTCTCGTCCGTCTCCACGCAGGACAGGAGGAACTCAGTCTCGGACTGCGTGTAGTGCTTGTGGCTCTCCATCACTCTGTGGAACTCCCTCTTGGAAATGATGCCCTTGCCATCGGGGTCGTATTCCTTAAATGTGTCAGAAGATGTCAAGTCCTTCAGTTTTAAGAACATGTCGAAGAATTTCAGAATCATCTCCACGTTGTTGGACGACTCCACCAGCATGTCGACCATCTGCTTGCCGATGGTCCCGTTCACGACGTTACCTGGCGGGAGAGACCACACGTGTTCAGAACGAGTGCCCTGCGAAAGCAGTGTCATGAGGGAATCGGCCTTCCTGTCTGGCTCGAGGATGGCCCTTGGCGATCTTCAACGCGTAAAGTCTCGGGAAAACCCGGACAACTACTGCGATTACACAAATACACGCAAAGCTGTATTTGCAAAATAATTAGACTAACACAAGATTTGAACAAAGGCTGACTATTGTTTTCTTTAAACCGATCAAAGCAGCAATAGGTTTTAGGAGAAGGAAAATGGAAAATCATTTAAATCCCAAAGCCTGACCTGAAATCTACTCTCATGTTAATAATGAGCATTTCCACAACCTTTTAGGGTGGAAAAATTGCTCCTTATGTACAATACCCATTCACATGTCTGTGAGGCAGGTGCTTTTTATTAATTCTAATTTTATCTTTGAGGAGACCGAGGTTCAGCAAGGCATGTGACAGGTTGTTGAGGGTCAGTGCCAGACTTCTAACAGGTCCCTTAAGGGCTAGTTACATGTGGTTCCAATTTGAAACGCACAGCCTCGCTCGGCATTCCTTAAGGGCCCAGAAGACTTGCAGTCAGCAAAGGGCAGATTACTGACGAGCTTGAGAAAATGAGCCACTATCCTAAATCAGAGTCGTGGGATGCGTCTGCCGCTGCGTAACAAAGACACGGAAGAAGGACGCTCGCTGAGAGGTGGGCCCCGCCCACCCGCGTGGCAGCGACCGCCGTGGCCGACAGCGTGCGCCCCGCCCTCGCCAGCCGGGCGCCCCGGCAGGGCTCTTAGCCTCTCTGCATCGCGGTTCCTCACTTGCCGAACAGTGGTAATGACACCACCGAACTCTGAACCCCAGTGTTGGAATAAAGTAAGGACTTAAACCTGGCGCGGGCACATTTTAAGAGAATTTTAAGCTGTGGCTGCTGCCTCCGCAGTTCCTGTGCATGTGGTTATTTAGACTAAACTAGAGCTGGGGTCGTGGTGAGAGGCTCCTGTGCTCTGAGGGTATAAAGCGGCTGCCAACAAAGGGTTTTAGGCAAACGGTGAATCTCTGAAGTCCCAGACAAGGCCTGGCTCCCGCCTTAATCACAGCGCGGCCCCGCACAATGCAAGGCTGACTACGGAGGACCAAAATCAGGAAGGTTTAAGGAGGAGAGGCTGCGTAACAGCAAACGCTCTTTAGCTGCGGAGCTCCCATCAACTCCCTGTCACAGAGGGGCATGAACAACGGCGGTGTGACTGGGGCCGCCCGTGCTGGCGGCAGAGTGGGGACCAAGCTCTCAGCCACCACGCCACTTCCAGATGCAGAAGAGACGCAAAGGAAACGAAGAGGAAAGACCAGGAGGGCGTGTGGAGGGGGACGAGCCGCCAGCCAGGCGGCACCTTGACTCCCGCAGCACCCCTGGGTCCCGCTGCGGGCGCTCAGAGCAGCAGCTCACACGGTTGGGGTGTATCAGACGCCTGTGGTCCCACTGACTGCTCCCCAATGAATAAATCCTGCCACCCATCTTGCTGGAGGGCGTCCTCTCCGGGGCGTGGGGTGTCGCTACGGGAGAGACGGAGTCCCCGGGGGGCACTAGTGGCTCCTTCCCAAGGTGTGTCACCGAGACACGCAGGGCTTTTTATTTTTTTAAACGAACTTAAGAGTAATAAAACCTCCATAAACCCAAGCATCTGGCACATCTCAGGGTGGGCCTTTTATTATTTGTGGCTTAAAAGATCCGAGGGAAGCCAAACGCGTCTAAAATAAACACAGAAGCAGCAGGGCGAGTTGCGCTACCTTCCAGCATGGACAGCAGCATCACCACCATGTCCTTCTGCAGGTCCATCAGCTCCTTCAGCAGCTCGATCTGACTGGAATCCTGAAAACGTGCACAGCCTGCGTTTGGGATCACGAGGAAACTGCAGCAAGCTCATCACACGCGTCCTCGTCCCCAACGCTCCGCGGGCAGTCAGCGGGGGTGCGACAGAGTCACAGCGGGCCAGGTGCCCGCCCAAGCCCACACCCAGGGCCGGACGGTGTGCGGCTGGCTCCAGCTCACGTTTGTTAGCGTCCATGGGGACACGGCGGGAGCGGGGCGCGGGGCGCAGACCCGGGGAGCGGGGAGCAGGGCACAGGGCTCGGGATGCGGGGCGTAGGGCATGGGCACAGGGCGCAGGGTGCGGGGTGTGGACCCGGGGAGCGGGGCGCGGGGTGTGGATGCGGGCACAGGGTACAAGGTGCAGGGCATGGGCGCAGGGCGGGCTCTCTAGGCTGTGGGACCCTGCGTTCCGCACCCTGACATCTTCCTGTCACTGGGAAAGTCTGCACAGAATTTTTTTCTTTTCTGACTTCTTATACAAAGATGCTATATATTTTGTAAAAATTAACTTATTCTGGAAAATTAACTTATCCTGGCGTGTAAGTGACATGAGGTACACTTATGTAACACGAATGTAACCAAAAATGTCCCTAAGTGTACCCACAGGCGTAATGTACAGTGCACCTTGTCTACCGTTTTTATTAAGTTCTCTGACATACTTCTGGTTAAAATTTTCTGGTTTTGTTTTGTTTTTGCTTTTGATTTTTCACCATGAATTTTTTTTATGACAACGGGTATCATTTTACTCATTTGGATTTTGCTACATATGAAGCTACATTTCTACACTACTGGAAAAGTGAAACCTTTTCTTTCTGAACAGCTGTTACCTTGACCAAGTCTGCAAAGGGCGAACCACCTCCGGGTATTAATGAAATGCGGCCACACCTCAGAATGAGCGCTCTCTAGGCTCCCGCTGGTTTCCTCAACTTACTGAAATGTCATTAGTGACTGGATGAAAGCATGATGACCTTTCCTTACTGGGTCGAAGTCACCCATTACTAGATCGTGACAAAGACTCTCTCCTTGACCAAACTCCAGCCAGGCTCCTCTGAGCCCTCGTCCCAAGTAGGCCCCAACCCTGGTCTACGAAGACGGGAACCAATATTCGCCAAGTGTCCAGCAGCCCAGGGCCATATCCCCGGATGACCCTGCCCCCTTGGAGCGCCCCTCATGCCTGCCAGAAAGCGTATGTTTGTTCCACCACCTGAGGACCGGGCCTCTGTCCCCCAGTCTCTGTGGGAGGGAAGGAGCCTGGCCCTGTAGCTGCCAGACGCAGCTGGCCTCACAGCAATGACATGGACCGACCCTGGAAATTTGCACTTCCATGACTCTGCTGAGCCCCTGCTCGCCCCCTTCCACAGCCCCTCACCTTCCCTTTAAAACGCCCAGTCACCTCTGTGCAAATCTCTGTGCGAATCTCTGAGTTTACACTGGCCTCTCTTACCTACAGCGACAGTTACTGCTCGTTACAGCCTGCCCTGACGCTTCAGCCAGTGTCTGCTTTAGGCCGGGCAGGTGTGAGGATCCTCAGGCTGTCAGAGCATAAAGGAGGCCGAGAGGACGGGCCGGCCTGACGACAGGACACGGGAGTGAAACCTCCCGACTGTGCATCCAGCTCTTTGCTCCGCCTGAGCCCGCCAAGGACCACGCCCTGACAAGTGACATCCAGCAAAACTCACCGCTTCGAAGGGACACGGTCACTCAAGATCTACGTGAAGCATTTTTCTACTTATGCGGCTCTTAGCTTCGAATAAAACAGATATAACAGTGGGAAAAACATGCTGATATTTTCAACATGTGTTCCCAAATTAACACTAAAATGTGTTGCAAAATCTACTTTGTATTGGCTTATCCTTACAGCTACTTTTTTCTGTGACTTTTGCAAAGTTAAATTTTCCATTAGTGTGTGAGCGCTGTCTACTGAGAAACAGCAGCTCGATCCAACCCTGTAACAAAACCCGCCCCCTCGGCTGGCCTGGCGGCAGACTACGAAGCTTCGCCAGGGGCAGGAGAGGGAAGTCGCAGAGGCGGGGCTATGCAGGACCGGAAACTGTTCAGTGTCTGGAGACGATACTCTTTTATTTCTCCATGTACTCGGTTCCTTAATATCTTGTGTTCTCGATTTTGAATAACGGTCCCACCTATTCTCAGCTTGCCCAAAGTTCTTTTAAAGGAAATGGTTTTGAATGTAAAGGATGCATAAGGAACTAATCTAAGCATGACGGTATTCGAGCAAAGGAAAGCACGTTTCGTTTGCCGGCGGCCGGTCTCCAGCCTGGCGTGCGGGGCGGCGGGAGGCGGCGACCTACCTGGGACAGCTTCATCTGCATGTGCGCGAACACGTGCAGGAAGCCCACCACCGCGTCCCATAGCCGGCTGTGCGCCAGGCTCTGCTGGTTGCCAGTGCACGGGCCCTGCGGAGAAACACAGCCACCGCGTCATTCCTGCCCGTCTCGCCACCAAGGCGAACCTGCCGGCAACAGGGACGAAACGATCGCATCGCGTCACCAACACGGCATCTGCGAAGACAGGACCCGAAACGAAAGCGACGCGGCGAAGACGACGGACACGGTCTTCTTCGAAAGGTCGAATATAACGAATACAGAAAAAGCATTTCTGAACAGATTTTCAGGTTCTGTTTCTCTCTAAATAACGAAACACGAACAAAAAAGAAAGGTTAATCATTTCGTTTTCTCCTGGCTTTGTTTTCCCCTATTTAGAGGAGAAGGGTAAGATGCAGTTGTTTTGGGGGTTCAATCAAATTGACCAGCACTTACTACCAGATTCTTTCCATACAAGGGAGGGAGGGGGCGGCTCCTCCGGCTCCTGACGCCAGGGACGGCGGAGGCCAGGGAGGACCCGGGAGTCCTCGCCCATCCTGAAGTCGGTGCGTAAGAGCTGGAACTAGGAGGTGTGAAACACGGAGTGACAGAAAAAGGATTTGTGCTTCTGGCTGGGCCACCCAGCGGGGAGCTTCCTAGCTCAAACCCTGCCCACGAGACTCTCCAGAAAGGGGGGTGGGGGTGTTCCGAGGCGGGAGGAGGCACCAGACTCAGTCAAAGAGTGGCCAGTGCACAAGATCCATTCGAACACGGGCAAAGAAGCGGTCCCGGGAGGCTGTGTGACAGACAGCGTGAGGGCAAGCAGGCCGCGTGGCCTGCAAGCCAAGGAGCCCGCCCGTGCTCCAGGCCGCCCCCCCTTACGTAATCCCTGTATGAGCAGGAACTGGCATCAAAGGCAGCGCGCAGCGCCGCGGTCTGAAAGGCCGTCCAACAGCAGCGCGCACGGCTGCTGTTCCCAGCATCGACACCCACCGGCGAGGACGATGCCGAGACGGGCATCTGCAAAGCACGTCCACGAAGTGCCACGTGGTAACCTGGACGGCTCCTCGAACAGAAAAAGGACGCTAATGAAAAAACTGGTAAAACCAGAATAGGGCCTTGATGTAGTTTAAAGGACTGTGCCGATGTTCATGTCTTAGTCATGACGAATGTGTCAGGGTCCCATGAAATGTCAGGGTTTCACACGCAGCCGTGGGTGGTGTGTGAAGCACTCTGTACTGTCTTTATAACTTCTCCATATGTCTAAATTATCCCCAAACAAGTTTTTGTTAAAATAAGTATTTCAGAAATGATTAATTTATATAAAAATGTCACATAAACGAGGAGCAAAGAGAAGCTAAGACATGAAGCCATAACAAGCCATGCTCCTCTGCCTACCATTCCCTAAATGTTCACATAAATAAATTAGAATAAAAAATGTTTTACGTAGTGAGAGGTTAACGATGCTTCTACTTTTATTTAAATTCAGGAATGTGACTTATTTTAGGGACCAAGAAATGCCCGCTTTTGGCTGAAAAGTCATGCGAGTTCCCTTTGTTGTACAGAAAACCTCTTCCTGACTGTTCCTGTGAAATTCACTGGCTAATGTCATCATTGGTTACTCTCGGTTAATCGGGACAGCTCACATTAAGCGTGCTTAACGTTTCTGGACATGGATGAGGCTCGTATGGCAATAACGGAAGCCAGGCAAGACAAGGAAATCGGAACATGAGTGGACCAAAACTGATTTAAAATTCACTTTTACTTAAAGAAAAATTATTAGAATTACCAAGTGTGGCTTTTCCATTTTGAAATGCTGAAATAAGGGTCCTGGTTCCCACCCTGGGAGAGCACAGAAAAAGCGAGATTCTCCCGAGGTAGGCGCATGGGCCGCGCACCTCGCTGCCCTAAGCCACGGCTGGCCTCACGGGGCCACCAGTCTTTATTCACTCAGCAGTCCTCCTACAAACCCCTGTGGCCATGCCAGCTCTGGGAAACAATCTGTTATTTCTACGTAACTTCTCCCCACTCCGAGGTCACGTCTAGTCTAAGGAAGCAAACTATAAGTTCCTGCCTCCCGTTTCTCCTGGGCACGTGGGACTCCAACACGGCGACTCCCTGCTCCAGAGTAACCTGTCCTTGGAGACAGAAGGACACACTGGACTGCGAGGGAGGAGAAAAGTTTTGCTGGTTGAAAAAAAAACAAATGGAATTTTATAAAATACTTTCAAAATCTGCAGGTTAAGACAAGTTTAGTTCAAGAAGAATATGAAACAAATCAGTTTTTTTTTTAAAGGGTATATTCTTCATGGTATTTGGAAATTTACCTGTATTATACATGACTACATTATATAATTACACACATTCAAATAAGGTTTTAAACGCTGCGCTCTGTTTTTATAAAGTCTCTATGAAACCTCTTCCTTGCTTTTCCAGAAACACTATACAAAGCGGTTGGTCGCCCTGCCCCACCACCCCCCTTCCAACACACGCGCCGGGCCCTGGAAAGACCAGGCACCACGCGGTTCTTGCCTCTGAGAGTCAGAGACACCTCGGTCTGCAAAGGGCAGAGCGCGCTCATTTCCCAAAAATTCACACCTTGACCTAAACCATGAAGGGCCCTCCCTGGCTGGGAACCTGGGGACGGGTGACCGGAAAGGCGGCCGACGGCGGGAAAGCACGCCGCGCTTTCCCACGGACCGCGACGCTGACCAGTGGATTCTGTTTTCTTTCTTCCTTCCAATAGCAGCAGCGTTCAAAGGTTTACCTGAATGTACTCCGTGAGTGTGTTGAACACCTGCTTGGCGACCTGAATCGCTTTGGAGAAATTCCTCTGTCCTTGCTCGTCGATGACGTCTTTCCCGGAGTAGAACCAGTAGAAATCGCTGACCGACTCCTGCAGAAGTGGGACACAGGGCTCAGGCGCGTTCTGAAGAGACCACGGACCTGCCGGGTTCAACTCTATGATACAAAACCGTTTCAAATACTAGATTTGGCAGTGAACAAAAATATCTGTGAATTAGATATAATTCCCAATGATGTCCTCCTACATGCGCATTGTGGCAACGTCCTTCCTAGATATGAATAAACACTGGGGAGAAGATAAGCGGCAGAAGCCTGACTTTGAAAATTACTTTCTGTTTTGTAACCTTGAACTTCACAAACAAGGATTCATTAGATTAATGCATACTTAACCACTGAGCGGTTACATCTTTACTATGTGAGCACAGAAAATAGATAAATCATGGAACAATACTTTTGGGTTGCAGACACCTGGCCTCCTGTTTCTCAGGGTGAGGACCTCGGGGTGTTCCTGACCCTGTAACCGGCCCTGGAGAAACTGACCCATCACTGACAGACGCCGACAGCAACTGCCAGCAAATGTCCAGCGAGGAGCGATCTACCCACGCAGGACGTTTTCAGCAATGACTTCTATTTTGAAGGAATTTTAACCAGCTAAATAAATAATACAATTCATACTAGTGTGTAAAGTACTTTTGGGTTTTGAGATATGACTTCAAAAAATCACAACACTTTTTGAGATATTCGCTTTAAAAACAGACTCCCCCCGCCCCCATTAAAGTAATAGGGTGTTGTGCTTTCACTTACTCACAGATTAAGGGGAAAACTGAAAGTTTGTGCAATTTTTTAACGTACTAGACCTGGCTTCTCTAATAAATAAAACGAGGACTAAAAGTTGCATCGGGTGCTCATCACTGCGGAGGCCTGCACCTCAGACCCAGCTTTATTAACATAAAAAGTTACTACAATATGAAAGAGATTTTTAACCGATAGTGTGTCAAGCTAAATTTTAAAATCATTTCAAATATTAGGATGGCTGAATAGAACTAATGTGAGAGTATTAAGTTTAAGTATATGGGAGATGATCTGAAAACTTTCTTTCCCACTCCGGAGAAGGTTTCAAATATTCACACATACCCCGCCCCATTTATCTATCAACTGCAGAAGCAGCAGAACATGCAAGTGCTTTTAAAATTTAAAATGCCATCAAGGTAAAACATTTAAGGGAAAAAGCACAGGCTTTTAGAAAGAAAACGATGTGCAAAGTTGACCCAGGATCAGAGACAGAGACGACAGTCGCGGTTTGATCCCCAGACTTGGTGGGACTGCGACCAAACACGAAACGTCTCGAGAGCTCCTGACGAGTTGCGACTCAAGGCGCCGCGCGCCCGCGCCACACACTCTTCTGCCACGTGACATCAGCAAAGCAGCGCCGCTTGTCACTACGGCGTGCGAGGCGGCGCGTACCTGGACCCGCAGCAGGTAGTCGACGGTGGAGATGATGATGTTGACAGTGGTGTTGTTGCCGGTCTGCGTTCTCAGGTAATTCTGAAAATCTACGCAAGATCAAAAGATGTTATTACCGCTCATTCCAAAGTTTAAAATGAACTGTTATCTGAATAACTCCAAAAGCAAATGATATCTCCTGCAAAATCACTGTGGCTAAGAGTCGTGTTTCATTTGACAGTTTTAATATGAAATAATTTTAGTTTCCATAAAAAGTGAGTGACCACCCCATAAACATGTCTAGGTGCTTCATGGAACAGCAACGCCCCATTTCGGTCTAAGAGGCTGACACGTGCGCCCTGACGCCCAGCCCTAGGGCCCTGGGCACGGGGCGGACCGGCAGGGCTGCCGACCCTCAGGATCCAGCATCAAATTATTTACCCAGGAACCATTTGTTCCGCAGTCCTGCGCTCAGTGCGGGGGAATCAGAGGTAACATTAAGCTCCAGTCCCTGCCTCCATGCACGCACCAGCCTGACAGAGAGCTAGATACATGCACGACGGCCGGAGGCACAGGACGCTCAGCAGTTCCGTGAAGCGCATCTCCAGTCAGAGAAATAAAGCTACATGTTCTCTACAGGTGTCTGTCTAATCTGTGTCTTTCTTCACCTGTGACCTTCTTCTCTAACGGAGGAACTGAGAAGAATTAGCGTGATGGCTACAGGGGACTCTGAAGCGGCGGTACAGCGTACAAAGCACCACAGCACCCGCGCGCCACGCTGACGCTCACGGTCTGTCTGCTGGCTCCGGGGATGAAGCGTATTTGGGACTAACAGGCCCCTTCCTGTCATCACCGGCTTCACAACACTTATGCCTCGGTGTCATCATCCAGCCCTGGGTCCCACAAACCTGAGTTGTGCCCCTCACAAAGCAGCTGCAGGAAGCGGAACAGGTCACAGGTGAACTCATCGTCCTGCAGGACCTTTTCTCCTGCAGAAAGATCCAGACGTTACTAACCCCCTCAGCACGTCCCTCCCGGCTGGACCCGCCTCCGTCAACCTGCGTGTCGGCCTCGCAGCGCTCTGAACCACGACTGACCACAGGCCACAGCCCCGTCTCTGTCTGGAGCTCGCGAGGGCACGCGCTGGGCAGACAGATGCCCGTTACCTTCTTCAGAAAAGAACACTGAACCTTAAAACTCAGACTTCTCTTGTAAAAGTAGCCGCATGGGTTTGGCAACATTTTAGAAACAACCTGAAAGTTTGAAGTTTTGCTTTCTTTTTTGGGGGGTGGGGGGGTAAGATGGATACAGAAATTATTTTGGCATCTCTTACAAACGTTAATGGTAAATCGCGTCCTCTGCATCATGAAAAACTAAGTATGTTTGTGGAGCAAAAACAATGCTGCAGAAAGGGCTCAGATGTTTCACCTGTATTTCAATTTAAATGTATCTTGATTGTGAGTTACTTTCAAAGCAAAACGCAAAGAAACAAACAGCAACAACAACCAAAAAGACATAGCACCATGCAAAGCACAGAGTGTCAGTGAAAAAAATGTGCAACATATGAGTGTATGCTCTGGAATCTAAAATTGTTTAGAAGGCAAAATGACAAAAAACATTGTTTGGCAAGTGAATGAATGTATTTATGCATTGAAAAAATAATAACTTTTCAGACTGGAAACACCTTGGGTTAAGAAAGAAAATTATGTGATGATCGTGTGTTTAATGAAAGGTGTGAAGGATCATAATGACAGAACCGATGGACTTAGCAGTGTGTGGTCTGTGACTTTCAAAGTGACAGGCTTCATATAATGAGAGGTTAGGCGGCAAAACCATTTTGAAAACTAATATAAACATTAAAACAAGTACATAAAATCACTGTACTAGTTCTCCCTTAAGCCTGTAAGATATGACATTTGGTGACCAAACTAAAATCACCAGGTCTACAAGTCAGTCCTGTGGCAAGTTTAGGTGTTAAATGCCCACTGTTTGAACCCTGTGACAGGGCTGATGAGCCCATTCCTCAGTGTCCACGAGACAGGACAGGGAAGAGAGGGAGGGCAGCCTAGGCTAACAAGCAAGCAAACTCTCTGTCGGCGTTACTCGGTATCGTTTCACGATCTACTTCAATCACAAGAGTCTTTAAATTGATATTTAAATCAGAATATTTTCAGTTACAGAGACTGGTTCCTTTCTGGTGAGCCCATGTGATATGTTTTTCCCCCTAGAAAGCTGAATCAATAAACCATTTACATACTTTCGATGCTCACACAGTCAATGTGGAATGAGGAACGCTTGATAGAAAGTATGCAGCAAAGGTAATATCAAGCTAAATTCCACTTAGTCTACCTGTGGACCTGAGACTGCTGATTTGCGACATGAGGTTTTAGCTGCTGTCGCACGCACAGTATGTTCTCGACTGTACACACGCACAGGTGACTTCGCACGCGTGAGGACACGCTGCAGATGGCAGGGCGGCAAGGAAGGGGTGGGGTCGACCTGCACGGCCACCAGGTGCACCAGGCGCCAGGCGGGTGCTACTGCGTAAGGAACACATCTGTGTCTTCTGAAAGTGGGGCAGACAGGAGACGCGGTGACAGAGAAGGGGGACGGCGTCGCATCTGCGGGGGCCGTGGGAGCCCCGGCCCGCTTGGTGATGGATGCAAAAGCAATTCCACTGGAAGATGGAAACTCAGATTAATGACAATGCAACGGAGTGAGACGCAGCTGAAAGAGCTCTGCGTTCAGAACGGCGTCTGCGGCAGCTGCTCGGCGGACGCGTGGGGAAACTGCGAGGCGCACCCCTCGGCCCCCTTCAGTCAAAAGGGGCTTACGCTTTCTAATTCTGTGACAAAACGAGAACTATTTCAACACTGTTGCTGCCGGTGCGCTGCTTCTCTGCGGCTCAGTTTTCTCATCTATAAGACGAGGCTACTGAGCACTGTCCACCTGACGGCTCTTCCACGTGACCATTTGTACCAACCGTGGAAAGGTTAGTGGCAGCGGCAGTGGCAACAACTCTGAACGAAGAAGCAACCACACGCCCGTGTGATGCACATGCCCGTGTGATGGATACAGTTACCTGATCACATTTATTACATGCGTTTATATTTTCAAAAAGTCATTTTAACTTTAATGGATCAAAATGGTCTCAAAAAATAAATTTTCACTTGGAAATATTAGGTAGACTTTGTTCATTTAAGCTACCAGTAAAAATTAATTCCTATTTTAGAGATCTAATAAAGTTAACATACTTTTAAAGGTCCCTGTTTTACTCACAGTTGGTTGACCCAATTGATATAAAAAGGACACAAGCATTTGCTTAAGCTCAATAAAAATGACGTTGTTTTTATGGATGATTTAGAACGTCTGTGGTCCTGGCTCAGTTTGTGGCCTTACATCCAGATAAAACTTGGTTTAACCATTATTAATCATCATTAATATTGATGATTATCAAGTTGCTAATAAAAATTAATGAAATAAGTAAAAAGACTTTCTAGTATACGTATAAAAACAATAGAATTAGGATAAACAGACTTTAGAAGCCTAAACTCCCTCGTTGTAAGGTCTTTTCATGGCGGTACCATCAATAATGAAAAGCTAAAGGATCAGTAGCATGAACCCCGAGAATTCCCTGTAAACTCTTGTTAAATAGAACTCAAGAGTTCCCCGCTGCCGTGGAGGGAATAATTCTGATTCCTGACCTGTAGAGGACTTAATTTCTATTTTGTATACGGGCTAAACTGAAGGACTAAGGCAAATGATATTTTTAAATAGTGAAAAGTCAGGTATTTGATTCCACGTGGGTAACTTTAACGTCATTGCTCAAATGGCTTTAATGTGGCTGTTTAACTTATAACACAGTTCAACTAGCAAATAATAAAAACTTTTACAGACTCACGATGAACACTTAGTGACGACCATGTGCTAGCCACTGTGCTAGATACATTTTCTCATCATTTCATTTCAGATTTATAATAATCCTATAAATCAGCTGATATGAATCCCATTTTGTGGTTCAGTGAACAACTGGGAAATTCAGTACCATTCACCAATGCCCTACGAATGTTGCTCTTAACTTGTTAAAGGTTTGAATAAACATTCATTAAGTGCTTTGCTAGGTACCTTGTGAGGATAAAAAGACTAATGGACATAATCCCTAACCTCAGGAAGCCCTTAGTCTAATGGGAGAGGCAGGCAATGACAGAGGATTTCCACATTATGTGGTCTTTCTGAATTCACTGCGCCGTAGTTTCAAAACTTCATAAAGGTCTCTTCAGTAATAAAGAAGGTCACTGGCTAATCCTCGATTGCACGCACTATATGTTATTTAAAGCGTGAACTCCTACTTGCTTTCGCCAATTTTAGGATCCAAGGAAAATGTTTTCTAATGTGTGGTTTTGGGAATGTCAATCCCTGACTGCCTGACTTCACAGGGTGGTTGAAAGAATCAAATTAGTTCAAATAAGCACAAATGCTTTGAAATACGCAAAGCACAATAAGAGTAAGTGTGAAGTTTCAATGATGTGAAGCCGTAAGTTTGAAGAAACCCAGATTTCTAAAACAGAATTTCAGTGGGTTGTGGATATGATAATAACCTATAAATTCCATTAAGTACAGATATTTAAATTAAGGTAACAATATAACATCAGTGCATAAAATGAATCCCTATTTTAAACCTCAAGACAATAAAAATGACCACATGAAATAAATTAGAACAGTGGCCCCCAAGCTTTTTGGCACCAGGGAGCAGTGTCCCATGAGCATCTAATGCCTGGTGACCTGAGGCGGAGCTGAGGCGGTGATGCCGGTGCTGGGGGCGGCTGCGGATACAGGTGACGCTTCGCCCGCCCGCCCGCCGCTCAGCTCTTGCTGTGCGGCTCGGTCTCTACCAGGCCACGGACCGGTACAGGTCTGCGGCCCAGGGGTTGGGGACCCCTGCTACAGATAACAGAATTAACATGTTAGCTGTGCAGGGAAAAATCCCTTGGCTTAAGAACGTGACTGGCAGATTTTCTCCCATGACCTTTCACCGCCTGTCAGTCCTGATCGAAACCCTGCCTGTCAGCCGTGCCACCCGCCACTGTCCGAAACGATCTCCCACCTTCAGACTGACACCCACCCTACACGCTGTTGTCAGCGATCCAACGACAGGACTCCCCTGATAAACAGATGGATTTTTTTATGGTAATTACCAAATGTACGCTCTCAAGAATTCCCTATGACTGTCAAGTGCAAGCTCGGAGCCCGCGGCAGCCCTGAAGGCAACAAGGGGCCGCGCTCGGCAGGGCAGCCGCCGCGGCAGCAGGCACCACGGCGCTGCGGGGCCCCAGTCTGCAGGCCGGGCTTGCTCTGCGGGGGCCTCGGCCTCTGAAGCCACCGTGTCGTCGGTGGACGCAGCCTTCCAGCCTGTTCTAGTGGTGCAGGAGGGATGATCGACTTTCCTCCTCCTGTGAGAGTCGAAACGGGCTTCGACTTTTGCAGAATCTTAAACAAAAGATGGCCATGGGACTGAAATTTTTTAAATATGCCAAAACATAGAGTCAGCGAAGTTCTTGACCTGGGAACTGGCTAACGTCCACAGAGCTGGTGAATCGCAAGGTGCGTGCACTCAGCAGGCGTCTAATTAAGGCGACAGCACGATTTCATCCCGGCGGTGTCGCTGACGAGCTGCGTGCTATCCAAACCCCCCCCCCCTCCCCGGTACTCCCACTGTCTGAAGCGCCAATGCCATCTTGCTATGACAGGAGTTCGAAGAGTAAATATTTGCTACTATTTCTACTGTTCTTTGAATTCAGCCTCAAGAATCAAAATTAGTTTTGATGTTAAGACGGTTTTTAATGTGTGATTTTTCAAAGGAATGGTGAAAAACCGTGGTGCTCCCAGCACCGGGAAGGGAACTGGCAGGCCCGCGGGCCCTGCACCCCAGTCCGGGTGGCCAGAGAGCCCCGGAGGCCCTGGGCGGACGCGCCACGGGAGACGCTGCCCACGCCCGCGAGGCATCCATGCTCACGGCAATCGCAAACACCGAGTCTACCGGAAATGCTTTTAAATGAAAGACACAGGAAGGACGAACCCAAGAACATAATTTAAACGCGTGCTGCCCCTTCATGTGTAGTGTGTCAATAACTGCATATCCTCACAGAAAGGAAAAAAGGAAAGCTTAGTATGTACCTTTAAAAAACCAGCAGGATGCATCATGGTGAAAATTAAATGATCTACTTGTTAAAACAGTCGATAAAAAAACAAATGCACAAAAACTGTCACTATCAAGACTGTAAACAAATCTCACAACAAAGCAAGGAACAAATAAGTAAGAGGAAGCTCAGCTGTAATGATTTTCACACTCAAGAGCGATGACTGAGGAAGGAAGATCAGAAACTCACAGGAGTCAAAAGAAAATGAGAAAAAGAAAAGTTGAGATTTTGATTTTGTTTTGTGATGTGCAAGAAAACAAAATAGAAAATGTGTTAATCAGTTTGGGAAATATTTGTGTATGTGTGTGCTGAAAAATAATAAACAAATCAAACAATCTCATCTTGAGAAATCTAACTAATTCTCACATCACGATGGTCATTCTCGCCTAGTTATTTCTCATCTGGGAACACAAATATAATTCTAACCCACCATGTCTGGCTGGCAACAGAGAGAAAACCCGGTGAACTAACCCTGGGCGGACACTGTCCCCTTGTGGGAGCTGAGACAACAGTGACTAAGAATGATCAATGATACTGTGTTTAGAGCCTCCACAACATTAAGTCATAACTACTGAGAAAAACAAAACAGATTGCTAATCCCAAGACAGGGACATCGGACTTTGAACAGAATTCATTCATTTTTAGGCACTCGATAGCTGGAAAACACCCCAAACTTCAGGGAGATGGTACAGGCAGGTGAATCATGGGCCTAAGATTTGTGGTGGCTCTGAGTTCTCCAGATAGGACCCTCAGGCCAGGTGGTGGGACTGTAGATACTAACTGAAGAGTTCTGGCTTGATGTTAATTTTCAGAAAAACTAAGTTTAGAGTGTTGCTGGTGATTTGTCTTGATGGTTGCTAACACAAATATTAGTCGCCAACAGTACAACTAACATTTGGTGACTGAACTTATATATTCGACTGCCAAACAGAAAGTAAGATCGCACAGGAGTTATACAGTAGCAGAACAAAGCATTAGAGTATGTATAAATGATAATCCGTAAATACAGCAAGAAATATGCAACTAATTCTTTTTCCTATTGTGAGAATAATATTATACAGAGATAATTAGAGAGATTAGTTAAGTCTAAATTATTTCAAAAAGGCATATAGACTAAAAATGGTAGATGGGGAAATATTAACTTTTGGAATAAGATTAGTTTTATAGAAGACTCAATAGTCCAAGAGTAATATATAGATGAGAAAACTCTGAAACAGATCAAACAAACAAAAACAGATGAACACATATGGCTTACTAAAACTAATTTAAAAATCAAACACAGAAAAAATAAATCAATACAAAAATATTAAAGATATTTTTCTTAATAAATACTAAAATGAATGTGTGGCAACAGCTATTTCTGCTTTAAATGCAGTGTGTGCTAATTTTTTTAGTTTATACACACATATATTTACAGAGAGAAAAACTCGGAGATGCACGTCGTTGTTTTGTGCACATTATGTGCTTGCAGTTATTTAAACACAAACGTTACTCTTTAATTTCTCTCATGAACAATGCGGACTTGCAAAGACATCTGGACACGTGTGGTGGGGTGTGACTCCTTGACGGGAGGCGACCTGGGGACAGGTGTTGTGAGGGGCCCAAAGCGCTGCTGTCCTGCCGGGACAGAAGAACCGGAAAGCCGGACGTCGCTAACGGCAATGACGTTCTCTAATCCGGTTCGTCCAGGTGCGTTCCTATTTTATAGTGATTCTCCAATAAGGGGTCTTTATCTGCTGCCTGACAGGGGACAGGCCACTGACAACAGGTCTGAAACCCAGAGCAGGTGATGACTGCCATGGATGGTTGGGTTTGCGTGACCTGCGTGAGTGTCCAATGACAACCTGTCACTGGGTCGCCCAAGCACGTTGTCCACTTAAAAATAACCTGTATCTCTCTGTATTGAGAAAAGAAGGGGAGACAGATGACCCCTTTAACTTAAGTAATCAATACCTGATCCTTCCTCTGTCACCATTCCGAGTCCTTCAGCTTTGTTTTGTCGCTCAAAGGCATTGAGGTCGAGGACACTGCAATGACAGACAGAGACACACTCAGAAAACTCACAGAAAATCCTCTCTTCAGGAGAGACACCCTCTGAAAACCACACAGCTCGGAAGGGGAAGCAAGTGTTACACACATGGGACCACGCCCCAGCCCAGCGCCCGGATGGCCCGTGGGGGAGCCCAGCGCCCGGCACCCATGGGCTGCAGCTGCCATCACGAAGGGGCGGAGGGATTTTAGGGACATGCATCATAACTGTCTGCCTACTGGAAGAGCTCATGACATTAAGTGTCCAGTGTCTCAGTTGAGCACTGTCTGAAGATTTTAATAACTGTAATAACAGAAAACAACTATTACGAAACAGTTGGTTAAGGACTATTTTCTTTGAAAAATGAGAAATTGTCTACAAGCTCTCAAATAAAACTAAATAGAATTTTTTTTCTCTTTTAAAAATCATACCCTGCTCATTTTCAAGTACGCAGCATACACACCAATCCTCCAAGGTCCCTATTTAAGCACAGGGAAAGCTGTTGTGACACATTATTAACACGGAGTAAGTTAGGAATCAAGATGTTACTAACACAGAACAGCAGGACAATGAGACGCTACCTACCGCACCGCTTCAAAATGCATAACCCTCCAAAGTTCTGGATGCAACTGTCGTCCATAACGCGAAACGAACCCTCCAAAAGGCTCCCACCGCCAGCCGAGCAGCCGAGCAAGGAAGCGCACTCACCTGCAGGACTGCATGAGGCCGGCCAGGCTCTGGAAGAAGCCGACGTCCTTCTTCTCCTTGAGGTAGTCGAGCATTTTCTACAGCAAATACAAACACCACAGGGCCCTGAGCACAACGCTTGTATTTTGTTATACAAGTTAAAAGACAACAAAGATGTGTTTTCTATTCCGGGATAAAGATAAAACAATATCTGGTGCATAGAGATATTACTAATGTCATCTTTTTCATGGAACAGTGACAAGTATGTCAAAGCGAGACAATGGCATGTGTCAACACGGAGCAGCACACGAATGTGGCTCGGAACAAGGATGCTGCAGGAGCTTAATAAATACAAAAATCACAAGTATCAGGGGAAATAACTCTTGATTCTCTTCTCGTCGCTGAGTGTTTGGAAACTTGGCCGCTCCAGGTGTGCTGGGAAGGTCCACCTGGGTGCCAGGCACAGATTTCCACCCGAGCTCTAGCTACCAGGTGTCAAGCAGAAATTCAGTTTCCATTTCCACAGATTCTAAATCAAGGAATGGTGGGAATCATCTGACTATTAAATCTTCTCTTCTGTTCTCAGAATGATTTCAGCTTCTGTGGTCAAAATTTGGGTTAAACACGTTTAAAAAGTGCACGCTGTTAGCCTACTGCTCCATGCCCACGCGGAACAGCTGCTGTGAAGGTGGCTAAATGCGAGGGAGATGCCAGCCGAGCAGCACACACAGGGGGCCAGACGACGGGGGGCACACCACAGGCTCTGGGAAAACAAAGGTGCCGCTCTTCTCCGAGCCCCGCACTTGGGGCCAGTGCTCTCTAACAGGGCCCGGCCAGGCCGTCAAAATTTTGGCAGAAATCTTTCCCTTGAAATCGGAGTCAAAGGTAATAGAAAGCTAAATATAAAGACTGTACACACACGTGTACACACACACACACGCACACACCCCTACCCATGCATGTGCATACACATCCACACGAATTTGTACACTTGGAGAAAAACAAAACACACAACCATTTGGGGGTTGGGGGTTGTAATAACTTATTGGCCTAATAACGAAGGAGGCATTTATTAATCACTGGTCTTTTAAAACAAAAGGAATACGGCTTAGGTCGTCAAAGACAGGTGGCAAAATGTACACCTGAAGGTTCAGAGTGAAAAGAAAAGCCCTGTACGGACAGCGAGCACGCACGTCACACAGTCTCCTCGGGCTCCTCCCGGCTCCGAGGATTTCTGAACAACTAAGGTCTTTTGAAGTAAAACATAAGGCAAGAGAAATTATTTTTTGACAGATACTGTGGAGAGGTTAAGTAGGTTCTACTTTTCCTTTTTTTTTTTTTTTTTTTTTAAAGTCATGCAGTCATTTACTACGGAAATCAACAAAGGACATCTATAAATTGGATGGGAAAAGGATGTCTTTATTTTCACTAATTCCTAAGTGAAACTTAGCGTTCCTTTCAACCAGTTCCCTAAGCAGGATTAGTAGCCACGATGGTTTTGCCACCAAAAAAAATTCCAGATATTTTCCAGATCATATTACAATTGTTGCAACTATTTAAAAATGTTTAGACTAATCATTTCTTCTCAATAATTATTAGACTAGATCTTTTATTTAATGAATTCTTAAAGAAACACACATCACTTTACCAAAACCTGCTTTATAACATTTCAGTGCATTTGCTTTCTTTTGTGAACCTGTGCAGCTTTACTTGGTGCATTTATAAACATGACCCGGGAAGTCTAGAAGCTCCAGTAAACCGCCAGAGGTATTAAAAAGAAAAAGCCAAGGACTGTGTGCTCTTCCAGTCCTAAAACTGTAATTATATTTACAGAAAAAAGTACGCAATTTGAGAAAAAGGTACAGGAGAGTTTTTCGGCTATTCTGTGTTGTACTTAACCTAGTCCAAACTTCGCCAACCCAACGCAACCATCAGATTGTCTCTGCTTTGCTTTTCCTCACACTCGCTAGGAGCACGTCTGTGCCTCTGTCCTACTGCCCCTGCTGCCAGCGGCCTGAGGCCAGAGCGGCGGGAGGTCGGGCACTGTAAGGTTTTCGTTAGTTCTCCCCTCCTTCCCCTGCCTCACGCAGACTCACTCAAGAAAGGTTATTAGTTCCGTGTTCATAAACTGTTCTCACACAGAAGCCAAAATATAAAAATAATAGATTTTAGCTTTAGAATAACACAATCTGCTACATAAATTGTGTTTTGTTCCTGTTTTTCACTTAGCATAAGCATTTTTTCTGAGTTTAGGACTACAGTGTAGCCATGTGAATGGTGTCCCCTGCGGTGTGCAGCCCACAGGCTGTGACAATCTGACAGTCACCTGGATACTCCTGCTTTGGCCTTCAGGGTGCAGAGACAGCATCCTTTGTCACGGCTGGCTGAAGTTATGAAAATCCCAGTCGAGAACGTCTTCTAAACAGAACACAGTTCCTAACCTGGCTGGGAAGTGACCTATCTCACGTCTTGGGAGACCACGAAGAATTACAACTAAGACAGCTGTTAACCGCGCCTGCTCACGTGCTGGCCGAGGACCAGACCTCACAGCAAACACAGGATGACATCCTGAGAAGCAGTTTATGGGAGCTCCAACATGACAAAACACGCTCCCCAGCCAGGCCCTAGGGAAGGATACGTAGGTTTCCCTATAAAACAAGCCAGCTGGTCAATGCTCAGTCGTGTGAAGCACAGCATGGCAAGTGACGGCACCACGCGGCGTGACTTCAGGTGCTGGGGACACTGTGGGCCCACGTGGGCTGTGCGTGAACTTCCTAGTATTTGGTATCTGAATGCTCAGACCAGAGGGCCGTCACATAGCCACGTTTCACGTGGAGAATGAGAAGCGGTGGCAGTGGCGGCACGCCGAGGACGCCCGCAGCGGCTCGGTGGGGACAGGGACGCTACCTGCTGCACCGTGGCGTTCCCGCCGTTCAGGATGGCGATGCCGAGCTTCAGCGTGGCGGCGACCATCGGCCCGGTCTCCCCTACAGACACAGAAAAGAGTGCCCTCATGTCATTTCGCCTGCCGCACTACCCGGTCCTCCCTCGAAACGTGCACTTGGGAAACTATCAAAGCCCTGCAGGTCTGTACAATGCTGGAGGGAAATTGACATACGCCGAAAAACGTTAAGACAGTGATAGTGCACATTTTGCCATCAACGTTTTCACCAAATTCTGTAGAGTATAGTCAAAAATTTAAACTATTTGGAGACACAGAAAAAAAAGGAATAGGAAGGAATAACTGATTTTTAAATACTGAGACCTAAAATTATTCAAATTCAAAGCTAATCTTAAAATAATATTCAAATGAGTATGAGTCATGTAAAATTTTCTTTAAGGAAAATTTTTTACCTTCTCCCTCAACAGTATAATGTTTGAACAACTTTTATCATTTTCGTTTCCTCACTTTTATCTTTATAAGTCTAGTTTTATTAGGATAACTGGTCACGATTTTAAGTTATTCAAATAATAATGGACACATTTTAAATCTAACTAGTTGACTATCATGTGGTTTATTTCATGTTACGTTATTCTCCTCTACTTACCTCGGAAATAATAATCTCCATGTTTGGGAGAGGGTTGCTTAAAACAGAGTGTACCACCATCACTTTTCCATTGCATGATAAATTATAGTAAAAATGTTTTCAAAAATATTACTAATGTAAGAAAAAGCATCTTGAAATGGCTGGAACCAAAAAATGTGATACTACTATAATTGCTAAAAATTCTACTTGTTTGCATCAAAGGTGTGCAATCTGCGGCCTGAGGGCCAAGTCCAGCTTGACACCAGTTTTTGTGAATAAAGTTTGATTGCAACACAGCCACGCCACCTGCTTACATGCTGCCTCCAGCTGCTTTCATGCTGCTGAGACAGAGACCGTGCAGCAGCAAAGCCTTTCACGAGAAACGTTTGCCCATCCCTAATTTAGATGTTCAGTCTGCTAGGGCTGTGTCACAGTAGCATGTCCAAAGCTTTATGCACAGAAAGAAATGTCTTTTAACACGACTCTGGACAAAAAGAGTCAAGACTGCCCAGTAAAGGAGCGCTCGCAGGCAAGGCACCCGCACTAGCCAGGAATCAAAATTTCGGGGACTAAAGGAGTCCGAGTCCGCAGACTGACTCCCGGAGCTCCGGGTGCAGAGGCGGGGTGGGGGAGGGGGAGGGCGCGTGCTGGGGGCAGGGGGGAATGGGGGGCGCGGGGGGGCTCACCTTTGCTGGCGCTGACCGTCTGCAGCACCATCTCCGCGGCACCGCGGTCGTGCAGCCGGGCTTGCTGGTACAGTAGCTTTTGCTTTTCCATTTCTTTTTCCTGAACACAAACCCCAACCGTTTATGTGGTGGCAGTCAGCGAGCAGCTGTCTACAAACCACAGCTCTAGTCACCTCCTCATGTAGGGGCTCTATGACAACATTGTGGACCATTTCAACACCAACGATGTTACTGCACAGACATTAACATATTCGACTCTTGGTTTTATTTCAACCGGTTTATCAGGATGGATTTTCTCAATTTTAATAATTTGATTAGTCCAAAGCCTGTATCACAGATTTGAAGCAACTGTACTTCATCATTGAAACTTGCACTTTCTGAATTATATACATTTGTGCATAAGTTTGTCATGTTTTTTAAAAAAATTCTCCCATGTCATGGCCATAACTTGATACTGCTCAGCAAAAGGCTCGAGTTGCAAGTTATCACTGAATGACAGAAAAATGTTAACTGAGACATGTTGGAGTTTAAGCAAAATTGAAAGCTGATATGGATAAAATGTTGGCTTCGACCCAGTGGTGGACTTATGACACATAACTCCCCAGTGTCCCCCACGGAAAAAAGCAGCAATGTGCCTTTATATTTTGTATTTTCTGGCGGTAACAATACTGCATGGTGCTGCTGGAGCGATGGCTGGAGTTTGTTCTTTTCCACTCAGACTACCACTAAAAACATAACGAAGAAAATAAAAATAAAATATAAAGGCACAGCAAGTTCAAGACCGATAGGATCATTCACTTGAGCTATCCGTTTCACTGGAGAATTGAGACGGAACTAAGCAGTATAAGTTGCAGAATGAGAGTTGCATAGAGCCCTTGACAGCGAGTCCATCAGATGGCGTGGGAGAGAAGCTGAGTCAACGGGACATGAAACAGTCAATCAGCATCATGTCCGTAAACACAACGGCCAAGACACATGTGACCTCAGAGCAGGAAGAGCTGCAGCAGAAGCAGCCAGAGTGACAGCTTTGCTGCCATAAACTTTCCATCCAAAGTACGGAAAATAGACACTGGAAGATGGAAGAGGTTTAAAAAATGAAGGCTTGCTAGTTACAGAATATGAAAAATAAAGTAAACTAAAAGGAGGGGGAAAGAAATGGGCTCAAACAAATGAAAAAAAGAAACCTTTAAACCGAAAGCAACCGACACAGACAGTTATGCTGTTACCAGAGAGTTCTCGCCGATGCTGGCAAAATGGTTTCTTAAATCTTTGATAATATCGTGCTGCAAAAACAAAATCGATCAGGGTGTTTTTTCATACTACAGTTAGCGCTCTTGCAGTTAAAATTTTATTTTTTCTTAAATTATGTGACAGGCCTAAATGGAAGCAGAGAAAAGAAAAGAAAAAGGCAGCTGTGCTCTGTAGGTAGCCATGCGGACACCTAAAGGGTTTGCCTTCATGTTTAAACCTCTTCCTGTGAAGTCAGAAACAGAACGAGAACAAAACCACACAGACACACAAAACCATATTGTCATCACAACACAGTTTCGGGGAGACCGAACGAGGCCCGTTCGTCTGGTCCGCAGGCGTTTGGAATCGGCGAGCAGCGTCCGATTCTCCCTTTTAGACCCAACAGTCTTTCTTTCCTGCCCTCCCGCTGCCGCTGCCCGGCCCCACCGGCTCCGTGTGTGAGTTTTCCCATGAGAGAGCGATGAGATTCCTGGCTTAGGAACCGTCCTGTTATTTTCATCAATGGCAGAGGCAAGGGGGGTAGAAAGACGCAGCAAAACACTAACCTCGTCAGGACACCCGAAGGAGATGTGAGCCAGCGGCACACGTCACATACTCTTGAGGACAAAAACCCCAAACGACAACCTTTGCCGTTGGTGCTCTAAACACGGGGGACCAGCTCGAAGGCCTGCCAGGACTGTGCAGACATTCGAAGGCCCCAGCGTCCTCTGCAGCAACTTAGATCATGAGGGCCGAACAGACGGCAGGAGGATCAGGACACAGACGGGGTGTCAAACTGCCTCCTTCAAAAATAAACTCCCCAGGCAAAGATCACACTCATCTTTCTCACACAGCCTCTAAATTCCCATAATGATAAATATCGCAGAGGCGGTGAGGACACTCATTAGAAAAGAAATATTGAACTACAAAAGGTACAGGGATGGAGGCAGCAAGAGAAGCACTTCGTAAAGAGGGGCGGGGTGACCCCTGGGACGTCCTGTGGCTGGGCTGGGTGGGGGCTCTCGACCCCGGGACATCCTGTGGCCAGGTGGGGGCTCTGGACCCCCGGGACCTCCTGTGGCAGGGGGCGGGGAGGACTCTCGACCCGGGACCTCCTGTGGCCGGGTGGGGGCTCTCCCTCCAGAAGGTCTTCGGTGTCCTTTCAGGAGCTTTGTCCTTTTGACAGCTGCCACTCACTACATAACTTAATCTTGTCATTGGAAATTCTACCACAATATAAAAAAATAAAACCTTGACAGCCAAACCAGAGGTTTTCAGACAGTAAAATGATGGATTGGGTAGAAAGGGAAAAAAAAGGGGAAAAAAAACCTTTCATTTGAAATTTACTGTGGATTGACTTTTCTAAGCAAATTGGAAACATCTCTTAAAACAATCTTACTCAGGAAAATCACGCCTCGCATCTTTTTAAAGGTGGGGTCCCCACCCCAGACTCAGCTTAAAGTTGCGAAACGATCAAATAAACGTTACACCTTCAACCTGCAATTTAGTTTCCAGGTTCCAAAGAAAGGTGAAGGGGGGAAGAAACAGAGCAGCCTCAGCTGAGTTTTCCCTGAGGTGAACAGTTCCCACTGCCAGGAAGAACCGAGGTGTCAGCTGCTTTGCTAATAAGATTGTTAGTCTTTTCAAGGTCGAGGGTGGTCAAACCAAACCATGATCAATTCACAAGGAATATTCAGCATCATGACTGGTTTTTAGTGTAACGGAAATTTGTCATAAAATTGCTAATATTCTCCCGTGTTATCTCAGAGTGCCTCAAGCTTTTAGCACGTGACAGGGGGCAAGCTGAAAGGCCTGAAGAGAAACATCGATTTGGTTCTTCAACGGCGCATCTTATATGAGAAAAAACACTGAAATAAACAACAACAAAAAAACATTGGTGGAGAGAATAGTTTGTCCCCACATGGAGATGAACAGGTATTTTAACCCAGGGCCACCTGATGACGGCAAGACCGTTCGCGGTGCTCCTGGAGGCTCTTAGTCGTGTGGACGAGCATCACACGCAGGCGACCACCTGAGCCTTCCTGGCTTCTCTACTTCTTTGCACTTCCATGCCCTTGGCAATGGCCGAAAAGGTTTTCATAGTGTTTTCCTCTTAAACTGATGTGGGAACTAGTTATAAGTGAACAGAAATTTCCAGAATCTAATCTCGTTTAAAAATATTTTCAATAATTTATTACCCTTATCAGTCAACACTAAAATAATCTGGTATCTTAAACCCAGTCATAACCTACCAGGTGATGCTGACTCAATATTACTAGGAAAAAAATTGAAATACAGAAGATGCAGTTGGATAACTATGAGGACAAAGGTGAAAGGCAGTGAAATGATACCAATAACTTGTTTTATGACATAAACAGGTCAACTCAGACTAAGGGAAAACGAGTACACACAAGAGACACATTCTCCCCTCGGATTAATTTGGTTCTGTTTTCCAGCTTCTGAAACTATAGGTTGGCCACTTTTATATGGATTTGACTCTCAGTACTAGGAAAACATTTATAAAATTATAACCTTGTTTAATGATAGATGGATCCCCCAACTTCTTAATTTTAAACTTAATTTTTAAAAATTAAATAAATGTGTACAGTCTTCCTATTCTTCCAAACACCTGGTATTCATCCAAAGCCAGCCATCCTCGGATGAACTTCATTGTATAAATTCTCAGAATTACTTTCACTGAGTTTCTGAGGACCTTTGTCATGTTATCATTTGTCATCCTCTTCACAAAGACCGTTGGGGGGAAAAAAACTGCTTCAGGAATTTCTGTTCCTCCCCAACAAGACTACCTTTATTGTATTAATACAATAAACCATTAAATTTATATGATTTTCTTTTGCCTGCTAAAAAGCTGGGAATCAGTAGTGCAGACAACCCACACAGACTCTACAGCACGGTTTCTGGGCTCACTTCACTCCCCAAAGCTGCCTCCTCATGTCCCTAAATCCCTTTTAGCCCTGATACTTTTTTCCCTTCGCCTGTGTGATATTTTAAACTCCAAACTAGGAAAAGGTAGAGATACATATATATGTGTGTGTGTGTGTATGTATACGCACACACAGAAGTCACACATTATTTTCTATAAAAAATTATTGTGCTATTTCTGTTCTAAAAAAAATATGGTTTTCCTTTTCTGCTCTTCCACAAAAGATCAGAACATAAAAATGTATATGCTTCTATTAATATTTACACAGTTAGAAAAATTATGAAATTTCCCCCAAAATGAACTTCCTCTTGAGTAGCAAATCGGACCCTTTTACCAGCGGCTGAGACCCCGGGGACACCTGGCTCGAGGCTTTCAGTGCGCGGCACGGACAGGAGAGGCGCAGAGCAGGCAGAGGCCGCCGGCCGGGGCGCCGTGCTCCCTCCCGCGCCCTGCCGCGGGCGCCCCAGCTTGATCTCAGCGGGAAGCGACGCTGGCTAAATGGCTTCACAGCAGCAGATATGTCGGGGCTGCGCCGGGGGGTTCTGAGTGCCTCCCGTGTCAACTACCTCCACCCTCGTGACAATCCCGAGACGTGGACACTACCATCAGCGCCACCTCACAGACAGGGAAGCTGAGGCTCGCGAGCACGCGGGCGGCGGAGCTGGGATTCACACTCGGGCGGGCCCCCCGAGTGTCCGCACCCCACCGTGTGCACAGTGCGGTCCCGCACAAGCTCCTGCCGGCATCGTTTTTAAAATGACGGCACACAAAGTCAAATTATCATGCGTATCAAAAATGCACCAAATTATGTACTTAAATATATATGTCTTCTACGGAGTCGCTGGTTAGGCCAGACACTCACATGCACGAATCACCATCTACGACGCGGAGGGAGGCTTCCTCCACCCAGAACCGCCTGCCCAGACCCCCATCTCCAGGCCGTGGCGACTTGCCTTGCTTTGGAGCCAGAGTGGCCTTAGACGTGACTCACGACCTTACTGTGGTTACGAAGCTGGCTGCCACCCCACACTGATGGATGGGGGGAGTCCCGGATGCTCGGCATGCTGGCCCGAGCTGCCTCTGGCTTCCCCGGGGCGGTGTGGGAAGGCTGGCTAACATCAGCCGGAAGCATGAAGAAAGTAACTCCCTGAGACCGGCAGACGCAGGAGGAACGATGGGCCCCGCGGATAAAGCGCTCGGCCCACGTCCCCAGGAGGCCAGGTTCCACGGTGCACGCTGCCCCTGGGAGCATCCGACACAAGAGCATCAGACACCACCGAGCGTCAGGCGCCACGGAGCCGCAGGCAGGACCGCTGAGCAGCCGTGCTCAGCGCAGGAGGGCGCCACGCCGTGCGGACTCTGCCCTTCCCTGCATCAGTCTGTCCCCTCACTCACGCCTCCCCCCAACTCCAATAAAGTGTCAGCCCGGCATCCCCTGGCTTTGTTGCCCAGGGAACCTGGGCTGCTGCAACACAGGGGCTTTACCTCGACTGGCAGTCGGCAGGTCACAGCAAAGGCATGAGCGTCCCAGAACACTGGCCATCAAAATCCCTCCCCACCTCCCGTCCCCACAGAGCTTCTGCAGTAGGAACCAAAGAACTGTAAATTTTCTTGGAAAAAGGAACAATTATTTCAATGTTTTATATCCATAGCTATATTTTCAATGTTTTTATATGTAAGGGTTCCCTTTTGTAAGATTCAGGAAGGCCTTCTAATTCAGATTGTTGTGTTCCTATGAAGAGAAGAAAATCAACCCATTCAAAGATCAACTTATGTAGCTATGGGCAAGAGGACAACACATAGCCAGTTCATTCCTACAGAATTACTGAAAAAATGAATCCTGTTTAAAATCAGATCACTGGAATGGTCGGACAAAAGCGCCATTTAAGTGGGTAGAGCTATATCATATCAGTCCGTATGATACTGTGGATCTAAATCGATTCTTCCACACTTAATGGCACATAGTTTAGAATATGAGCGGGGTACTGGTCTGAGTTCTTACGTAGGGACGATGTCATTTAAGTTATGCCTGAGGCCCATCGGGGAGAGAATTTAGTCAGTCTCCTAAATTTTTATCACCAAATGTCCACTCTACCACAGACATATTTAGTGTTTAAGACACAAAAAATCTCCTTAAATAATAATGTTGAATAATAGGACCTCAGGGGCTCATCGGAAAATTCGCCTGTGAATTAGAGATCAGGCATCTGCCTAAGATGTGCAACTGCCTAATATCTGAGAAAATGTTCTCGAAAGCAAGTCAACACTCTGCTTCTCTAGCTTAGCTGAGCTCAGTGTCATTCCAGTAAGTAATAAGTCTACATTAAGGTACCTCAATACTCCAGAGAATGTTTCCACTGTATTATCATTTAATTTCGTACCCTCAGGTTTTGGAGAGCAGCAATAGAAGCAGCATCCACCTGAGGAATGCTTCTGTATATTTTGTAAAATCATAGTTTAAAAATGTGGTCTGCTCTAGTACCAAAGCTCTTTGACGATCTCGCTGAGCGAAACGCGTCATGCTAAGAAAAAAAAGTTATTCGACTTGAAAAACTATTATTTGTTGCTATTATTTGCTTTGGGTTATGAAAAATTCCAAGGTAAATAATTAACTGTAGTAATTAACATTTCAGGTAATTGCTAAAACATTTCTTCCCTTTCAGTTAACCTTGGCCTCTACGTAAGATTTAACTGTTCTTTTTTATAGTTTTAATATTGAAGCAAGTGCAAATCTAAAAAAGGTTATATGTAATAATTAAATTGCAATTAATCATTGAAAAAGGAGTTGAAGGAAAAGTGTATTCTGCATTTATTACAATGAAGCGGGGGATCAGATCGTCGCGTTCAAGCAGGCGAGTGTTGGGAGGAGCGTATAAGAACACACAGGCAGAAGGGAAGAGCCGGCAAACCCGGGCCCTTCGGTCCCCTCTCCCTACTTTCCATGTTTCTTGAGCTTTACTTTATTCCTCATGCAAATTTTCCTTACAACGCCACATTTTTTATATCTCAACATATTTTTGTAATTCTAGATCAAAATGTTTTCTATTGGCAAGTTTTACAAGCACTTAACTATTCGAAATATTAAGAAATAGAAATAGCGAAGCCCTTCCCTAGAACGCAATGCTGGACTCGACACTGAGGTCGCGGAACACGGTCCCCAGCTGTCAAGGGAAGGCGGCGCCAGCACGGCGGAGAAGCGGCCTTACTTCCAGCATCACCAGGAACGCCATTTGTCGAGTTTCTTTTCAAGTGATGAGATTGGTATTGAAAAAAAACCAACACCAAAAAAACAAACAAACAAAAAACGCTGAGAGATGAGGCCGGACGCTGCCCCGCAAAGTCCTCACCTGCGAGCCCACCGCCCAGGAACGGGGCTGGCTGCCACCCCCGCACGGTGTGCAGCTCAGAGTTAGCACGGAACATGATTTCAAATCATGAGCTCCTCAGACTGCAAGAAGAATAAACCCGTGCAAGGAGGGGACATGGAGAGACATGCACCAGGGCCGGAAGCCCGCAGAAAGACTGCAAGACCTTTTGTCACAGAAGAATCCGAGATGTTGGGTCTAACAAAAAGGTAAATGCCACAGAAACCAAAACTCAGACCCAGACACATACACACACATACACAGTTTACCTTGCTGCGCTGCGATCCTGTGACCTTAGGAAGGATGAGGACAGAAGCAAAACAGCAATAAACAAGTGCTCTGGAGACAGCCCGCAGAGCGCAAGCGGCTGCGCTTCAGAAAAACGCCATCTGCCGCTCACGGCGCATTCAAAGTTACCTCACAGTTTCTTATCGGTAAAGAGGGACTTGAGAACAGACTATGTACACATTAAAAAAGACTATGGTGCCCTGTAGAAAATTAACTTTAGAGCATTCCTCTCAGCCAGCAATCGGCATGGGTTATTCTCAAATTAGTCTGTTCTCGTATGTTTTAGACACTGACTTCGAGGCGGCAGAGAGGCTCGTGAGCATTGGCTTGTTCTGGAATGAGGCACCTCGCTATGTCCGGTCCTCGCCTACACTGTTTTGTGCGTCCACTGTAAGTAGACACTTACTGCTGGATCCTAATATATTTCCAGACTTCTAGCTCAAAGGCCACACATGTAAATCAATAGAAAAACAAAAAAAATAATCTACTTCCTTCCACTTTATTTTTTTGAAAATTCTAAAATCAACTGAAACTAAAAAAAAAAAAAAAAACCAAACAATAAATAAGGAGAATGGTAGTTAGAACTCCTAGTTCCTATCATGAAAAGCAAAAGTACAGCCTATGCAAAGAGGGGAAACAATATTCACTTTCCTTGTGGCTGGTTAACATTAAACAGTACGTCAAATTATGCAGATATTTAAAAGCTGAGAAGGTCTGAGGAAACGACTGTGAAACAGAAGGCGGTCCTGCCTCACGCCGGCGAGGCGCACGACGTGCCACCGCCTGCATATGTACAGGGATGAGTGGCCGGCCGGGGCAGAAGTCGCGAGAGGCCAAATCTTTCTGACTTCTTCAATTCAGGGGTTTAATTAAAACTGGATGCTGTGTTGCTCTCCAGTAAGTACTTTCCCCATGTGTCTGTTTGGAATTTCAGACCACAGCGTTCAGAGATGAGGACGAGCTGAACGTCTCGCCTCTGAGCTTCTCAGGAGCACTCATCCTGGACATATGGGTTCACGTGATTATTTAACTAGTCTACGTCCCTTGGTCTTAACGCCAGCAAATGTTGGGACTCAGGTTGTACCCCCAGCTCCTGACATGCAGTTCCCTCCACACAATAAGCTGCGAGAAGCATGAAGCAAGAAACGTAAATGTCAGTTATAAGCTGTGAAACAATGCTTCCGAGTCACAAAAGACAATTAGAAAGATCCATCTTACTTCAAAACTCTTCACTTCTTCCTCACCATCATCTTCTTCCTCGTCATGACAACTCTGATACATGAAAAAATGTAAAAAAGGACGACAGGATTAGAATATGTTGAGGCAGATAATCCAGAACTTAGTATAGAATTTCAAATCATTTGCACTAATTTATCAACACTGTTTAAATATATGTAATACATCAATTAAAAGAAACTTTTATTGTGCTTTTATAAAATTAAAACATTAAACTACCAATTTTATACATCTCATGGAGATATTTGTGAGGGCAATATCATATTACACATTCTACTTTTTCATGCATTTGCCTCGTTCAAACCAAATCACACGCTATAAACATCCGTTTTCTCTTTTTTATGAGGTCATCACAGTTCGCTAACACAGATACTTGCAATAACAATTAACATAGAAAACAGTGTCCATTAATTAAAGCAAATCTTGTAATCCCTTTTTTAGTTCATTTTTAAAAATTTGGTCCAAAGAAAGACAGTGAAAATATAACTGCTATTGATATTATGCTTTTACAGAAAAATGGTAAAACTGACTATTCTATTATTTTGAGTTAATTTTCCCGGAAATGAGATGGCCGTTGTGCCATGCAGGCACGTTATCTAATCCCGCCACCGAGATTCCCACAGCAGGCAGAGCTGCGCGGTGCTCAGCACCGCCAGGTCCCAGGGTTCGACACCCACCCCCCCGCCGCCCCGTCATTATCTTCATTCACTCCCCTCCCACCCAGGTCTTGTTTCCTCATATTTAAGGTGGAAATGGAAATAAGTCTTGAGAGGATCACATGATTTAATATACATAAATTCTCTGTCACTTAGGAACAAGTATCTGAAAAATAATCAGCTTTTAATAAATCTTAACTGCTGTTATTGTTGCGGCCCATAATTGGGAGCACCACATGACCAGAGGAAGCTGGTGGTGGGAGGGGCCCATCGCTCCTGAACGCCAGGTCACCCCAACCTTTCCAAGGCTTCCTTATGGTCGGCCAGCCCCGCCGAGCCCAAGAAGCACAGCGGGGCAAGTGGTTAAATACGTTCCAAATCAGAAAAGCGCTTTTCGTGCAGGGCTTCCCAGCACTCTGAGCGTGGAGATGAAGCTGGGAGGGGAGGCAGGGTACAGATGTGACAGACCCTAAAAGGTGCCTCGCATTCTTCCGTTCATTCAGCAGATATGGACTGAGTACCGATCCTTCCATGTGCGACGTGGACATGGTTTGCAAAAGAGAAAATAAAGGGGACACAGCCATGTGACAGTTTCACTGGTGGAACAGGTGTTTAATAGTATGTTTCACCAGAAAAGCAAAGGTTACTCGTTCAGAGTGCAGGACATTTGCCACTACGCGCTAATGTCAGCTTGAGTCCATGTCATCAGTCAGCCAGGAGTTTTGGAATAGGAATCCAGAAAGTTTCAGCAAAACCCATAGGGAAGGCACATCTGTGGCCCTCCACAGACACTGTCCCCTGGATGCTGGCTACGGAGCAACCAGGCTCATCTGCTCCAGGCTGCCCTCCACCTTTGCTAGCGATCAGGAGTGAAAAATGCGCGGCCGAATCGCTGACAAGTGTGTTTACTGTTTAAGCGAATGAGAACAGTAATATAAAATGTCTCTCAAGGACATAAAGTTTAACATTTTCTAAAGTACATTATCTGCTATATAAATGTCATTACTTTCAGAAACACTGGGGAGGAACCAGGTTTGAGATAAAGAATATATTCCAAAATGTGTCATTTCGAGCTATAATGATATGCTTTTAAGCTATAAAATTCACTTGATGTTTGCTTTTGTATAAAAAATGTAGAGCTCTAGTAGACAGATATTTTCTACAAAGAATTATATTGAAGTAAACTATTTTCAACTTTAAAAGAAAATCTTCCTAAAAAAATTTAGTGAGATTTGTTTCTGATAAGGCTAAAAACTGATTTTTTAAAAATATAAAACCTATTAAGCCTGATCTATTTGGCATATATGTATATCTGACAAAATCCATCAAACTCATAAGCTAATTTAAACCTCCAGCAACTATCTAATGTACTGGACAAAAACGCAAGACTCGGGATGCCGGTGTCCTGGTGGCGAGGCTGAGCGGGTGAGCGGGACAGAACATCGCACGTAAGTTACCATCAAGGTCCGAGCTTTTCTTGTGAACAGCTAAGTGAGGTTTGGGGAATTTCCCATAACATAACGTAATGTAAAATGACGTATTCTTTCCACATTATTAGACATAACTACATAACTAAATAAAATGAGGCTACTAACAGACCCATGGTAAGAGCATATCATGAATCCAGGCTATGATTAACCTGATTCTGCACTGCTATGCTTAGAAAAACAATTAACAGTGTCAATAAAAACCTGATTAAGATGTAAACGATGCCTTCAAAAAGTCCAGCAATGGTGCAGGAAGACATGAAGACGGAGTCTTCTGAACTGAGTGCAAGTTTCAAGACCCAAGGCAGAGACAATTACACGTAAATGCAAATGACTGCGGGTACACCCTGGGACGTGTGAAGGCCGAGGGGACGCTCAGACCCTGGGCGACAACGGCCCAGAGATGGCGTTCTAAGAAGTTCAGTACCAGTCTCCGAACTGGTACCGCAGAGGCACACGGGGGAAGCGCACCTGTCGAGCTCGCGGTCAACATAAACGGACAGGAGTATCTGACACCGGATGATGGAAATGAACTTCAAAAATATTTTGGCCTTGGACAATGGTATGACACTAATTAGAGAAATGATGTTAAATACTTAATTAAAAAGTACATCAGCTGTCAAAATACACATATGTGAGATAAAACTCAATAGAAATCATCGATGACATCAGGTCGACAGGTGAGCGGAAAAGGAAACAAATGTGATCTGGCTGCTAAAAAATGAATGAATTCTCACAATGTGGTGCAAATGTACAGGGTCCCAAGGCGGTATGAGCCAGGACAGAGTCCCAGCATGCATGCACGAGTGACTCCTCACGAGCACACTGAGATCAGTAGTATCTGGGTGGCACCCTGAGAGAGCACGGCGGAGTACTAGGAGCTGAGCCACAAAAGCCTGCCATTCCTGGACACATTTACCAACGCCAGAAACAGGGTTATTTAATCACGAAGGGGAAAACCTTGGGAGGAAGCGAGCCTCATCAAACATCTTGCTACCAAAAGAGATGAGATTCGGCTTTAGGACACAGCGAAACAAGTGAGGAGGCAGGTCCTGCTGCAGCAGCAGGAGGAGCTGTGGCCATCGGACAGCCGGCGTGCAGACCAGGGCTCTGCCCTTCGGGCCACTCGTGCGCAGCCTCTTGGACTGCAGAGGACGCCAGCCCAGGGCCCTGCGCAATCCCTCGCGCCAGCTCCCGCTCTCCTCGTCTCCTTATCGTTTCCTTATTTATTTTCATTAGAATCCACGGCCCGGTGACTCTGCCACTCTCACAGCGACACTGGCACAGAGCTTCCCCCTCAGTGACTAAGTCCCGCCTCCTCTGAGCTTGCACTGGTCTGCGAGCTGCGAGAGCCACACGGCAGGGAGACGGGCCCACCGCAGACTCGGACCCGGGCCTGGCGGTCCACACGCCTGCGTCCTCGTCCGGCCTCTGGCCGGTGCTCCAGGCCGGTTTCCACGACAGGGGAGCATCCTTCCAACGCCATCTTCCAAGCCAGTGTCTTCTAAACTGTGGGTTTCGACACATTAACTGGTCACATAATCTATTTAGTAATGACCTTAAACGTTTCTTAAATTTAAAGAGAATGGAAAATATCAAACTATACAGCTCACGGTAAGGGTATAATTTAATGAAATTTTCTCTTGAAGTATCTGTTTTTATGTTTCTTTATACACGCTGGCGAAGCGCCTTTCGTACTTCAGGTTATGGTTTAAAACAACGCGGAAAGCCCGCTGTTCCCCTCGGGCCCGGCCGCCCGCCCCGGCCCCTGCTCCCCCCGGCTCAGCACTTTGTAAGTGAGTCCCCTGCCCGCTCTGCTGCGTCCTTCTCACCAGGGCAGAAGGTTCAAATCTCTCTCTTGAAAAAACTAAACAAACAGCAAAAGAGCAAAATAACATTCTTCGACCTCCCCGTCCCACCTCGGGGCGCGCCGCCTTCCGTCTCGCCCCTTCTCGGTCACGTCTCTGCCGCACCTCCTCTCTCGTCACTCTCTGCTCACTTCCCTACGACCCGACGCTTGTGCCGATGGCCCCGCAGACCACGGTCACATGGCGAACGTGCAGTCGCTCCTCACCGGGCCACCCCTCCGACCACACGCCTGCTCCCCCGAGCGCCACGTGCACACACGCCAGGAGTCGCCGCTGGTGCGCGGGCTCCTTTCCTTCGCTCCGTCTCTTTGCCGCCGCGTCCTCAGAGGCTCGGGCCCAGGCCGTCTCCTCTCACGCTGCCCTCTCTGCCCGGGCGAGGCCCCCGCGCCCAGGGCTACCATCGCCTCGTCACCCCGGTCTGTGCCAGCCTCCCCTGCGATGCCACATGGCTGATGTGAGCGTCCTATCACATTTGTGACACCTCCACTTAGCTGTCTCACAGCCGCCTTCAACTAAACCGTCCAAAACTCAATCTGTCCCCCCCCATCCTCTCCCTTCCAGGCCTGCGATGCTGCTTGTGCCCCGAGCTCGGCACGCGGCCCTGCCGCCTGCCCAGCTGCCCGATCCCGACGCCTCGGAGATCCCCGACTCCTCTGAAGACTCGCCCCCTCGCCCACCCTCCCGCTGCGAGCGCAACACAGTCAGCACCAGCTGTTACCACTCTGCGTGGTCAACTCATCGCACACCAGTCAAGGGTTTTCTTAACCTTAGAACAAGCCGACCTCGCCAGTGTGCTACATGATCTGTTCCCAGTTCTAATAGTTCCGCCACCATTAAACTTATCAGAGTTCTTTGCGATCATTTGTTTAAATTTTGTCTTCTCCATCAGAAGGTAAACTCGAAGAAGGCAGGGGGTATGCCTTCCTTCCTTATTCACCATGTTGTCTCGGTACCTTGATGTCCAGGGAGAATGTGTTGGATAAATGGATGTGTGGAAGGTTTGTGAGCCGCACAAACAAGATGTCAGGAGGGAACAATGGTTACCTGTCAGGGAAGTGAGGACAGATTCGTGCCATAGTGGAATGCTGAGGTGGATGCCTTAGGTGTCTAACGTTTAACAGTACTTCATTTTAAGCCAGAAATACATATATTCTTTGTCAGATGAAAATGATTTCCCTTTTTTAAAATTAAACATTAAAATCAAAACTGTTACTTATTTACCTTTGCCATAATATCTGCATAAGCCATGTATAAAAAATCTTCCTCCAGTTTGCTATGGAAAATAAGAAAAAAACATTGTTTTTAAGCAGAAGGCTAATCAAATGCGAAATCACCATCAATATATGAAATAACCTTTATTTTTCAACAACTACATCTTTCAAAAGGAAATAAACACAAAAATTAGGCGCAGTAATCAAAGCATCGTAGAAGCAGAAAGTAAAGCGCTTGGGCGTCCTCAGAGCTGCCACCTCACCTGCCCAAAGCCGCCCTCGGGCCCACAAGACAAATGGAATGCTCTACTGATTTACACACAAATGCAATGGCTTTAATTCTCTTGAAACTATAAAAGTTGAAATAAGCAAGTTTAAATGAGCTAGGGACTTCTGACAGAAGTGATACCTGACATGGATGGAAAGACTCCCTGAATTATTATGCTATAAAATCATAATAATTCTTAACATAAGGGAAGTTTAAATATGCTTATAAGTATGGAAACCATTAATTCATGAAAAAAGGTTTCCATCAAAAAGTACCTAATATTTGCAAAGTTATTTTAGTAATTTTAAACTTCAGCCACCAGAAAAATTCACTGAAGAGAAATACCTCATTACCTTTCAATGCCAGAGAGTCGCCCTGTGCTTAGGGACGAGATGATTTTGTTAGTTAGGAAATAATGAGAGAAGAGAGAGTCGTGAGCGGATCTGGGTCGCGCTGGCTGAGAGGGAGAACGAGCATATCGTGCCATGTGCACAGGCCAGGAACTCCTCAGGGCTGAGAAGGCCTGTGAGTGCGGACTGATAATCAAACGATGTCCCAGCTCCCGCAGAGAAGGCAGGTGGCCCTGGGCAAAGCAGCCCTCTGTCACTGGTGGAAAGCAGCTGTGGGTCCTACAACCTCTGGCCCATCTCACCAGGAGCCGTCCACTCGGCCCCAGCACGCTCCTTACTTAACTCCACAGCACTGTGGCCTTCGCGACTTTGGTGAATGCATATGAAAAACACTGCAGTAGCCACGGAAAATAGCGAATGCCCTTCAAACAGGCCTCAAAGAAGCTTCCTGTTGAGATGACGGCTTATCCATCTCCCAAAGCCCTCCTCAGACCCACTGCGAATGGCGACACGACCCGCCCAGGACACTCCGGGCAGACTGTGTCTCTACACATTTTTGGAACTGGAATTTTCTTTGAGCTCTTTTATTTTCTAAGGACTGTTTGTGATCAAGAGAAAATCACTTGATAAGACGACTCAGAATTGACTAAGTCAGCTAACTGTAAGGCTGTTAAGAAAAACAAGAGCAGACGGTAAAGCCTGAATGTCGGGGAATGCGGCCCCCTGTGCCGACGAGTCGTATCCCCGAGACTCCTTCTCCTGACGAGAACGAGGGGACACGGACACAGACACGCGACCCCCGCACATGGGCTCCGCTATCTGCCGTCCCCAGGCCCCACGCGAGCCCTCCCAGCGGTACCATTTCTCCGTCAGGGCCGTCCGGCTGAACAGCAGGATCAGCTGGTGCAGAGGGTCGACTCTCCTGGCGCCGTCCTCGTCCTCTGCGGGCTCCGCTCCAGGCTTCTGCCAAAGTCAAGTGCATAAAACCCCACATTTCAACGAAACGTTCGCCCAAAGCCCGGAGCGATGCGAGGGTTAGAACCAGTGATCAGCTCTCTTCTCCAGCTGTGACAGAGTGTGTGTGAGCTGTCGTTTGTGTTTGTGTGCAAATGTGTTTGCTATGTGGTTGTGTATGAGTGGGTATGCCCATGTGTATGCTGTGTATGTGCGTGTGAGTCTGTGTGAGTGCGTGTGAGTCTGTGTGAGTGCGTGTATGTCTGTGTTACCAACGCAAAGCTACACAGCTTTAAAAAGGTATTAATTGGACCACAAACACTACTGGGCAAGGATGACTTCCATCATTTACCAGTTCCGAATGCTATTCCTATAAACAGATTTGTAACTATCTAAAAGTGTATTTGCTGCACAGGTTTCAGCTTTAGGGAGGGCTCAGTTGACAAAGATTTGCAATAAAATGCTAAGTCACTCCAACCACAAAAATTTCATTCCCACAGCGGTTCAAACTGATTATCAAATGAAACATTTTCTTTCCCTACACGATAATATGCAAAGAATGGTGAATGAGTTAATGCTTGAATCACTTACACATATTTTTTTCATTTTTGGTTACTTTTAAGACTTAAAAAAATCAATTTGTACTATTAGATAGCACTTTCACTATGAGGAAAATTAAGCATTTTTAATATGGAAATTTTAATATGGAAATCCACTTTTTGCTGAATGACAATGACTCTTGTAGCTTCACTGCCTTACTCATTCAGACTGGTTTTTCTCTCCACATAACAGATGCTCCCTCCTGGTTTTCAGGTTTACGTTGCAGGAACTGCATGAATTTCTACATCTGATATTCTACAGGTTGCGATGGTTATAAAACTAGTTGAGTTCATTTAAAATAATGGGGAAATCAGGATGAAGCTTTCATGAACTGAATTAGTTTATCCATTATATTCCCTGGTAATCTATGAGTTAAAAAAAAATAACTTTTAGACCAGCGGCCTTTAACCTGGGGATCATGAAGCCCCTACCGAGTCTGCAAACGCCCGCGGAACAGCAAGCTTGTGTTTTCCTGACACGCTGACTCCCGCCAGTTTTCAACAGGCCCGGGGCGTGAAGGGTGAGGGCACAGCCTCCCCCGCACCCCCACCCCCTCCGTGTGCGCCCTCGCAGCTGCGGGGGTGCGGCTGGGGGGGTGGAGTGTGGGGGGTGGGGAGGGCGTGGTGCTGCCGGCCTCCCGCCCTGCTCCTGCCTGGTCTACCATCCCTGCTCTGTGTATTTTTAAAAACCGCTACTTTTCACTTGCTTTTGTTAACCTACAACTTATTTTCGGTGAATAGCTCCTTTATGGTTCAGCTTCTATCCTTGTTCTGAGCTGTTTAAAGGTGCTTCGAGGATGAATTCAGAAGAATAACAAAGGTTTAGTTAATAAGAAACTTGTATAATTCATCTTAAATTCCGAATCGTTTGGTGTTGGGATCTCTCTGAAATGAGGAGAGGGACTTCGGCCCTAAATGCCGAATGCGGTGACAATCGAGAATAGAGTTTTCTGAGACGGACACAGGGCAGCAACATTTCTCGTCAATGTTGCGTGAAAACTGCTCACACCGTTAAACCACCAAACCCAAACCCTCCTACATCTTATAAGCCCATTCAAAACGTACTGCTAAATCTTCTATCAGTTTATCTTCAAAGTAATGTTCTTCTGTTTCAATCCAGGACTTTTCATATCCCTGAAGAAAGAGATTAACAGCCCGATGCCTGGAAGATAAGCACAATTACAAAGTGGTGTTTTTTTTAAGAAGTCAAAAAGGCATTCAGGAGTGCTCGTCACTGGATTTCTGTGCACTAAAAATAACATAGAAAAAAGCTTCCTACTTTTGGTCGGACAGGCAGTCGTTGTAGTGGATTAGGCAAGGGTTCTCAATCATGCAAGGCTTCTCAGTCTAAATCCTGGACTTAAGTCCTAGCTCAGACATTTCTAAGCTTTGTAACACTGGTCAAGTTATCTAACTTTGCCAACTTTCGTTTTTCACATTTATAAACTAGGGTAACTTCATATACACTTCAGTTTTATGAGACTTAAAATGGAATAATAAATACAAAGCACTCAATGGAAGCTGCTGTGACAGTGGCTCCGGGTAAACAGTGTCGCAACCGAGGAATGACTCGGTGTTGGCATCAGGTATCGGCCCTGAGGATCACAGGGCAGAAGGTATCGAGTGAACCGCGTGGAAGTATGCACCCAAAGATCAAATCCTGCAATCCTGATGACAAACGGGCTGCCTGTGCAATAAAGGACCAGTGAAGCCCAGAAGATCAGTAAACTCCTCGTGAAGTTGATGAGAGATGTGAATACGATCCCAGGACAAGAAAAAGTCAGAGATCTAAGAAAGCATGAAGTTACAGGACTCAGAGATAGGACGTGCTAAAATGGCACAGTGCCAGAGTAGGATGAAGAGCTTAACGACACCAAAGGCCGGCTCAGGGGTCCTACGACAAACGGCCAGGTTGGTGGAGGGTCCTGGCGCCCGGGGCGAGGGCCGGACAGCACAGCTGAAACCGCCCTGAATCGCGCGTGGTGGAGGCTGGACCGCGCTAGCCCATCGGACTCGCCGGAGTGGCTTTTGGACAACACACATGCTAAGCCCTTCCGGAAATCCCAGTTCGACAGGCCGAGGCTGGGCTAGGCCTTGGACGTGTCAGCACATTTCCTGAAAGTGCCAGGTTTGAGAACCACCGGGAGGAGGGACACGACTCTGGAGATGCTGCTCCAGAGAGAGGAACGGCAGACGCTGTGACGTCGTCGAAACCGGCTCAGAATCTGCAGCCGTCGAGCTGATGCGAAGCGATGAGCCAGTGAGCTGCAGACGGGGCCGCGGCCGGAAGGGTGGTCACGCGGGTCAGTCCGAAGGGATCTCGTGCGACCCGAGCATGGCCAGGCCACCGGAGGAGCACCAAGCACACCGACTCGAGGCCGACGTTCCGTCTGGCTCAACAGTGACACCAATCAAGCCAGAGAATTTAGAAAGAGCACACGGGTCAAAGGGGGCATCCGCGTGTGTTAGACTCCGTGTGACGAGATGGCGAGTGAGCCAGTGGTCTTGGCGGAGGGGAAAAGTGTGGCATTTTGTCTGTTTTGGCTTTTTACTCATTGCCTTATATCATTCGCTCATTCCAGTGCTTACTGGACATCGGCGATCTAGGTGCTAAGGATAAAAAACTGAACAGGACTCTGAAAGGTCACAGAGCAAAGCGGGGAGAGGAGCAGCCGAGGCTGCAGGTCGCCGCGCCTGGAGGCGTGCAGGCCACGTGAGGGCCGAGGGGTGGGGGACTCGGCGCGCGCAGACGCTCCAGAAAGGGACCTCGCGGTGCCGAGTCCCGTTCACAGCCATGCGATGAGGTCACTCGCATGGAGCTCAGAGAGGGAAAGGCTGACACGGTGGCCTGGCCGCTGGTGACATGAGCGCAGGCTGCGTCTCCTCAAACACGCCTGCCTGCTCCGCCGCCACCAGACGGTCCCGCCACCGCCGGGCGTATCCCCCGTTCCCAGAGGCAGCTCCAAGGCAGCTCCTTCCTCAAAGGCACAAACAACTGACATTTACTGCGCCAAGCTCAGTCCTACACTGTCTGCATATCCTGATCCCGTAAGTGATCTGAACAATTTTACGATGTAAATCTGATCACGGTACAGAGAGGAAAGTACAACGAAGTCACGTAAGGAATTGACGGATGTCACACAGCCACGAGCTGCGATGCCAGGGTCCCCAAGGCAGTGCGACGTCAAAGCACGAGCTGCGCGTCACTCCACCTGCCTCACGTCTGTGAGCGGCTCTTGCTCCGGACTTAAACGCCACTGAGCCAGCGCAGCACAGACCACGGTTCTCTGGGAAGACCCGACAAAGTCAAAGTCCTGTTACATGGAAGAGCCAACACCCCTTCCCTCCTTCTCTCGGGCCGTCCATGCACGTTAAGGCAGATGTTAGACTCCCGGCACTCGCCAAGGAAAAACATCACTTTAACCTATTACAGACATTAAAAACAGTTCTGACCTTGGCAGATTATACAACGGAGCCATGCGGAAGCAGGCCACCACGGCCCTCTTCCTCTGCTTGGAGAGCAGCTTGTGCCAGACGGCCTTTTTGGACCTCTGCGGATGCTCCACCTGAGGAAGGAACGCACGAGGGAACAGTGAAGCCCACGCCATCCTCAACGCGCGAGAGCGAGGAGCTGTGCCTTTCAGGTAAAAGCGTTTGAACTTTGAGTTTCAAAATTACCTTAAAATTATGGAAAAGACAACGTCCTAAAAGTTACCCAATGCTAAAACTGAAATAGTTTCAAATGCTACATATCTTAGTAAAAATATATTATTTTCCAATACTGTATACTTCAGAAACTATGTCATCTCTGAAATCGAAGGAATATTAAAACCATTCTATAAAAAAAATTTTGCTCCCTTCTTAGTTCTAGAACATTTTCTGCCTATGCAAAAATTTATTTTTATTTATGTATCCATTTCGACTAATTTTATTATAAGAGTTATAGCAATAAACATACACAGAGGCAGTTAAAGAAAATTCTAATAAAAATTCTACTGTTCCTTAATATAACAGGACGGAGAGAAGATGACCAGGGTTCACGAACACATTACTAAGAGTGAGTAAAAGGATTTAACTCTGGGGAAATGTTAAAATGTATAATATAAGTATTTGGTTAGATAGGGACACACGAGAATTTAAAAGCTATAGTAAATGATGCCAGCAAGCTATTTATTTAGCTAATGATGTCTGAAACTCCAGGAGGAAAAATTGATTAATTGTTAAGTATTAGAGGAAAAAAGCCCAAACGTGTAATTCTACACTAATTAGCAATCTCCACACAATTGAACACTACTTCCCAGGCTGTAATATCTCCAGCGCGTACATGTAGATCTCTGGAAGAAATAAAAATGTTACGTTAGCTAAAAAAGTAAAACTAGATTTATCATCCTTCGCAACAAAGGGTCGTGGACGTGCTGCTGCCTGGAGGAGCCGCCACAAGCGTCGGGGCCACAGTGGCTTAAAGAGTTCATCACGGCGACTCGGCCGGCTCGAACCAGCGCTTGCTTCTGTGGCCCTCTTCCCACCAGGGGACCAACAGACACTTTTTGACATTATCCACCCTCACTTTTCTTCTCGGTGACTGTGCTGAATGAAATAAAGCATTGTTGAGAGTTGTCATCACAGGCGAAAACAGAATCCAGGCCAGGCCAGTACTGTCCAATGAGACGTGACACATTTCGATTTAAAGATCCATTCTGAGAACCGGGACTGGAAACAGCAGAATTCTGATTGACATGAGTGACAGCTGACAAACACAGATGCTTGGGCATGAAGATGCCCGGCTGTGAACTTGGAGGAGGCCTCTGCCGCCGTGAAGCTTACGAGGGGGCAGAGAACCTTGTTACACGAGGAAATACCTTAAGCAGTGACTTTCCTATAAATCAAGCACACAGTTAACGGGTAAGCTTTGTGACTCAAAGGCGAACATCAACACATTTCCCGTAACTGTGTGAGCACCTGGACACATGGTGTGTTGGCTTGGCCAGATTTTCTGTACATTAGGGAATCCCAAGGAGACAGCTTACTCCCCTGAGGAAAATTACCAGGTGCGCAGTGCAAAATATGGATTCGCAAAGGTCACTGGTACTTGAGCCAAGTATTTAAATTGATAAATTTAGCCAAAGGTCACTGATGAATTGAACCAAGTATTTCCTGAGCACCAACTGTGTTTGCATTGAGTTAAGCGAGTGGAAATGTCTTTCGCAAATCATTCTATGACTCAGTTATAAGTTCACATTAGAACCGAGGTATTAAAGGCGTGAATGAGACACAAACATACCTCCCACTCTTTTCTATTCGTTGATAATTAATAATGTCTTTTTACGCATATCCTTAATTTGAACATTTGGCCTTAACTAAAACCTGACCCCTGACCTTCTCCTAGATAACCTCTACTCCTCCTTTGAGGTTCACACGGGGGTCCCCCACTTCACAGCCAGGCTGAGTCTGGGCCGCTTTGTCCTCGCCCAGCTATCCCGCTGTGTCTGTCATGTCTCCAGGCAGTGGCACTTTCCTATTTTGACGCCGTCTGTGTCCTCGCCCTCGAGTGACCGGGGTGAAGGGGACCGTTTTCCCTCAGCCATCTGCTGAGTACGGTGCTGCCCTGCAGTAGGGCACGGCTGCCCAGTGGGATGAGCCAGCTGCTCACATAGGGCATCACCCATTATGACTGGCTATACTTATGAGTATAGAATAAATGAATATAATAAAATATAATCAGATTTCAATAAGCTTCGATTAATATATCTAAAAGTCATTGAAGCAAATCCAGATACGGTGATTGTGCCAGAAATAGTTCTGTGGTAGCCATTTAATTAACATTTAATTATCTTTTTAAATATCTATATAATTCTAGAAACGCAACTCTATGACTCTTATCACTTAAAATTTCATTAACTCAAATCTTGTCATCTGCTGATTGATAACAATTTGCATTTATTTACTATTTCATGAAAATATTAAGGAAATAGAGAAATGTTAAGTTCCTTATATTATATCACTAATATTATGGTGTTATATAATGTCGAGATATATTGGTAGCCGTCTGGTTTGAGTATCTTAGTTGCATCTCATCAAGTGCAATGATAAATTACACGGCATTGGTTTTATTTAAATGGGCAGGACCGGGATGGAAGATCACCAGATCGTATAAAATGGGAATCAAAGGAAAGTGCTGATTATTGCTATGCCAATACGTTCTGCAGAACATTTAGGCCTCAGAGGTCCTGAGATGACACAGAGCATTTTACCATTTAACGTTCTGTGTCAAAGAGCCGACCTGCCATGTCAGGTGGGCACTGTCGTGGTGGGTCACACCGCTGGGTCACACCGAGTCACCTGTGATACTGGGCTGACTGGACCTTGTGAGAAATACAGACGACATCTGCGTGTTGCAGATCTTTTACCTGAGACAGAAGATCTCTTATCAAAAATACGGCCTACTGACTGATACTATTTCAAACGTTCTTGGTTTGGGAATTCTTGAACAAAGGTAATGAATAAGAAAATCACACATGCAGTGAGATTTTGTGGTTTAAAATGGGATGCAACTGAAAAATTATATAAAAACAATATTTTCACATGGTTTTAATATGAATGCATTGCTCTTCTCTAAAGGCAATTTATTGCTGATCTTGGAGAAAATTAGCTCAAAAATATTCTAACAAAAAGAAAGGGGTCAAGTGACAAAAAAATTTGGATATTAAACCGATGAGAGGTAGTTTCTCAAACATGTTATCATGAGCAGTAATAAAAAATGATACAAGCATAAAACCTCTGAAATCAGGTTGTAACTCCTGAAATTTCTGCTAGGACATAAAAATAATAAGTATATGATGCTAATTATCTGTATACTTTTAGAAATATTTTGAAAAAGATAACAAAGGCCTTAATCTTTCAAAACACATTATATATTGCTGCAAAAATTATAAGCTAGGAAATTGTGCTTATTAGGTACTAAGCATTCCTTAGTCATATATTTTTTTGTAATGACCATGCTGAATATATAGATTTTGAATCATAGTTAACAAATTAACAAGCACACTCTTTTTGAAATATTTTTACACAGTTAAGGCAAACGGGATTTAATCAACACAAAATCTAACCTGTTCAAGATGGAAAAGCACATTTGCTATGTCCAGCACTCTTTCTACTGTCTTCTCGGGATCCGAACTGTCTTCAGTCCTGTTCGGCAAGTCTTTGTAAAGAGCCATCTGCCATCTGATGGCAGGGTCCTCCAACTGCAGAACAAAGAAGGTTCAAAAACACAAGTTATGAGGTGAAGAGGGGAGGGCCGGCTGTGGACTGAGCACAGCACAGCATCGAAATGGGCAGAGATCAGGACAGAGCGGGACCCCGTACTCGAGTCTCCTGGGGCCCTGGCCACATCCTGGGATCATGGTCTCCCCAGATACCCTGTGTAGCACAGACTCTTCACTTGAGGTTCGGCTGGAGGCTTTATGTACGTCTTTTTTGCCGTCTGAAAAGAGATCGTGGTCTAACAGGAATTAACCTCCTACTCAATGTATGAGTGTGCATTAAAGCACACATGAAAATTGCTCTAAATAAATACGTGTGCATTGTCAATTTTGCAAAGACATCTCTTGCCTATGTCCTGTTCTATTCCGAAGTGCTAGAAGAATAAAGTGGTCTGGATCTTCGGGAGGCACATCATACCGCACTCACTGCTTCTTAGCATTTGGATGTTTTTGAAATTAAAAACGATTCCCCAGAAGGGACACAGAATAGGAGCAAACAGGCCGAGACAAATATGATAAATTGCTGGACTTCTTACATTACGTAACAGGTTCTGTAAACAAATGAATAATTTATCCTCCAGTATGAAACAGTCTGTAAATAACAGTACACACTTACTGGACTGAAAAACTACTTCTGACCATTTTTTTTGCCCACCGTTAAAAAGCAGGTGTTACCTTGGTTTCCATGCATGTTTTCTTCTAATTGTACATTTGCTTCTCTAGGTAAGTTCAGTTATTCCTAATAAAGCAATTCTTAATATTGTCTGTGTACTAATGACTCTGAAACACAGTGCATGCAGGTAATGTCTGAGCACACATAAAATTTCAAAGTCTTATAGACATCTGTCTCCATGTCCCAGAGGTCTTCAAATTCAGTTTATAGGAAGGAAAGTTCCAACCTTTATTTCAATTGATGACATATTTTTTGAATCTCTGATTATCTACTGCTACCTTAGTCTTAAATACAAAAAAATTTGTAAGTTGGATAATGACTAAAACAATATACTTTCACTATCTTAATTGCTACAGTGACATTATTTGGAGTACTGTTCTGACGAGAGATGAATGTACAGCACTAATCATGCTTCGGCCGACGTGTGGCTTACCTTGCCCTGTAAGTGAATGTTACTGCGGATGATGTCGCGTACTTCTTCCTCAGTGTCTTTCTGTCAAGAAATAAATGTTACCTAAAAGAAGACTTATAAGTATCACCTGTTACAAGTCAATAGAAATAACGCAGACCTCCTTCAAAACAGTGTATTTCCGAACAAACCTCTTTATAGGATTTAAACGCATGCCATGAGTTTGGGACGGGGGTCTCTTTCGGATAATTTCTTGTTGCTGCTGTGACTTGAACCAAGACGACCACCTACCTAACGCCACAATAAGTGCATCAGCCTCCACAGGACAGAGTTCCCAGCTCACAACAGGGAGTGGAGGCATCTTGCCTTCAGTTCAAATAAAAATAGGACCCCAGTGTCCCCCCAAGTCTCCACAAAGCAGTTCAAGCCCTTAAAACTGGCCCCCCGTCATCCAGTAACAAGGAGCACACCCTAAGAACCAAATACTAGACAACCACCCACAGAACTGCATCCACCAGCCCTCTGGGCAGTCTCCCCCCTCCCACGTATGGGGGTGCTGCGGAATACGTGGGAGAGGAAGACTATGTCCTCCAATCTACACAAACATACATAGTAATTCCGATGTACTTTTGAAAAACTGCATCATCATCTGCAAAGCCATGAAGGTACAAGACCGATGCCATAAAGAAATCGTGAGAACTTAAATCTGGATGCCTGCGAAGAGCCGCTGATTTAGAAGTCAACATTGCATCTGGCCACAATCAGCACATTACTCTTCCAGTGCTGAAAAATCACTCTCCATAAATATGAATATAGCGCTCATCACAAATTTTATGGACTCCATGTGCAACCCATCTTTTCACTACCAGCGGCCTTTGGTATCTTTTCCATGTGGTTCCTGAATGTGCCAAGGGCGATTAACTTAATTTGGAAACAAAAGCAGCCTCCAACCACACCCTGCGTCTTTGCCATCCGCTATCGTCTATCTGGGCCCAGGCCCTGCAGAGCCCCGTGAAGCGTAAGGAGGGTCTAAGGAGGAGACCCCCTGCAGAGCAGCAGGGGGGGACCGGGCTGGTGACAGGGGCAGACCCCAAGCTCCTGCCCCCCCCCGCAGGCACTCACCATGCTGAGCCGGCTCTTGGCCAGCGCGATGAGCTCCTGGTCGCCCGGGGCGCAGATGTTGAGGCCGATGGGCAGCAGCCGCTTCAGAGCCGCCACGATGAGGGACGTCTGCATGGAGTAGCGGTCTCCCTTGCGCTTCATCTTCTTCCGCTCCTGGTCAGACACCGCCGCCTGTGGGGCCAAGACGGGGTTCGGGATCTGCGACCGCCTCCTCCCAGACCCGCCAGCCTTTCCTACGTGGCTGAGGTTTATCCTCCGCATTCTCTGCAGGTCCCTATTTTTGAAGATCCTACTGTGTGTACTTTTTCGATTTCCTGCCTAGCGTCACTGCTAACCTGAAGTCTTATTCTCTGATTCCCATGTGGATTTCTATCTAATTCTAGAAGGAAAATGCACATTGTAATTCTAGAGAAGCATATGGATATATGAAAACCCTGTGATAACTTCAGATATTGTATATTTTATAATTTTCAATGTTAAAAGGAAAAATAATTAAGTGGTGTATTTGTTTTGATAAACGCCTGCTTTGCAGCACTCACACGGATGGATACACACACACACACACACACACACACACAGCATATATAAAACTACTATAAAATACATTTGCCTTTTATACTCGCTGCAGACTTGTCTCCCAGAGCCTTAATCCTCATCTAGCGGAAACAGAGATAATATTCTAATCGGTGTCATGTAAATATTTGGGATCAGCTCTGGATGACCTGTTTACAGTGGAGCACGGCCATGCCACTAGTGATTTCACTGAAGATTATGCTTGAGCCACAGAGTCACCGCAAATGACAGTCTAATTTCCACTAGCAGTGAGCATTCTCACTACCTGTGTTAGAACATACTTGTATGTTCCAATGTCAAAATTAAAATAATTGTCCCATATCCACTTCTTTGTGCATATTCAGTTTCTTTGTAGTAATAATTCAAACACTGAAGATATTTTCATGATCCTAACATATTGTAATAGTTTGCAGCTACTGAAAAAAAAAAAAAAAAAAACAGAACAGGATTTAATATACAAATGACCTGTTTTCCCCAAAATACATCACATGATGTTGGAAGAAATTTTCATATAGTAAAAGTACTGAAACAATTGTGTCCCTATATAGTAATGGTAGCTCCATATGTTATGTTAATTACATAATATACTAAAGTGTATCATTATATGTGTAGTATATATTGATAGATTATATCAAACCTATAATATTTAAACCATAGCAATAAAAATCATATTCACTTTCCAAAGAGATGTACTTATTGCATGGGTCCCACTTTTATCTGTATCAATTTGTAAGAGATCATTTTCAGGAAGTTTAGAAGAGTAAGCATGTGAATAATTATTTGTACTATTAAATTGATTAACCCATAAAATAATGAATCAGGGGTTTTTAAATGAGCTCTTTGCCATGAAAGGAAAGGCAACCTCTAGTGATAAACAGAATCAGCCAAATGAGGAACCGCCATCCTAAAAATTAAACAAATTGATACAAATTATTCAAACATGTTTCTGTTTAAAACCGGTAATTGAGTTTCAGCAAAACAGTATCACCCAACATATTAAAGTCTAAATTTTACTGGGCTGGAGTTGTCTTTGATTTTAACTTATAAAGTTTCTTTGGTTTATGGTTATATAAACAAAAAGAGCTTACACTGGTTTAGTATTTATAAATGTTTAAGTGATCTTAAACATTTGTCAACACTAATGGCAACTGTCAATTGCTCAGTTTTGAGAACTAGATTCATTCCCACTGATGCTCAAGCAGCAATCTTGCTTTCTCTGCCATGGAAACTGATAAACTGGCAAGAGAAGTTAATGATTCTCTGAACATTGGCAGTGATGCAGTCCACCGCTAGTATGAAGAAATTAAATCCACAAGTAATCAAACAGGCTCATGTACATCAGTGATGACTGGGTTTTTGTTTGTTTGGTGCCTGCCTTGTTCTTTGCTGTAGATGCAGAAGCAAGCACTGGGCCTTGCCCATAGGAATCGCTTGATAATTTGTGCAGCACTGCTAAAGCTTTTGAATTTGCATGATGTTTCATTTTAAACATTCTCCAACGAATATTCAAGTCGGGTGTGAACATGCAATAATGTGGTCAATATGTTGGCATGTTTAAGGAGGGCAGTAGCTTATACACTGTCCCTCTCTTAATCCAATCTAATTCAGGGGTCTCGGGGAGGGCAGGTCGTCTGCCGCTGCGATGCCTCAGGTGCATGCTTAGGGTCTTGTCACAGAGGTCCCTGACGCTGCATGTCTGCGCTCTCAGCTCTATTCATGTCGGCTTCAGGTATGAGACCAGGACCACCTTCTGCTATCCATTCCTGGTGACAGCTTTGGGGGTGGAGTTACTGATGCCTGACCACACCCCACTTCCAGTCCCTCAAGCCATCTGTGGTCAGCAGAGCACCTCACTGATTCTGATAAAACTGCAGGTAAGATGCTGCACATGAAAACCACAATGAGATATCACCTCACACCTGTTGGAATGGCTATCATCACCAAATCAAAACACGAGTGCTGGAGAGGATGCAGAAAGAAAAGGAGCCCTCGCATACCGTTGGCTTCTCAAAAAACTAAAAGTAGATCTGCCTTTTGACCGAGTAATTGCACTTCTGGGTATCTGCCCAAAGAAAACCAAAACACCAGTCAGTAAAGATGTGCCCTCGCCACGTTCACGGCAGTGCTATCTCCCACAGCCAACATGTGCCCATCACCAGACGACCAGATAAATAAGTTATATTCATGCATACACTGGAATATTACTCAGCCATAAAAAATGAAATCCTACCATTTGCAACGATGTGGATGGACCTAGAGGCTACTATGCTGACTGAAATAAGTCAGAGAAAGATGAATACCACATGATTTCACTTATACACAAAATCTAAGGAAGAAAAAGAACAAACTAATCGAAAACAGACTCACAGATACAGAGGACAATCTGGTGACTGCCAGAAGGGAGAGGAATTCAGGGGGCTGGGAGCAAGGGGTGGAGGGTCAAAGCAGCACAAATTAGTAGTTGACAGATGGTCACGGGGGTGGGGAGCACGGTACAGGGAGTGCAGTCAGCAGTAATGTAATGGCTGGGTGCAGAGCCAGAGGGGAGATAGAGTAACTAGGGGATCGCTTCATAGACTATATAAATGTCTAACAATATACTATGTACTTGAAACTAGTAATAAAACTATATGTTCATTCAATAAAAAAAGATGCTGCTATGACCAACGTGATACATTTAGTTCCTTATTTAGTGGTAATTCAAAGCGTAAAGGCATGGATTTTAAAGAAAGTTCCTCCACTCTCCAGCACGTGTGCAGAGAAAACAAAGCCTAGAGCCATACTTCCCACTTCCCACATGGGAACCACGTGGGTCTCGAACGATGCGGCAGACTCCCCAGAGGCCGACACAGCCGGCACACGCAACGGCACGAGTGTTCGCTCTTGGTGAATACGGGGCCCCCTCACCTGTGGTTTCATTTTGTGTGGTTTAAGTGACCCACAGACAGGCATGGTCCAAAATAGTAAATGGAAAATGCCAGAAATAAACAATTCAAAAGGTATTTGAGAAAGGAGACCACGGAATAACTTTTATTACAGCATATTGTTATAATTGTTCTATTTTATTATTAATTTCACTGTTAATCTCTTACCATACCTAATTTATAAACTGAACTTTCTATCTACGTACGTACAGGAGAACACAGCACGTGCACAGAGAGCGGCACCGTCCGCGGTTTCGGGGGTCACTGGGGGTCCTGGAGCGACCTCTGCGTATCGGGGGCTGCAGTACATGACTCCGGCTAGCTACGTGCAGACTGTGTGCCACGTATATTCTGGGACTCTGTGGGGCTGTGTGAGTGTGAGTGTGAGTATGTGCGTCTGAGTCTGAATGTGTAAGTGTGAGTGTGTGTGTTTAGTCTGCGTGTGTATGTGTGAGTGTGAAAGTAAATGCTGCACGTGTGTGAGTTGGAATGTTTAGTGTGTGAGTGTGAATGTGTGTGTATGTGAGTGTGAGTATTTAGTGTGTGTTGAGTGTGAGTGGGAAAGTGAATGTTGCATATGTGTGAGTTTGAGTGTTTAGTGAGTATGAGCGTGTGAGTGTTCAGTGTTAGCATGAGTAAGTGAATGTGTGTGAGTTTGTGTGTGAGTTGTGTGAGTATGAATATGTGAGTGTATGTACATTTAGTGTGTGGTGAGGGTGAGTGTGAGTGTAAGTATGTGTGAGTGGGAAAGTGAATGTATGTGTGTGTTTGTTTAGTGAGTGTGAGCATGTGTTTAGTGTTAGTATGAGTGTGTTAGTGTGTGTGTTTAGTGATTGTATGTGTGTGTTAGTATTAGTATGAGTGTAATTGTCAGTGTGTAGTGTGACTATGAGTGTGTGTGAATGTGCTGTTGCGTGTGAGTTGTGTAAGTGTGAGTGTTTAGAGTAAGTATGAGTGAGTGTGTGTCTGAGTGTGCGTGTGTGTGTTGATTAAACATGTCCCTTTATCTGATGCTTTGACATTCCTGGGGCGTGTTGGTCCCCATGACCCCTCCTAGAGATAGGAGACCACTTGCCTGCAAGCACAGCGTTCATGTACAAACCAACCGAACCCAGGCACCTCCTTTACCTGGGCCTCAGTCCACCTGCCCGTCACCCAGCCAGGTATCAGACAACGAGGGGCGGTCCCCAGGTCCCGGAGCCAAACCCCACCCCGCTCGTCCTGTGCTACCTGCTCCCTCTTGCGGAATCCACGAGAAAGGTTCTCGCCCGTGTTTTCTGCTCACTGGCTCCGCCTCTGACTGGCTCTGTCCCCACACCCCCCACCACACACCGCGCCTTCTGCTTCCAGGGACCTGTGAGTAAAAACTTCCTTCATGACAGTCATTTCTGTGTCCACATGTCACACCATATGTGAATAAATCGAACTCCGGGTACCTCAAAATTGTGTGTGTGATCAGTAAACAATATTAATACATCAAATTCCAATCATAAACCTTCCAAAAACAAAAAAAAATAACCAGTGAAAGCTGTACTGAAACACTTTCTAGAAGAGTGAAACAGTATAGAAATACCTTTGACATCTTTGACTTGGTGTCTGTAATGAGGAAAGACATGTTGTTGATTTCATTCTGTACAACGAAGTTCTGCTCTTCTCTTTTGAAATTCTGAGAAGTTGCAAAGGAAATTTCTGTTAAAACCATACAGATAAGCCATCCATGTGATCAGATGTTGCACAGGACACAAATAAGTATTAATTTGATATTTCTGACACTTCACCCTTGTTGAATGTCCAATGAAGGCCCTTGGCTAGGGGCAGCAATTCTGGGAACTGGGAGTAAATATGTATGTTTCAAAGATAAAAACTCTCAGGTTCAGAAAAGTTAAGTAACAGAGAATCGTGTCTACCAAGGATGGAATGAACAGTAAAACCCGGCTGAGCTGGTGAAAAGCATACGCCATCTCCTGGGATAAACAAAAATTCTAAGCTTCTGAAATAATTTGGGATAACAGATACTTACTTACCCATATTTGGCTAGTTACTGAAAATTATAGGATACTATAAAGTTCTTCTCATGATTAAAATCTTTTTCAGATTTACAAATAGATAGCTCTACTTGCAACACAGAAGACAGTAAAAATTTACTAAAGATGCACTTTGTAAATTCTACGACAGGATCCCCAGCAGGAGCTTATTTTATTCTGACACGTGAGCCAAACTAGATTCCGATGGAAACAAAGGCGTGATGACGACAGACCAGATGTAAAGAAGTGAAACAAGTGTGACCAATGACTGAAGCCGCAGGGCCACGGGCAGTCCTCAGAGCGAAGGGGGGAGGTGGGGGCGGGTACATCTCCACGTCCATGAGCCCCTGAGACTCAGGGCAAACACAGACGGCTACAGAGTGCAATTAAAAATCCCTGTGGTTTTCTGAAGATAATGACAAAACTCAAAAGAAGGTCTGTCCTGCCTCCGACTCCCCAGGGAACCTACGCCCTCTTCTCACCAGTCGAGTGACACTCGTGGACAAGGCTGAGCAGCACTGCCACGGGCGTTTACTCAGGGCGGGGAGACCTGGCGCATTTCTGAAAGCCCTCAACACAATCCGGACAGTCAGCGCTGCCCACACCGCCCCTTACATGGGATTTCGACCAGTAGATGAAGACTTCGGCCACCATGCGGAAAAGGTCCTCGGCTTCTGGGTTTGGCTCTTTGAGCCACTTCGCCCTGGATCGCAAAATAAAGTGGGTTCTCAGTTACAACCGGAAGTTAATTTAAAAAAATCACTCTCCCAAAGTTAAATCTGAAGCCAAGTAATGAAGGGCCGCGAGCCGCCCGCAGAGCTCAGGCTTCGGTCTCCGGCTGCTGCCACAACATGGACCATTTAAACACGGTGACTGTCACACTGCTAACTTTCACGTGCAAAGGGCAGACTGCTCCAGAATGCGATTTCTGATTGCAATGTTAAGATGCTCGGTGAAAATTAACTTGGCTATAAACATCGGTTTTGTTATGATCACGAATAAGCCCATTGCCACATTATGCAGTGAATGAAGTGATTCGGTCAGGCCAGGGGAACCCAGCAAGGTAGAGAACTGTACCTGTTATAGTCCACGAATCTAATCAAGAGCGGGTAGAAGGCATAGAGGTCTCGGGCCAGCGTGGTGAACTCGTCCAGGATGAGCAGCTCGGCCTCGGACATGTCCCCCCTGGCCTCGGCTTTCAGATGCTCTTCTTCAGACACCACCATCGCGGCCTTTTTCTTGAGTTTCTCCATCAGTGGCAAGAAATGAGTTTTCAAGAGCTGAGGTTTCACTTTGTTTATAATAGGCTGGGAAAATACTGTGTGAGGACAAACATGAATATTCGGTGCTGCAGAAAGAGCCATTGCAACGAGGACAGACTGAAATCACAGCTGCAGCTGACTTGGGCCCCGCCCTCCAGCGCACGGCTCCCATGCCTGCCGCCCCGTCCACAACCTAACTGCATTTGCTGCTCAGAGATGGTTACCGAATTGAATTTGCTACACTTCTTTGTTTTTGAAAAAGAACTGACAGCTAATTTAGAATAATGAAAAAAGGCATTTGTTCACTTGCAAAACGATTCTTTTCACACAAAGTAAATGATTCCCGAAATGGAAAAGGTCCCTGGCCCTCTCCTTGGACGAGGTGTGCACTGCTCAACGATTAGAGACAAGCAGGATTCCGTCAGGTCGCTGTCCCCGCCCAGCCCAGTGGACAGCTGCGTCACGTGCGACACAGCGCATTTGCTCAGTAATGGCTGCAGTTGTTTCTTTCGGGTTTTTATAAATAATTTCAGAAACATGCGTTAATATGTAGTTCTGAACTCTATTTTAAAGAACGCTTTATTTCGTCATATGGTCTCGTGAGCATTTTCCAAGTCACAGCACACCACTGAAACCTTAGTGCCTAACGAGGCCCACCACTCTGCATTTGCACACACACTATCTATTTAACCACACTTGGGGAGGGGGGCGTTTAAATGGCTTCCGGTCATGCAACATAAACAGTGCAGTGGTAGATAAATGGAGATGCAAATGTTTGGCTGCAAGTGTTGTTCAACCTGCACATTCCTGCTTAGACACTGCTAACCGCGAACTCTTTCAAAATCCAGTTTCACCTTTGTGTCCGCCTGCGGGATCTTAGGTTTACTGCTGTGTTTACCGATTCCCCTTAGAGAGGCTGTCCAAACAACAAAACATTGATTTAAAAGCAACAACTAAACGGAAAGTTACTCCATGTCTGATTATATCTACTTTTTAAAAGAAGAGCACAACAGAAATAACCGATAATATTTTTTAGTGCAGAAGAAAACATTAATAAAGACTGAGACACAAAGAGTCTAGTCTTCCGCGCGTCAAAGCTCTCTGGAAAAGCCGGCGCCGGCGGCGCGAGGCTCTGCGGCCCTCACCTGCCAACCTCTTCATCCAGGCGCCCTCGTCGATGCCCAGGTTGTTGTAGATGATCTTCAGGATGTTGCCCAGCAGGGTGTTCATGTGCTCGGAGCTGAGCGCCGTGCAGCACGTCGCGGCCCGGGCCGGGTTGCTCTCGGGGCCGTGCTCCCACCAGCGAGACAGGTAGCTGCACAGCAGGGGCAGGACGACCTCCATCACGTGCGGCATCTGCGTGTAGCGGACGCCGGACTCGGCCACCTCCACGATCTCGCCCATGAGCTTCTCCAAGGACGGGATGTTCGGACAGACGTCTTCCACGCTGGCCGGCAGGTTGAGAGCTGGAGGGGCACAGGCGAAAGTGAACGGCTGGAGGAGAGAGCTGGCCTGACGGCCGGACTGCCACGCCCAGTCACCGCCGCAGGCTGCTTCGCTGGGCGCCACGCACCACGTGGCCCGGCTGCCGGCACCAGGCCATTTGCCTTTCCCACGGCAGCATCTCCCACCCTGCTTTCCCTCAACTTCCTGCCCCACAACCGCAGTCCCTCAAGACCAGCCAATGACTGTTCCTTCCGCCTCTGAGCAAAGAGGGGTATCGGTGACTCTGCCTATGGCATCTGGGCCCATGGTCACAGTCACCGTCATGTCCGATCCCCTTTCAGAGGAAGGAGTCCGAACCCCTGCTCAGGGCCCCGCCAGCACTCCAGAGGCCGAGCCCACCCCACAGCAATGCCTGCCCTGGCCGAACACCACCGCCAGGCAGCCTACTGTGCTCACACTCCCCTGGACGGCTAGCGGCCAGGCATCATTCTGTCCACGGTACAGAAGGCCTCGCCTCCACCTCGCGCCTGATTCACTCTCACAGTCCTCATCTTAGCGGTACAGTGACAGTCGCCCCGCTGACCAAATGCCCTTTCCCTGCACCCCCATGCATTCCACCCGCCGTGACTCGCTTCTGAGTTGTGTTCATCCTCCTCACCCACTCTTTTCTCCTTGAACTTTTAAAGGTTGGTTTTCCTTAACCTTTCAAGTGGATTTGTCTCAAACCCTCTTCCTTTTTGGCTTATATGTCTGTCTGAGCAATTTGGGCCATTCCTGGGGCTCCTGCTATAAGCCAACGACTCTCGAAGCCATAGTTCTTATTTTTTGGTGTCTAATACTGAATGTCTCAAAAGCAAGCAAAATTCCATGGATCTACATTTAAACTTGACCTTTCTCCTCTTGCCCCACTCTTGAGCATGTGGTATGTGGGTGACATCATCCGCTGAGTCACCCAGGCTGGATGCCCGGCGCAGTTCCAGGCTGCGATGCCCCCCCCAACCCTCGCAAACAGCCGGGTCCCCTCGGGGGTCTCAGCCACATCGCAACATACACCATCTGGGCCCTCGCTCAGGCGCAGCTCCTCTGAACCGCCGCCATCACTTCTACCTGGCAATGTGTCCTGACTGCTGTCACGACAGGTCTCTGTGATGTGCATCACCTCATGTCACGCCCCTTTCCAAAGCCCCTGAGAGCATGTGCTTCGCACTGGCACCACCCGCCGCCCCCTCGCCTGACGCAGCGGCCTGCCGCCCTGCGCTGGCCCGGCCCCCTCACCTTCTTCTCCTCTCTCCACCTCGCAGGGCTCAGTGCTCCTGTTCCTCACCGTCCCAGAAGCCTCGCCAGGAGTCCTGCTAACACTGCTTTTTTGTGTCCCCAGGGTTCTTTATTCTGAATTCCATCACACATACTTATGGTCTCTCTCCTGCTACTATAACTAAAACTCCCTGAGGGAAAGAATCGAACCTTATCCATCTTGAATCCTATCTCCTTCGTCTACCACAGCATGTGTACATCGCAATTATCTGCTAAATGACTAAAAAAACCGAATGAATTAGATTCAATTCCTCTACTTTGTTATGCAAATGATGGCTTATGGAAACCTAAGTAGATAAACTATCTGCTCTGTATTATTTGTTATCTACGATGAATAACAAATCGGCTTCATTCTTGATTCATAGCTAAATTATTAATCAAAAATCCTAAACAAGACAACTTAATAAGATGTTTACACAGGTGATTTATAATTCAAACTAAACCATGTTTTACTATTTACAAACATATTATAGAAATTCTGGAGAATAATATTGGTAAGTCACATATGACTTATTTTTGTCAACTTATTATATGAAATTAGAATTATAAAATACGCAAATTAAATGATAAATTTTCACATCTTGAAGACTATTCGATGAAATATCACATTGGTGTGGTCAGCAGCTCCCATGAAAGCTAAGCGTTATTGCCTTTGTGAGCAGCTAAAGGTTCTTGCCGCAGAGGAAACCAAACAGGAAAAAGATAAAAAGATCACGTGAGAGGGCACCTGGCCTGGCCTTGAAAATTCTGTTTGATTGCTTCAAATGGCTGATTAGAGAGATAACTTGCTTTTCTGCTTTCTTAACTATTTGTTATACAATCCGATTCAAATCCTAGTAGATCATTCTAATAGATTCTCAAAGGTCAATCCTTGAAATCATCAGCAATGGTTCTAAGAGCTTTTACAATTGGGACGGTGAAAAAATAGGCCTATCTACCCAGAAAATAGTCGAATTTCTACAAATGGAAAGTGACATGGTCCACAAGTATATACGGACACCTACTGTACATAGAGACATAAAAATCTTAGAAAAACACATGCTGGGGTCAGGTGCAAATTAAAGTCATTGATTAACTGTGTTTCACATTTATGTTTTAAAGTTTTGTATGTGATTAAAATTAGACATACTATTAGGAAAAATCACATGATATAAAATCCTAATACTATAGACATATCTGGTAAACAAAGAGAAATGAAAGATACAGATTCACGAATGTAATAAATAAGAATATCATGCCCTTGCTGACTACCTATAAGAGATTACTGAATCAGAAATCAGACTGACCTATTTTTTCCTATCTGCTGATTATTTTTGTCTTAAGACAAATTTGTCTATGGCTCAATAACTTAAAGGACATTAAACTAATTTTATTTCAAAAACACTAAAGGAATAGTACATACCATTCGATAACACCTAAGAACAAAGAACTCTGGAGCCTGAACTGGAAAAGCCCATTAAAAATCACCGTAGAAAAACACAACAGACACCATTAAGTTCTGGCTCTGTAGCTCTGACACTGCTCATGCGCCCGCATTACCTGCTCGCTCTCGTGAGGACTTAGTATTGTAGACAGAGTAAATATTATGTTTGTCGAGATGCGTTTCCAAAAACGCCACAGGAAAGGCACCAGCAACGGCAGCCAGACATTCTCCTAATGCAGAACGTTGCCTGTAAATGGAATATGCTCATAATTTTATGTCTTTTGAGTAAATAACTGAAGTATTAAAATTGGGAAGTATAACCTAAAATAATAATTATAGTGCTACTAATAAAATCAACCCCCAAATCCAACTTCTATATTGCAAAATACGATATGCTTTCAGTAGCAAAGGCCCTGTCATTTAAAAAAATCTAAATTATCTGCTAGATTAAAATAACTTAAAATTAGTACAGACCAAAATAACAAGAAAACCCATGTAAATCCCCTGCAAGTTTGAACATTTCTTTTTCTTTATCCTTCTTCTTTTAAATATAAATTACCTACTGAAGAATTCTTTCTACATCAATAAACAGATGAATAAAATTTAAAAATGAAGTATTACTAATAACTTTTTATGAAAATTACCACACATCAGTAATATCAAGGTAGCTAATAAATTCTGACACACTAATGCTTATTGTTGATAACGCTTAAAATTGATTTATCATTTTCAAGGGAAGGGGTGTGTTCAGGGAATCAGACTGTGAGTAATAGACCCAGAGCAGGTTAGGCTTCTTGCCGCTGACAGAAAAGCTCTCTCTCTCTTAGTTATCAACTTAATCCATGGCTTTCCCAGCATGTTAAGAGTTTACTAAGTATAGAAGGATATGAGGGTCATTTCAGCATATTATGAACTACCTAAATGATTTTATGTTAACTATTTCACCTTAAAAGTTAATAAAATAGATCCAATTATCATTACATAATTCTCTTAGGGAATTCTAAACTTCTCTCTGAAAAAAATATAACACTTAAATTAACAATGTCTGATGATCTAATATTGTAATTAAAAAATGACTAGGTATTTAGTTAGCTAGAAGAATGAGTCCCCTTATAGAGTGACATTCAATAAAATAAAAATCAAACACTTAATAACATGTCATTATTAAAAATAGTTTAGGACATCAAGGAATTACAAAGATCACAGGTTTTGATTCAGACCAACCTCAGTTCCAATCCTTTTCCTGACACTTGTACCGCTGCAGGAAAAATCAGTCTTTCTAAGTTTTGCTTTCCTTACTTAAAAATGGGGATGCGGAATTGCAAAACTTCCATTAACTAGTATGAGTTCAATAAATGTTTCAAAATAATGGGAAACAATTTATTTAAGAATTTAATAGCTTAAGATGCTTCATGTATAACTAACTTCAAAGTAAGTCATTTCTTCTCTTACATGTTACTAAACTAGTCCTTTCATTAATAACTTATGTGAATTATTGACTAATTTATGTTTTTGATTCAATTAGTACTTATAAGATCAGCTCTGACCATTTCTGTTAGTATTCTGGAAATAGCAATTTGTTCTTTTGGATGACTATACTAAAGTATCTGTATTTTTATTAGTACAGTGTCACTTTTCCATTTTTTTCAAAACATCTTTTACTCATCTTCAAAATTTTATTTCTATATTCTCCACAAATCACTTTATAATTACAAGATATTTATACATATCTTGTACATATATCTATGTACTTCTGATAATGAGAAACTGTACTAGCAGATTCCCTAAGACTCATAAACACTCGTTTAAATTTTATATTAAACATGGTCTTTACCATAACTGTTTTACTTTTTTTTTCATAACTAAACTGTCTTTTATTTTATCAACTCAAATTTGGCTTAAAGATTATCTAATTACACTCAACCAATTCAATACGTCTACTTGGTTGTTTATTTTATAACTAGGGAAAAGTTAAAGTGAAAACTCTTGAAATAAATACTTAAAATTAAAACACTGAAACAGGTATTAATGCAAAGTTAAATTTTAAAATCTTACCTTTCCACATAAATGCTCTTGCTCGTTCCCAAAGCATATAAGCTGGTCAGAATTCTGTAACATGACACCTGTACATCTTCCACTAAGAAGAAAGAAAATCTCTCATGAAAAAAATGCTTATTTATACATTGTCCTGAGAAAGTTTAGGCTACAAACAAAATTCCATAGAGAAGGCACACTAATATTTTAACATTTAAAATAAGCAACATAAGAGCAAACGGATATGTAAAATAAAATATAAAAACTTTCGGACAAAATTCTTTTCTTTCAGGAGCTTTAGGCATTCTAAAGAATCATGTTGTGATTGTTCAGAATATTATCAAGAATGATTTCTTTATAATTTTTTTCTAGGTAGAAGAATAAAAGATTTCCTCAAGAACAGAACTAGGCACAAGACTATCTGGGAGGGCAGGCAGGTTTGACTCTTGTTCCAAAGGTGCAGAAAGACTGTTAAGTCTCAAATGAACACGCCTAAGAATGATGGAGGATGGAGTGCATTAGTTCTTCCTGACATTTGAGGTCTCTGTGTCACTTGGATAGTTTGAAGCGAGATAAGCAAATAAAACCTACAGATGATCAATGATCCAATTAGATGCGTTTCAAAGGCCAGGAAATCTAAGAACCCTGCATTTCTGACTCCGACGCTGCCCAGTGCCCAGAGGAATTACCACGAGGTGGGCGGAGAAACCAGCCTGTCCTCAGGCCCGTTTCCGTGTCCACACTGCACTGCCACCAACACTCCTTCTGGGCCAGGTAAATGCTTTGCCACTGGTGGCTATGTCAGCCACCAGGAAACGCAGTGGTTTTCTGCGGACTGGCACTCGCCTGAGGCACCTACTATGCTGAGTCTCAGGGCCGGGTCTGCGTCGAGACCCGCCCAGCTGCCTGACGAGGGCTCACGGCTTCACTCAGGTCCACGTCAGCAGGTGAGCAGGACGTCAGGGCAGGTCACGTGTTGTTTCACACAACCCTGGGCATCTGTGGCCATCTTTAATAACTAGAGCCTTCTAGCCAAGAATAGCTGGTTAAGTCCCCCGTGAAAAGGACTAAAACCTACAGACAGCTGCTCTCTGAGCCACCCCATCAACCAGTCACAGACGCGGCCTTCGTCCCAGCCGTCTTCACGTCTGCGGGTAGTCAGGCTTGCGGAAATAATGTGTGGCTCAGAAATAACCTGAAAACATTTCACGCTGCACGTCCCATGGTCAAATGGCATCAGAGACAGACAACGCAACATGTGGGATTTGCACTGTGATGGTTCGGGGTGACTGTCCGGGTGACTCGGGGATCCGTTCTGTGAGAACGGTTTCTGTAGCTCAAACGTCCACCTGTCCTGCTCTGCAGAAAAAGCACTGAATGTGCACGCGGCGCCTGAGTAACCCGGACGCGGCTTTCACGGTTTCTGACTGTGTTACTGGGATAGGAAACTGGGACAGATTTACATACAGATTAAATCTTCTCCGAACTGATGCTGGCCGATGTGCTCGAACAGCGACGACAGCATGGGCAGCAGGGCCACCGTGGTGTAGTTGATGATCTGCGTGACGCCCTTGGGCTGGCTCCGGGTGTGGGTGAACTGACCCTGCCGGAGGTTCTCCAGGGTCTTCTCCAGGTCCTCCGCGGCGCTGTCCAGAAACGCTCTGAGCGCGCTTCTGACGCTCTCCAGGCCCGTCTTCATGACCGTCCTGCGCCGGAAACGGGGCGGGGGGTGGGGGACTCGCACCGCGCACACGGGGCACGCGAACCACAGATGACACAAGCTCTGCGTCACGGCCCTCTGTCCCCACAGCGCTCGCTCACTAACATTTTAAAACGACTCCCGACCACTTTTTTCCAGCACACTTGAAGTTCCAGCCCACAATGCTGTACAGCTCAGTAACTGGTCCCAAGGGCCCTGACAGTCGACTGGCCAGGACCTCAGAACACAGGGCAGCGCTCACACTTCCACCTCCCGCCAGTGGCGGGAACGGTCATTTTACAACAAAACACAGCTTCTGAGCTGGTTTCATCACTCCCAAATCCAGCAGAACTAGGCCATTTCACGAAGCGGGGCTGTGAAAGAGAACACGGCGGCAGTGGGACCAAACCCCGCGGGGCTCTGAGCCCCGAGGCCTCTCCCCGCAGAGCCGAGTACAGAACCGTACAGAACCGCGGCGAAGTGCCGCTCTAACGCCACTTCTAGTAAGGAATGTGGGTGCAGAACGGCATCGCCTTGCTTCATTTATTTTACAAAATGCCTCAAATAAAATTTTAAACATAAAAATGGATAATGCAAGGATGATGGGATACTCTGTAGGAGAGGTTCAGAAATTTTCATGTGGATCATCCCGGATAATAAATTCATTTACTGTGTGGCTTAAAGGCTGCACGGATCATACCAGACAGAGGGCTCTTACATCTAGTCCACGTGCTGGATGGTCCCTGGCAGAGGCGGAACGGCCCAGACGGGGCTCTCTGCCCAGACCCTCGCCATGCCGCCTGAAGCTTCCCCGCACTCATCTGAGCTGAGAGCAACACCCGCGCGTGTGCCGTAAGGCTAAACGTGGAGCACGAGCAACGTGCCAAACGCTCACGCAGCCTCGGCTGCAGCTGTTTTTCATCTCCCGAGACATGGTCCCAATACGTCGCTGCCACAGAAGTTACTTGAAATTTCAGTAACAATTTACATGTGATCGTAAAAATAAAATACCACTGTGTTAACAATTCAGAAAAGATTTTCTTTTCACCTAACATCTTTATTACAATTCCAAATAATAAATCTAGATACTAGGTCTGACCTACTGTGTTTTACTCATCATTACCCTCCCTCTCTTAGATAAAAATGTGTCCATTTACCTCGCATCCAAAGTCTGACCCAAAATATGAAGACAGTTGACAATCGATGTCGCATCATTTCCTGAAGAGGAAACAAAATGTGGTATAAATTGCCCTAAGAATTTCTCAGCATTCCTCTTTTCCATTAATGTCTTAAAAATTAGTCCACGGCACAACTCGGTAATAACAACTCAATTAAAGAGACTTTGACAATCAAGTTGAAAGTCATGCAGCTGTTCCGCTAACAGGCGGTTACGCGAACGTCAGTGGAGAAGCAGTGAAGCGGGGCTCGCCCAGCAGCTGACGCAGGACGCACGCACCTCCCCCCGCACGCCCTCCCCCCGCACGCACCTCCTCCCGCACACCCGCGCGCCCTAGTCTTAAACCACAGTGCACGGCAACGTTTTAAGTCAGCTCAGAACCTCACGAAATGAGGTGAGCAAAAAGCCCAATAGACTAAATTCCATTTTAATTACCCCAATGTTTCTGCTTTCTTATTGCGTCAACTGCGTGAAGATGAATTAATTTGCCTGAGTGTTGTTGGTCTTTGGTGAAAAAGAAGCACCAAGCTGCCGTGTAAAACGCATCAGACGCTGAAGAAGTTAAATCTTACTCTTATATTTGAAATGCGGACAACTCTTCTTGAAAGTTACATGAAATTCACTCCTTTTGGTTGGCATATTTTATAGTAAAGTACAGAAATATGAATTATATAATTGCTGCATATTTTACTTTGATAAGGATGTAGAAAAGCAAATAAATAATGATGAGTCCAAAGTCACAAAGTGACCTGAATGCCCACAGTACAGTCTGACATGACAACGTCCTCATTCTGTAATCTGCTGCACTGTGGACAGTCATTTCCAGGGGCCTCAGGTCAGCAAATCCTATTTGTAACTTTTAATAACATTTGAGTATGTTACAGTCTTCAGATAAGAGTAACCTAGATTTAATGAATTAATTATACATGGGAATTAGTTATCTCAGAATGCGGGCAAGCTGGGTTGGTGATGTGATACAAATAAGAAAACAAATCAAGCACTCAGTGCTGAGGCTCTGAGCTCTTTAAGAAAAGCTCTGTTCATCTTGTGCTGCGTATCTCAGAAGTTCTGGTAATAACGAAAACACATGGACAGAAGGGGAGAATTTATGTTCCTATCTATTGGCTGGTGACAATCCCGGAGCTTGTACTGTGGCCCCTAGAAGTATTCTTCATTTAATTATTCATTCACTCACTAAATACATGTTAAATACCAAGTGCTCTCAAACTTCCAGGAATAAGCAAATACAGTTCTCACAGTACTTGAATTTTAATGAGCTGCACAGCAATAAACTTTTAATCAAAAAAATATGTAGCATAGTATCAGGCCACAGTAAAATATGTAGCTAGAAACAGAGATTAGACGAGCCAGATAGGGTAATAGCGTGAGTGACCCTGAAGCAGAGATTTGAAAGAAGGAACAAACCGTGCGGATATGGTGGGGGAGGGGAGGGCCCAGGCAGAGGGATGGCACGTGCGAAGGCTCTGGGGCCAAAAACGAACATGGCATTCCAGGAGAGGAGGTCGAGGAGGCTGACGTGGGCGGATTCGGGAGACAGGAGGAAGATGTTGGGGGGTGGGGGATGGGTTCTAAGGCCTCGCAACCAGAGCAAGAACTCTGGATTTTTTTTTAAGTGCAAAATAAAGACATTCTTAGGTTATGAACAGGATGAGATTTGATTTATATTTTAAAAAGATAAATCGTAATACATAAAACTCTGGAAGGTCAGGAGTGGAAGTCAGAATCAGAGAGCCAATGAGGAGGAACTCGGATTGGGATATTAGCAGTGAAGACAAGATACTGCATTTCTGCATTTGGATAGAAGGGGAGGTAAATGGGACGGGAGACGAGGGTGACTCCAGGGCTGTCTGGGTGGGCGGTGGGTGAATGGAGACACGTGTGGAGCAGCATGTGGGAGGACAGGTCACAGCCTGACCTCTGCTGTCCAGGGGCGACTGTGACGCACTGGACTCTCCATGGAGCCCGGCCATCGGCAGTCGATACAAAACTCTGGCACACAGACCAAGCTCCCAGTCAGAGCTACAGGTCTGGCGTTATGAGCATGAGGATGCTTACGATTTTAAAAAATCACGGGCCTAAGTGAAATTAGCCAGCACGAATATATATATATATATATATGTATATATATGTATATATATGTATATGAGTGTGTGTATACACACACACACACACACACATACACACACACACTCTTAGAGCTTGTCCTGTAGCCCCTAGAGCTATTCTTCATTTGATTATTCATTCAGTCACTAAATACATGTTAAATACCAGGTGCTCTTGAACTTCCAGGAATAAGCAAATACAGTTCTCATAGTACTTGCATTTTAATGGGGGTGTAGATAATAAAATATCTATCTATCTATCTAGCATCTGTATCAGAAAGGTTTCACAACCTCCAGCATTTGCACCCTAAAAGGCAAAGAGGCTGCCACACAGGAAATGAGGGGGCCACCCAGGGGGAGGGGACACAGGCGAGGAGTGTGAGTCGGACACGACCCTTGTTCAGCACCGGTCCCAGAGGCTGGGCCTCACCGAGCAGCAAGGTCCCTTGCCGTCCCTTCAGCCCGATTGCCTCTTCACGTAAACAGCAGTTTGCACCCTGTACTGAGCCCGCCCGGGGCCTTTTCCCGCGGGACGGCAGGGGCAGGGGTGCTGTAAAGCAGCGCTCCTCCACGCGCATTCCCCGCCACGCCCAGCGCCCGGACGGGGCAGCGCGTGGCGTGCAGCAGGCTCTCGGTCACGCCTCTGTGGAACGCCTGGGGCTGCGCGTACGGCAGCAGGAAGCAGCACCAGGGGCCACCACGTTCTGTGAGGCCAGTGAAGGCGCGTGTGGTGAGTCCAAGATTTTCGTGACGTCACAAAGTGCAACGCCAGGCGCCCACCCATGCCGGTGCCCCCGGGGGAGTCGGTATGGCTGGGAGCACAGCTCTCAGCGGAACTGTCACAATGTAGGAGAAGGCGGCAAAGGTCCTTAAGGAATGCACAGAACACATGAACTGAATCGTCAACTTTTTTGTGTAGACCAAGCAAAAGCCTCGATTCCGTCAGCAGACGAAGAGATCGAGCACGTGGTGAGTACGGCTTCGGAATGAATGAAGGGCCACTTCTCAGGCCGCCCCGTCACCATGCTCGGCAACGCCAGGCACGCTCTCAGCGAGACCAGGAACCGGCACAAGCGTCAAGCGCTGACTGTCACGTTAGCCGAATTTAACAGCCCGACTGCTCTGAGTAGCACAAAACGAGCAAAGCCTGATCTTTCTAAACTGATAGGTTTTCAAGGTCCGAGCTACTTCCCTCGACTCCGACGTACCGCCCACCACTCCCAACGCTGCGGCGTGCGCCGACTCGATCACTTGTCATTAAGACCGCGTTAGCCTCAGTGCGCGCGTGTGAGCGCGTGTGAGCGCGAAAGGGTCATCGGTAAAATCACGGTCACGCCCGCATCTAACCGGCAGACGGCACCGGGTTTCATCAATCACTGCGGTGGCGTCTCAGCCGCTCTTCCTGCAGCTAATGCTAGCGCTGCGTTAACGACATGACACGTCACCTTCTAGGGTCCTCTGAGTTCAAACCAGAGTGTTGGAGTATTATGTTCATTACATTACGAAAAGCCGACATTTTTCTAGGCATTTCTAGAAGTCTCTCTAGTACCAAATTTGGAAAATCTCGGGTAGTCTGGGGAGCGTCTGGACGACTTACTGTCCCTCTACCGTGTTAAACATTCACCAGAAAATGAAAACGTAGAAAAGGGCTCCACAGGCTCTTTGGTGTCGGCCTTCTCAAATAGTTCCTCAAACTGAAAAGGTCACTGTTGGCTGAGCTTAATGATCTTGTTGTTTGAAGAATCCTTAATTATTGTCACTTCTGTGTCAACCTAAGTGTCCTATATGTTTTCACGAACTGCTTAAGGAATTAAAAAAGCATGATCCTCATAAATTGTAAGATAATGGGGTATTACATTTTTTCTTAATAATCTCAAGCAAAAAAAATGTAAAGTTTGTATTATTCCTGAACGTAAGAAAATTTCAGATTGAGAGCACTTATATCGTCAACATCTGCTTACCTCTCTTCTCTATTAGACTTTAGGCTTCTTGACAGCAGGACCTAGTTATGTCATTCATTCAGTCGTCAGGTATTTATAAAATGCCTACTATGTGTCAGACCTCCTGCCAGGTGCTGAGGATACAGCAATAGCCTTCAAAGAGCCAAGCATTTTATGCCAAAGAGACGCTAATCTAGACCCATCAGCAGCACGGGGGTCAGGGGCAGGGGCTAAGAGCACGTTCCACCAGCAGGAGCGGGGAGAACGTGACCAGGGAGGGGGAGAAGGTCGTCCCGAGAAGGGGCTGTTTGGGTTGAACTCGGAAGGATGAGCAGTTCACTCCACTGTGGGTCTGAGGGGCAGACAAGTAATGTCACACGTGGGATTCCTCCCCAGTCCGTGATGACAGCGGGTGCGGAGACACTGGGCAGAAAGGGACACAACACGGGCAAGGGGCGGTGAGGGGCTGCTCGGGCTGCGGCGCAGGGGGCAAGCCCGGGAGCGCGGGGGGCATGGCGCACGGCTGCCCTGACGTCAGCGCCCAGAACGCTCACTCGGGCCGTGGGCAGCGGTAGGATTAAAAGCGCTGTTTCCTTAGTCACCAGCGGGCCCTGAAAACGCAGGTGGGCTCCTCGCCGCTCGTGGCTGCCTGGTCCTGACCTGATTTTCCAAAACACAGGAGTGTGTGAACTTACGGTCACTGGCAAGCATTTCAGAATTCAAATGGGAAGCTTATGTATAAACGAAATGCTATTTTCTTTATTATTTTTTCCCATAAAGTGTTTTAATGGATACGCTAGAACTACTACTCTTTGGGGGATATGGCTTGTTACCTGTTTTAAAACCTTACCTTTTTCCAATATAAAGTGAAATGGTTTAAACATCTCATAAAGAATATATGGGGCAGAAAAACACTATTAATCTCTTTAATGCTCGCGTAGTATGCTTCGATGTATAGGAAATGGTTAGATAAAAGATACACACAAATGTATTAAGCCCAAGTTTTGGGATTCCTCACTTAATAGATCAGAAAAATCTTTCAAGTACAGATGAGTTCTGTGATAGAACTGCAACTTGGCATCTGAGGCGGAATAAACATCCCCTTCCTCATCAGACCAGCTCGTCACAATCACCTCCAGCCCTTGGCTTATTGTCATGCTCCCCTTTGTCTCAACATCGCCTCCCTGACACATGTCAGGTTAACGTGCATCTTTCTACCATTCACCTTTCTTTGCTCACAGACACAAAGCCCAAAGATTTCCTTGTTAACCTTGACTTCTAATTCTGCTATCTGTCTGAGAATAACTTACACGTGAAAGCTGTGAGGTTACAGTTCACACAGCGCTCTAACATTCATTATCCAACATGAGATTTGAGACAAGCGATAGATCTCTCAGATCAGTAGAGCGGTGTCTAAACCTAGTTCAAAAACGGAAAACACAAAGCTTCAGAGAAGTTCCATCCACTGACCGAATGATTTAGGCTTAGTGACAAATGGAAGACTTAGCCACAGGATCCGAGTCGCAATCCACTCTTGTCCCCGTGACATCACATTAGTGTCTGAGGCCACGTTATAACTATCGACCAAAGTTTAAGTGTCATAATCTTAAAGATTCTAATCACTGGACAAGTCTGTATGTGAGTATGTCTCATTAATAAAGGGCTCTTGAAGCTCATGTTAGTTAACAGGAAAATGCCAAAGCAAACTTGAAACAATAATAAAACAGACACTACATTAACATAAAAAATTCATAAAAAGATGATGTTGAGGAAAAGACACACGGTAGCTCTCCAATGGGTTCCTGTTAAATTGTTTTTAAAGTATTTAAATGCTAAGGGATTTCAAATGCCAAGCCCGAAGGGAACATCAGAATCACACAGAGATGGAGCCACTGCTGAGGCCCGGTTCTCCTTGCCCCTGATGCGTGTGACGAGGTACAGTACACCCTTATCTCCATTGCTGAACCCTGAATCAATATAGTCAAAAGGAAAAGAGGTTAAAGAGCAGGTAAAATTAATCCACAGTGATGGACATTCACACAGAGCTCCTTTTTAGAGCATTACCAACTGGGCAGTGCCCAAGGCTTCGGGCACGTCTTGGCATGTACACGATACCTCGAGAAAACTTTAAAAAGGAAATTAGAGATATAACATAGAAAACCAAGAATTTGCGATACATAAGAAATGATAAATGACACAAGAGAAAGCATTATGCTCACTAGGAAGAATGAAAAGGTGCAGCTGGGAGGCGGGGTCCCCTCCAGGGCTGCGTGTGCCGAGTTAGTACTCTCTGAAGATAAACGGGGCGTGTTTGAATCCACTGTTATCATGAGAAGCTTAAAGAGTACATGAAAATCCTGTCTCAACATTTTCACAAAAATCTTTCTACGTTGAAGAGAAGTCAAACAATACTCAGTCAACCAGAAATTATTAAGGAGATAAATTCTGCATTAATTTTTTAAAACATAGGTGCAAAAAATCTGGCAATTTGTATGAAATATAACATTTTTTTTTTTTTAGGTGAGGCAACCCTTGGTTGACCTCACAGATTGCAAGGACCTTGTCAGTTTACAATCCTATAATTTTTATTTTTTACGCCTATAGCACCTGGTCTTACTAGGTGGTCTCCCATCCAAGTACTAACCAGGCCCGACCTTGTTTAGCTTCCGAGATCAGACAGGATCTGGCTTGTTCAGGGTGGCATGGCTATTGACTTGAAATATAACATTTAATTGCTAAATTTAAGAGCACCAAGTATTATATATAATAATACTGGCAACTAAATACAGCATCAAGTAATTATAACTGGAAACAACTGTCATTTCTCAAAAAAAATGTAATGTTTTAAAGAACTTACATGTTATTTGTGTGTGTATAAACACACATGCACACACACCTGTTCCTCAGTTTATTCACTGTGACTTTCATAGACCTGACTTAATCCTTAGTTTTTCTGTAAATGGAATGGAATTTCTAACACCCCTATCAGTACACTTAATGCTTCATTACTGTAATTACCCTCACAGCATCTCAAACCTTTGGAGCCGTAGGGCTAAGATCACTTTGTCAGTTTATAAAACCAAATGCAGGGAAGGTCAAATGCAACTCTTTCGGGGGCTGCAGAGTGCTAAACCCCACAGAGGACCCCCAGCAGGAAGCGGGGGACCGCCCTGAAGGCCGGCAAAGGCCGATGCTCAGCACATGGACTTCAGTTACGTGGGTTCTCAGAAACCAACAAAACTAACCGGTGTTAGCGGTGCTGGAAAAGTCACTTTTGCTAAGTGAAATCCTTGGCCTGTCTTTACTATGAAGCTTCAACGTCTGGGATGCAGTCAACATGCAAATCTGTCATCAAGGGCATCAAAAACAAAGTGCAGTTAAAACGTTTAAAAATTTTTTTGAAAACATCTCATTATTTAACCTATCAGAGATAAGTGAACAGAAATTCAAGGGCCTAGTTTTGCTTAACCCCTCTGAAATAAAACAGCAGAAGCTGCCGTTTCCATTCATTTGCTCTTAATAATTTCGATATTCAAATGTGTTTTGCACAAGTATAAAAAAGTTATAGTCTTCAATTTCACCACAGATAATGCTACTTAGAAGAACCTGGAAGACCTTACCTTGGCCTAGGACCATGCATGCAGCCATGCAAGCATGCATTCATGCAACATAGCAGCACACAACACAGTGCAAAAAATGGCAAAGAAAACCAAGTGATGGCCATGCTAACATTTTTTCAGGGGTCTCCTTACCAAACAGTGAAATCCTATGCCTGACAAGAACTCCAAGTTTGCAGAATAGGCTGAAGACAAAAGAAAAAAAAAAGAGAAAGGGGGGAGGGGGAGGGAAGGTAGAAAAGACAGGGAGAAATTAAAATAAAATTTTAAAAAATAAGAAGAAAAAGAAAAAAAAAACAGCTGATATATGAGCTGGAAAAAGCCACATGATGTCACGCAGAAAGAATCACTTGTCTGAGCAGAACGTGGAGTAAAGGGACGAAAGGAAGTCTGAGTGCATATCTTCAACAAACATGGTTAAAAAAGCACATATTATAAGAAACCAAAAAAACCGAAAGCAAAGCTAATTAATATAAAAGCAATCTACATAAATCCTGCAAGAATATATCTACCGAAAAGCCACAAGAAAAAATTTAATTTTATCTGTTCAAACTGTACCACTAAAATTCTACTTTTGTTGTTACGGACGTTATTTAACAACAGAAACATGGTGCTTTGGGCATACAGTTACTTGAAGTTTTAGTACGTTTTATCATTTGCACTTTCCTTCTTCCCAACATTGCCCACGCCTCACACACACCCCAGAGCATCCAGCGAATCTGGACACGGTGGCGTAGAGACAGGATCTGAGCAACCGCTCACCACCGAGGGAGCAACGTAACGGACGTGACGGCGTGAAAGGCTCCCCGTGCTGGTGCACGAGGTGGGTGTCTTTCTTGTCTCCTCTGGAGCAAGCTCCTGGCTCTCGTGTGCTGGTCCCTGGCGATCGGCAGTGGGAGTGTGCGGGCCAGGCTGGTCTCCCGCAGCGCCATGGCGCGCACCGCCTCTCGCAGCAGACCCCGGGCAGTGCCGGCCACCATCCCGTCGATCACCAGGCTGCAGTCTGTAGTTCCCCACAGGCCCCTCTTTTCAGGAATGGCCCTCACTCCCTTCTTCGCACCCCTGGGATTCAGCTCAGGACAAAGCCACTCCAAGAAGCCTTTCCCAACACCCTGCGCTCCTCTGCCACTCCCAAACGGAGCTGAAAGAGGTCCCCTCCCACACCCTCCAGCAGCCATTTGCAGATCTCAATCTCCACACTTAACCCCCCATGTTACCTACTTCCACATCCAGCCACATCCTCCTGAACTGCAGAGCGCAAAGCTCTGCAGGAGCGGAAACCTCTCGCAGACAGGTCTGCACAGCACCACGCGCCCGCAGCTTGCCTTCCTCAGTCACTGTGACAGTCTCTCCACACTGTCCCCTCCTCACCTGCAAAGCTCTCCGTGTGAGCAACGAGCAGGTGTACCCTCGCCAGGGCTGGGGACACAGATCACGCCATGGAGTAAGGCCAGTGCTCAGGACACGAGGGCACAAAGAGGCAGAACCACGTTTGCGACACTGGCCTCCTCCGTGGTGAGTTTTGGCCGACATACCTCACTTCACTAGTCATGTGGATTAATTTGTTGATGAAAATTAATTATACAGGGCATTGCGTGGCTCTTCCAAGAAAATATTCATCCACAAATATCTAAGTGAAGCGAAGGACTTGGATAATCTCTTCAGTGCTAAAAGTTTTTTAAAACAACGATCTACTCCAGCAGACGTAAGATTAGCCCCTGAGCTGCAGCATCTGAGCAAAAACGGACGATAAGACTAGAGCGACTTCCTCCAGGTGCCTTGGCCACCTGGCTTTATGCTGCTGACTCCCCGAGGGCTGCCTCTGTCTGTTCAAGGAGATGGCTTGCAACTTGGACCCCTGTATCCTGACCTACCGCCGTGGCGCCTCTCACCTCTCACTAGCGGGTGCTCTCTGGTAGCCAGGGGAGACACTCTGAGATGATGCCGCATTTACATCATCTCAGAATTTATATCAGCTAGGATCAGGCTGTACCCCACCTGACCCAGACCCAGGATGCTTTGCTGTGATCTTAAGCAGAGCTGCTCTGTCTCTCATTCCACAAGATTACATTTAATATCTGAGAATCCCTCAGAGGAAAATGATTTCTGACAACATCAGCTGCTCCTGAGAGTAACAGATGTGGCCCCTGAGAGAAAAACCGCTGGATGGAAAACCAGGTCCTTAAATGAGACACGCGATGCCTCTTTCCCCGCCCGTGCCATCCACTTTCAGGGTGCAAATTCCATACAGTGTGTTAGGTTTGATTACCACAAGCTTGGGCTGATAGTTCCTCTAGAAACAGTTTCCGTGCTCACGCGACGCCTCCCTCTCCGTCCCTCCAGCAGGTCCTCCTCAGAGCCGGCTCTGGCCTGTGACTGCTGCCCCCTCGCTGCTCTGCAAAATCCCTCGAAGTTCTCGGTGACCCATCAGCAAGACCTCTGTCGTCTCCTTCCGGGAAGCCCTCGCAGGTGGCACCGCTGACAACGTGAATCCGTGCAGCCCTGGACCCCGCCATTACTCTCTGCGCTCTTCCGAGCCCCACGTCTCAGACCCGCCAGCTGCGACAGTTCTGCACGACTGGTCATCAGGCCTCTGATCTCCTTTACGCTCACGCACGTTCAGAGCTTCGGGCATGACACGAGTAAAGAGAATCCCGAGACGGATCGCTTCTTGCCCTGACGTCTCCAACACCAGACACATATTTCCGCGGGACCCCTCCCGCTGAATGGCCTCTTGGTACTTAGATGTCAACTAATACCCAATCCAAGTTAACCTCTTCTTTTCAAAACGAGTTCTGCAATTCTTCGGTTTTGCCAGCGACTCCAACATCGTTCCAGCCGCTCAGCACCTCCTGGCTCCTCCTGGCTCCCTGCCGTGTGACTCACCGCCACACCCAGCTCCCGTCTACAGTCTACATTCCATCTACATTCGCACGACCTCTACATCTCGGTCCTTTAACTATGTCTCCACTTCCACGCCTCACACCTTGTTACTTGGTGAGCTCCATGCGTCTGCGCCTGCTCAGCTGGACCTGAGTGCGGTGAAGGTAGGGACTGTGTTGTTGCAGGTCCTCAAGAAGGACAGCAACTTGAACATGGTGGACACTCAGGACGACCAGCAGAATGGGCCCGGGAGCGCGCCCTGAGGTGGCGCTCGGTCACAATGGTCTCCGCTCTTACCAGCCCCACCTCCCCCGCTCCTGCCAGGCAGTCTGTCCCAGGGGACAGTTTGATCATTTTCCTGTGCGAAAAAGTTTCAATGGCTTCTTAGTACTAATTAATTAAGTAAAAAATCTAATTAAAAAAATTAAAAGGAAGCAAGAAAGAAAGTAGCTGATTCTGGCATTCGATCTCTGACAATATTCCACGCGGGACCTACAGAACCTATTCTTCCCCTCAAGTCGCCAGAACATGTTCTGATTTACTCTGTGGGAGCTACGGTCAGTCACGAGAAAGGGGTCACTTTTGGAGGTGATGAATAGTTCTCAGAGTAAGGCTGGAAGGTAAGTTGAGACAAGGAAACAATACAGAAGAGGAGGAAAGGAAGTGCCATCATTTCCTTTGTATCTGTCCTATGTTCTCTGAGTGTATTTTCTCTAAATGACCAACACCCGCCAGGAACAAAGTTTCTGCTACAAGGGCTGCCTGGACCAGGGAGGGTGAGGGCACTTCGCAGTGGCTCCCGGGCCGGGAGGCTAGTGCGGAATTGGCGCCTTGGCATTTTCCAGCCCCACGAGCTCTGGCCCCCAGGGACCCCGGGCAAGGTGGGGGCGGGCCCTGTGACACGGAGGGTGGCCTCTCCCTCCCGGGGAAGCCAGGGAAGGCCATGCCCAGGTGGGGGAAGCTGTCCGTCCTGACCTTTCCTTTTTGGTAGCACAGCTTGGGGAAACAAGTGTGTCATTGGGGTGGATTCCATTATTTTAACTACAACCCATTTTATCAGTTTCATAGGAAGATTATTGTTTGAAGAAGTTTGGGACATTTTTAATGCCACTGAAATCCTACATCACAGGACTGGCTACTTAGTAGTTAGTAAAAAAGACAACGTATTTGAGTAAAGATGTAAGCGTCAAACTCTACTCAGGTTGCCATTCCCAGCGTCGCCCTCAGATGACAGTCTTACGCTACCCAGGAGTCCGACACTGCCCTGCACGCGGCACATCACCAACATCAAGTCCACGGCAAGCCCCCACCTGCTTCACACGGCTCACCCACGCTCACGGAACTCCTTTCTGACAGTCTAAACGCCTGGCAGGGACTCCCACACCGTGTGGCCGTCTACACCACGTCCCGGCGGAGTCCTGAGGAATCACAGTGGAAAGCCCCAGGAGGATCACAAATAAACCTATGACAAGCAATTAGATTTAAACAAAAACGAGAAAGCACTTCTAACGTACCAATTGCGTGGCGGGACGAGGAGTCATTGGAAAGGAGATATTTCTACTTCATTTTCTTCCAAGAGTAGACATTTTTTAAAAGTATGTATTTAAAATTATAATTTCTGTAAGTGCAATTTTTGCCCTACTAAAAAGTTAAGTCTGGCAAAAGCATTATATTTGAAAGAATTTTAAAGAAACTAATGGTAAAAGCACCATTTATCAAATATCCTAACGCAGTAAGGCCTACCTGGGAATTCTGTACTGGGAATGTCATTCTTTCTGTTCAGTTTTACATTTAGCAGCAAAATGCCAGAAATCTCAACATCTAGAACACATGTATAAACTGCAGAAACCAACACCTCACAGGGTCTGACTCCTAGAGAATGGGGAGGATGGGGCGGGGGCGGGGTGGGGGACTGCAGCCCCGTCCCACGCTGGCCCTGGGCACTCCTCCCTCCTCCCCAGACGCGGGCCCCCCCCAGCCACCGGCTCTGTTCTAAGCTGTTTACCTTGTCACCATTTCCTTCTCCTTGTTCGAGGCGTGTCCTCCGGAGCAGAGAGGTCTGCTGGCCGCAGACAGGAAGTACAGGCGATGGTTTTTGAAATATTGATCGATTAAAGGAAGAACGACCTAAAAGAGAGGAAAAGAAGGCTGCTGTGCACAGCGGCGTCGCGTGGCCGCTGTGGGACCGTGTAGGGGGAGTGAGTGAAACCTCGGCATGCGTCAGGCCCTGACGGCCACCACCACACCGGTCAGCACCTCAGAGGGCAGCTCGCGCGTGTGTGTGTGATGAAGAATACATTAGATTTTTAGCAGTTTGGATTTATTTTAAATATTTTTTCAAAATTAAATAATTGTCAATAATTTCACATAATGCAGTACAGGGCCCAATGTGTGAGGACTTCAGCTGACACCCTGTCGCTTAACTGATCCTGTAACTACTCCGTATGGAAGGTACCGCCATCCCTGCTCTGTAGGTATTGAAGGGAGCGGCAGAAAGCGAGTGACTTATTCGAAGTCACACTGCCGTTTTCCTGCCCCACAGTCCTCTCTTCCCGGCCCCCCTCGAGCCCACCTCCCATTCCCCACGCCAGCCTGCCGGCCTCCGAGAATCCCTCCCCTGCTCCTGTCCGTTCACGCCCCAAAGCCCCAAAGCCCCAAAGCCTTGCACACGCCTTTCACTACGCCTGAAATGCGCTTCCCACACACGCTCCCTCCTCCGCAGGCCTCGGCCAGCGGCCAGCGGCACTTGGTCAGAGAAGCCTCAGCCGACTCCTCAGTGAGACAAAGCCCTGTATTCTCTGCTCTTACAACACCGTTTGCAGCTTCACATTTTATATGTGTGATTTGGGATCCATCTCTCTCCCTACGAGTCTGCAAGGTACACGGGAACGAGAACCGTTTCTGCGTTTGTTTCCCATTCCGGCCCCCTCCTGGCCTCTGGGAACGAACTCTGTGTTGTCTACCATGATCACCAGTGCTGAGGGTTTTGCTGGGCCTACAGCAAGCACTAGATAAATATTTGTTGGATAATTAAATGAAAATGCAAGAATAACTGGCATTACCAGTATTTAGACTCAAGTCTATCTAACCATATTTTTGACTACAATGTAGTACAGCATATTCACATACTATAGGAATATGCGAGCTTTGGTGATCGCCCTAGAAAGTTGTGCATTGCCTGAACTTATTGATTGACACATAATAAGTACTCAGTAAATAAATATGTGAATGAATGAACGAACCACAGACAGAAATTAAGCCACATTAGGCACCTGCAAACAAAAATCACTAGGGCGCCGAGTACGCAAGCAACGCAATACAGAATGTGTTTTTAATTGTGGGATGCGCAGCCGGGAACACAGCGCTACTGACAGTTAACTATCAAGGGGATCACGTCCCGGTGGGAGCAGCGACCACAGAGCGCAGCTCGGAGTAAACTCGGGGGCTCGGTGAAGACTCTGAGCGCTGCACGGAGTGCGGGACGACCAGAGGGATCTCCCCGACAGTCGAGGGCACGATTCTGAAAACACGCCATAGAGGCCAAACACTAATCAACCAAACAACCTTCCATCTCTGCAACTGATCTATAACCACCACACGCAAGTATTTGAAAGGAAATGGACAGAAATCACCAGGTCGTTAGGTTAACAGCAACGCATTGTACCTAAGGGCGTCTGTGCCCCTGACAGTGACTCCACAGGACGCAGACTAACCCCCTGCAGACAATGCACAGACTAAACACTGAGTAATTGAATGAATCAGCACAGAGACCTTGAAACTCCCTCTCATCTCCCTTCCTTATTAGCTGAGAGTCAGGAGTGCTCTAGGCAGATAGCAAATTCTTTATAAGTTATTTTAAGTGGGATGAATAATCACAGAGGGATATCCTTCACATATGAACAATTTATTGCCTCCGAGCCTCAGCTTCCCCATCTGTAAAGTGAGCAGGACTAAGTTTCCACAATAAAAATTCTATCGTAAAGGTGCTTATAATGCACCCCTCACAAATTAGCTAATATTTTTCCTCTTTCTAGAATAAATGTTCATCCAAAAATTTTGTCATAACTTTCAAATACTAAGAAACAAGTATTTTTCTCCTGTGTTATATGATAAAGGTGAAATGAGAACTCCGATCTCGACTTCTAGAACAATGTTGTTTGAGAAACGAGGCGGGGCGGGGGGGAGCAGAGTGAGCTGAGGTGCAGATACCCGCGTGCTTCACGCAGCCACTGGAGCTGTGGAACGTGTACTTGCAGTAGAAGGCATGTTTGGAGACAAGCCCACTCCGAAAAAGGGCAAAGCGCTAAAGAGCATATTTTTAAAACAAACATGCTGAAGCAAAAACAAGATGGACCGTATACTGTACTTTGGCGAAGAACTTGATTTCTTGCTCGTAGGGGAAATGCTCTCCTTTGCCTCTGCTGCCCCCATCTGTGGACAAGAAGAGCTATTAGGAACACTGGCACTTCAAACACTACAGGATGTTCACCCCAAAGGCAAAGTTTAGAACACAGTGCCAAATGTGCTTCCCACTAAACTGAACATAAAAAGCCAACCAGAAACATAAAGACTAACTCTGGCAGTGTAATTAAAAAAAAGGGAATTTAAACAAAGAGCCAAATCCAAATTTAGAAGCCACTGAGGAAGGCCCAAATACGTGGTTATGAGCACACAGTGCAGTTTTGACGTCTTCCTGGCATGTAAGGGAAAACTGGAATAGAATACAGTAAAAATCCCCATCTTTTTTCATAAGAAAGACACTCCCTAGGGTAAGAAAAAGTGTGAGCTGAGTAAGCATAGCTGCTTAGACTGTAATACTGGCCTCTAGTAAAGACCATCTCTTCTTCGTATGACTGAAAGTTAAAGCTTTCAATATTAATATAACAACAAAAATTACGAGGAAGCCAGTACTACAATGAGGGGAAAGACTGCAATTGTAATATTAGATTGGAAAAGTAACATTCTGCTGAAGAACAAAGAAGTTCACCAATGTCAAAGATAGTTTTCATAAGCAAAGCAAAAACGCCTAAATGTTCCCTGGTTTAGCAAATGATTTCCAGGCTGAGAGTTGATCAGCGAAGGCAGTCAGCTGAGCGGGTAACCTTTCCTCACCTCCTTCGACACAGAGGTAAGGTAAAAATAAACTACAATAACCACGATGAGAGGCAGAGCACATCAGAGAGCTAAATGGTTTAGAACTAGATGCAAGGCTGTAGTGAAGTTTTTAAGTAGAGCTTCCATATTTTATGAGAGTCAAACTGACTCTTTTGCAAATAGAAATCAAAGCAATTTGCACTACACATTAACTCTTAAACATACATTCTGGATAATTTTTAGGAAGTTTAGGTAATATTTTGTAATATGAAGACAGTGTTATTCCTTGAATAAGTTAAAGAAAACAATGGATTTTAACACTTGCGAATTTCATTTTTGCATCACTTTTGCACTAAATTTCTCTCATGCATTATGCAAAATGGCTGGATTCCTCTAAGGGACTTTCTTATATAAACTATATCAAGACAGAATTTTGTACATAGCCCAATGTGCTAACATTGCAAAGAATTGGGAGGAAGTATCTCTCCTTTTATTATCCATTTGAACAAAATGCTAATGTGCAAAATGAAAAAGATTTGGAGAGAATACAGCCTCTGACATAATACTGAAATTAGGAAAAGGCACATGCACATTCTCACTATTGCCACCAGCCTACACCTAAGAATGACTGTGTTAAAGATGCGTGTGGCAAAGGCAACAAAGCGGCGTGATGGAAGCTGCATTTGCAGTAAAGATGAAAAGTGGACATCAAAGCTAATGATGGCGCAGAGCGTCCCTAACAGTCCTCGCACGTGTTTTCCCGTCACAGCCTCGGGAAAAGCTGCGTGGACATCGGCAATGGCAGACAGCCCTTGGCTGGGTTCTCTGAGGCCCGCCTTACTCTCCCCCTGTAGAAAGAGACACGTGCTGATGGGCACACCTGCCCGCCGGGCCGCTCGCCACTGCCTACACGAACCCTGCCCCGGCGGCTCACCCAGGGCGAAGGAACCCTAAACACGTGCTGTCTATGCGGAAACAGAGTCTTGGTCCCTCCTCCGAATGATTACTCTTTTTGCTTCTCCTCCTCTCGCTGACAAAAAGACTGATTCTCAGGATTGCTATGCCTGTCAGATACTTTTAAATGTGGACAAGAAATTTCAATGTGTATGTAAAAGCTTCAAAAGTTCACCACAGCCTCGTTTTTGTTCTTTGGTTAAATTTTATTAATTCGGACAAATTTGGCTACTAGTTTGGATGACTCAATCCTATTTTAAAATATATGAGTTACAAAGATAATACATATTATAAATTAGTTTGCATAATTGGCTTTTTTGACAAATGATGGTTAAAAAGAGAGCAAAAAATATAGCTTTTAGACTGTAGCCAGAGGCAGGTTAAAAGACAGGGAGGTTCTCTGAGAGAGTGAGGACCAAAACGAGTGACGAGACTGAGAAGTACGAACTGGTGGCTATGAAAGAGTGATGGGGACGTGGCGCACAACCCAGGCACCGCGGTCAGTGACAGCGTCGTCGCTGTGTGGCGTCAGCCGGGAACCACACTTTGTAGTGACCATTTCATAAGTTATGCAAATGTCTAATCGCCAAGCTGTACGTCTGAAACTAATACAATGTTGTATGTCAACTGTCATTGAAAAATAAAAAAATTAAAACAAATAAAGATAAAATAATGGTAAACTGGAAAATCTTTCATCACTTAGGATAGGAGAAGCCAGGAAAGAGGAGACACTAGAGCTCGGGTTTCTGTGAACTTTAGTCTGAGGCTGCACCAAATACGCAGCAGAAATCCTAAGAAAACAGCAGCAGGAAGAGCCCTGGAAGGAGGGTTTGCTCTTCTGCTGAGGGACGTGGGCCTGGAGGGAGGGTGGGGAAGGCCGAAAGAAGAGGATTAGGAAACGAAGAAACCTGAAGAACAAACACACTGTTTTCTAAAAGGAACCAAACTCTACTCCTTATGCCTTACACTGCTCGGCAGCTGGAAGCCCTGACTTGACAGTGAGGAACTGTCTTAATGAAATGTTCTAAATTTAAGGTTTAAAATCAGAAGTTCTCTTCCTGCCCAAGTGGCCTGGGGTCAGGCGAGCAGGAAGCCCTTCATTCCATTCTGAGATGGCAAGACAGTGTCGCGCTGCAGTAGCTCTAGTACAAACGTGTGTGTCCCTACAAAGGTGAAACTTAGGGCCTTTACTCTGTATAGAAATTTCAGGAATCCACTGAGTTTTAGTTTTTTTAGGGCCAAGCAGTTAATTTCAAAGGCAAGATTTAACTGTACCTTAAGTTTTGATGTCCATCCGGTGTATCCTTCAAAATGAAAAATCAGTGCCAATAAACTTTATAAGGAGAACAGAATCTAAAATTTTGGGGGTTCTCAAAATTCACCCATCCCTAAGAAGGTGTCTACCTACTGACCGTAAGACTCTACTTAGTGCAGACGGACAGAAAGTGTTCATGCCGTCAAGGAGCAGACCAGAGACGGCCTGAGAGTCATGCTGCTGCACCCTGATGCTGTGAACACTGGACCGACGACCGTGCTGGCCACGGCCGGGCTTGGGCACCCACCGAACTCCAGGATGTACTGATGGGCACCGTCCACGTAGCGGATGAGCTGCTGCAGGAAGCTGTAGGCAAATCGCTTCTCAATGGAAGGCGTGTCCAGTTCCAGGTCCTTGAATCCTCTAGAAGAGCAAATGTAAAAGATGAAACCAGTATCTACGAAGACTATTAAAAGGCGTGTGTGCGTGTGTGCGTGTGTGTACATATATGTACAGATCTAAATCATATGTTAGATTTTTTTAAGTTCTCAAAAGTCACCCATCCCTAAAAAGTTATTTGCCTATTGACTGTTAGCCTCTGGTTAGTCCAGGATGGCTAGAAAGTGCTTACACCATCAAGTTACAGATATGCATTATCCACACACACAAACACACACACACACACAAGTACACACATCACACATATATATGTATATATGTGTGCACATACACACACACACACGTAAGTTTGGAAGGTTATCTAATATCCTGTAGCTAAAGTTAAAAATGAGCTTTAACTTACAAGGAATACTTTGCATCTGATATATAACTAGCTAATAACTATATTACTATGCAATAAAATGCTGCCTTTGGAAAAAGAGTGTATTTTTGCCTAGAGCTTCTGTCTAAATGATGGAGGGGATTTAACACAGGTAGTGCAAAGAACTCAGTCATGTGGCAAGCAGCTTATGGAGAGGATGTTTCTGACGTGGGTGTCTGAGCGAGCTAACTAGTAGCTCGAGGGCTTAAACAGGTGTCTGAATTGCTGTTCGGCGCTACGTCTGGTGGGGACAGTTAGACATTCCGTTTCGCGATGAGACTGCGTGGCTGGGCTGGCGTGCTTTTACCTGGACACAGCGTATCCACTGATCTGCAAGAACTTGAGGATGTCTTGGGCTTTTTCCCTGTCCTTGGCTTTCTCTTTGGCTGTCAGTGTGTCGTAGGGCACGAGCAGGGGATGGTTTCCACCTCCTAAGGGAATGTCAAGATGGAAGAGAAACAGAAAATGATGTGAAACGAGACAGGCGCCTGCACAGGACACACTGCCATAGCCGACGACCTCTCAGCGCACAGAGCACATGGGGCTCGTGTGGACTCTCCCCTCGCCAGTGCCTTTACCATTCCAACTCATTAGGAGACCCATTCGAAGAGAGACTGCATATGCCTTCTAAGAGGCGATTAAATCATAACATCCAGTGCCAATAGCACCTGCAATCACACAAGAGGGGAGCTGTGTTCCCTTCTCCATTCAAACGGCTTCTGAATACGGAGATTACAAATGCACGGCTGGATCTAGTAAAATCACAAGGCACAGTCTAAGGGCCACGCTTCATTTCTACCCCACAGAAAGGAGAAAAAAAGGTGAAATTTTTATCACGCCTCCCAGATCACAGAGTACTTTATAATCATGTATTTCTACACAAAACCCATACTTAGGTTGCTAAATTTAAAAGCTGATCTCTTTTAAATATCTAATAAGAGTAACATACATACTTAACTGATTTTAAATTTTGGCAAGAATCTAGGATTCTAGTTTACCTACTCTGGTTAGAAATACTAAAAACATTCTTTCAGATTTAAAAATTCTAGGAATTATTTATATTTAAAAAATCTAGCAGGGAAAAAACATTCATAAAATTACAAATTTTATAAATTTTTGTAAAAACTAAAAAATTTCAATAAACGCACTGGTAATTCCAGATGTTAAACTCTGATACAAGGAATGCCATCAAATGAGCATTGACATAAATAGCATAGCATGCCCCAAATTTAAAGTTTATTAAATGCATACGGGAATATTTTGTGTGGGATGCTGCAATTCCTTGAAACATAACAGCTCAGAAAATTCCAGAAGAAAAGAATTGAATATAAATGTCTTGTTTGAATTATGGTGACAACATACAGCCTATTGAATCAATCTCCAGTGTGGTTTAGCCAGGAGCTACTAAACCCATCATTAATATTTAATTTGCCCTATTCGAGAAATAAGCAAAGGAGGAAATGTCATGTTTTCCTAGAGCTTGCTCTGGTTCCGCGTGCCATCAAGGAAACGCATTGTGACCATCAGGTGAAGCTACAGTCATCAATGCAAAGGGACAGGCAAGAGCATCAGTGCGGGACGCATTAAAGCGAAATGACAGAAATTCTGAGACGTGAGGAAGGACGTGCTGGCGTCCGGAATTCACGGAATTTCTAACATGAAAGTGTCCCAGGCACATCTGGCCCTTTCTCATAAATTAAAGGTGTCATGAGCTCTCGTACAAAGGACACCAATTTATCCATATCGCACGTTCATGTGGTCAAACTCTGGATTTTAATGAGGAATTTTAGAAAACGTTACCTTTGGATTCCAGTTCCACTTTCTTTTTCTTTGCCCATATGTTATGGTAGTTTTCAGCCATCATTTCTGCCATCGCCTTAAGTGAGCAAAATATTTAGCAAGTAAAGTTATATTTTACGTAGAAAAGGATAACTTTGTTCTCCAACATGTAATAGGCAGATATGCTTTAAATTAATGAATCATAGCATGTTGGTGCTAAAACACATCCAGAAGACAATCAAATACAACTGCCTTTACTGGAAACTGATCCCAGAGAATTGTAACAACTGTGAAACTATGCAGAGGTGATTTAATGGGAATGGTCACTGTTATTTTTAATGTTTAAAGACATGTTTTATTAATTCAATAATGACAGTTCAAATTAGCTATGGGCTTTAACCGAAAAAAATATTTATAAGCTCTTATTTTAATTTCCAAAGTCTTAGAAGATGATCTAAACCTTATTAAACATTGAATGTAGAGAACATTAGACAGTCTAGATCAATGTTTGTCCCAAACTAGGTGAGACCTTGAATGAGCCCTATTAATCTTTCTGCAGACTTCTGGATTTTGACAAAATTCCCTCCAAGATTCCTTTCATTTCCGACTTTTAAGTTTATGTCATTATTTTAATACATTCACTCAGGAGCAATGACAAAACGCAAGCCAAACATTTAACAACAGACTTTTTTCTTTACTTATTTATCTTGGAATAATACTAACAATATCAATATTATTGTTTGATCATTATATTGACCTGTTAATTTGTGTCCCATGGCAACAAATTTTATCTTACGTTCAAATCAGCCATTTCACAGTACATTTCTAGTGACAAAGAAGGAGAGGATGGAGCAAGCAAAATGCTATCAGTTTTCCCAATAAACAACTAAAAACACACATTCGCTAAAGAGTAATGGGGACTATCCTTGAGCTGAGCATTATTAGTCACTAATTTATTCTCTTCTCACACATGGCTACTTAATGATTTCAGGATATCAAAGAGCTTTGATTTAATGAATATTATCTTCAAAGAAAACACGTTATCTCAAAGAAACATCTTAGAAAAAGTTATATCGACTCTTATAGCATTAAAAATTTAGGACACATAATCTATAAATTCCATGACCCATTATATGATCACCACATTCAGACGATTCATGCTACAAAACATGCTTTTTAAAAGTAAAAGTTGCAGAATCCTCCCAAGAGCTACTAGCACTTACATGCAGATCTCTAGACAGCGTGACGTTGCTCATGTCGATGGCCCGGGGACTGTAACCGTGGGCAGCATCCACAGAGACCTGGATAATTTACATGAAAAAGGTAGAATTTCATTAAAACATCCAGTGGAGAGAGACTTAAGGACTATTTTAGAAATAAAGGTAAACGATCTTCTAAACATAGTGTTTCCTCAGGTGAAACTGGTACCTACATAGTTTTCACAAACGTATTTAGCACATCAAATTATATTTGGGTGTCTGACAAGTATTCACGACAGAAAAATAATTCCCAGCATCTCAAGGATCACCAATCTCAAAAGCTCATAATCAAAATTCAACAGATTGTGCAGTGAATCAAAGATTCTTAAATATTTCCTCAGTCAAAGGAGCATTCATTGTAGTCTTGAATTCCTCACAATTATAATTGGCTGCAATGAACTTACTCTTCTACAAGCAAATGGCAATTAATCAAAGAGGTCAATATTTACAAATGGTCAATGTTTATAAATGTCTTTGTGGCTAAATGTTAAGATAAAATATAACTTTACTTTTAAACGTTTAACACAGTATTCAATGATTTACAAAGATATCCTCAATAACCACGGGTTTCCTTAATTTCTAATTTTTGGCATTTAAAAAATATATCTTCTCATCAACTGTAAAATAATTCCACTGTCCCACTCTCAAAACACTTTCCTCCCAGCGGCATATTAAGTGGCAGTGTATTATATAACTGAGCTCTGGTCCACGCTTTTAAGTCTAAAATTACATCTTGATATATTTCACAGTTTATTCATATTATATAAAATGTGTCATATATATTCACAATGTATTTATATTATTATATTTCATATGTATATTCTCTTGTTAGGGATGGATAAACAAACAAAAATAAATAAAATGTATACTGTAGTTCAGATCTGTACTTGTAAAACCCTGGCTTCTGCAACTTCACACTGCTCATCTAATAATGGAATATGTAATAAGGGAATAACTTTCAAAATCACATTTTTTCCCTCCTTGATATATTTCTGAAAAACTTAAGCCTTAGAGAGCATAGGTCACTTACCCAAAGTCACAGAGCTGAAAACTGGGCGGACAGGACCCCCACCCAGGTGTGACCACAGGTCTGCTTCTTTCTTGCTGTCGCCTCTGCTACCCACAGTTCAGCGTGATGTTTCTCCCCCCACTAATCCACTGTAACTGCCCTCTGAAGTGTCATCTTTCCAAGACTCTAGCTTCGAAGTCCTCGTCAAGCTGGTCCTTCTCGATTGGACACCGCTAACCTCTCCTTGCAGCCCCTTCCTTCAGACGCCACGAAGCCCCTCCTGGCTCCCCACTCCCCTCTGTGACTTCTGTACCTCAGGTTCCAACTCGGGCTCCACTTCCATAAATCACTTTTAAGTATTTGTCACTTATTTATTTCTTTATTCTAAACACTTTCTCTAGGTGTCCATATTCATACCTACTTTAGATATTTAACTGCCTGCCACCGAGAGCAACTCCTGCACTTTGTAACCATATGAGGACAAATTAACCAATCAGCCCATGCCAAAGAAGTTCTATATAAACAATGTTGCAACTGAGCTTGGGGCCCAGATCTTCAGAGCACTAGCGCCTCTGGGACTGCCAACGTAATAAACCTGAGTTCTCCAACTCTGAGTGCTGCCTGGTTTCTCGCTGGTCTGATTTTTGCAAATTTTCTGCAACACAGTGACTGGAGATCAGCTTTGGGAGCCATAACGCAGCCTTACACAGCATCTAAAATCAAAGTCGCCATTCTCTCTGTGCTGTTCCCCAGCACTGCCATGCTCCTGCCACCACTCACACAACCACCCACGGCAGCCCAACCCAGCCCACACTGTCACCTAGGAGCACTCCTTGTCTGCTGGCATCTCATCACAAATCCTGTCTCTTCTACTTGAAAAATACCTCTGGGATACAGCCGCTTCCCTCCACTTCTATCGTCTTTGCTCTAATTCAGATAGCCAATGTTCTTGCTTTTGTGGGATGTCTGCAATATCCTTGCAAAGAGGTTGCTTTCTGCCTTCCATCTCTCCCTTCTTTATTCATTGTCCATTCTGTCATCAGAATTATATATCCAGAATATTTATTTTGTTATTCCTGAGTTATAAATCATCACACTATAAAGATCCACGGGCACAGGCTGGCTCGCGTTCATCATGCATTCCCAGAGCCTGGCACTGCCATCTTCCACCAACTTTAGGATTAAAAATGATTTCCAATCTTACAGGTTTTGAAATATGGGAAATATGTATCTTAAAATGGATAAAAAATAAATAATATTTAGACTCTATAAATTCTGTTGACTAAAGGAATAAAATAGAACTGATATCGATAACTTTATTCATTCCTAAAATAAAATTCCACTATTTAATATCTTCTTAGACTATGTTCCTTATACAACTGACATTTATAGCCTTTCAGGTTGAGATTAAATTATTGAGGCTGGTTCAGAGAATGTGAGTAGATATTTGTTTATTCAGGGGCAGATTCTTTTTGTGTTTTCATGACCTCTTTCTCTATTTTACATACACAAAAATCAAAAGACCAGCCAGGCCTTCTATGCTGGCAGGTCACCGGAACACACGCCATCTCTGAACAAGAAGCTATACTGTTAACTTAGTGGATTCTAGTCTGATGAGTGATAGCAACAGCAGTAACCACCACCCTGTGAATGGTTCCATGCGAGACACGTAAATTAACATATATAATTTTTAAAACAGCTCTGAAAAATAGCTATTCTTTTTTTTTTACTACTTTAAAATGAGTAAAAAAAAAAAAAAAAAAGAGGTTTGGAAGAATTATAGCACACAAACCCCTTAGAATGGCCCATGCCCTGTGTGATGTGGTCCCAGGCCCTCTCTGCCCTCTCACTACTCACACAGCCCCAGTCTCACTAGCTCACGTGGCCCCTCACACGTGCCAGGCCACGCTCACAATACAGCCCGTGGGCAACACCTGGAGCATCCTTCCCCTGTGGAGCTTCCGCACCTCTTCCAGGCCTCTATTCAGTTCGCCTCCTCTATGAAGCCTTCTTTGACTGCCCTGCACACATCTCATCCCTGACGCTCCCCGACCCCACCCCTGCCCTCCCAATCTGCCTTTCCATGCTGTCCTCTTTTTCCTATACTATTTATCATGTTTTACCATAGCACGTAATTTACAGATAGCTATTATTTATTTTTCCCACTGGAGTTAAAGCTCCATGAAAATAGAACTTGTGTCTATTTTGTTCACTGACCTATCTGAAAAGTTTGGAATAATGACCGGCACACAGCAGGTACTCAGTTAATATCTGCTGAAGGAATGAATGAACAATCCCTCTCTCCTCACATGTACTTAGCTCTAGACGAGTAATGCCTTCCCTCCCCAGCCCCGGCCCCAGGCTCAGCCTCCGGCCTCCGCCACGCGGCGCCTCCCAGCCTCGCGGGAGCCTGGGCCGGGCTCGAGCCCGCTCACAGGTCTCAAAAAAGGAACGTACCCTTTTCCCCTTCTAAACTCTCTTTATCTTTAAGAATTTTTGTTTATTTGCTTTGGAAAGCGAGAGAATGAAATGAAAGATTGAAAGTGTCTGAAGCGGCGCCGGGGGCTGCGCGCGGGGCCCACCTGGCTGGTCTGCGAGATGCGGCGCGTGCGGCTGTACAGCGCCATGCTGTCGCCCTCGCGCGTGCGCGCCACCCTCCAGCCCCACGCCAGCATCGTCTTCAGGGACTCCTTGATGGGCCAGCGATAGATTTCTTTTTCCTAGAGACAAAAAAGGAAGAAAAGATAAAGTGGCGGGGGAATATTACGAATCCAAATGAAATTGAAAAAATATTCAATGTTTTATTTTAATAGATTGCCTTCGCTTTGAAAAAAAAAATTGACGGGCATCGTTTATTTAAAACTGAAAGAGTAAAAATTCTGAAACAGGGAGAGTGAGTGGAGACCCCGCTCGGCCGACGCGACCAACGCGACCCCGCCGCCGGCGGCACCGGGCTGTCCTCCCACGGCGCCCAGCGCCGCGCGCTGCAGGCGGGACCGACACGCGGAAACGCAGCCAGGGAGCAGCGCTGCCTGCGCGAACGCGCGACGGGTCTCCTCCTCCCGTCTCAGCGCGCACAGAGGCGACTCCTCCCCGCAGGCACCACGCCAGAAAGTCTTTTTCACTTCGTTTGTCAAGATACTCATCTCCCCACAGGAAGTAAATATGTAAAGTTATAAACAATAGTATTAAAATATTACTTCAATTTCCCTCATCGAGAAACTCTTAAGAAAATTTTCTAAAGTCCTTAAAAATACGGGACAGGAATAAAATTCAAAAGGGAACAGAAAAATATCAAGTAGAGACTAGAAGAACCAATTAGGTACAGACAGGAAATAAGAATTGAGAGAAAAAGATGATAAAAAGGGACCTCTGAGGAAAAAAACATGGCGCAGATGACAGAGGCTCTGCTCGTCCCTCTGGCGACCCAATCAAAGTCGTGGCGGAAACCGGGAGCAGCGGCAAGGAAAAGGCTCCCGGGGTCCAGATGAACAAGGCGCAGGACCAGGGAGAAGCCCAGGGCAGCGCCGCAGGGAGGAGGGGGCGGGGCCGCGGGGCTGCCGGGTCCCCAGCGGAGGAGGCTGCGGCGGCCACGGTGCCTCTTAAAGGGGCCGCGTCCGCGCACGGACTCTCGCGGTGACGCACCTGCTCGCTCTGAGCACCAGTGCCGGTTCCGCTGTGCACTGGGCACACCGGGAATTTACAGGGGGGACACTGTGGAGTGAGGGCCGAAGCGAGACTCGCTCTGCACAGAAGTGCCGGCGGTGTCCACTGTTCCCTGCTGAGCCCTCCCCCCTCCCAGTGCAGGGACACAGCGCCGCCACAGCCTTAAGTCATCAAACGCGATAACAGAGGTCGCTCTGTCCAGAGGATTCCCTGAAACCCACCTCCCCCAACTCCGGCCCCACCCAAGCCACATCCAGGTGTGTCCTCTGCGAGTCAGATGCTCCTTGCTGAGCAGCGCCTAGACTCACACTGGGGGCAGCTGGCCTCAGTTCTGGTGTGGCCTTTCGAGGCATCTATAAGCACAGCATCTGTGGATTGCTTGCTGATTCTTAACAGGTGGCCCCAGAGGGGCAGAGGTTGGGACTAATTCTGGCCTGCAGCTGAACCCCTCTCAGGACTGTGCCACTGGACACCTACTTCACAAATCTACACTAAGAAGACCGAAAGACTTAGGAGCTTTGCTTAGTGCATAGAAACAGATTTGAAAAGACAGCCAAAATGGGAAGACAAAGAAGCAGAAACCATATTGAGGGAACAGAACAGAGATCTAGATATAATAGAGTCATGCAACTTAACAGACGCAGAGTTCAAAACACTGGTTATAAAGATGCCCAATGAACTTTTGGGAAATGTAGATAAATTCAGCAAAGAGATTGAAAAAAAATGCATAAAAATGGCAATGGAAATTAAAAAAGGGAACCAGTCTGAAATGAAAAACACATATTAAATGGAATAAACAAAGGAATAAACAATGGACCAAACAAAGTGAATAAAGAAAAGGATCAAATGCCCTATCTAGAGGATGAGAAAGCCAAGGACACTCAATCAGAATGGAAAGAGATAAAATGGCAAGACTATAAAAATAATTTAAGGAGCATATGGGACACTATTAAGGGTCCAAATATCTGTCTGATCGGCATAACTGAAGAATATCAAGATGCTGAACAGCTGTTTGAAGAAATAATGATGGAAAACTTCCCTAACCTGGTGAAGGAAATGGACATAAAACCGCAGGAAGCTCAGAGAATTCCAAAAATCAGGGATCTAAAGAGGCCCACACCAATACAAATCATAATTTAAATGCCAAAAGTTAAATACAAAGAAAGAATATTAAAAACAGCAAGAGAAAAACAGATAATTACTTATAAGGGAATCACCATGAGACTAACAGCTGATTTCTCAAAAGAAACTATGCAGGACATAAGGGCCTGGCAAAAAATATTTGACAGGATGAAGGCCCAGGATCTACAACTGAGAATAATTTAGCCAGCAAAGCTATCATTTAGAGTTGAAGGACAAATAAAGAGCTTCCCAGACAAAAATAAGCTAAAGGAATTTATCACCACCAAGCCAGTATTACAGGAAATGTTGGAAGGACTTCTTTAAAAAGGAAAAACATGTATCAAAAACAGGAATAAAGAATGGTAACAACTACATTCCTATCAGTAAGTACCTTAAATGGAAAAGAATTAAATGCTCCAACCAAAAGATAGAGTGGCTGAATGGATAAGAAAATAAGACCCCATATGCTGCCTACAAGAGACTTACTTCAGATTAAAAGACACAAACTAAAAGGAAGGGGATGGAAAAAGATATTGCTTTGAAGGACCTAGAAGGCTTTTAAATCAGACACAGAAAGATAAACACTATATGATTTCACTTATATGCAGAATCTAAGGAATGAAAAGAACAAACTAATCAAAAACAGGCTAATCAAAAAATATAGTGGACAATTTGGTGATAGACAGAGGGGACGGGGGTTTGAGGGGCTGGGAGAACGGGGTGAAGGTTTAAAGAAGTACAAATTAGTAGCTGATGGATGGTCACAGGAATGGGGAGCACGGCATAAGGAATGCAGCCGGCAGTAATATGTTGGCTAGGTGGAGGGCCAGGGAAGGGAGGAAGCAATTCGGGAGATCGTTTTTTGAACTATATAGATGTCTAACCAATGTACTGTATACTTGAAATTAATTAAAATAAATAAATTTTTATAAAAGGGACCTTGGAATAAAAGTAAAAGTACATACAGATTTTAATAAGAAATTAAATAACAAAGAAACATTTTTTAAATTAATACTATATGACTTAAAAAAAAACCCATCACCTTTTCAGATAATAACTTATATGGCTTCATTAATGGCTGAACTTTAGATGAGTCTGAATATATTTCTCCATAAATCCATCCATTTGCCAACTAAAAAAAAAAGAAACATCAAAATTGCTTTTCGTGTATTAATTTTAGATGTGTTCAAGTGTGTGCTTGAATAAATAAATCTAAAACAAACCAAGATAAGGATTAAGTTTTGAATTTTATCGATGATAAGCCAATATAAAAAGTTTCCATCCTAACCAATGTTGTTTTGAGTAATCACCTGGAACAAATCTTTCTACCCAGAGATTCAGAGCACCCGGCCTTCCTTAAACAGACCAGGTCTGTGGCTGTGTCAATAAGGTCCACCACCCACCCTGACTCAGGAGAAGTCAGCAAAAGGTGACAGGGCCAGCCCCTCTGATGCGCATTCTGTCACCTCCTGGGACCCTACCTGTGGCATGTGTGTGAACGTTCCTTTGAAAGAGGGACTCTGGAGCAGCTGTTTCATTTAAAAGCTTCCTGAAAAATGCTGCTCGTTCTACCCACATCTAAACTCAATTCTCTCCCAACACGGTCATTCCGAATTATTCCGCCCATACAAGTTGGTATTTACCGCCGTCTCCCCGAATCGTTTCATGTCTGCCCACAGAATGTGGGTCGTGAGAAGGGGCACAACTCGGCACTGCCTTCGTGTAAACGTGCTCTGCGCCACCGCCCCACCATCTTACAAACCGGCAGAGCCTTTACTTAAAACAGACACCTAACTCTTACTGGCATACCAATAATCAATTAAATGGCTGAACAAAGAGCCGCCTGCTAAAGTTTCTTTAAAATATTTCTGGGCCCAGAGTCACCATGTTTTCCTGAAGCACTTGATGATTATTACCTGTTATTCCCACGAACGTGTGTTTAGAAACTATACTTATGATTTAATTCATAAGTTTTTAAATTCTTAAACCTGTGCTTTTTATGTACACAAGCATCCTTATTCACGTGCGTATCACATGTGGATTAGTGGCAGGACTAAATGTTATGCTAGCAAGTCATTACGAAAAGGGCTCTCCTGGTCTCCAGAGACCTGCCACAGCCAGCACTGGCGCGGTGACCAGGCCACGTGCTCGGGACTGAATCAGAGGGCAGCCGTCCGGCATTACCTTGTCCATGGACCACTTGTCGTGGGAGTGTTCCGCGTACTTGTTAATAAAGTACTCCAGCTTCTCAGGAATTGTAATACTGCAACAGAAACAGAGGACAGGGCTGATTTTCGCAGGAGGTACAGGGACTCACACTCATAATTTATTCACAGGTTATGACCACTTAGATCGCATTTAATGCATAACTGTTAAAAATTCACTTTACCAAGGTATTGCTTTTCCATATTATAGAAACAATATAAGAAAAGTCAGATAATGTTCTACCTCATGTTGATTCATACTTTATGTCTTAATATGAGTTATATAATAAAATTATACATAGTATAAATATAAGTAATTAAAATGTATTCAAAGATAAAAACAATAGATTATGCCAAAAAGTTTTTAAAAACCTAAATCAAGATATGGTGATATGGTTAGACGCAACAAGCTTAAGATACACTTCTCTCCTATATTCATTTGAAGTTCTTTTTTGACTCTTTTGTCTTTTTTGCAACCACTCTAAATGAGTAAAAGATGGTTGGAATGTGACCTGTTACATGATTTAAGTGTACTAAAATTTTAAATGAACTTCATACATTAGTGTTAATGATTTTAATTACGAATGGTCTATACATACCACTCTATCATTGCTAACATGGACTATAGGGAAAAGTAATTAAGCAACTCATGCTTTATGATTTTGATCACGTTTATTCTTGATTCTTTTTATGTTTAAACATTCAGTCTCTTAAACAGATGCTGAGGGCACGCGACTGATGACCAAGTCTGATGGTAAATGTAAGACTTGCGAATATTGAATGTATCTATGGATGGATATTCACAGATTCTATTTATTAATAACGGATTCTATTCATTAATAAATATTACTTGTTAATGCAATTAATTTTGAGCAATCAGATGGTTTACTGTCCTTTTCCAACAATGTTATCAGTCAGTAATTGAACTAAAGGACACATACACAACACACATTTTATCTGCAGGTAAGCTGTCGCACGACATTCTAACTGCATGCTGACTTCCCACAAATATTCTCATTGGCTACCCCCGTCACCTGCACGCTGTGCTTTGCGTGCTGAACTCCAGCGGCACCCCTGGGCCTGGCTGGATGCGGCGTCGTGAGGGGACGCCTGCGGCTCGCAGGAACAGCGCCGCGCTGCATGCTGGGAGCATCCAGGGCAAAGATGCTGCACAGAGGCGGGCTGTAATCACTCATCAACACTGAGGGTAAATTTTCAACTAAGTATAACTGACATACTTTCTTGATTCTCATTATTTTAGATGTTGACTTGTGGTTACACACAGAGAACCCTGGTTATATGAAGAGTACCCTAGAAGGTACCCCTTGTTTACTTCTGATATTTGTGCACACATTTTCACTACTACTAACCCGTCATCAAGGAAAGGGACTCCTATTAAAAGGATACCAATTCAAAGGGGGTATGGGTTAGAGGAAGTTCACTGTGGTACCTTATTCGATTTCAGACTTCACACACCATTTACAATAAAAATCTGCTGCAATAGAAAGAGTCCGTACTTTGAGGTATCAACAGGCTGTGGGTTAAAGTTCCCTTCGGAATCCATTGACGACTGTTTTTCCATCATGCTGACATAATTGGACTCCATGTAGTCTGGAGGCAAAGCTCCTGCAACTGCGCTCAGACACGGCAGTGCCAGTTTGAAAAGTTCTTGTTCATATTTCTGAGAAGAAATAGAGGACCAAAAAAAAAAAAATATATATATATATACACACACACACACACACACACACATATGTGTGTGTGTATATATATTATATATGTATATATATGCATATATATATATAATGTGACTTTAGCAAAAGTTGTCGACATGATCCCTGTGGCTGATAAGATGTCAGAGGAAATCTGGATTACGCTGGCCCAACAACATGCTAGCAGATTCTTTCTCCAGAAAATGGAACACAGAGCCTGAAACTGCTCAAACAGGAGAGAAGCTGAAGATAGATTCACTACGGTTGCAGTGTAGAAGAATAAAATCTTTGCCCCTCTAAAAACTTATTCTTCGCTATTTGAAAGGATGCGAACGTGAACACAAGCGTGAGCCCGGCCAGTGAGGACTGTGGGGGTCGCTGGTGCACATGGTGCGGACCACGCAACGACACCACCGACAGGACAGCATCCTGTGAGTCGGAAGCTGCGACTGCCCCGCACGCTTTACGGAGCCATGAAAAACAACATTCTGAACTGGGAAAGAAATGCTAGAGGAAATATGTATAATCAAACTTTCTGGGAAGAGGTATTTGTATATTGCCTATATCATTAGTTAAATTTGTATTTAAAGATATTTTTAAAAATCAAAACTAGCAAGTATTTAAAAGTTGTCCCACTTTAATCATTTAATTTTAAATCAATGTTGTAAATTCCTCTAAAGATACTTTCTACATATTATTTTTAAAGGACTCTGTTTATCAAAGACAACTAAGCAAGAAGCAGCATCCTTAAGTAGCCTCTAAATGAAATCACAGATAAATGTCCCCTATTACATAGCAAACTTCTCCAGTCATCTAATAATGTCTGAGACTCAAACTGATTTTGATTAAGTAATTTAAGCAGAAGCATACAAAACATGCTGTTCTGCTTTTCTCTGAAATGCGACCATCTAGCCTTCTGCGAGCGTATGAACTGTCCATCACAAAATCGGAAACTAGAGGGGAGTGGCATGTGAATGGTGGCTCCGAGCAGGGCTGCTGAAGTCTCCAAACCAGCTATGCCAGTGAGGCCGATGGATGTTATAATTTCATGAGATTTAACATTTAATATTTTTTATATTTCATAAAACATCTTCAGGTTTTATAAGATTGGGGCGATGACTAGGAAGAGTTTGAATCCTAAGTCCAAATGCCCCAGAAACTTATCATCCCGTGTGTGTAATTCCCTAAAATGCTGAAGCATTTTAAATTCCAAAAGTGTTACGAACACAAGGTACACAGCAATCGTGAAAAGTCAACATTAGCTGCATTCTCAAATGTGCTATAAATTGAGGAAAGAGAAGAAACAGAAAACTCTCTCAGTCTTGTTAAGTAAGTCTTATCAAAAATCTATGGCTTTTTAATTATTTTATCACACAAATAGACCCACAAAAATACTGACTTACCTTTTGAGACAGGGCGTCGAAAATGCCCCAGAACAACTTTCTTGATAAATGAAGTTCTTCTTCTGAGGCAGCTCCAAAGTTTCCCCACCCTCCAGGCAGGCAGTAATATTTCCAGCACCTTTCATAATGATTTGTCAGCAGCTAGGTGGGAAATTAATTTTAAAAGCAATGAGCGAAAGACGCCTTTTAGATTTTTTCCATTTTTCCCATGTGTCTTTCTACTACCATGTAATGCGAGTCAACAGAAATGAAACTGTTCAATCCTTATGAATTATTTTGGAGAAAACATGGTAACGTGTATACTGTGTCTCTTCAAAATTCAACACTTATCACCATGTGAAGACCAAATACCCAATTTTACAAATAACTGCATCCTGCATAGCATTCTCTGTGAGGCGGCAGGGTTTCCCATGTATCCCTGAGTTCTACTTTAGTTGCTGTCATTTACTTGCAATTTTATGAACCATCATCTCCTGGGATCCATGCATGTAACAGAGGGACTGGTGCCAGGGTGACCCCAAGCACAAGTTAGAATCTCTAGAATGTGGCACCTGAAATCTGGACTCAAAGGGAAATATACCTCTGAATACTTTTGCTTCCTCTCTGCCTATCCTTCGTCACTACCTACCCTTTACAATTTGCTTCAGAACTTATGTCTCTAAGTAAACCTCCCAAACTGCCCTAAGAATTTCTTTATAGTTCTTTGGTGGTTATGGATACAACTTATTATCTTACTGCATATCTATGTTACTTCTCCAGTTTTGCTATAAATATATATATATATTTTTTTATCCAGGACTAGACTGGAGTTCAAAGAACAGAATCTTTCAATTAACTCTTTGGATAATTTATTCTTGATCTGTAACTAATATATTCACAACTATTTGCCAACTTAATAAAATGATCTTTATGAATCGACTGCAAAATTTTGGACTCTCTTTTCTCTAAGGAGAAAGATAAGTTGGTAAGATTTATAGAATAGCAGATTGAAAGCTAACCACATCTCTTACTGTAGAAACATTTCTTCTAGTTTGGTCTCCTTTTCCAGTTACAAAACACATACCCAATTTAGGAATCTCAAATGATGAAATACCGAGATTGAATTTGCTTGGATTAACTTAAAAATATCTGTAATGCAAAAATTTTGTCACACAAAGTGCCACTCTCTCTTTTTTTCAGGTATCTTCCAGTTCATCTATATCAAGAGAATTCTGTACGACAAGTCCCCCACGTGGCCGTGGCCGTGGCCATGGCCATAACCGTGGCCTCCACGCACAGACCATGCTGCTAGTCCGCATCGTAACCCGGAGTCTGCCCTGGAACAGCAGACACAGGAAAACGCCCACAAGGCAGTAACGCGGCACGGGCTGCACCGCTCATGAACGGACGCGTGAAGCTGGGCAGAGAGTGCCAGGGACCCTCCCCGCTCTGTGACAAACTGTGGCTGTCTGTACAGAAAGGTATCTTTCTACCTGTTGACATGATATTTGGAAAGTGTCATTATATTGTCAACTTAGAAAATGCTGTGTGTGTGTGTGTGTGTGTGTGTTTTCAATGTCATTGTGCATTTTTGAAAACGTTGTTTTTGAAGCCTGCTCCCTCCCAGTACACCAGGCCTGTTACCATGTTTCCCAGCCTGAGAATTTCTTGGCTCACCTTTTCCTTGTGGCCCATTTGTTCCTATCGATTTCATTTCCACTGACAGCAACTCAATCTCAGGATTTCTATGGTATTTTATTACTTGTTCATTTTTGTTATAGCTATACTTGTATGTCGATTTCGATAACCAGAAGAAACCTTCCAGCATCAAAGATCAAACACGCTGTATCTAAGAGATGTACATGTTGCAACAGGAAAAAGTCAAAGGACCCAGTAATTGAATGACTGCAAATGTTTCCTCCACTTACCTTCAGTGGCATCTTTGCATGTTCATTTAATAACGGGACATCAAATACTAATCTTCTGAGTAAGTGCTGCATCATAGAAGGTCTCAGTTGGCTGGTGGGACAGAGCTAATTTTAATAACTGAGAGAAATGTGTCTAAACTAAGCAGATAATTCATTAGACTAAATTAAATACGCCAAGCACGTGTGTATGTGTGTGTGTGTGTATATATATATATATATACACACACACACACACACACCTCTCTTTAGAGGACGCCAAGTGTAGGAGCTCCCAATCCAAAGATTAAGCGGTGGTTGCATAATTTTTAAGAGGTTACGTTCCCAGCTCCTCTGTACTCAGGCCTGAAGGCCAGTCCTTGCTCACCACAGGAAAGGCTCCTCTTCTGCCCTGTCACTGCCGACACGTACAACTGCAGCCCCTGCTGCTTCTGCTAATTTAGTAAATGCTCCCTCCCCCGACCCCAACTCTGAGGGATGGGGGGCGTGGGGGGGGCGGGTGAGTGGTCCACAGTGACCAGACCAGAAGCAGAAAATAGAGTGGGCGAGCAGGAGGGAGAAAACGGCCGAGGCAGAAATTCTGCCGAGAGGAAGGGAAAGGCGCCTAACACGTGGTGAACAGCCACTGCGTCAGGCAGTCCTGGGTGCGTCACCCCACTTGGTATGTAGGAAGGTCTGAGAGAGATTTTGATTTTGTATTTTGATTCCATTTCATAGAATTTTAGGGTCAGGGAAGTGGTAGACTATGCTAATTTTTCACCTCCCTCGGTCCCATCTGGCTCCAAACCCGCCGTGAGTGAAAGCCTTCCCTTTGCCCGCGCTCCGCCAGGGTGTAAGCCTTCACCGCCAAGGGCCGCTGCCCAAGTGGGAAGCAGCCACCATCCTCGCTGGGGGCCAGAGAAATCATTCCTTTCGCTGTCAGAACTTCAGAGGGAGGAGACACGTTTCTGGTTTTCATGGGAAGACATGTGAACACTTCTACCCGCAGGAAGCGGTTTTCCAGGCGGAAAGCGACAGCCAGCATTCACTGCTGCCACCATAAGTAATGCTTTACACTGTCTCGTTTATTTATATTTAATAAGTCTCTTTTCCTTTTCTCTTCCGGAAAGGGAGTTAAAACTACTGTATGCACTCAGAAAGGGAGAATCTATCCATCGTACACTGAAGTGGCAGGGGCTCCTCACAGAGGCCTCGCCCACAGCATCCAGAGCAGCACACCTGGTCCAGCGCGGCACCCAAGGCTGCACCCAACACTGCCCCCTGGCGGAGTCTGGAGGAACGCTCCTGAACCTGCCTGACCAGGGCTCTGACAAGGCTCACCTTAGTATACAGAGCTACCTAAGATGAGTTAATTGGTTGGTACAGAAACTGTTTCCAAAATTCATAACAATCTGTCAAGGGCCACACAGTAAATTCTCTTTCTTAAAGAAAAGACTTGGTGTAGCGTGAGTTGCCTACTTACCCACAAATAGAGAGTAGACAAACTTCTATGGAATCCCGCTGGGCTTTGGTCAGCGAGCAGCCCTTAGAAAGCCTGTACACGGTGTGAAGTAACGAGTCGATGAGGGACGCATGGTGCTCTGTGCCGGCAAAAAGAGGGGCACATCTCGTCAGCAGAGGCAGCACGGCCGTGCACAAGTACCGATTCAGGGCCAAGGCCATGTCCGTGGCACTCAACGCGGCCTAAAAAGGAATCGCAGAGTAGAAAGTCGTTCGCGTCTGGCAGCGGACAGCGTGCATGGGATCAACACGTCATTTTACTATCTAGAAAGCGAGAAAAATGTGAAAACTGGAAATGTGTTCCTCACTTATGTCTTTCCCTGTGCTTCATATGATTTTTTACCAAGACAATTAAGTTTCTGTTGCTTATAAAAACATTGAAATGAAGTGATATCTATTTCCCCAAAAAGCCCAAGAGCCAAGAGGTGCATGGTCTATAACGAAATATCAGTAGCAGGATGAACGAAAGATGAAAACACTAATGATACCAAGACTGGGAGTACATCATTCAGGGAGGAAAGAAAAGGAGCTCATCCTCTAACAGATCTCATATTCCTCAATTATTTCTGAGTTCTACGTAATATTATTTATATTTCTAGTCATTTCCATCAGCACCAATAATATGGTGTCAACTATACTATTTAGGCTCAGAATTTCAGGTGAACACACCCAAAGAAACAAGAAATTTTAGTTTCATTTTCATGATTCTCCTCTCATGGCTTTTGTGAAAGAGCTATTCTCAATTCAAGCCCTGTTTTCCTCCAAAATCAAAAAGATCCATTTAGCTGAGAATAAAGGGAGGTATTACAGCTACTGGGTAACACGTTAAGTTAGGGCTTATTCCAGAATGTCTCAAACGGCAGAACATTTTCACTGATAATGGCGGGTTCCCAATGTGCATCACTGGCCACACGGGACAGCGCTTAACCAACTGCATGTTAACAAACCAAGACGCCGAAACAACATTGTGCCTAACTTGACACAGCAATGCCCACTAAACCTTGTTAATACTTTAATTGCTGTTACTGAGAAGCATAATTGTTTAGGTCAAGTTACAGACTAACAGGAGCCACCGGAACCTCCTGAGGGTGACATGGACTTATTGTCCTCCGTGGCCCCTGATCAGAATCCTCATCTTACCCTCGCCAGTTTTCTCCACTATTCAATGAATTCCTTGAAGACACAGTATATTTTATTTTCTGTTTCTCCACTGCTTGCCTAAAAATACAATAGGCATTCAACACACGTTTAGTGATAGTAAGTGAACGAATGAGTCTGTCTGTGCAAGACTGTGATAAACCAGACACTGATGAGTCCAAGGTCACGGAGGCTGGCTGTTCAGGTCCTTACCGTGTCTAAAGAAGCAGCAGCTCGGAGATCTGGCAGAAAGCCAACCTCTAGCAGATGCAGGAGGAAATCCTGAACCTCAATCCCATAGACCCTGTCAAGGAACAAAACCATGGCTGCCTTGTGATCTGGGCAAAACCCCGCAGACATGTCAGGCTCCACCACATTCCCATCTAAAAGAGAGAAGGCGACATGTTGGAGTCAACGGCCACGCCATCACGAGGTGCATCACGAACGGCTACTACCCAGCCTCCTTATGTTCTACATAAAGCTATCGGTCAAAGGGTTTCTGTTCTTCTACTGCTCATAAGGAAGCGCTGGGAACTAGCTCAGGAAACACGGCAGTGCGATTTAAAGCCAAGGCCATTTAAATATTATTTGCACATCCATGTGTTAACTGCATACATGGTAAGGACATAACCTGACGTCAGATGCTGAGAAGGAAACAAAAAAGCATCCAAAATCCACATCGTGAAATTAGAAATAAACAGCATCAAAAATTAAAATGTAAAGGTTTTCACTCTTTTAAAGAATGAGAGCCTCCTTTAAACATTAATAAAACTCATTTACCCCAATGTGGTAATTATTGTACATTTACATCTTTATGGATGAGATAATCACAAAACAATAAAATGATTCTATGAAACCAGTTTGACTTTCAAATGAAATACATTTCGTTAATCATAGAATTAACAATTAAAACATATTTGAGTCATACTATTTTCTCTATAAACAGTCAGTATTGATCCCATATTGTAACTCTGTAGATTTATAAGTCGAGGACCATTAATATGAGAAATTATGGGACTATGTGCTGATTTAAAATATTGAGGAAATGAAACCTTTCCTGTTTGACTATGCGATAATTATGCCAACTGCTCCTGAAAACACACTGTTAAGATTCTACATCACAGAATCATTAGTGACGATGCAACATTAAAGAAAGAAGGATCCAGGGAAAGACGATGCATGCAGAACCATCCCGAAAGAAAAAGGCACAACGTTTTTGTTTTCATTCTTAGTCAATGAATGAAGTTGATATTTAAATCATGAAACTAAACAAACTAATGTGTTTAGGGAAAGTAAGTTAAAGGCTAATCTTAAATAGCTTCCATTCCTTATAATTGTAATAATACCTAACAAACCTAATACCGTCCTGCCAACAGGGACAGTGACAGCAATAGCAAATCTTGTGGTTTGTGTGGCGTCCGGCACAGGAAGGCGGCAGATACAACCACACAGCACCCGCAAGCCCACTGTGATGTCGGTACATCACACTCACTGAACTGAAGATGACAGCTAACCTTCAGGCAAGTTAAATAGCTCGCCCCGGGTTACATGCCTAGTAACTGGCCAAGTTCGATCTCAACCAATTAAAGTTGGATTTAATATCCAACCAAAGCCAAATTAATGCCAAGTGTTAAAGCAGTATGCTGTACTTTTCAATTAAAAATCTATATGAGATTCCAGTTTGATTCTCCTAAAAATCGTAATAGGGAATTTAAATTTATTATATTCTATAACTTTAACATCTAGTTGAACATAAGGAAACTGTGAGCAACTCACTAATCCTAAAATAAGACTGGTGTTTTGAACACTCATTCAAGTTCATGTTGAGGAATGCTACAACTGCATCTGCTGGGACTCGAGACTCATCCACCTGCTACCTGCTGCTCTCTTCCCATCAACTCCTTAAACAACTGGAGACAACAAACGGGATGAACTGCGTCCTCCCAGACATCTGGGGTTTGCACTGGAGGGAGGGGGGCTGTGGGACCTGCAGTGTCCACCCTCCCACGGCCACCGCCCGGGGTCCGACCATCCTGCCTGGGGCCAGAGCTGCAGGGCAGCGCCTCTGCTTCTGAAGACACACGCCTGTCCGCGAGGCTTCTGAGCCCCGCCCACTCACTGCTGTCCTGCACCACACCCCAGTTCTAGAGTAAGTGTGATAAAAAGGTCTGCGGAAGCCTTAGCTAACACCGAGTGGGGTGGAGGGTGAACTTCACATACTAAATACAGAACATGTAGTGATAACTATTAGTGATAATCAGCGATGCCTGAAGAATCAACTGATTCGTCACTGAAACATAAATATTGATGAATTAAGTGTTAAAGCTGGTTTAAATGGATATCACAGAAAAATAAAAATATACAGGTTTCTGTCTATAGTTTCTGTAAAAGGAAAACGGCAAAAGAAAAATGTAGAAATTTAACCATGACTAGTGGATTGCATTCTAAAATTAGTTTCATTGTGTTTGTGACCAGTCACACTCACTCACACTCTCTCTCTCTCACACACACACCCTTTAAATCCCAAAGCAGACAACATATCTCGCCTATTTATGAAGAAAATGCATACATCATAAAATAATATTCTTATAGCACAACTAAGCAGAACAGGAAAGAAACCAGTGCGAAAAACCTTGAAGGCTGGTGAAGGCAGATAATTGGAGGAAAGTGCAGAGGTGCAGCAAGACCCTGGCGCAGGGCTGGAAGGGGTGTCTGGACGCTCACGGCCCATGTTCTTGGCTCTTATTACCGCTTTTGCCTTAACATTCAGCACTTCTCGATTCACTAACCTGCGTGTCACTGGTATTATTATCTTTATCCTGACATGTCAATTTTGTGGCTTAAAAGGTGAGGAAAAGATATTTTACTTAAGTAAATGACTATGAGTTAGAAGAGAGGTAAAAAAAAAAAAGGAAGATGAGGATAATGTGCATATACACAAGAAAAAAAAGTGCTTAAAGTAGAGAAAACAAAAAGCTATGGGACAAATTTGAAGTCCAGCCTTCCCTAAAATTATAACGAGTGCTCAATTATTATAGCCACTATGTCACCTGGAGGATTTGGCTTTGTGAGAACAGCACACATGAACTTCGCTTTTCACAATCTTACGCTGACGAGGCCGAGCTACCGTCAGTGGCCATTTGCCATTTCCACTGCAGTCTGGGGCAGTGCAGGGAACCCCTGTGGCTGTGGACCAAGGCCCTGCCGCCGGCCCCAAAGCCAAGCGTCCTCCTTCCCTGCGTCCACCCTGGGCGGGACAGTGAGGGGACAGTGCTGGGCACTTACACAGAGAGCAGGCTGATTTCGAGTTAATACTGGAAAACCACTCCTGAGCGGTTTCTTAACCAAAGGGGACATGTTGGAAAAGGACAATAAATATTTGGTCAAAATGGGAAAAAAAAATCTTTTTAGAATTTTCTCCTTACTCTTGGAAAGAGCACTTCTTTTAACACACTGGGAATTTTCAAATCTCTAAGTTAAAGAAAGCTATGATCACTGTTTTGGGGGGTGGGGTGGGAAAGCATTATAAGAAAGTAATGATGAAAATTATCAAAAAGAGTAAATTAAGGAATTGTGGAGGAGAAACACAGGGAGGAATGGGGACCAAAGACCACCGGGAGAGAAATGAGATAAGACTGGTGCTCACTTCCTGATCACGATCACGGTTATTTAAAAACCATTAGAATAGAAAATAGTTTAAAAAATAATGTACTTTATGTAGATCTTTTGTTTTAAAGAAACGTAAGCAGTGACCCTATACTTCAGAGAGAAAAATGTTGAGAACTGATAATACACATTACCATCCAACGTCCTACTGAACTACGAGAAGCCAGAGCGGGTCTTACCCTTGGCTACCGTTGGCATCTGGAAGGCGATGCTGATTACGCCCACCAAATCTCCCAGGGGAATCAGAGATCTCAAAATAGATCTGATCCTGATGGCTTCTCCCTTACCAGCATGAATCAACTGCAGGAGGAAAAATAAAGGCATATTAGAATAACTTGGTCAAATTAATGTTATAGTTCTGTCCAGAAAACTGAGATATGGGAATCCAAGTCTAAAATAATTCTCTGTTACGTGTACGTATTAAAATAAATCCTGCTCAGAAACTGTTGTTTCAGGCTACCAGGAAGACGTTTACTTCCTCGCCCAGCTCCACTGACATCAGCACATGCCGAGTTCTTTACTACGGTCTAGGCCAGCTGGTTTATTCATTACAACAATAGTTTTTATCCTGTTGAGGGTGTTAAAATCTATGGAGAATCTGATGAGTCTATTAATGCTTATTTCCCAAAATTACATATAAATATCCATGCACAACACGAGCTATAACACAAAGGAAAAATTAAGAACAGAAAATATACTAAAATTTATGATTGATATAGCCCCCCTCTTGCTTTGTGCTGAAAATATAATCGTATTTCTATCCGTATTCCACAACTTCATCCAAGGACGGGCTTACAATATGGAGGTGAACATGAATCTAACAAGTATGTTGGACCCCTGCAGGCCCCTGGAATGTTACAAGACAAGGCTCTCACGCCATCCAGACTGTGAGCCGGTCCTGGGGACAGGCTGCAGGCTTCAGGGCTGGGGTGCTTGTGTTCCCTTCACTGGGGTGCCACCTGTAGGAGGTCCCCAACCAGTGGTTCCTGAGATGGATAAATTTCAGAAGGGCCAAGTTAGTCTCTTACTAAGTCACTAAGATTTCTCTCCCCCCTTCACATAAAAGAACAAAAATCTTCTGTTCATTGGCATAATTTCTCTCTTGGACCTTTCACTTTAACAGGAAAGAGAACATTGGAATCATAAAGTTCTATCTACAATCACCTCTGCCATACAGATTTTTGACAATCTATTCACATGATGAAAATCTCATTAGTAGGTTACGTTTTCACAAAAATCAGACTCTAGGTTATCTAACATTCTGATATTTTTCCATCCTGTAACTCCTCTGTATTTATATCAAGAAAGCAAGAAAGTTTTAACCAACAGATGTGAGATTCACCCCCTCCCTGCCAAAAACAAACAAACAAACAAACAAAAAGAACAAAAACCCCACAGGTGTTAAGTGGGGAAGCAAGTCCTCGGGCTTCCTGCTCAGACCTGTCCTGAGTGTGCCTAACCCCAGTGTTACCTCAGCGTGCTCAGACTCTGTTATTTTCCACCAACAGGCCCTGAGACTAATTTTATGAGCCCTGGCAAGTATTTTTTAAATGAATATAACAGAATGAAACATAACAGCTTGGAATAAAATAGAGAAGAAAATGCCAGGCTGTACTTCGAAGTAAAAGTATTATTCGATAAAACTTCAATTTTATCCTGGTCAAAAAGGTTAGGGAAAACTCACGATCGGGGCTGAAGAGCTCGTTCCTCCCCCTCGCCTGCTCCCGCCCCTGTCCCCTAACGCAGGGGCCGGCACGAGCGCCCTTCACGGGGACCAGGCATCGTAGCAGGACACGGCAGGACCATGGTGGGACTGCGGCGGCCGCTTCCCGCTCAGGCTACCGCAGGAGAGGCCTGCACGCGGCAGGTGCGGGCCACATGCGCTTTAGAGACTTACAGGCCACGTGATGGTGCCCGAGTCTCGCTGCTGATTTTTATGACCCACAAGGCACCTCCGCCCACACGGCAGTCAGGCTGCAGCGTCATTTTTAGCGGGGGTCGCGGGTGCCGCGGGTGCGGGTGTCGCTGCGACCCGCACAGCCACGGGAGGCAGCGCATACGCAGATGAGCCGCGACGGCGCCGGCGCCCGACACGTACGTGCATCTCGGGAGCGCAGCGTCCCAGCAGGTCGATCAGAGCTGCGTAAAAGGTCATGATGGCGTTCCCCATGTGGATAGTGTCGTCCTCCTCCTCCTCCGCGTCACTTTCACGGATTAGTCCAACGAGGCAGAAAGCAAAGCAAACAGAATAAAGTGGCATTGCGGGTTCGCTACACGCTTCTCAGAGCAAAGGGAACACACATTCATTCTGCCTCTTCTGATGCTTTCGTGTATGTGTGTAACTTACAGCTGGCCTTTTAAAGCAAAGTAACAATGGGCTGAAGACCAGATTTGAGACTCCATCACCAACAACATGTGTGTGGGAACTTTAAGATTCCCTTCAAAAGGCGAAAAGAATTGCCTTGAGAGACAAACCCGGTGGCCCTGGAAGGCCCTGTCGTTCCTCCTTCGGCAGCTCGGCAGTGGGCTGCGCAGGCCAGACTCAGAGGCCCGCAGAGTGACAGCGCCTCACCAACAACGTTGTGTCCAGCGCGCCAGGCGGGTCCGGGTCCCCCCTCCCCGCCCCCGCAGCCCCAAGCGCATGCGCACTGGTGCTGCTGGGCCGGGGCCCTCATGACATCCTTTCTATCACCTGGGGAAAGCGGGGCTCCCCACCCTAAGCTGACTGACAGATGCGCTGCCTGCTCACGGCACTCCCCCAGCCTGGAGCCGGCCTCGGAGTGGACAGAACACCTGCGCCCGGCCGCGGGGGCGAGGACGAGGGTCGGCAGGGCCAGCCCTCCCATCAGCCCCACGTTACTCTCCCAGCGGGGCTAGTGGTGTGGGTGCGTGACCTCCTGGTGGGACATTCGTCTCCACGGATTAAATGGAAAGCCACGTGCCCAGCCAGATTCATTTATGTCCCTGCTGAAACCAGGTTTTAACCACATACCCTAAGGAAAACTGTAAGGTGGCTAGTGGCTCCCGTACCTGTCACCGGTGCCTTAACCAAGCCCCTCACTCCTAGAATGACAAAGTCCCCGTTTCAGACTTTAACAGCACATTCTCTTGGTAAAGATCTCTTTCTCACTACTGTCACGAAAACTCATGCTAGCTAGATTCCCACTAAACTCTAATTTCGAAGGCTCCCCTGCCATCATTTGGGATAACTGTACTTGCCACAGCCCCCTAGAGAAAGTCACAAAATACATTTCCTCCTACGACCTAAATTTCTCTCTAATAAAGCCACACAATATGCCTCATGTCTCTCGTTGTTCACTCAACCTATTCCAGCAGCAAATTCCATCCATTCTTCCAAGTCTAATGCATTTGATTTTCAAGGGAAGGAATCATGAGTACCAGTTAACAATGAAAATTATGTTTTGCAAAATTTCCAGTCAAGTAGCACAATTTACTCTATATTAGACCTACGGGGTTTTCGCGGATTCGCTGGTTGGCGAGGGTCCGTCTCGAGAAGGGTCCTCCGCTATCCGGATGGCTTCCTCCATGGCGGCGAGAAGCCCGGCCCCGCCCTCCCCTCGCAGAGCCGGGCCGAAGCACTCAGGCCGCCGGATGAGCAGCCTCACCACGACGTTGGCGTTCTCCTCCACACTCTCCCCTAAAGCCAGAAGGGAACGTGAGCACACGAACGCGCCATGTGGCCCCCCAAACATGCAAACGCTACACTATGCATCCGTATTTAAAGAGAAGTGACTGAAGCCAACAAACATGGTTGTATGTACACGAGACAGCCAATTTCTATTCTTGCACTTAAAATTTTCAAAGTAAAGAAAAGCATTATAGAGGCATAAACGTCATTTTTGTTAATTCGTGATTTGTAATCTGAAGCCATAATCTTAGGTATTATTAGAATGCAACTATAAAACTTATAATGTATGCGTCTAAAATTTTAATTTACTAATGAATTATAACATAACTATCAAAACAAATATTATAAAATAGTTACTGTAGAAAACTGATTATGAAATAGTCAATCTACTAATATTTACTTTATGAAAGTGCTGGGATATGTAATTATTTTATATAGCTATTTTTAAGAAGTTTTAATAATGCCCAAAAAGAACCCCATAAGCAATCGGTCCTACCATTACAGAAGACAGCAAATCTGAGGAAGTCGAGGTACCGCTCCCCTTCCACTGGGTTCCAGCCAATGTCTGGGTACCCCTTACACACCAGCATCTGGCAACTCTGCAGTCCACAGCCAGCCAGATACCGAACGACCTACGAACAGGACGGCGAGCACAAGCATTACCCCTGGGGCGAGAAGTAAGATGCTCACACGAGACATGAAGAGTGAGGCTCTCAGACAGAGGCTTAAAACAAAGACAGGTCTGTGAGTGATTTTCAGTCTCATGAGAACTCCTGTGAACTCCCATTAGTAAACCCTTAGCATTAAGAAATATTCAAAAATTGTAACAAAGTGCTATTGTAATAAAAATATTTATGAACCAACTCAATGAAAGAAAAATATTCCTAAATCTCATATCATTTAATTTGTGACTTTTACTGAAAAAATAAATCACAATATTTGTTAAACTTCAAAAATGTCTAATGACCTCTGTCTGGCCCATCTGAGATATTGAAAGATCCTTCTAAGATGCAAAGATACTTTAAAGAAATGAATTATATTGAAAATGACATTATCAGTTTAACAGGGAAGGGCCACACAGAGAAAAGAGAAGACTAAGCTGAGAGTCCAATGCCCTTGGGTTCACATTTGACCTGCATTGCTTCTTGGATCATTTTGACCAAGTGACTTAACTTTTTACACAGTTTCACCATCCATTAAATTTGGGATAGTACTGCTTACCTTTTAGTACTATTGAATTTAACACAAAATTTCTGCTTAGTTTTGCCTTTTAAAATATTATTTTTATAAGAATGTTGGCCCTCTAAGATATTTCATAACTGATCCAGTTTTAAAAGAAACCCCTAAAGTAGCCATTATCAATGGTAGTAGATTGTTAGAGAACTTATCAAACGAACTGTTACACCCAGCTCAAGTTAAATCGGCCTTAAAAAGAAATAAGAAATACAGCTAAAAATACTTATATCACCTTTCCTAAGGTATAATTTATCTACAACAAGCCCATCTATTTAAAGTACAGAATTCAATGGGCTTTGAGAGATTATACATCAGTAAAAATTCTCCACCATCGAGATGCAGAACATTTCCACCACTCCTTGGGCCCCGAGCTTTCTGCAGTCCCTCCCTCCCTACATGTGTGGACCTGGACACCCTGCCTTCTGCCATGACACTGCCTGCATATTCCTGAACTTTTATACATGTAATCATCCAGTACGTATCTTTCAGAGCCTGGCTTCTCGCCCTCAGAATAAAGATTCTGAAATTATTCATGTTTTGTTGTGGCACATGTCAGAACTTCACTCCTGTGTATTATTTAATGATAGCATCCCATCATATATGGAAACAGAAACACCCCAGTTTGGATAACCCATTCATCACTTGATGGACACTTGAGTAGTCTGCATTTCTTCGCTAGGATGAATAAAGCTGTTATCGACATTTACGAACATATCTTTGTGTGGACATATATTTTTATTTCTATTGAAAGAACACCTTGGAGTGAAAAGGCTAGGTGTATGTTTATGATGGGTACATGTTTAACTTGTTAAGAAACAGCCAAACTGCTCTCCAAACTAACTCAAGCATTTTTCCTCCCAACAGCAGTAGATAACGTTCTAGTTGCTCCCCATCCTCCTCAACATTTGGCATTGTCAACCTTTTAAACATTAGCCATTTTAATCTGTGTGTGGATAAATGACTTCTAATTACACATGGGAGGTTAGTCAAAGAGGCCGAACCCTGTGACCTTTGAGTGGCACGTTGCAGGAGTCTGGGAAACTGTTTACTTTCTCATGCCCTCAACAGCTATGCGATAATTGTCAACCCAGTGGCAGACTAAGGCGAGGCAGTGACCAACGAAGAAAAAAATGCCCGGAACACACTGGCCCTACATTATGGTCAGGAGTAGATTTTCAAAAATACATAAATACATAAATTTTATTAAAATGTTTATTTTAAAATATAAAAAGAATTTTAAGTGATAAATATTTATATTATATTGATATAAACATAAATAAAATGAAAATTTATATTCATACATATAATACCCATATATGTTTTTGACTGTAGAAAATAAAGCAGTGGAGAGGATAGGAAGAACTTAAGGAAGTGGAGAAACATATAATATATAATATGTAATATAATATACAATTGTTATATATAATATTTATAATATATAAAATACATATTTGTAATCATATAATTACATTATATTTAAATAACCTTGAGAAACAACTACAAACACACATACAAACGCAGGGACAAGAATGTGGCCTACCTTTTCCAGGTCGGGCTCACGCAAAGCTAAGGCCAGTTCATTGTTATCCATCACCGAGGCTGCAGCCACATCCAGCGGTGTTGAACCTCTCATAGATGGCGAGGCTGTTAATCCAGACAAAGAGGAAACAAAACCTGGATTGTGCTCCAACTATGAATTCCATGTAAAAACTCACTTTCACTTAAAATTTAATTTCTAAGCACAACGAATATTGCACTAATCTAAATTAATTTATATTACATTGTAAGAAGTATATTCTTTTTGTCATAAAGATTGAATAAACATCAAACATTTACTTACCGAGACCAACACTACTGTTTTCCAATAAATAACTGAGATGGTCAAACATGGCTTTTTGATTCTGCCGGCTTATCCGACAGAAATAACAAAGAAAACGGCAACAGTTGGCCACCATCTTGGGAAAAGTGATCTCCTACAGAAAGAGCATCAGTTAGCTGTGAAAGGGACTTATCTCTATAACAGTGGGTTCAGAGGCTGGGGTACCAATCACATCGTCCACCCACATGTGCTCGTGTCTGCCGAGATGCAGACACTGAAGGCCTTTGCATTTCCAAACCTGGACCCAGGCCTCGAGCCACATTTCAAGCCTGGCACTAATTTTGATACCAATGGCTTATTCTGGAATTAAGCTACAGCCCTAAAGCTGCAAGTGGCCTGAGCCTGTTTTAGGAATCTGGCTGACTTGGTTGTGGTCCTGCCTACCACTGTGAGCTGTGCTTCCTTGGCACACCTTACGATCTCACTACTCTGTTCTGCAAAACTGGAATGAGATGGATAATAAGACTTACTTTAGCTAAGAAAGTGGGGTGAGACAGTGTTCCTAACAAATACCTAGTTTATTTGGAACTACATAACAGGGTACCTTATCAATGCTGTTGTTACTGTTACTGTTGTGTTATTAAGATTTCAGGGATTCGCAGCCTCCCTGATTTGCACATGACTTTGCTGAGACAGCGCCCTGGCCTGAAGCCAGGCCCCACCAAACGCGTCTCCCTTGAGAGCCAAACGTGGTTCTAAATACCTGGCTGATCCCAGGAGTCCTTCCTTAACAGAATATTTTACAAATATGTTTACATGTCCGTTTAACTGGTAGATTGAACATGAGAATTATGGGCTCGTTTCCATACTTTGAAAAATATAGCATAAAATTTCGAAAAATTTTGAAATATATTTTGCAAATCAGAGGTTGTAAAATTATTCTGATTTATGTGAAGTTATTTATTATATTATACTCTATTCGTTTGGTTTTCAAGAACTTTTAAAAAAATTTTAACCCCTTAACAATTCACCTTAGAGCCTTATAACAAACACTTCTGAGCATCATTCTCAAGCCTTGGTCTGCATCAGGAATGTAATGGAACCAACTGACCTCTGACTCGAAGGGGATAGCTGAGTCTGAGGGACGTTTGTGCTATAGACCTCTAATGTGACGGAAACTGATTTATAATTCAAAAAATTAGTACAATATTCACTTTTAAGTTTCTAAACATTCCCTAAATGAGAATAACTTAGGGTATAGCAAATTATACAGCATAAGATAAAAATGCTTAATAAGACACACACACACACACACACACACACACACGCACGCACGTAGCATATCCAACTCTCACTCTGTTAGGTTTTGCTTTTTTTCTTTCAACAGGTGTCTTTAAAAACAGTCCTTTTGTCTACGGCTACGCCACCCTGAATGTGCCCAATCTCGTCTGATCTTGGAAGCTAAGCAGACGAGGTGCTGTAGGCATTAAAAACAAACAAACAAACAAAAAACAGTCCTTCTAAGAGGATTGAAAAAATTCTTATTAAGAATATACAATGGGTGTGCTCTAGGGTGTTGTAATAAAGGGCATCTCGAGAATCAAATGTTGTCCTTTACCTTGGACTCCCCGCCTCCGAGGACATTCACCATGACCTCCATCACTGTCTCGTGCATGCCCAGTGCCCTCATGAGATTAGGGTGCTGGTAAAACACTTTGTTATTCATGATATCCCTAGAAAGAACAACATTGGTATGGAGAATAGTGCAGAGGTCAGAGAAAAATTTAAATAAAAATTTATCTGAGATCCTAATAAATCTTTTGGAAATAATTATTAGCAACCATATGGTAACCACAGAAGTTAATAAACATAATTAAGTTTTCCTCAAAAATATTGATAGCCTACCAAAAACAGTATACAAGCTGTCTATTCTTTTCAATTACAAGAAATGCACTCAATATGTAAATATTCACTAATTTCAAATATAGTTTTGGACACTTATCATTCCTAATATAATGTATATCCAAATGTATTCAACATTCTTTTGTATAGAAATATGAATCATTTCTATGTTAATGGTACATGTGACTGTTCTAGATTCATCAGAGAAAGAAGGTGCTCTCTCTGAATTCTCCCTTTTTCATTGGTTAGTTAAGATTACTTATTATGGAATGCTTCCTCAGGTTAGATTTAACTAGTATTCACAAACAGACTCCTACTCATACAATTATAAATAAAGGCCATAAAATTTTGTTGTTCTGGCTTTTCTGTGTTCCCTCTTTGCCCAGTTAGTATATTTATTTTTTATTTTTAGTGTGCAAGCATTATAACAATTTTAGAATATAGCCTTCTAGTCTATTTTTATGATTTCAAATACTTAATAGGCTTCATAAAACAATATTATTTTATGATTTAAAATGTACATAAATGATATCATGCAATCTGAATATTACTATACTTTTTTCCCCCTCACAATTATTTTTTAGTTTTGTCAAAGAAAAAAAATCATCGTTCAATATTTCATATTTTTCCCCCCAAAAAACAGCTTTAGGTTTCTTTAATCCTCTTAATTGTTTCTTGCATTCTGTTTTACCCATGTCGGTAATTATCTTCATTATTTCCCCTTACCTGGTATTTATATAAGTAAATTAACTTTATTTTTTGGCTGAATATTTGTCTTTCCATCAGTTCAACATCCTACATTCTAGATTTCTACATCCTTATGTTCAGGTAGTTTTCTTATAAACACCATATAGCTTAATTAAGCTTTTATTTTCCTCTAGTATATGAATTTCCTCTTATTTTCATATCCTTGAGTTATGCAAGCTTATTTAACCATTGCTTAAATTTATGCATATATACACCAGTAACATACTCACCAAAACTTCTTGCTTATTTCTGAATTCTATTTTCTTTTCTCAAATGTACAGCCATGGAAGGTCTTTCAATGAAAGACTGTAAGTAAATATTCTCAAATATCTTTATTTTGTCCTCACTCTTGAATACGGGATATATATTCTAATCTCCAGATCTACACAAAGCACAAGCTCACTGTGTAGAATTCTTAGTTGAGTAACACATTCTAAATTCATGTTTACTTTCTGTTAGAACGTTGAATGCAGTGTTTCACTGAGTTATGACCTCTAGCTCTGCTATTGAGAATTCTAAACACTGATTCTTTGCAAATGTTCTAGCTTTTCTATTTCTTTTATTTTTAATAAATTTTTTTCAATTATAGTTGGCATATATTTTGTTAATTTCAAGTGTGCAACATAGTGATTAGACATCTATATAAATCACAGTGATCACCTAATAAATCTAGTACTCATCTGACATCATACGTAGTTATTACGATATTATTGGCTATATTTCTTATGCTATACTTTATAGCTTCATGACTATTTTGTAACTACCAATTTGTACTTCTTAATCCCATCCCCCCTTTTCATCGACCCCTCCAAATCCCACTCCTATCTGATAACCCTAAAAATGTCCTCTGTATCTATGAGCTTGTTAGTTTTTATTATTATTTCGTTCTTTAGATTCCAGATGTATATGAAATCATATGGCATTTGTCTTTCTCTGACTTATTTCACTCAGTATAATACCCTCTAGGTCCATCATGAAATATCATTTTCTATCCTCTTCCTTTTAGTCTGTGTGAGTCTTTTAATCTGAAGTGAGTCTCTTGTAGACAGCATATGTAAGGGTCTTGTTTTCTTATCCATTCAGCCACCCTATCTTTTGATTAGAGCATTTAATTCTTTTTCATTTGAAGTGTTCATTGATAGATATGTAGTTATTGCCATTCTTTATTTAGACTTTTGGCACATCTTTTTTACTTCTTCTTAAAGAAGTCCCTCTAACACTTCCTGTAACACGGGCTTGGTGGTCCTGAACTCCTTAGCTTTTTGTCTGGGAAGCTCTTTGTCTGTCAGTCAACTCTAAATGATAGCTTTGCTGGGTAATCTTGGTTGTCGGCCCTTGCTTTTCATCACTTTGAATATTTTGTGCCAAGTCCTTGCGGCCTGTAAAGTTTCCATCGAGAAATCAGCTGACAGTCTTATGGGAGCGTCTTTGTACGTAACTAATTGCTTCTCTCTTGCTCCTTGCAAAGCTCTTTCTTCATATTTAACATTCGGCCTTTGAATTATGATGTGTCTCAGTGTGGGCCTCTTTGAGTTCATCTTGTTTGGGGCTCTGAAGTTCCTGGAGTTGTAGGTCTACTTTATTCATTGGGTGAGAGAAGTTTCCCATCATTATTTCTTCAAATAGGTTTTCAATTTCTTGCTCTCTCAATTCTCCTTCTGGTACCCCTATGATGCAAATGTTGGCATGCTTGATATTGTCCCAGAACCCCCTAAAATTCTCACCTTTTTGGATTCTTTCTTCTTGTTGCTATTCTGATTGGGTGTCCTCTGCTAAACCCTCCCCATCCTTTAAATCACTGATTCAATCCTCTGCTTCATTCCCTCTAATGCACTCTTCCTTCATTTCATATATTGTATTCTGTATCTGGTAGATTGTTTGTATCCATTTTGTTTAGTTCCTTTTCTGGAGCTTTGTTCTATTCTTTCATGTGGGACACATTTATCTCCTGATTTTGGCTGCCTCCCTGTGCCTGTTTCTATGTATTAGGTAGGGCTCCTAAGTCTCCCAGTCTTAGTAGAGTGGCTCTATGTAGTAGGTGGCCCATAGGCACAGTCTTTCTGGCCACCTGAGCAAGGTGCTCAAGGTGTGTCCCTTGTGTGGGTTGTGTGTGCCCTTCTATTGTAGTTGAACCTTGGGTGCTGTTTACACATCGCCGGGAGGGAATGACCCTTGGGTGGATTGGTTGTGAGGACTGGTCAGCAAGGGGCTGACCCTATGGAGCAGGATTCGGTTTGGCAGGGCTCTGGTGCCTACCCAGCCTTCCCTTCAGGTGTGTCTTCTTCAGGTGCATCCCTGACTGGTATTCCAGCTCTGGTGCCATTCAAAGCAGGCCACTGGGTATGCCTCCTGGGAGGGGCCTTATGGCAGACCAGTTCAGCCACAGTCTGTGCACTTCTAGGGGCACCTGTAAGAGCCACCAAGCAATCCACAGATGGCTGCCACCCATGCAGGGCTCAGAGGTGCCTTGAAAGGCCAAGCCAGGAATCTAGGCTGGCTGCTGCTAGTGTGAGGGTTAGGGCAGCTCAGCAAGAGGTACGAATGCCGCTTACTAGTTTTGCAAACCTTTGAGAGGCTTTAGGAAAGTCCATGGCATGAGCCAAGACCAGCCATTTGTATGGAAAAGCCACTGAAATGGTTTGGGTGGGCCCGCACATTTCAAGGACAGGATCTCAGAGAATCACAAGGGCAGGGTGACCTGTGTTAACTATACTGATGGAGACTCACATATGGCACCACCTGCATCTGCATGCCAGGATAGGGGAGGGCTCAACAAAGAGACAATGGATTCTATCAGTACTTCTGTCTAGGAGACGCCACCCCGTCTAGCCCTTGCCCTGAAGCCAGAGAACTTGGCTCCTCCCCTCATGTCCCTGGGGCTCTTCGAGCTGCTGCCCCAGCGCTGGAGCTCAGAGAAGTGAGTCCATCAGCAGTAAGTCCACATGTGGGTCCTTTAAGAGGAACGCCCGGGGCTCCCACAGCCCTTTGTTTCACTTAGCCTCCATCCCTGCTGGTTTTCACAGCCAGAGGTTGTGGGGACTCTTCTTTCCAGTCTGGAACCCTGGGCTGAGGAGCCCAATGTGGGACTGTGACCACTCACTCCTCTGCAGCAGGGAAGAGGAGGCTCTGTAGCCAAGGCAGCCCTCTCGATTCTCGATTGCCACATGCGGTTGTGGGGACCAGGCTGTTTCACATCTCCATCCCTCCTACCAGTCTTGAGGTGGCCCCTTCTGTATGTCTCCAGTTGTAGGACTTCTGTTCAGCCACACCTCAGATGATTCCCAGTGATAGCTCTGTAGTATCATTATAATTTTGGTGTGGTTGTGAGATGAGGCAGGCACTGTGTCTACCTTCTATGCCATCTTGACCCATTCTTTCCCTATTTCTTTTAAAATAGTCTACTTATCACTAGTTTTATGCAGCTTCTCTACATCTATCCAGCTGTAGATGTGGAACTACTGGCGCCTTATCAATCTGTGAATTCATGTTTTTCAATTCTAAAAAACAGAAGCCAATAGCTCTTTAAATATTCCCATTCTCTAGTTCATAATTTTTTTTTCTAGAAATCCTACTCAGCATATGCTGGACCTTCTTATATTATCCCTCCGGTCTCTTAACTTGTTTATTTGTATTTCTTTATCACTCAGTGCTGCATTAATGAGTCACTTACTCAGATTTATGATCCTATTTATTAATTTTCTCTTTGCCTATACCTTATCTGTAGTTCATTGTTTTTAAAGTCAATTGTCATATTTTTCATTTCTAGAAGTTCTATTTGGATTTTTTTCAAATCTTCCTGGACTCTACATGTCTTATATTTGGATATTTGATTTATTCCTTTGTATACAGTAACTTTATGCTCTCTTTCTACATTGTTACCTGAAGTTCTTGAGAGAAGTGTTCTAACTCCACTATTTATTGTACCTGCACACCCTTATTTATGATGAATTGTTTCCTTATGTGCTTTGCAATTTTTGATTGTGGGATAATCTTTGGTAGTGTAGAGGTTTTTCTTGCAAAATTTCAAAGTAACTTGAGTTGAGAAAGCATACCTCCAAGCCAATTTTTATCAATTTCTCACCTTGGGGATCTTTAGATTATGAATGAGGTATAAATGCTAATCCCCAAATCCACATGAAACACAACCAATGGTGCTAAATTCTGGAAGAGGCGTTTGTCCCCATTCTTTTTTCAAGGTCCAGTAGATACAAACTTCCTTATTACTTCCTGCCATGGATTTCAGTGATTTTTTATTAACCTATATGTTTACATATGATTATAAATATGAGAAATTAATAAACAAACTCTAAGATATTTGTTGTGTATCATAGCCATCTTAGCATCTAGTTGTAAAATTAGTCATGTAATAATGGAGCAACTTTCTTATTTAGCTTTATAAGCTCTAGAAAAACAATAATCTAATTTAACGATCATCTAATCTAGACAATGTATTTGTATTAATGCACCTACTGAGCTAGTAGTGAAACAAACAATCAGAAAGGAGACATATACAAGACAAAAGGCTGCAATAATGAAATAATTTACCCTAATCCGCGGATCATAAGCTTCTCTTCTTCTTTGCCCATCCTCACACTCAGCAGAGAACGGATCTGACCGAGAGAGGCCAGCAGGTTGATGGTGTCCTCCACGGAAACACCGTTTATAGTGTAGGTTTTTGGCAGGGCCCGGATCAGACCCCCGATGCCATCGTACTGTCGATGCAGCAGCACGAACATGGCCCTCACCAGCTCCGGGTCTTCAATGACGGACTCCTGAGCCCACCGAACCATGGTGTCCGAGATCAGCTGCTGAAGGGTGGCTGCGGGATCATCATTGGTGTTTTTTAAAAAGGAAACAATAAGACAATTCAATTGCACTTAGAATAACCCCAAATTTGCATCCACGCTTGCACCAGGATTTTTAGGAATATTCACTGAATAAAATAAATTTCACTTATTTATATGTACATACACACACACCGATAAAGATGAGCTATAGTCATGTAAGAACAAAAACACACCAACTTTTCCTTACGAACCTTTTATATAATTAGAGAATTTTAGTTATTTCAAAATTGCAGCCACTTTTTCAAAATTACTGCTGGCATTTATTTAACAGGGCAATCAGTACAAGTGCTCCTATTACTTTTATTTTCTTTGTTCCTTTCTTTTCCTCTCAGAAGACCTGACATCATATATCCTTATAATGTAAACAATGCTATGCATCCTCAGTAATGGGCATTCAAGGAGCTATTCACCCAACTGTCTCCTCATCTGAGTCGTTTGCAATAGAGACCTCACATAATTTTATTTCTATTTAAATCTGGATCCCCGACTGTCACTTAAAATGTCTTCAAAGGGATTTGACTGTGAAGCTATATTAAAGTAAAAAGTCATTCATATATAGAGGACCGCTTGCTGTGTAATGTGTAATTCAGTACACTTAAAAGCAACAGAAATTCCTAACCTCTGAAAATAAATACTACAATTATCAAAGGTAAGTAGGGCTGATGTGACCAATTCAAACACAGTGAGGTACTTAATTTTTGTCATCGATACACTGGCAGGTTTTGAAAAGAAGCTGTTTAAACTGCTTTAGCCTACACATTATTTAAGGAAAAACAAAACTACCAATTTTAACCAACTACAAAATTCAGATAAAATACCAATATACTTCTACATATCTCAAAACCATGCTATCATTTTTAATAGGTGAAAATCATAAACTTGATAACAAAAAATGATTATAAGAAATGCTAAATTCTGATTTTGAAGTAGTCCTGAATCAAACTTGACACTAAAGAATAAATTTAGAAGGAATTTTATGAATAAAGCGTTTTCACTGTAAGTTAGTGAAAAAAACTTTTCTCGTGAGTTTATTTTTTTTCTTTCAGTAAAAGCTGTTAATAAACCAGCTCTGCATCTGAAAATGAATGGCGTCTGAGGGGTGAGGCAGCGAGTAAGTGGATCGCCAAGACCTCCTTCCCTGCCTTCCGGGCGAGCTTGTGCGTCTGAGACTCACTGCTCATGTGCTCACTTGGTTCCCAGGGGTGCCAGCTATTATACTTCAGTTAAACAGGCTATGGATGAGCCAGAGACGCCTAATACTTTAGAAGGAGTTTCAGAACCAAAATATAGTTACAGACGGTATCTATTTGAACTTTAAGAAAAGGTTAACTTGATGCAAGAATATTTCCGAGTCAACTGCACAATATTGAGGTATGAAGACTAAGTTACTCTCTTTTACTTTATCTTGAGAATTTCCAATCCATACCAAGACCTTCTGCGCTTTGGGCAGCCCGCCCACCCTTACGATGCCGCTGTCTCTTCACCTGTTCCTGCAAATATACTTTGATGCTGCTGCTACTTCTGGAGGCGCCAGGCACCTACTTAAGAATCTGCAAACTCAGTTTTCTCACTGGCTCATGGAATATAGTAGTTCAAAGAGTAAACAAGTCTTAGCAGCCGAATCACTTTGCAGCGCCCTTTCACTCTGCTTACAGGACTTCCTGGCGTCACGCTCAACTGGCTTTTCAGTTTGTTTCTTCTTCAGGTATGTCACCTTTTCTACCAGGGACAGCAGGCGGCCTTTAATTGTCAGATCGCTGCTTCCATCCAGAGACCCGTCCTCACCCAGCTCAATTCCTAGTGTGAACAAAGCAAAGAGGAAGAAGAAAGGAAAAGAAAAAATTCGAGTACATTTAGGAAAAACAATTCTCAAGTTTTGCAACCTTTTCCATTAATAGCTGAAAGCAACGCCGCCAGGTCCAGAACATGAGACAACACTGAGTGATAAGCAAGCTGCCCACGGCACCCACGGAAAAGATTCACTCGCTGGCTTCTCTTCCTCCTTTCTCGTTTTCCTCTGTGCCTGTGAGTTCAGGACCCTCGAAAGTCGGCACAAAATACAAAACTGAACACAGAGCAAAAGATTCTCTTAGGAGTCAGGATCGATTCTGCTCCTTGGGCTGGCCAGGCATCTTTGACTTTGGGTGCCACGTGCCGAGACCCGTAGTTCTGCTGGCCCAAGGCCTCCCTCGCTTTCATCCCCCTTACTCGCCTCCATAAATGTCAGCACATTTTAATGAACTGAGAGGCAGGGAGAACAGGCATGATTAGGTATCCTGAACCAGGGGATGCTCTATGTCTGAAGCAATAATTCTACCATTTTAGAGTGCCCCTTATTTACACTGTGTACATATGTGTTCTCTATATGCATATAGTGTAAAGAAATGTAATGTAAATATATAGTCTGTGTGTGTGTGTGTGTGTGTATTGTGTGTGTCCAGCATAACTTTCTGGCAGTCACTGAGTGGTTCTGCAGGCATACACTGAGTTAATATGCAAGGCGATGCCTTTATTCTCTTTATTAAAAACAATACCACTGGTGCCACACATGTCACTTAGGAAGTGGCGAATCCCTTTTCCCTCACTGGAACACAGACTTTGCCCACACCACTGCATGAAGACAGTGGCGCCCCCACCCAGAACATTTCATTAATCCCATCTTAAAAGTTCTTTGAATAAGACGGGCTGTGAATTCCCTTCATAGACCTGGGCTACTGACATGTAATTCAACGCCCGATTTCCTTGGCCAGTAAATGGTGGCCCTGCTGTCAGTTTAAATACAACCGTTTGGGACCAAATTTCTTTACATCAGCCCAACACTGACCTCTCTGCCCAATGCACCTGGTTACAGTTCCCCACTTGCCTGCCCACGCCCTGCCACTGAGGGAAAGAGGGAAACGAGAGGGAGAAGGCCGGTCACCCTCTGCTCCGTCCAGCTGCCTTGCTGATCCCCCCACCGCCCACCCCCGACTCCCCAGCAGGGTCAGTTAACCGCTTTACCGTAAGTATTCCCAGGCGTCACGCTGCCGGAGAACCTGTTTACATATATACTTACTTTATACCAGGACACGTACGTACAATAAGAGCCATAGGTCAAGAAGCCCTTACCACAATGTGCCATTAGATCTTCGTGAAAATCCAAGAGTTGGTCCCGGATTTCTTCAGGACACGGACATTCACTTTTGTCATCCTTAAAATTGAGAAGCATATTGATCTGAAAGAATGAGGATGAGAATGACAGAAAAGTGGACTCGGGAACGACATAGCAAAGATCGTGAAAACCAGAGACGTTCAAAACCTGTTTGTGTGTGCTCATGAACTGGTCCCCGATGGATGAAAAGGCACCATCTGTCACTCAACCCAACAGACACCACAAAATACGCCAAATCATTCAAAGCTTAACATGACGCAAAACAGTTATGTGATTTGTTTCCTCTCTCGATTCCACAAGCTATTAGACCCTCGTACGTGCAGAGTTCTTAAATCGACTAAGATCTAAATGTTATTAAAAATTATTTTATTTTGTGTCTACTACACTTCCATTTTCCATCTAATTTCTACACTTTATTGACTGGTTTAAAGAACTCATTTTGAGAAGTTCTTTAAACCATTGAGAAGGATACAGCAATAAAGAAATAAAAATCTAAATAAAATAAAAAAGCAATATAATGGATGACTATCTTTTATTAATAGTTCAATTAAACAAACTGCAAGAAACTTTCTTCCACTTATTTTAGCTTTAGACACAATAATTTTACATTTATGAATGAAGAAAAGAAAGGTCTGTTACTGTTCCATAATTTTCCTTCAAGAAACAACTTTAGATTTTCTTTCTTGAGTTTTTTAATGTGAATTTGTTTAACTTTCATTTTGAAAAAAAAAAAAACTTGTAGATTCATATAACGTTGTAAGAAATAATGCAATGACACCCTATGTACCCTTCCCCAGTTTCTCCCAAAGGTAGCATCTTGCAAGATAGTAGTACAGCGTCACAACCAGAACACCGACACCGGTGCGGTCACAACAGAGAACAGCTCCATCGCCCCACGGGCCTTCCTGCCACCCTGCTATCCGCGCCCTCTTCCCCGCTGCCTGCTCCTCATGCTGGTCCTGCCACCGCTCATCTGCTCTTCATCTCTGTACTCCTGTCGTGTCGAGAACGCTATATGAGTGAAATCGTACGGTGAGAACACACTACACAGTGTGCGTATACGTGCAGGTGTACATTCCCGTTCGACCCCCCAGCTGTCAGCCAGGTCTGCAGTGGTACCTCATTTCACTCCTGATGTTGGTAATTTGTGTCTTCTCTCTTTTTTCCTTTGTCAGGTTTTTAGAGGTTTGCCTATTTTATTAACATTTTGAAATAATCAGCTTTGGGATTCATTGTTTTTCAACTGTGCTGTTTTCAGGTCCACTGGTTCCTGTTACTGCCTTCTTTCTGGTTGCTTTGGGTTTATTCTGCTCTTTTCTTCCTAAATTCTTGTGATGGCAGCTTAGATCATTAATTTCAGTCTTTTTCTCTTTTTAAACCTAAGTATTTCCCTCTCAGCACTTCTTTAACCTTTTCCACAAATTTTAGTTCAGCTTAATGTATTTTTCTTTCAGTTCATTGTATTTTTAAATTTCCTCTGAGACTTTCTCCTCAAATCATTGATTATTTAGAAGTGTGTTGTTTAGTTTCTTCATTTTGGAAGATTTTTATCTTTCTGTTGTTGAATTCTAATTTGAGCCCACTGCAGTCAGAAAAAAAAAAAAAAAAAAAAAACATTGTGTATGGAAAAAATCCAATTATTTTACATTTGTTGAATTTTGATAATAATTTTTATTTTTCAGTTATAGTTGGTACATAGTACTATTTTAGTTTCCGGTGTACAACATATATAGTGATAAGACACCTTTGTAACTCGCAAAATAACCACCCCGATAAATCTAGTGCCCCTCTGACACCGTGCATAGTTATTAAAACGCTTGTGGCTATATTCCTTATGCTGTACTTTATACCTCCAAGACTATTCTGTAATTTGTATTTCTTAACCCCTTTCCCACTACTCACTGACCCACTCAATGCCCCGCCCATCTTGGTAACCCTCAGAATGTTCTCTGTTATCTATGTTTGTTTCTGGTTTTTTTGTCATTGTTGTCATTAATTTATTTTGTTCTTTAGATTCCATATGTAATGAAATCATATGGCATTTGTCTTTCTTTATCTGATTTACTCCTCTCAGCACAATACCCTCTAAGTCAATTATGAAATATCTTTTTCCATCCCTTTACTTTCAGTCTATGTGTGTCTTTTAATCTGAAATGACTCTCTTGGCCACCCTATCATGTGATTGGAACATCTAATTCTTTTTCATTTGAAGTACTTATTGACCGATATGTAGTTACTGCCATTCTTTAGACTTCTGATTCATACTTTCTTTCTTCTTAAAGAAGTCTCTCCAACATTTCCTGTAATGCTGGCTTCGTGGTGATGAACTCCTTTGGCTTTTTCTTGTCTGGGAAGCTCTTCATCTGTCCTTCAACTCTAAATGATAGCTTTGCTGAGCAGAGTAATCTTGGTTGTAAATCCTGGGTTTTCATCACTTTGAATATTTTGTGCCAAGCCCTTTTGGCCTGCAAAGTTTCCATTGAGAAGTCAGTTGACAGTCTTAAAGGCATTCCCTTGAATGTAACTAACTGCTTTTCTCTTGCTGCTTTTAAGATTGTTTCTTTGAATTTAACCTTTGGTCTTTGAATTATGATGTGTCTCAGTGTGGGCCTCTGTGGGTTCATCTTGTTTGGGACTCTCTGAACTTCCTGGGGTTGTATATTTATTTCCCTCACCAGGTTAGGGAAGTTGTCTGTCATTATTTCTTCAAATAAGTTTTCAAATCCTTGCTCTCTCTCTTTTCCTTCTGGTGCCCCTATGACGTGAATGTTGTGCTTGATGTTGTCCAGAGGCTTCTTAAATTATCTTCACTTTTTTTGGATTCTTTTTGTTGCTGTTCTGACTGGGTGTCCTCTCCTACCCCATCCTCTATGCCGCTGACTCGATCCTCCATTTCATTAACTCTGTTGATTCCCTCTAATGTACTCTTTGGCTCAGACATTGTGGTCTTCATTTCTAACTGGCTTCCTAGTGTTTTTCATCTCCATTTTTATGTTTTTTATCTTTTTGTTAAAGTTCTCACTGAGTTGATATACTCATGTACTCTTACCCTAAGTTCACTAAGTATCTTTATAAAGTGTTTCGAACCCTGCATCTGGTATATAGTTTGTCTCCATTTTGGTGAATTCTTTTTCTGGAGCTTTGTTCTGTCATTTCATGTGGGACATGCTTCCTGTCCCCCGTTTTGGCTGCCTCCCTGTGTCTGTTTCTATGTATTAAGTCTCCCATCTTAGTAGGGTGGCGTTATGTAGTAGGTGTGCTCTGGGCCCCTTGGCACAGACCTGGGATGGGTCCAGCTGCAGGCCAAGTTCAACTGCAGCCTGTGCACCTCCAGGGCCACCTGGTAAAGGCCATCAAGCAATCCACATGTGGTTGGCACCTGTGCTGGGCTTATAGGTGTTTGAGGGGCCAAGTCAGAAATAGAAGCTGGCTGCCACTACTGCAGGACTTAGGGCTGCTCAGCAAGAGGTACAGGGAACACCGAGGCCACATGCTGCTTCTCTGGGATTTGTGAGCCTCTGAGAGATTTTATGAAAGTTCTCAGCAGGAGCCAGGACAGCCCGTTTGTATGGAACAAGTCACTGAAGCGGCTCGGGTGGGCCCACCACCTGGGAGAGGCGGGGTCTCAAGGAATCCCCTGGGCAGACAACCTGTGTGACCCAGGTTGATGGGACGTGTGTCTGCAGGAGGGTTCAACAAAGGAACAACAGCTTCTGCCTGCACCTGTGCCTGGGGTCCAGCGGCCCCTCCGGCCCTCGCCCTGAAGCCCACGGTCAGCGCCTCCCTGCGTGTCGCTGGCACTGGAGCTCAGAGCGAGCGCTTCTGAGTGGCGAGTCCATGGGCCCTTAGAGAGGAAGGCCACACGTGTCACCCAGCGGAATGTCGCCAGTTCTCACAGCTGGAGGTGGCAGCAATTTCTCTCCCAGGGCCTGGACCCTGGGCCCGAGCCCAGTGTGTGGCGGGACCCCTCGGTCCTCAGGGGCCAGGGGCTCTGTGGCCCATAACCCCCCCATGCTCACCATCACATGTGGTTGTGGGACCCCGCGGTTTCGGTCTCTGCTCCGCCTACCGTTTCGAGGTGACCCGGTTGTAGGGTCTCAGCCAGGACTCTGGCGACCCGCGTACTGTTCGCTCTGCAGTCCTGTCACAGTGTCGCTGTGGTCGCAGTGAAGCGGGCGCATCGCTGCCTTCTGCGCCGTCTTGAATCCTCTGCCCGCTGAGATGGTTTCATGTGCATCTCTGTGAGTGTCTCTCAGGCACTTGAATAAACATATGTATTACGTTGGGTGGAGTGTTCTACAAATGGCCTGGAATCCTGTCAGCTGGTGGGAAGTACTGCATTCTCCTATGTTCTTGCTGCTGGTTTTCCGTCCAGTTTTGTCAGTTATTGCGAGGGGAATGCTGATGTCCCCAACTACAACTGTGTACTTGTGTATTTCTCCTTTCCGTTCTCTTTGTGCTGATGTCACGTTTTGCACTCTGGTTTGGCGCATACGCATCATCATTATGTGATGTTCCTTCCGTCTGTCTCTGGTAAATTTTCTTTGCTTTGACACAGGTAGGCACTCTTAACTTCCCTTTGATAATTTTTCACGATATATATATATTTTTTTATCCTTTTAGTCTCAACCTATCTACATCATATTTAAAGTCAGCTTCTTACAGATAGCATATAGTTGGGCCAAGTGTTTGATATCCACTCTGCCAATCTCTGTCTTTTCACTGCTATTTATTTATATTCATGAATTTATTGATGTGTTATGACTTACATCTATTATTTGTTTACTGTTTGTTCTGATCTATTTTTTCTCAATATTTTGTGAGTTCTGTGAACAAACTTTAAGATCCCATTTTGAATTATCATGGTATTTTTTAGTGCATTTCTTTCTAAAGCTTTCAGTGGTGGCTCTGGATGCTACATCACTTTATATACACACACATACAACATAGTTTTCCACAGTCTACTGCTAACATTTTACTAGTCTGTGTGAAGTACAGAAGCCTTATCTCCTTTATGTACCTATTCGCCTCCACTTAAATTGTCATAAATATTCCCTACAGAGCTGATCCTTGGACAGCATGGGGGTTAGGGGTGCTGACCTCCTCACAGTTGAAAACCTACATATAATTTAAGTCAGCCTTCCATGTACATGGATGGATTCCCAACAATAGACTGAAATGCATTTGGCCCCTGAACAACATGGGTTTGAACTGCATGGGTCCGCTTACATGCGGAATTTTGTGTACAGACCTCAAGAAAGAAAATGCACTATATTTACCCATCTCTTAACACTTTCTGTTGTTCTTTCTTCCTTCCTGAATTTTTCGATTTTACTCTTTTGTTATTTGCTCTCTGTGTAAAGAATGTCCTTGGGGCATCCTTTCAGCATAGGATGCCACAGCCAGACGACCGTTGCGGTCCCTCATCTGAGGGTGTCCTGAGTTCCCCTTCCTTCCTGAACACAGGAGTCATGCTCAGCAGCTCTTCTGTTTCAGGCCTTGAAAACCGTGTTCCTCCTTCTGGCCTCCATGTTCTCTTTCTCACTGCTGTCAAGTACTTCTCTTTACCTTCTGGTTTGGGAAGTCTGACTATGATGTGTCTTGGTTTAAATTTCTTTGGCTACCCTGTTTGGAATTTACTCAGCTTCTTGAATCTCTTTCTCACCAAATCTGAAAAGTTTTCAAGTATTTTTTCAGTTCGCCCTCTTTCTCCTATGCGTGGGACACTCATGTCACAAATGTTAGCTCTTCTGTTATATTTGCAGAGGTCCCTGAGGCTCTATTTTTAATTTCAGTCTATTTTCTGTTTTTCAAGCTGGGTAATTTCTGTTGTTCTCTCTTTGGTTCAGTGATTCTTTTCTTGGTTCCCCCCATCATGCCGTTAAGTCCATCCACTAAAGGATTTTTAAATTTCGGTCATTGTATTTTTCACTTCTAAAATTTCCATTTGGTTCTTTACATCCTTTGTTTCTTTGCTGAGGTTTCCTCTCTCCCTCCCTTTTGTTCTAAAGCAGTTTGATGATGGCTGCTGAAGACATCTTTCTCGTTTCAGAGTTGGTTTCCATGGATTATATTTTTCATTCAAGTTTTTCCTGGTTCTTGGCGTGATGAGTAACTTTTAATGAACACCTGGACATTTTTGGTATTATATTGAGACTTTGACTCTTATTTAAACTTTGGCTTCACCTGATACTATCTAGCAGAAGAAGAGCTTGGGGTGCTTCGTACCTGCTAGGCGGGAGTGGAAGTCCGTTTCCTGCTTCGGCCACCCTGACACCTGAAGGAAGGAGGAGATGTCGTTCCCACTGGGAGATCCGTTCCCCACTAACCTGCGCTCACACAACCCTGGCTGGTGCGTCTCCCTCTGGGCCTCTGCGGACACTCCGGAGGCCTCGTCACCCAGTGGGGAGGAAGCCCCAGCTCCCAGCTGGAGCTAGTGTTTACTGTGGTGTTTGGCTGGATTCGTGCAGTTATCACCGAAAAGTTTTCTGTCTTGCTTGAAAGACAGAGCGCTTTCTTGGTCCTCTGGCTGCACATAGAAGGCTTCTGCTGTGGCTTTTCTTGTCCACACTCATTGGCATTCCGGGTGGCCAGCTTCTTTAGCTCCATGTGTGGGACAGATGAGGTGAGAAGAAACCCCAGGGAACTCACCGCCACATCACTCCTCAGGTCCCCAGTTCTGCAGCCTGCCTCCCTTCTCCTGTCTTTCAGAGTCTTCTTATGTTGTCTTTATGTAAGGCCCAGTGTTTCAGTTGAACTTAGAAGGAGGAATAGGGAAAGACATGTGTTCTTCATCTTTCCAGAAGCTGAAGTCTCCCAACAGCACTTCAAAAATGGAGCTAATGTGGGAGAGACTGGACTCGTTCTTGGCTCAATAAATGACATTTACAGCAATCAACAAAATTCCATGCTCCTTCCATGAGAAGAAAGTACATTCTGGTGAGAAAAATTAATTCTGAAGCAAGCCCCTAAACACTTTTATTCAGGGGTATTTTGGGTCTGGAGGAAAATAGCAAGCAAGCTATTAAAGACGAGATCTGTCAGTTATACCTCTGACCACCATAGCTACCTCTTGGTACTTTCTCTCACTGAGTCCCATCCTGAGGAAAATTCCAGAAAACCCTCACTCCCAGTCTCACTCATTCTTTGGTTCAGGCATGAGCCTGTGGTTCTGCTGCACCCTAAGGAGACCTCGGTTTGGAGGTGAAAAAAGAGAGGGAGTACCACTGAGAGATGACCGATCTCCCAACGAGGAAGGTAGCAGTGAAAGTCGGTTATTCTGTGGAGGGCCCAAGTAGGGAGTGTCTAGCACTGAGTTTTAGGAGTCGAGGGTCTGTGTTAGCCAGGGCGGAACCGTGCCACCATGAAGACCCACCTGGAGCTGGATACTGTTCCCATTTGCAGAACTTCAGGATACACTTGATCCCTTTTAATAAGTCACTCATTTGTTTAAACCAGGCTGTTTGGGGAAACTAAGAATACTGACTACCTTAACTTGGCTGGTTTAAAGAGAGCAGGAAAAAATACACTTGTAATTTATGATATAATGGTGCAAAGATAAAACCCAAAGTAAAAAGGAATACGTTTCAACACAATCTTGTACCTGTTCTTGAGGTGGTGACCGAAATTCCCTCGTCTTCCTGGCTGTGAGTGCAGCCGACATGTTCAGGGCTTGCATGACTTCATTGTAGCGGAAGCGCTGGTTGTCTTGGAGCTTAGCTACAAAGTTATCCGAAAAGGCCACGATGGCTTCTATCCGGTGCCGGACCTGGCAGTCACAGAGGTACTGGAGCAGCAGGCACATCTACGGTGACAGTTAAGAAGACATTACCTGTAATTCCTGCATCTTGACATAGTTGATGGATGTCAAAAGCAGTGGCAGGGATGCCTGGCAGCCAATCCTCCGCCCCTGCAAACAGAACCTGCCTTTGTATAGGAAGCCCCAGGGAATGGAATAGAATTTGCCTAAGCCAAAATGACAGATACATGTCCCATTGGTGGACACTCACTGTACTAGTCAATGAGATATATAAGGAGAAGTCTGCCAGGGGTCTTCTGAGAAAGGTTTTCCATCGTTAAGAACAGACACTAAGACACCCTCTTTTCAAAATGAGTGTTACTGGGTCAGGACACAATCACTGCAGGAAGACAAGGTAACACACCTTAGGACGGGAACCAAGACTGAGGGTCACAGGAGGATATTAAGATCTGTGTTGCTGATGACATCACTGAGCTACTGTACCAATTCTAGAACTGTCTACCTCCGGACTTCACATGTAATTAAGTAGTTTTGCTGCTTATTCACTAAATGGCTAGCTGGGTGTTCTCCTACACAAAGCCCAAAGGATTTTTAACTAATACAGTAAGTTGGTATAAACATGCCCACTAGGCTGCTCTGCCCAAGTTTAGGAAAACCTCTAAATACACTTAGTACCGACTGTGATATAAACACGAGGCAGTGTTACAAAGGACTTAAACCCTGTGTGTCACCATCCACAGGAGGCCCGTTTCTGTTGACGCGGCTCTGAAGCAGCCCTGGTTCTGTCCCCACGTCCTCCGTCTCCTTCGGCCCACTCTAGTGGAAGCACTGTCCCCTTGGATCTGCGCTCACATGACAGCCTGCCCACGCAGTGGGCACTGGACCACCCTCCCTTTCCTCGTCTGTTTTCCTCACAGCAGCTACGCTGAGAGTTTTAGAATAAAATTCTCCTGCTAACATCCTGCAATCGCTTTAACTTAGTCTAAAATTCAAAATCCACAATACGACTGGTTTCAGGAAACAGCTGAATTCTGTGTGACCCGCCCTGTGCTTGCCTCGCCCTCTGTCCGCAGCTTATTCAGCTGCAGCCGCCTGTCCTTGTCCTGCTTGTGGTGCCACGTGCTCAGAGTGAGAAGCTCCCAGAACACTCTTCTCGCTTGCTCCCCATGCCCGCTGAGCGCCAGCTCAGCAGTGACCTCAGCTCAGAGAGCTCCCCCACCTCCCTCGGAGCACCCCAGTCAAAACGTCCTTTCTTCTAGTAATCCATTCTACTCTTTCAGATTACTTAATATAATTAGCAATGAAACATTTTAAAGGAAATGCATCAATAAGTGTCTTATTTCCCCGGGACTGTGAGCTTCACCAAAGCTTCACCAAAGCTTCACTAAAGCTTCACCAAAGCGGGGCCCACACCTGCCCCCTCCCCCAAGGGCCTGGCTCAGGAACCTGACTGAGGAACACAGAGCCAAGCAGGAGCCGATGATGCAAACATCCAATTGACCATAAAGGACTGAAGAGGCTGAAGAAAGGGTCCTCAGACATCTTGAGCACAAAGACAGGCCAGTTCTTCAGGAACACAAGCAGGGAGCACCAGCGACGTGGCCTCTGAGAACGAACGCTGCTGCGGCCCAGGGTGGACGCGCAGGCAGGGGCGGGAGGGGCTGGATGTCACGCATTCCAAGAAAAGGTGCATGCGCAGAAACGAGACACACGGGAACAGCTGTGTCGGAGGGAGAAGAGCTGGCAGGACAGAGGCCATCCCCTACGCGCCTTTCACACACACAGACGCACGCGCACACAGCAATAGACATGCACACAAACACCACGTACGTATACACACATCACACACACACAAGCAAGTACGCAAATACACACAAGCACACATACGAATATGCATATACATAAATACGCACACACAGGAACACAGCGACAGGCCACACTAGCAGACGTGTATGACACAGACATATACTTGGCTGAGGAAATCACCTAGACAAATATACTAAACTTATCTTTTACTAAATAGTCAACTGACCCAATTGGGAAATTTATTAATTCCATTCCTAATGTAAGAAAATTAGATTGGCGGGTCCCAAAACATAACGCGACATCAGTTACTTTTATGGACAGTGCAACTACCGTCACGCAGGCGCACATGCGCACCAGCGGGTGGTGGTGCCTTGGCCCTGCGCCATCCCGCGCTCTGCGCCGCCCACCCCGCCCCCGGCCCCACTCACCTGCAGCTTCACGGGCTCCGGCAGCTTCATCTGCAGCAGACCCTCCGCCGCGTCCCCACGCACGCCCTCGGGCCTGGCGTCGTCGGCGTGGGGCTCCCCGGGCCGCGCCTGGCACTCCGCCTCCGGGGTGGCCTCCGTGAAGACCCGGGGCTCAATCAGCTGCAGGATGTGCTTCAGGTCCTCGCCGTGGAAGATGCCCATGATGAGCAGCGTGTAGAAGAGCTTGATGAGCGGCACGAAGAGGAACTCGGTGGTGCCCCCGACCGGGTCCCGCGCGCGCAGGCCGCCCTCTCGCACCGCCTCGGTCAGCATCTGCATGGTCTTGGCCTTGAGCGTGTCCAGCGGGAACTCGGGGCTGTCCTGGTAGCAGTCGTGATTGACGCGCACAAAGCTGGGCGAGGAGAAGCGCATGCGCGGGCGCAGCGAGGTGCTGAGGCCGATGCCCGGCAGCCCGTGCTCCTTGTGCGCATCCGGGAAGAGCGTGATGCTCTTGGTCTCCTCGGTCATGGGCACGATGAACTCGCTGTTCATCATGAGCCGCGCGGTGGCGTAGGCGCTCAGGTGGATGTCGATGAGCAGGTCGTAGTAGCCGGCGCGCAGCAGGCCGGGCATGTACTTGCTCTCGATGGCGTAGAGCAGCTGCGGCTCGTCCACGTGGCTGCAGAGCGCGTGCGCCACGCGGTGGTTGCCCAGCGCGCACACGGCCGAGTAGAGCCGCAGCGTGTGGTGGTGGAAGCGCAGCAGCTCCTCCTGCTCCGTCAGCTCCAGGATGTCCACGGACCTGCGGGCGGGAGGCGGCCGGTCACGCACCCGGGCACGGACACGGGCTTCCTCCGTGTCCTTTCCGTGGCGTTTCGCGGTAGCATAGCTTGTTTAAAAACCACTGCTACATGTTTTACGAGTTTCTTCCATATAGAATCCTGGGCTGACACTTCCCACCACTCGCCACTCATGCTCGGACTCCCCTTTCAGTCACTTGGGTCACAATCTGAAGCAGGGGACTCCCCTCCCTTTCAAGTGGAACCCTGAGCCTCCTTCCCACCTTGGCCGACTGGGTTCCCGAAGCAAGATCTTGCCTTAGATTCAGGAGTCTGTGCGCTGCCCTTGTCTCTGGCCTATGCCTAGCCACCGCCTAACCTGTCGGAAGTAGGTGACGAGCTCGTGTCTCCCACATAATTTACCTTCTAATGTCCTTCCCAGACCCGCACATATGCCAGTGCCTCCCTGGTTTCCACCTGGTGAGTTCCTGCCGCTCAGGAAGCAAACCCTACAGTGACATTTCCACCTTAGTTAGAAAATTTCTGAGACGACACCAGATTCCCACCTAGTTCGGGTCATGTCGTTTCTTCCATATATCATGCCCTTTCAACACATAAAACTTCAAAAGTATGGCTAGAATATGCCTAAAGTCTTTCCTTTTAGAAGAGAGTCCATTTTAAGAACACATTCTTTTTATCAAATTCCTTTACATGTGCTAATTTTCTACACTAGTTAAATTATATAGATTGTTCACGGGTGACACCGGCACTAAAAGCAAGGATATGCTCGTGACCAAGGGGATCCTGGTGAGACTGTCATGGAAGCTTACCAGAACAGGGATTATGACATATTTATTTATGTCGATACCCACCCAGCACCCAGCCTAGTGCACAGTAGGTACTGAGTGATTATTGGTATTTGTTGTTAAGCTTTGTCACTACCCTAGGTACTCTATTATCCTGTTCATGCCCATCCTCTGTCCCTATGCTTTCCAGGTCACGAGTACTGTACAGAAAGCCATCATGGCTTGATGGTGCAGAATTTGTCCAGACCCCACCTCCTAACCCTCAGAAGCTTCCTGCATTAAAAGCCACCCCGTGCAGCACCTGGCTTTCTAGGAAACCATACAGCTGCTGGGCCCCGCTGCCAGCACCCAATTCCTGGAAAGGGGTGACTGAGCAAGTCTCTCCCTCGATGTGTGGTGGGGGATGAGTGCCAGGTCTCAGCCAGGATCTTGGACCTCCCGGGAAGACTCCGATCCCGCCCCTCGGCCAGAATGGCGGTCAGGTGCTTGAACACGCGCACTGGTTCGAGGTTCTCTCCGGAGAAAACACTCATCTACTGGCTCCTCACTCAGAACGTCAGCGGCCACCACATGGGCACCCCACAGTCTACACTGTTGCTGTCACTCCCAACCCACCGCCTGTTATTCGCCTGATGATATGGTGTTATTTCCTCTTCCCCTATTACAACAGTCTTTCAAGGGAAGGGTCATGTCTGCCTTGTTCACGTTTTTTGCATCTGATGCCAGGAACACTGTGGGTACTAATACATGTTGGAGGAATGGAAGAACAAGAGAATTCTGCAGGATTTGTAGCCTAAATCATATAACTTTATACTTAGGTCAAGGCAAACAAAAGCACATACCTCAAGTAATTTAGTTTGTCTCCCACGCCAGCCCTTGTGGTCATAGGGGTGAGCTATGGCTTTAATGGGAGGATGGCAAAAGAAATAGCTCACTATTTCATCTGTTGGAAGGACAGCGCCAAATACATGATCCAGCACCTCCTTAGCATGTGCTGTGGATCACATCTGTCAGTAAATAATCTTCCTCTTCCCTGCGGAGGGGGACCCTTACCTGCCCTGCTTACTTTGGGTTTGACTGTATGGCTGGCTTTGGACAATAAAATCTATGTGGAGATAATATGTGCCACAAACAAAAAGAAACTCTTAGGGGCTCAAGGTGTCTTCGCCCTCCTGGACATCGCCCTTGGCCCTGGACACTGTGCGTCCCAGACCAGGGCTGCCTGTCGCTGGGGTCTCACACCCACAGTCCATCCCTGCCTGGGGCAGAGCTGCGGTGGGCCACCTCACGTAACACTAGCCAGAAACGTGTATGCAGCCACTAAGATTTGGGGTTGTCATTGCAGTAAACCTGACACAACTCATTATACTCTGAAGTACTGCGCACTGGTGACATGCAGTGAACAATACACATACGATTCCTGCTCGAAGGAGCTCACTCTCCACTTGAGGAGGGAAACCACCAAAAACCAAGTAAATTATGAACCATGATATGTGCCGCGAAAACAGAGGCTTGACACACATCTGCTACCATCCCAGATTTTTAAATATGATTTGCCATGTTACAGGGACATGAGAGGAAGATTCTACTCACCTATGGCTGGCGCTTCTCTTTTGGAATCTGAATTCTGAAACTCGTCAGATTGCCCTTTGGCTTCAAGGAAGCATAAGACCCGTAGGGGATGTGGCTTTACTGACCATGCAGAGCCATGTGGAATGTCACCAGCCGTACCTTGCTTTGTTTCTTGCCTATCCTTACCTTCTCTGCAACCTGACTCCAATGACACATTTTTATGATTTGCATTTTCTATATTTTTGGAAACTGATTCAAATTCTCTATGGTTTATAGTAAGAGTTTAAATTTGCCACTCATTTGTCACAGGTAATTAATATAAATTATAAATTACTAGGATGGGAGCATATTTTGGGATTATGATTATGGCATGATGGATTAAATTACAATCTTAAAATTCTCTGCTAAGAAACAAGAAAATATTTCTCCTCACAAAGAAAAATCCCTTCACCAATGTTGTTTCTTTTGGTTGTTGAGTAATTTCTTTAAAATATTGTAAGATGTAAATTTCCAATAAAACTCTTCTCCCATAAGACCAGAAGAAGGCAATTAAAATAAGACCCAATCATCTAAACATTATAAATGATATATCATTCTAATTATTTCACTTAAAATATACAAATAAATATTTAACACACAAAAAAATTTACCTGCCCAGATGAATTTTTCTTTGGATTTCTTAAATGCCTTTGAGATATAATTTACATACTATACAATTTACCTATTTAAAATATATAATTCCCTGGTTCTACTCTATGAATGAATTTGTGCATCCAGATCCATGATCTGAATTTAGAACGTTTTCCCCTAAAAGAAACTCAATACCCATTAGCAGTCACTCCTCAGGCAGGCCCACCAGCCCTAAATAACCTCTAAACCACTTTCTGTCCCCAAAGATTTGCCTACCGTGAACTTTTCCCATAAAATGGAGTCCTATAACGTGTGGTCTTTGCGAACGGCCCCTATAATGAATATATGTTGAAGGGTCGTCCACTTTGTGGCACATGTCAGTGCTTCATTTTTTTAGTGACAAATAACAGTGTGCGGATATCGGCCACGCTTTATTCATGCGTCGGCTGGAGGACATCGGGTCACTCTCACTTCGGGCTACTGTGAACAATGCAGCCGTGGGCATTTGTGTACAGGTTTCCATGCGGTCGTGTTTTCATTTCTGTCGGGTGTATGCCTAGGAGGGGAACTGATGGGTCCTACAGCGCTATATTTAACTATTTTCCAAGGCACGGGTAAAATTTTAAAGGCATTAAAATATAAAATCGCCAAACATGTCTAAATATACAAAAGTGGGCATAGCTCCTACAACTATTTTAAGACCGAAGACTTAAAATACAAAGACAACAAACAGGTTTGTCTTTGCATTGTTTTCACTCAGTTTGTGACTGAACTTTTTAATATTTTGAAAGGAAAATTTCAGTCCAAAATTTAGAAATTTAAGCTATTTTTCAATAACAAGGCTACTAAAATAAAATCTCTGCAATCCATTTGTCTTTGCCACAGAGAAACAAACTCCTAAAGCCACCTGGGTATCGCTGGTACTTCACGTTCCTACTGGGACTGTCTAGAATGCCCGTTGTCACCTTGTTTCCTAAGCCCTCAACTCGTTTTCACAGCCGTCTTTCATTCATGTCACGGGGTCTCCTTTTTCTCAGGGGTCACATGACGGCTGAGCTCAGGAACTCTGATTCCATCTGCCACACCTGCGCGCTGTGACGCTGCATGACCCGCCCGGCCGCGAGGCGGGCGGCCCAGGGCGGGAGGAAACGGGGCGCCATCATTTTGCCTCCTCGACCACGGCACAGTGACTATTTCAGTAACAAAGTGGCTGAGGAATGGATTTAAACTTGGAATGTACAAAATGGCGTCTCCGTGGCCACAGCAATGAGGTGTTTTTAGCCTCGTTTTGTGTCCCCCCTCCGCCCCCCCGGCAGCGGTGTCACTGAGCGTCCCCTCCGGGCAGCACGGCGCACAGGGCGGACCTGTTCTCCTCCGGGATGTGCAGCGACATGAACTGCAGGGGCTCCGCGCACTGCACCAGCCAGCCCTGGCGCTCGCTGACACGCGACACGTCCACCTTCAGGAACTGGTTGGGCATCCGGCTCCACAGGACGTGCGACAGGAACTGCACGTGCAGGCGCGGCGGGCACTGCGGCACGGGGTTCCTGTGCTCGCTCTTGAACAGCCCGGCAGACAGCGGCATCACGTTCTGGGTGGGGGCAGAGGGAGAGGGCTGGTAAGGCTCTGGGGCGCGGCCACCCGAGTTCTGCCCGGGACAGGGGCAGTGCAGGCGAGAGACACTACGCGCCGGAGCCCCGAAAGGACCAGTGGAGAAAACGCCGCAGGCGCAGGTGTAGGGCCCGGACGCCCCACACGCCCAGCACCCCGAGAATGCCAGCGCAACCAAGGGCGACCCGCGACCGGCGTCTCATCACCAAGCTGGCCCGCAGGGGCACGCGGCAAGTCTGCAGCTACGCCCAGTGCCACACATCCTGAATCAGAGGTCATTCCCATTTCTCCCTGTCCTTTGTCACCCACTCGTCCGTAAACCACGCACTCACTCACCATCGGCTTTGCCAGGTTTCAGTACCCAGCAGCACACCAGAGACGGGAGAACAGGGAGCGGCCGGCGTCAGCCGAGACGCGACAGCACGGAGCTGACGGTCATCGGCTGACACGCTCTGTTTCTCCCCACCTTCCTCTGCCACCAGGGCACGTCTTCAGCCACCTGATTCCTTCAGGCCAGTGTCAGGAGAGTGAGGTCTCCAGCTGCCAAAGCCTACGCATCCACTGTGACAGTGACACCGCCCTGCCCCTTCTGAACCTCAATGCCACGGGCCCAGCTTCCCGCTGCGCTCGGGCTCCTCCGCCACCATCCGCACACAACCTCACCCGCCTCCTCCTTCCGGTCCTGTCTGCGGCTGGGGGAGCCAGGCACCATTTTAGGGACTGGGAACAAATCGGACAAAATGCCCTTGCAGAGCTTCCATGTTTTTAATTGGAGACATAAACACAATCGATAAGTAAATTAAATAGTCTATTAGAAAGGAGGCCACGGGGGAACTAAAAATCACAGGTAGGAACCAGAATGCGGGGTGGTCATAATGAACAGCATGGTCAGAACAGGTGTCACTGAGACGGCGACAGTTAAGGAAAGACCCAAAGGAGTAGAACGATGTGGATGTGGGCGGGGGGAGAGATTTCCACGCAGAGGGAACAGTCAGCGCAAAGGACCTGAGGAGGAAGGCTGCTCGCCGAGTCTCGGGGTGACATGCACTGACAGTGCGGAGAGCTGCAGGAGATGGGGCCGGAGGCAGGATCCAAGGCCGTTTAGGGCCCGAGAGCCATTATGACACCTCGGAGGTATACTCTCAGGGGAACGAGGTGTGTCTGGGTTTCAGGCAGTAGCATGGCACTGATTTATATTTTAAGGTAGCGACAGTCACTCAGATTGTTGAAGGATAAACAGATGAGCAAGGGTGAATCATGGAAGCCCAGGAGGCAACCCGAGAAACCTAGAGGGTGACGGGCAGTGTGGCGGGCGGTTGGTGGGCCATGGAGTGTGGTCAGAGGGTGCAGGATTTTCTGGCGATGGAACCAGGGCTCGAAATGGAAAGGAGGAATGTTGAGGAATACTTGAGGTTTGGGGCCTGAGCAACCAAATCTGCTATAAAATGACCTGGAGTATGTAGCTCATCAGGTCAGGAGGAGGGGCGAGTGACAGTCAAGCGGTCCCGATCTGAACACATTCAGTCTGCCACACCTATAAGACCCTGAAATAAAAACGTCAGACAAACCAATATACGCATTGGAGTTCTGAGAAACTATCAGTTTTGTTGAATTAAAAAAAAAAAAAAATCATACAAACTTGCTGCCCCCTTTCTTGAACTTTCCATCTTGAATTCACTATAATGAAGGGTTTCGCACCATTCTGCAGTCTTATGGCAAGGCCCCTTTAGCCTGCATGGCACTGGCCTTTCTGGGGTGGCTGGGAACCTCACTTACAAAGGCAGGTACTGAGCTCACGTGGTTTAAAACATGTCCAAGGTCGCCGAGCCAGCCTGGTAAAACTGTCTACTGTATCCGCCCTGGAGTGTGCCTGGCATCTCAGTGTCTATAACTGCAAATTTCCCCAATTCCTTTCTCCGACTTTCAACGAGCTCTTCTGCTTATGATCGCATGAGAATCCCCCCATCGTCCACACTAAAAATTTTAAATTATTCCTCGATTCTTCATTCTTCTTGAGTACCTGAATCCAATTCATCGACAAACCTCATTAGTCCAATTCACTATGAAATTCTATTAATTTCTCCTCTAAAACACCTCCCCATTATCACCGTCTCCCCACGACAGGTTCCCGGGCTCTCCTCACCTCGTCCCATGGAGACGGCACCACGGTGGTGGTGGCAACTTGTCACTGCCTGTTCACATTTGTGAGAGTGGGTGTTTTTCCCCATTAACTGTTAATATATTCTCCCTAATAGTTTGATTAGACTCAGCCCCCCCGCCTCACATTTCTGTGGGTGGCCGCTGTCTACGTCATAGGTGCTAACTTCTTAGCATTGGAGGCTTTTCAACTTGAACCTGACCCCATTCCTCTGCGGCCTCATCCGGAAGGCGGCCCCTGTTACAGCCACGCCGAATTCCTTAGCCTGCAGCCCTTTCGCGCTTACGGATTTTGGCTTTCTCTCGCCTTCCGTCAAGAAGGCCCTCTCCTGGTCCACGCGCCCGACGTCTCCTGTTCCACAGCTAAGAATCAACACGAACGCCTCCACTGCTTTCAGCTTTCTGTGATCCACCGCGCCCCACCCACATAGTGGTTGTCACTCTGCACGGCTCCATCGCCCCCGCTCCCGAAGCTCCGCGCGGCTCCGTCGCCCATGCGCCCGCGCTCCCGACGCTCTGCGCGGCTCCGTCGCCGGCGCTCCCGCCCGCGCGGCTCCGTCGCCCATGCGCCCGCGCTCCCGACGCTCCGCGCGGCTCCGTCGCCCGCGCTCCCGCCCGCGCTCCCGACGCTCCGCGCGGCTCCATCGCCTGCGCTCCCGCCCGCGCTCCCGACGCTCCGCGCGGCTCCGTCGCCCGCGCTCCCACCTCCGGCTCCCCGCCGCGCCCCGCGGGCTCCGTCGCCCGCGCTCCCGCCAGCGCTCCGACGCTCCGCGCGGCTACGTCGCCGCGTCCCCCGCGCTCCGACGCTCCGCGCGGCTCCATCGCCCGCGCTCGGCCCGCCGAGTCCCGACGCTCGCGCGGCTCCGTCGCCGCGCTCCCGACGTCCGCCCCGGCGCTCCGTCGCCCATGCGCCCGCGCTCCTGACGCTCCGCGCAGCTCCGTCGCCCGCGCTCCCGACGTCCCCCGCGGCTCCGTCACCCATGCGCCCGCGCTCCTGACGCTCCGCGCGGCTCCGTCGCCCGCGCTCCCGCCCGCGCTCCTGACGCTCCGCGCGGCTCCGTCGCCCGCGCTCCCGACGTCCCCCGCGGCTCCGTCGCCCATGCGCCCGCGACGCTCCACGCGGTTCTGGCCTCGCACTTCCATAGTGCGGCTCAGCCTCAGCGCTTCTGGCCTGTGAGCTCGGTGATCGCTGAGCTGTATGTACTTGGCATTTTTTTGTTCTGCACAAGCCTCGTTTTACTGGCAATGATATTTATGACTAAAGAGAAGTCCTTTCTAGTTAATTACGTTCCCCCAGTGACCTTAAAGTGATTATAGAATTTTCAAACAAGGCTTTCTTTTAAAAAACAATTGATATGATTAATAGCAGTACTAAGAAAATATTGAATTTATGTAAGAAGAAATAAATGTTATTCCCTAATAGAAAACAATCCAATTATAATATCCAAAATGAGTCTTTCTTACCTTAATTCTTCCCAACTCAAACTGAAAAACATTGGGACTTGTAGCTTGTGCAAAAACTGCAGGGAATAATTTGGTACTCGGCTCCACCTTAAAAAAACCAATGAATTGGATACTATTAGTACAGGAACAAAAAACGTATTTTCTCCTCAACAACTAAAGGACACTCTGCGGAAGGGACCAGAGACTTCTCCTTTCTCTCACATGGACACTGTCTCTCAGTAATTATTTGGAGCATTGCATTTCATTACCACACAAACATTTCCTGAGGGATGTACTGTTTGCTCTGAAGGGCTTAGGGCACAGTTATTATTCAAACAGAAGTAAAAACAGAAGCCATGTTCATCTTCATTTTTTTTCTAATTCACTTTCTAATCTTACAAAACACGTTTCCCTCTAACAGGTAAGAAGGTCTCCCTCTGCATGACCGGTACCTGGTAGTACGTGCTCAGCTCCTTGCCATTGGCCGTGAACGTGAGCAGCCCAGTGGCTGCGTCCACCACGCAGCCGATCTCCAGCCCATTGTTGCCGCGTCCTTGCCCAGGGCTCATGCTCTCGCCTGCACACACCATGTAGCAGTTGCTGCGTTTGATGCTGAATTTCAAAAAAACATGTTTATCTTTGTACAACCACAGATGTAATAGGAAGCATGAATATTTTGCAAACTACACCTAAATTTTGCTGCGCAAGCAACAAGCTCATGCCGTGATGGGGGTGCACATGGCCCGAGTCTGTGACTCTGAGCGAAACTTCGCTGACTTCAGTGGACACTGACTCAGGTCTCACGTGTCCCTATATTCACACCTGATGGAGATGGGCCAACGAGTTGGAACCAAGAACTGACCTGCATCTTCACTCTAAGAACTCAAACCAAACTGGCCCTTCTTCTGCAGTTCAAAAATGTTTAACTATTTAATAATCATCCAAATCTGTAATTTTCATTCTCATAATCTTTTCTTTAACCACTTGTTCTGAGTTGAAAAGCATTTGTATCAAAACACTATTAACATCCTCAGGCAGCTTCTCCGTGAGCCACCAGTGATTTGATATATTTAAATGTTGGCTAAAAACATGCCCCTTTATGGACATTCGCCAGTGATCTGTCATGAGAGACAGACTTTGCCAGAACAGACCCAGAACCAGTGGTGCTAACGAAGAAACCCCACCTAAGTTTCACCCTCATTAAGGCCTTCCCTAGAGGTGATAATGGCACTTAACTTATGCTTTCTCTGACACTCTACAGCAAATATATTAATAAGACCAGCAAAAAAAAAAAAAAGAAAAGGCCAAAGGTAGGCAAAGAACAAGAAGATGTGAGAGTCAGTTTCTGAATACTCAGAAGTCAGCTGTGTTTCTTTGCACCGCTTATATAAGATTCAACAACCCTTCCCTAGAATTCATTCCTACACCAAAATCATCAGGTAGCCCATCCCTCTATTGAGTTAGTTCCTTATATTGTCACCTTCTCTGAAAATCAGATATGTCCCCCAAGAAGATTCCTGGAGACAGGCGGCTTGGGGCCCCCATGCGGATGAGAAGCATTCTTCACTGGGGATTTTTGCCAGGCCCACCATCTCAAGGGCTAAGTTCAAGTGTAAAACCTGAAGGCAGGAGAGTGAGCTTTCTGGTCACCAAAAATGAGGTGCAGGTATAAAAGAAAAGCAACGTATGGAGGACTACTTCTACGAGACCTGTCGCAGCAGGTCAGAGAGGATGCATGGGCACGAAAGGTGGATGCAAATGGTCAGATCTTCTCTTGTCTAATTCTGCAAGGAAGATAGCTTTCTTCTTTTTTGAAGGATTGGTTTGAGTTTGGTTTGCTTTACAAATGAGAAAAGGATGGTACAGAAAGTGTAACTGACTTACCCAAAGCCACACAGCGAGTCAATGGCCAAGCTGAGGAAAGAACCCACTGTCCTCAGTCTGAGTACAAATGTGTCCACGTGGTGTAAACCCAACATGTCCTCACACTGTCTCCCACCATATAACCGGCTCCCAAGACACGTACCAGACCACACGCAAACTCCCTCACTCGCCCATCCTAATCCCAAACGCGGCGGCTGAGTGTCTGAGCTGCGCGTCATGCACGACGGCGCCCGGACGAGTATCTGATTACTACCCAAAAAGACGCACTGCTCTGACTGTATGAGGTTTTCACTTTTAATCTATTCAGATCCGTTACTGGCTTATAGGAGCAACGAAAAAGACGATGGCAGTAAGGGTTTGAGTATGTTGTCCCTGTAAGTAGAAATACTACGCTGGGCATGAACTCCAAGAAAAAAATTCCTGGGTTTATTGACACTTTCATCAGATGTCATTCATGTAAAAAAGTAAAAAAAAAAAAAAAAGAAAGAAAGAAAAGAAAAAAACAGAAAAACTGACCTTTCGTGCACTTTTCCTTTTTCGTCGCCCAGAGTAACGGTTACTGTGCGAACTCTGTCCAAGTCAAAGCCCGTGTCATACTGGTGGAAGTCGGACGTGATCCAGCCCACCCAGACGCTGGCCGGCTCTTGTCCAGGGAAGATTCTCACAGAATAATAGTACTGTCAAGGCAGCGAGACCAGGGGTTGGCAAAGTAAAAAAGAACACCCCCTCCGACAGGCAACGTCTTTGAATTGCCGAGGAATATATTTATGTCTTTGTTTAAAATCCTTGGGCCTAATTAAAATGTTACAGGCACCAAGGACTGACACTGCAAAATAAGAAAAATCTCAAAACAGAGATCTTGAATTAAATCAGAAATATGGGGAAAAAAGAAAAGACTCTACCTGAGCAAGCATGTGAAATGAGTTGAGGCTTCTTATACTCCCCAGTGTGTATGTACGTACGTTGTGTGCACGCGCGTAACATGTATACCAAATGTATGTGTACATCTACAGTTTATTTTTGAATTAAAATCATCAACTATCAGGCAGTTGAGCTTCAGATTCTCGCAGCTTACACAGTGTGCTAACTTATGCTGGAGGTTTAAGCCTGTCACCTACCTTCAAATATACTTTGTCTTCCCTATTTAATGTGTATTATTTTCCCACCTTAAACTTAATTTGAAATAGTCAGATGTAATAGGTGAAAACCAAGTTTAAACACAGGCACTCCAACGGGAACACAACTACCTGCATTTTAGGAAAAGTTGTTTTGAAACTTTTAAATGGCAGACAGCAAAACTTGACTTCTAACAAGTATAATTAATGATCTTATTTTAGACATACCACTAAGGTAAAGGAAATTCTACTTATTTGTAAAATTTAGGTCACAGATACAAATTTTTCAAGAAAAGGGACAGTGAAATCAGGATTAAGGGTGCCATTAAGGATATTTTTCCTAAAAAACTCTTATTTTTCAATATGCATCAGAATATACATACATTTTTCAACTTTTTAGTCCCCAAAATGTAAGCAAATATTTTAAAAAAATAAATGTGCTAAATAGGATGATCACACTGAACTCTCTGAGATGTAATGCACAATAGGAGAGAAACAGAAATGAAGGACCTGCTGCACCCGCCTACCGTGGACGTCTGCATCAGGTAGTCGTAATCATCCCGATCATCCGCGAGCACGTCTTCTGTGAGCCTCGCAGAATGGCTTGTGCTGTAATCTGGTTTCGTTCTTCTCAGCAAAAATCTGAAATATGTTACAGGACTAGAATGAGCAAGACTGAAAGTCTGCCTACAATCAGTTTAGTAGAGTGGTTCCCACCAGGGTGATTTTACTCCCCTGTGGACATCTGGTGACTTCTGAAGATACTTTGGGTTGTCACGGCTGCATGGGGCGGCACTGGCTTCCAGTGGGTGGAGGCCAAGGATGCTGCTAAACATCTTTCAATGCGCAGGGCAGATTCTCACAACAAATAACTGCCTAGCCTAGAGTGTCAATCATGCTGGGGCTGAGAGATTCAGACTGGGTACAAGAAAGAATGCTAAAATAAGTTGCCAGAAAAAAATATTATTTAGAGAAAATACTGTTTAATTTTCAACCATGAATGTAAATATAGACATCTCAAAAACTAACTTTAGAGAGAAAGTAATTGCAAAGTATATATATCTGATAAGGGATTGATATTCAGAACATATAAAGAACTCCTCAACTCAACAACATAAAAGCAAATAATTCAATCCAAAAATGGGCAAAGAATTAAAAAAAACATTTTTCCAAAGATGATCTAAAAGTGACCAATAAGCATGTAAAAAGGTGCTCACTGGCACCGACGATCAGGGAAATGCAAATCAAACCATCAGGAGATTCACTGCGTACCTGTCAGAATGGCTGCTATTAAAACAACAGAGAGTAACAAGAGTTAACAAGAACATGAAGAAATCTGAACCCTTGTACAGTGGTGGTGAGATTATGAAATAGGGCAACACTTTGAAAAAATATGAGAGTTCCTCAACAACTTAAAAGTAGAACTACCAGCAATCCGACTTCTGGGTATATAACCAAAATACCTCAAAGCTGGGCCTCGAAAAGGTATTTGTACAGCCGTGTTCACAGCAGCACTACTCACAACATCCAAGAGGCAGAATCAACCCAAACATCCATGAATTAACGAATGGGTAGACAAAATGTGGTCTACACACACAATGGAATATTACTCGGCCTTAAAAAGGGAGGACATCCTGACACGGGCTGCAACATGTTCAAACCTTGAGGACATTCCACTAAATAACATGTCAGTTGCAAAAAGACAAATAATGTATAATTCCACTTGTAAGAGGTACTAGAGAAATCAAAGTCACAGAGAGAAGTAGAAGGGTGGGTGACCAGGGCCTGGGGGAGGAGGGAAGAGAGTTGTTTAATGGAGGGAGAGTTTCAGGTTTACAAGAAGAAAAAGTTCCGAAGATGGGGACACAACCATGTGAAGACACCTGACACTGGTGGCCACTTAACTGTGCTGGATACTTAGAAATTTTAAGGAAACTAAAAGTGGTTAAGATGGTAAATTTCATGTTACGTATTTTTAACTACTATAAAAAATGTATACGATGTAACTACTGGGATAGATTATGTGTGTGATAACAAATTAGATGACAAACAGGTTGCTCTATTGTCCCCTGTAGAACCCTCTGTGCGTAAAGAAGGACGGAGAGGAAGGAACCCTGAGCGGCACCCCGACCTGCCGCCATCGCCCTCCCACGCCAGCACCGGCACGTCACCCTGCACGCGTCAGTGACCTCTGTTTCAGGCGAGAGGGCTTCTCCTGGGCGTAATCTTTGTGGTTATTAAACTCTGCTTTCGTAGCTTCTTTGTCTTTGTCGACTCGATCGGGCACCAGGTGGCCGTGAGCTGTCTTCATCAGAACCTCGAAGTCAGAGTCCGCATCGTAATCCTCCAGATCGTTCTTGGGCCCAAAGAGGCCGGCCCCAGGCAGCCCCCCAGCCGCCGTCCTGGAGAAGACCTCGGCGCACTCGATGGGCATGCTCAGGCGGTAAAACGTGATGTCCGTGCTGCTGTTCTGAGAACCAAAGGACTTCTGCGTGACCTTTAAGCACGGGGAACTGTCCACGGTGCCGTCTATCCTGGTCACCTAGGGAACGATGAAGCAACCGTTCAATTCTAAGCATCATTGTCAGTTCCCTGGATCTGAAGCTTACGAATGGGCATCAAGCCCGTAAAACCCCAAACAGGGCCACACGTGGCATAATTTAGAGGTGAGATGGTTGAACGCAGGGGGCACCTTGTTACAGACACACAGAGTTCTGTGTCTAACCCAGAAGATGGCCTGGGAGATTCAAGTTAAAATCTCCTGACACCGCCCATGTGAAAAGAGAATTAATAATTACTAAGCAGTCTGATCAGCTACTCAGAAAGCATTTAAAAGCAGAGGCTAATCCTATGCTTAGACTCTACTCCTGTGTAACACACAGGGGCCACCATTTGAAGTGACGATAATTTTCCAAATAGAACTCCCATGTGTAAAGATCTTCCACTCCTAGTTTTTGGCAACGGTCTGACATTCATTCATTCGTTCATTCATTCATTCATTCATTGTCTGACAATTAAAGAAAAAGCAAACCTCAATATGTTCATGATTTGATGGAACTTGGAGAAACTGAGGCAGCCGCTTGCTCAGCCACATGGTAATGTCCCTGTTTGTGTTAACGGCGAATGGTTCGTAGCCCTCCTGTAAGCCACAGATGGTGAAATATTTCAAGGTGCTCACGTCCTTTCCGAAGTTCATCCTGCCCACTTGAGCCACCCCAAGGCTGCACACAGGTATGAATCCTGGAAGAAAAGAAAGTCCAATTCTTCAGTACCATTAGCACGAGATCCTGTTTAGTACGGAATTATCAAAAGTACAGGCCCAGAACTCTTGTCGTTGTGAGACGTCACCCTGAGGTGAAGACAGCAGTGAAATAAAGAGAGAACCAACAGTAAGCATTAGATGTGAGGGCTAGAAGACCAGTATTTGACTTTAGCATCATAATTTACTAAATGCAGCCCCTAGAGAAGTCCCTTCTTCACCTCGGACTTCTGCTGAGAAATGAGATAACTGCCAAGCAGCCCCAGCCCGCCGGGGTCTTAGGGTGCACAATCGCAGAAGGAGTTGCCCATCCCACAGCCCCCCAGCTCAGGAGTGCATGTGGCTCTTACAGAAGCGAAGCCAGAAAGAGATAAGCGCCAGCGTGTGCTCCTCCCCCACCTTGCTAAGCAGCTTGAAATGCACAAACGCCAAACACAGTCTGAGCTACAGAACTCTTTACACGTAACTCAGAGAAAATGGGATTGGAGTCAACATTTTAAAGGTTTTATCCACTGATAGCTGATATTGATCTTTAAAGAGAATTTCGCCTTTTTTCCTGAGGTACGCTAGGTCTAAGCATAAAAAAAGAAACATATGCACAAATAAATATTTGGACACGTTGTTGACATCCTGCTGAAACACCTCCCTATCTTTCCTTTCGATGTGCGTAAAGCAAGGTAGTGCGCGTCTACCCTAAATGACTGAGACATGGAATCAAAAGGCAAGTTAAAGGAAACAAGACACTAAATCAAAAGCAAAGGCAATGGGCGATAAGGGGAAAAATAAAATAAGCTAATCGAAGTCTGCCAGGGTTAGTAAATCTTTTCACTACTTAATAAAAGGGGAAACTACATTAATTCTGTCAATTGTTTCTTCGAGTTCTTTTGAATTAATTGTCTTTGGCAAGGGGATGAGATGGCACCTTTTGGGGGGGGCGTGTTTACATACTCTTCATTTCTTTCTGTAATATTTTATACAAATGTTCAAGTAATCAGCACAATAAAAAAGCTCAGTATTGAGATGCAGATGACACATGAGAAGACCTAATTTATAGATCGAAAGAGCAATGGATCCTAAGAGTGGCCTAATAATTTTCCACCATTACGATTCAGACTTCTTCCCCTGTTGAAATTAGAGGCAATAAAGTAATATGATAATAGCACAAGAGGATAAAATTACTTATAACGATTTTACCCAGTTTGTATTCATCAATATATACATTCAAATAAATGGTCACGTAACAGCACTATCAGCCAGAAAGGACACAGCCCGCCATGGTCAAGGAAGTGTGAAGAATGAGTTTCTAGTTAAAATTTTAAAAGCCACAGCCACGTCTGCAGCTGTCACAGCTCTTGAGGCAGTAACCAAATACAAAGTTGTTGTTCAAGATAACTGTCCCCCAAAGAATCAAAGAAAAGGAAGTGAATAAATACAACAGATCTGAGAAAACCCAAACTACAGTTCCACAAACTGGCAAATCTAACCTCCACTGGATATAGACTGGGGGGACCGAGGCAGAAGTAGCTTCTCAGATGGTGAACATTTATTTGTTTCTCACCACTTTATCTGAAGAAGGAATTCCTGCCCTTTAAGCGAAGCTAGTGGATGTAAGTATCTGTGTAGCATATTGTTGTGACTTTGTTATATTAATAACAATTTTTCTGTACGTTTGAAATACTTTCATTTAGAAAAGCAGGTGACTAGCATTGTGCACAAAGATTAATGGCCTAACCTGTTCACTATGGCTATGCTTACAATCACAGAATAGTCTTTTGACAATAAATACACGTTTTGGGGTAATATGGAATACTATTTAGTCTTTGAAAATCTGATTTTCAAAGGTTCACTAATAATAGAAAAAATATTCACAGTAAATATTACTCGATAAAGAAAGATATAAGATATGGGTTATTTTAAAAGATGGGAAAACTGAATGAAGATTTTTGTCAAAAATGTTTTAGTGGGATTTTTTATGTCTCTCAATTTAACAAAATTTCTTCAACAACTATATATTTTATTATGAAAACAAGTGATAGCGTTTGTAAAAATAAAATGCTAACTCAATAAAATGGGATATATTTACATCTTTTTCATAAAGAAGTGTTTAAATGATGTGGTTATAAACTGACCTAAACCGCATGTTCCTCAAATTGCTGGAGTTCAAGTTCTCAGCACTGGTGAGTGGTGGGTTCAGATCGAGAAAGTTTGCTAATTTGACCTTTGTTAAGTTACTTAAATTCTCTAAGTTTCAATACTTTCTTCTATAGCATCTCCCCCATACATATGTTCATTAAACTAAGTTTAAAGTGGGGAGAAATGGTACAAGACACTAATTATCGATAATAAGAGAATTGTTAGTTATGATATGACACAAGATTAAATAAGTGCCGTCGTTAAAAGTCATGTGTAGGACTCACCAAGATTAAACTGCAGAGAGAGAGAAAACTAAAGCGGCAAGAGAAAACTGGAGAGCGCAGGTGAAGTGGCCCAGGTGTTCACTGTACTATCTTATGCTTTTCTGAGAGGCTGATATTTCTCAAAATACATAATTTGTAAAAAAAAAAAAAAAATCAAAAGTTATGTTTTTATGCCTTGGGAAAACATTTCTAAGATTAAGTTTAAAAGGTGGCAATAGAAAATTCTTTTAACATCTCAATTTTTTAAATGAGAAAAATTCATTAGAAGTCGAGTTTCTCTCTGGGTAGTGAGAGATATGTATTACTTGTAACTCTTTTTACAAATATTACTATTTGTAACTATTTTCATTATTCTCTTTTGTATTTTCCAAATGTTTGTGAATTATTACTTTCATGATCAATAGAGAGATGTAATTTTTCACTGGTTTATGGCAGTTATACACTTGCGGGTGGTACTTTTATTGCTTTATTATTTTGCTCCCCACTAAGGGAATGTCCTTTGTGAAAGTACACCTATAACTAGGATTTAGTATATGTGTTTTCTTTTTAATTTAAATCACGTAGAACTTAAAAATTAAATCATATTCTGACTTCTGAAGATGCGGTTTTAATGTGTGCTATGATAATAAAACAGCCAATATTTCTAAAAACTATGTTTAAAAGTTAGCGTGTACGCAGCAGGAACGCCTAGATGGCAGGCATAGGCGATGACAGCGTGCAGACAAACGACAGCCACTGCGCGGCCACCGCGCGGCAGAGGACCAGGGCCCGTCGCTTCTGCCTGCCTAGGACCCAGAAAAGCGCCCTGCTCGTAGAGGTGCTGACGGGTGAAACGCCCAGCGCACAAGCGCCCCGGGCGGAGCTCCGGTCACCGTCACCCAGCGTGTCCCTGACGCTCGCCCCACCGCCCCCCTAGCGAACACTAACAACCATCCGATAGAAATCACTGTCAGGCTCCGGGCGAGGAAACCAAAGTCTTCGCTTAAATCACTCGCTCTCACAGCTCTGTGGCCAGAAGGGAATCCCAGGCCACCGGAGAGCAGAGACTTCAGGCTTTACGGGCCCCTCGGTCTCCGCCAAAACTACTCAAGCCTGAGTTGTAGCATAAGAGAAGCCAGGGACAGTCTATAAATGAATGAACACGGCTGCGTTCCAATAAAACTTTATTTACAAAAGCGGGGGGCAGGCTGGGTTGGGCCCTCAGGCTTCGGTCTGCCAACTCCTGCTCTACGCTACTATTCGGTGTTGTCTCCCACTCAGCAGATAGCTAACAAGTCCCCACCGCGTGCCAAACAGTGGTCTCGGCACTGCAAACACAGCCATGAACAGAACCAAAAAGAGTCCCAGACTTTCTAGAACTTGCCTCTGTGGAGGGAAGACAGATAATAAGTAAACAAATAGTTACCCATATACATATGATAATGTCAGGAAATGATAAATGCTTTTAAGACTGCCTGAATGTTTGCCCAAAATTGCTCATGACAGGCTGATAAATTATCACTCTGAAAACTGCTCCACAGCAAACCCCGATAATTGAGATTCAATTGTTTCTTAGCATGAAGTAGGCTTAACACACTAATGTTCGACACGACAAGACAAATTTCCATAAATTCCTGCACGTGGCCCAGCACACGTAAAATTCCGGTCCTAGCTTCCTTTGCGTCCTCGACCTTCTATTCCAGTTACCTTAACTGACACCGTGCCAATAACGAAGCCCGAAGCTGTCCGAGGGAAGTGTGAGTTAGTACACGAGTCGGTTGCTGGGCCTGAGTCGGACCCACCCTAACCAACTGTATATCTATTAAAACAGTAGCTGCAGCTTGTGGCTGAACTGCCTCCTTCAACAGAAGACAGATGCTTCGGCAAGTTTAACTTTCTCTGTCCGCAAGCCTCTCTGACCCAGAGCAGCGGGGTGTGTGACGAGCATGCGAGTCCAGCAAAGGAAGAGGCAGCCGCAGGATGTGGGGGTATGAAGCAGACGTGAGGTCTGCGGTGGGCTGCAGTGAAAAGAAACCTGGTCACAAGCGTACCAGCTTTTCCTAAGAACATACGGTGTCAGACTCTGAAATTTCTGAAATACAGATAGGAATCCACATGTATGACCCAAACCAAACGGCCAAAAGCAGATAAAAAATGGCCAATATTACACTGAAATGTAAATCTGAAGAATCTGATTAAGAGTAAGGAAGGGTAACGCTTACGGTGGCTTCCTTTGTGCCAGACGAGCACGTTCCCAGGGACTGACTGCCCACAGCCCCCGCGGCTGCCGGCAGAGCCCGGCCCCAGGCTCTCTCCACGCCACAGCAGTCTGCTGCCAAATCCCGCAGAGGACTGAACCTCACATTTGGGCTCTCTCTGCCTTCAGGAGGGGCCAATCCCGTCCAAGGGCTCAGGCCTATGTGGATAATCTTTAATGATGAGCTCAAGGTCCAGTGGCGGGTAGCCTAATCCTAAGGGCTATCCCCACCACAGTCCCAGGCTCCACTCACACTCAGGCAGAGAGGGTCGCATAAGGCCAGGCGCCTGCAGCGGGACCAGCGGAGATTCTGCCCACAGCAGAGTTTCCTGGGCTCTCCCCTACACCGAGGATGAATGTCGTCAGCTCGCCAGGGCCCGCGTCCACACACGCCCCCTGCTCTGCTGCTCTGTCGATGTGACAGCCAGAAGCATCTTTTAAAAGTGAAGATTTGACGTACTGTATACTTGAAACTAATAATAAAATTTTTTAAAAGTGAAGATTCAATTAATCTGGTGTGTGTGTGTGTGTGTTTATCTCAAGATACACTGATGAGATAAAAGAAAAACAAAAACAAAAACAAAAACGAATGGAAGGGAAGATCCTAAAAGAGGCTCTGCCACACGGAAGAGCGTCTCAGCTCAGAAAGCCCCCTCCAGAGCTCGGAGAACACTCTCAACCCTGACCATGTGCGTCCTGGTCAGTCTCGCTCCTCTATCAGAGGCCAGTGTCTCAGCAGTTTGTCATCTGTCCGGTTAACACATGAGCGTTAAGGTTAGGTCTGTGCTCACCAGGGGATGGTGCAGTCCCTCGTTGGAGAAGAGGTCTGTAGCCTTTCAGAAAAACTACACCCTCATGCTTACGCAAACCCTGTCCTCGCCCGGAACTAACTGAATGCCTGTAGCGCCACCTGGATTTAAGTGGATGACCCCAACTTTTAAAGACTTTAGTGATTTTCTTTTTGATATTATCCGGGAACAACTTATATTGCTCAAGGTATCATTTCAGTTGTGCAAACTATACAAATGATAGAGATGTCAAATGTTTAGCTGTGTTTTCTACCAAGCTGATCAGATGTCTACAGTGTGAGTGTGTATATCCATCTGTGTGCATGTGTGTGCGTGTACATACACATACATATGCAGATGTATGTATTTTAGATACAGATTTTTTCCCACCATCTCACCGCACAGTTCTCTGGGATACTTTAATAGCCAATGTGTATGTCACTGAGCTGACTGTCTCTGCAGCAATAAAAAGGAATTATAAAGACGGTTTAAAAAAAATGCCAAATCAAGCACAGCACAGCTATGAAGGCAAGCTGGGTATAAGAACAATTTGAAAATAGAGCAATTAGGAAACATTGTTAGTACTTCAGCAACCACAGTATGTTCCTATGCTAAAAAATCTGTTCACCTATGTTAATGGTTTTTGAAACTTGCTCCTTTGAGCCCTAGATGTCTCGGGGGCTCGCTCAGCATTGATGGGTTCACAGCCCGTCTCAGTGCCTCCCATTAGCTGTACCCAGAGAAGTTCCACTGAGTTCCTTGTTGTTCGGGAAGCTGTGAAAGTTAATTGGGAGGGAAAGGAAAAACTCCACCCCCAAAAGCACTCGAGTACCACACGTAGGGACAAACACTTTCCATGGTAGAAAATTTTAAGTCATGACCGATCCCTAAACGTTAATAGTAATTTTCATGACTCCATAAACCATAACCTGCCTTTAAAAAAGGACACTTCCCTAACACGGCCGGCGGCCAGACAACTCACCAGAACGCTGCGTTAACTCTACAACAGACATTCAGGGTAAGTTTCAAATCTTTTTCTTTTTTTTTTAATTTTAAAAGCCACTTGACTTTTACTCTGAGAGTCAAAAAGCAAAGCTGTTTACACGACTGTGCCACTCGGACTCACCACATCGCTGCCACAGTGACAGATCTCTGCAGCGCACTGCAGCATTGGCATCTGTCACCATAGGTGGCATTTGTCACCGTAGGCAGCACGGATGGGCATACCCAACTGTCATCAATCTAACATCATTTTGTGAATGTTTGTGGTATAGACAAAGAGAACTCACACAGGCACGTATGGTTTTTAACTTCTGAAGAAGAAAAGCATGGTATGCATACATTTTTAAATAACAACCAGTTAAAAAAACGAAATCTCGGGTCATATACAGGATGTAGTACTGGCCGGTACAGCCAGAAAACGCACAAGGCCCTCCCACCGCCCTCCTGCACGCTGACGCTCCTGAAGACAGCGCCAGAGAGAGGGATAAAATGCTGGGGTGAGAGTGCCGGTTTCGCCACCCAGAGACACAGGTGTGAAAACAGAAATTAAACTAAGCAATGCGAACTTCCTCTTAATTTTGAAATCTGTGTTGGGAAATGATGGCCACACCTGCTCAAAAGCTTGCTGAATAAAGGAATGTCGACCTAAATGCAAATAATGAGCTGGCTAACTTTTTGCAAGTTTACACAATATTAGAAGTACCGATTGAAGTGTACAAAATCCGAGACTACATATATCTAAAGGCCGCACTACATCCAAGAGCCATTCTGTGAAAAACGCGTCAGCTCATTCTGAAATGAGATATGTACACAGTATTTTATCAAACACTGTCTTGTTTCCATGCCCCGGAGCGGCACAGTCAGCACTTCGCCGGAGGGCGTAAGGGTGCTATACCGGTGCTGTCCAGTAGGGGCGCCACCGCCAGAGCTCTGCATTGACCATTTAAAATGTAGCTAGTGCCACTAAGAAACTCATTTTTAACTTTATTTAAACTAATGTAAATTGAAATAACCCCAGTGCCACCTTACTGGAAGTGCAGTTCTGAGGGACAAACGCCTTCTCGTTTGCTCCTTGAGGGGTTTTCCTCTGCCACAGCTCTGAGCAAGGCCACCTCCGGGGCCGTGGCAGAAGCGTCTGCCATGCACTGCGCTTCCACAGAACTTTCCGCATTTCTTTATTTTAGAATTTCTCACTGAACGGGAAGTATACAAGTGTTGGCCTCCCCGGTACACTCTAATCTACGTAAAGACAGGACAATGTTTTATTCATCTTTGTCCTCTCAGCATCCAGCAGAGGGCCTGATACAGGGAAGTTCTTGTCACATTTTTGCTAAATGAATGAACAAAAAGAAGAGATAAGCAGCTGATTAAACAGGGAAGTTCTAAATGAAAATTTAACACCTGCAGAAAATGATCTTTTTGCCTGTCATTTATTTTCTTATCACGCTCATAAAAGCCATTTCTACCTTATTGAAAGCAGCTCAGTGATACAGACGGCGCGTCCACGAACACAATGTCAAGGGTGTGTGATGGGAAAAGCTGTGTGGCGTGCACGCGCCCTCCGGCCACACCCCCATGCATGACGCTCCAGCACAGCCTCGCGGGGCCGCCGGCCTGGGCACGGCACTTACCATCGCCGGTGTCAAAGTCCTTGAACGCCAGTTCTGAGCCCGAATCATCAAGGAGGATTTCACCGTTCAGCGTGAACATCATGGTGTGCTCTGTCATGTCAACCATACACCCTACAACGTCGCCGGCTTGCCAAGAGCGGCCGTAGTGCTCATTGCCCTGGTGCCATCGCTGGGCCTAGGACGGGAGAGTCATTGGTCACAGAGAAAGACAGAAGAACTACACCCCCCCCACACACACACACACTACTATGGACTCACAGTGGCCCCTCCCATTACCCAAAGCGGCAAAAGGAAGAACCCCAGCCAGCAAGTACACCCGTCCGCTGCGAGGCCCCACGAGAGGGGGTGTCTGAGAATTCTAAGTCCTATATTAACTTTGTACGTTACTGACTCGAGAAAAATACAAATGCTATTTCCTGATTTTCAGTCTACTCCACATACTTTCTATTAAAAGAAAAACTATGTTTTTAGAAATGAGTTTTTCTCTCTACAATAAATGCTTCCCAGGATCTGGATTGTTTTTCTCTACTTCCCAAAACATAAAGCATTATGAGCAGAGAATCGAGATGGGAATTATCACTGAAAATGACATTCTAATTTTCATCTGTTTCAAAATATAATTCCATTCCTTAGAACCAACTTCACTAATACTTCAACAAAACAGAAATCGAGAAGTGTTTCAGTACAACAATAAAACCAAGAAAAGAAAAAGCTTCAAACCGAACCTAAAAACATTCTGTTTGCTGAAATAACAAGCTAAAGATTGAATATAGATGCCAACACTGTTTTGTAAACACAGGTGAAACTTCTTATTATGAATAATTTGAAACCTTGTTTGATGTGACTTTTCAATCTCTAGTATATGCCACTGATTTATAGGTACAAAGTTAGAGATATTAATTATTTTGTCAGGTCATCTTTAACTTTCCCCTTAAGCGTCAGCTTCATCGTGAACTAGCATGTAACAGGGCACAGCCACCAGTGCAAAACAGCGATACCCTTCTCAAGGATAATCCAGTGTACTTTTTAGGAAATTCATTTAAAATTTACTTAAAAGGTGTTAAAGTTTTCCATCTGAAATAAAAAACAGGATGAAAGAAATGTGATGTTTCAGAATGAAGTGGGTCAGCCGTCCCAGAAGACACAGGACTAATTTCTAGCCTAGAAATGCTTCCCACATGTGTATACCCAAGTACCCAACTGTCAAATCGCCACGGTTGCTTATTCTAATTTTCTTTATCTAATTAAAAAATTTTCCCTAATATGAAAAGGAAGACAAATTCACTGAAGAAAACGAGAATAAAAATAAAAGAATAACATATCTATAATTTTATCAACCAAAAATGACTACTATTATTCTATCGTGGCTATGTTTATATGTACATATTTTTATTTTGAATATTTAAATTTGTATACAGATAATATAATCTTTAAACATTTAGTGATTTATAGATAGGTAAAAAAATAGCACCTGACCAGCACCCCCCCACCCCCCTGCTAAAGACGTGAACATTTCTAACAATGTCGAAAACGAAAACTTTTCGTGGTTATAAACCACATCGCCTTAGGTATTCTTGCAGTTATTAAAGATGCGTACCCATCATCAATTATTGCTTGAGGAAAAATTTCTTCCATGGGATCACTGTGTCAAAGTGCACGCATTTTTCATTAGTGTGGGTATTTTTTAGCACCTCTGACAGACGAGGGTGAGTTATCTTTTGGGTAACAATTTCACTGCATTTGCGGGGTGATGAACTGTTTTCCAAGTTCGTGCTCCGGGAGGTGCCCATGTGACGCGCCACCCCCTCCGCCCCGCAGGGATCGCGAGGGTGGGGGGCGCAAGGTGCACGCGGGGTGCGGGGCACGGTGCGCACTCACCTTGAGGCCATCGAAGGCGAAGGCGCGCTCGTCCGAGCCCAGCTCCTGGTCCGGCTGACAGCCCGGCCTGCTCCAGCCAACACGCATGTCCCCGGCGGTGACAGCCTCGAACTCGAAATACCACCGCCCGGCCCGCACCGCGTACGTCTTCTCGGCCCGGAAGATGCGGAACCTCTCCCCGGTGCGGCCGGCCGCCTCGGCGCGCGCAGCTGCGGGTGTAAGGAGCCAGGTGACCACGGACGGGGCGCGGCGAGGCGGGGGCGTCAGCGGCCTCGGGAATTAGCCCCGCGGCGACAGTGTCCACGACACCAGGTGCGTGCCACTGTGTCCGGCTCGCAGGGCGCACGGGGCTGCAGGGACAGACTGCCAGGAGGGAACGGGGGCCCTTCGCTGTGCAGCATCGCCTGCGCCTGGGCGGGTCGGTGGGGGAGGACGAGACCACCGCGGGGGTGTGGACGGCAGACGAGGGTGACAGACAGACACGTCTGCGTAGGACTCGGCGGGCATCACAGGTGGAGAGGGGGCGGCAGGGAAGTGACTGGGAGAGAAAAGGCTCAAACCGCGGGGACGGGACCTCCCAGGGACTGCCCGGCGGGCCGCGAGGGCCCCACCCTGGCCTTCGCCGCAGCAACACACACGCACATGCACATACACGCACTCATGCACACACATACACACACGCACACACACACATGCACTCACGTTGTGTTTCAGAGATTTGGGAGAAAGACAAAATGTTCTCATCTGACATCGGGATCAGGTGGTGCAAAGGGAGGCGACATCTGTGGGGGTGACATCTGTAGGGGTGACATCTGTAGGGGTGACATCTGTGGGGGTGACATCTGCATGAGGTGACATCTGTAGGAGATGCACGTGAGTTGAGAGGGCCAGGGGTGCGAAACCTCAGACCTCAGAGCCTGGGAGCCCCAGGAAGTCACAGGGTCAGGGGATGGGGTCCAGCGAACTGACACCTCCCGGGATACGGTCAGTCAGCTGGGGTCGGGCTTAGATAAGGAGAAGGAAACAGAGCGCTGAGACCACAGTCACACAGCTAGCGAAGGGCAGAAGTGGGGAGCGGCCTCAGGCCGCGTTCTCTGCGCTCTGCGTAACTGGCTCACAGTGTGTGGCAGGGCTAAGAATCAGCTCTCACCTGCTCTCCTTTTAAGAACTGGGAAAGACCTCATAAAAAAGTTTAACAGCCTAACCACCAATTCGAATGATAATCTACATCATCTTTAACAGTCTAAGATCAGATTGAAGTAAAAAATAAATGACTATGAGATCCTAGCACATAATAGTTCATTTAATGAAAAGATCAACTGCAGCCTTTTGACGGCACTTGTGGTGATTATAGCGCGTGCAGCTGAAATGCACGTGCTGAAGACCCTTTCAACAGCTGAGTTAATTTTCTGAAAAGCAACTTTGTTTTTCCACCTTCCTCCCAACAACGCACATGCACACACCTTACCACCTAGTCTGCTCCAAGCAGCTCTCAGGCCTACAGCAGTGACAGCCCCAAACTCAAATGCCACCATACATGTGTGTGCGTGTGCGCATGCACACGCACACACACACGTCATACAATACATTCAGACATCATCCTGCAAAACAAAGGCACTGGCTCCCGCCAAGACGGCGGAGCAGGTGAACACGGCGCTCACCACCGCCCACAACCACGTCCGTGTCATAACTAACTACAGAGCCATCAGCCTGGGAACCGTCTGAGACCAGCCGAACAGCAGGCCTACAAATTAGGACGTAAATAAAGCAGCAGCCATGTCGAGACTGCAATCCTAATGAAAAAAATTCTGCATTATGTATGTATTACAAAAAAATGAATGCATTAAACATAGCTTAAAAAGAAGACGTTTGTAATACTATATGGAGCCCACGGCATGCACAAAATGCTCTGCTATTGATACATTCTGGTTGGGGATGGACAGGGGCCTGAATGAGAGAAACAGCTCTCTCGTGAAGGGTAAATAATCCCATGTCTATTAGTAACTGAATGATTTGTGAAAACCAGGTCAGTAAACGACTTCTTGACAAAAAAAAAAAAAAAAAAAAAATTAATGCTACATAGAAAATCACTGTAAATGGGCAATACTGAAAAAAGGAAAAGTCAAATTTTCAGAGTTAATACTTCAGTAAACAGCACACTGATCTGTTGCTTTCTAAAATCATGGTTGTAACCTTCCCTAACGTAATGTAAGAGACAGGATATGAGCTGTGGCCTGCACAAATGTTTGAAGATTACTTTCTAGGAAAGAACAAAGCTTTTATGTAGGTATACTTATTTTTAATTATGTCGACATTTGCAAATAAAATCATACATTATATTCCTAGTATGAACTAGTAGATAAAACTCCCAATTTTCTAAGGATGGACACTCGGTTTTTTAGAATTCTAAACTACTGAAAAACTCACAGGTTCATTTTCCCTTTTTATGTTTCCACGGCAATGGATTCCACTAACGTAGCATGCTCAAGGAATGCAAACTAACTTAAATATTGGCTTAAGTCAAATATGTTGGAAGGTGAACTTGATACACAAATATAAGACTTCCTTAAAAGCCCGCTAGCAATTTCTTTTGGTTTTAAGACTTACCACTGATCCTCTCCACCGATATGGGTGATAAAAATAGGAGTGGGGCTCTATGAGGGACGTGACAGTGCGGGACTCCTTAGCCCCGCTATTTTTTCCCGCCGCACTGTCCTCACACTGACGAGACTCAGTGTGAACTTGGAATGGACGTGCTCTTCACGGAGACACCATTCGACCTTCCTCAGACGCCAATGTGGGCCACCGCTCTGGTTCTGCGCTTCTTACGTTAGTTTAGGAGAGAGTGCAACCATGGCAACATTGTTTCTTGATAAAATATTAATACTAAATGAAAATCTGAATCAAAAAAAAAAAGACCCAGAGAATCTTAACGAGCTTCTTTTGGAAACCCTGTAGCGTCAAGCAGCCGGGCACAAAGTGGGTGCTCTATCAACACTCGCTAAATTCAATCGGGGAACAAAGACTCCCCAGAGCCCAAGCCCGCGGAGATGGGCTGTACCACGGTCTCCAAGACATGCAATTCTCAGACTCTGCTGATTTTAAACACTCTGCATTCATATATGTTTGGTAGGCAATTCTAGCTTGTGTAGTGTGTTATATAAATGATTTCTGTGTTGTTATAATGAATATTTTTTAACTGACATTAAAAAATGAAGTCAGCATATATATTCCTAATGCACTTATCAAGGCTGTTGGTATTCAAAGAAGAAGAAATTCAGGAATTATGCCTTTAACAAACCATCTCAAGATTAAGGGCAAAGTCTGAGTAGTACTATGTTCCCAGTGCCCTGGAGACACAGAGGGGGCACACATTAATGACCCATCGAATAAGGCCTAAGGTAGCAGTGAGGCTGCTCCCCAAACCATCCATTTAAAAGACACTGACCACTAGAGGGCAGTCAAGATGTATTATGTATTAAAATAGCTATTTATAAAAAGCTATGAAGGGAAGCAGGCTAGTTTCTTTAAATTTCATACATATCTAGAAATCTTTAGGTGTATTTATATAATTAAAAAGTTATTCATATTAAGCAGACATCCTTTTAATCTCCTGGTATTATTTCTAATTAAACAATTTAAGCCTTGATAAAACCTTCTAAGAATAAATTACTCTTTTAAATGTTTTAAAATATTACTTAGAATAATACTCCAAAGATAGTACAATTCGAAACTGAGTTTTGGTTTTGAATATGGTCAATTTGTAACATGTAAGTATTCTGCTGACTAACAGAAAATAAATTATAACCCTGATTAACTGCATGGGGTTAGACTAAATTCTATCATTATTTTAGTGCCTTTAGCTTTTTTAATGTCATCAAGAGAGCAGTACGGCCAATTTTAAATTAATTTTTTTACTCTTTTCTTAGTGATCACTGAACTTATTTTACTTTAGTCCATAAAATCTCTCACATCTATATTTTAATTTCCATTTCACCATCCTAGTTCTGAAACTCACAATTTTATTCATTTTTTAATTCCCAAAACTAAGTACAAAAGATGTGCAACTAAATATTAAAATCAAATGCAAGCGAGGATTATTTAAAATATAAAAGCAACATGAAATCTGGGAACATGGATTTTGTAAATATCGGCTCCTTTTCAAAAGTCACTAGAAAGTAGGTAACCATAAGGTAGTAATACATTGTCTCCCAGGGGAGTTAAGAAGATGAAACTATGGTTGTAAGTAGTTTAAAATGCTACATGTCATAAGAATAACATATCATCCAGCATCGCCTTGGAATAAAGTTCTCCATAAAAATGAATGTGTCAGATGTAACTGACACAGTTTATGTCCTTAACTGATGTCTTCGAAATATAACTATTAATTTTTTTCTGGCAAACATGCACATTTCTTTGTACAGGGTAAAGGCACCCTCCTTATTGGAGAGTGCCATAACTTGTTTCACAAGACATTCCTTTGGTTTGGATTAGTAATGCAAGGAGTGTACAGAATTTAACAGAAATGGTGTGCAGTGAAAAGTGAACCGCCTCCCCCACTGCCGTCGCCGGCCCCCTGGGTGGCCTCCGCAGAAGCAGTCGCTGCTGCCGTCGTCTTCCGTCTCTCCAGAGCTGTCTGTGCACATGAAGCGCTCACGCGGACATTCTTCTCTATGAGGCAAACGGCACCAGGCTCTTGGCACCGTTCAGGACTCTGCTCTTTTACCTTGACGAGCCTGAGATTGTTCCCTATTGGCACTTCATTAACAGCTTCATAATACTCCATTGTAAGAAAGTATCATAATATTTTTAACCAGCTCCCATACCAAAGTTTTGTCTAATCTTCTGGCTTTTGCCTGTGTGCATGTTTTACCTGTGTGCGTGTGTGTGCGCATGTGTGTGTGCATGTGCGTGTGTGTGTGTAGGGATGTCAAGTACGGAGTCCTATCACTCAGCTCACTCATACAATTTTATTGGACTGTGTAAGTCTCCTCTGTTGCTTTATTTTGTTTTGCTTTGTTTTGTTTTCCTTTATCTTTGATCATCAAACGCATTTCCTCATTCCTCCTTCACTATCGGTATCGCTCTAATGTATGTGGTTTTTTCCTTGGATATGTATGTGTTTTTGTAAACTGGAAAATACTGTTTACTGTGTGTTCAGAAACTATATTAATGGCTGCCTATTAGTTTTTAACATTCCTATTATTTTTCCTAACTTATTTCCCATAAATGGACACCTGCGACGCTTCCGGCTTTCATGAGCACGAATGATGCTGTGATAAACACATTCACACACACTCCCATACCGACTTACACACGACGGTATCTACGTCTGAGTGTGGCGTTGCTCGGCCATACTCAGGCTCCTGGTATTACAAGTTTTCCACTCATCAGCTTAGCCAGGCATAAACTTCTGCCTGAAACACATGGGATTTCTATCTTCTCACATCCTGTCAACATTTGATATCATACAGTTTTCTGATTATTTTAATTTGTTGTATATACAGTGATAATTATTTTAGTTTGCATTTCTCTGATGGTTAGGGATATTTGAAATATCTTCATATGTTTTTCAGTTTATGAAATTTCCCTTCCTATTTCTATATGTTGCGTATTTATCTTTCTTTAAATCGAGGTATAACTGAGATATATTAGTTTCGGATGTACAACACAGTGATCCGATATTTGTATACATTGCAAAATTATCACTATGCTAAGTCTAGTTAACATCATCGCCACAGCCGTACAAAGCTTTCTCCTTGTGATGAGCGGTTTCAAGACCCACCACTCTCCTAGCAGCTTTCACATATGCACGCGGTACCGTAAATGCTGCCATGCTGCGCATCACATCCCCGGCCTTATTTCATGCCTGGGAATTTGCACCTTCTGACCCCTCCACTCATTCCACCCATAACTAACACTTTGACCATGATTAACTCTCCTTGAAGACTCAAGGTTATCGTTAAAGCTATCATTCATCATTTTTCTGCGCTGTAGTGGGTTTTTCTTGTTTTCTCTTTAATGAACCAGCTGTCAATTATAACATTAGAACTGAGTCTGCTTGACTTTGGCAGCATTTTCTCAGCGTGACTGTGAGTCCTAGGAAAGCAACGGTGTGGGGAGCACCCAGGAACATGAAGTAAACAACTTCCAAAACACACAGAGAAGCAGAGCTGGGATGGGGGAAAGGGAAGACTAGGTAACTACATATTTATCAGGACACTAGATGCCCAAAATGTATTCATGTGGAAAGAAATGAAAATAAATAAATGAAAATAAAATATCGGATGGTTGGTGTGTCAGACTTTAAACCTGAGGTGATTTTTCCCCAAATTTTATTATTCTCATTATAATATCTTTTCAACAGAAAAGATACTGATAGTCATCTCTCCTAGCTAATACTCCCTAGGGATACACAAATGTAAGGAAGTATACATAAAGTCAAAGAGAGCTCGAAAACTTCTAAGATTATTATATTCTTCATATACCCAATAGAGTAATTGAATCAAATCTAAAAAAAAAAATGTATGGAAAAACACTGGAAAGTGCTATGTTATCATAAGGTATTACTAATAAATGGTTGTCTGTCTGATATACCCAGTTGTTAAAAATTACACTTGTTAGGTCAAAGAGGACTTGTGGGCTGTGAAAGCAGGAAGTCTTAACACTGTGACTGCAGACCGAGGTTGTCCCTGGAATGCCATCGTCATTGAAAGTGCTGTTTTCCTGAGGAGGGGTGACACAGAGCCACTCACCACTCTGAGAGTTTACTCATGGTAATCTGCGATCGCTGGTATGGGAAAAGAAATAACTGTCTGAAAGTGTAGTCAGAAAAAGAACATTTAAGATCCATTAATTCTTTGAAAGGTTTATAAAGTCAATAAATCCCTAAGAAGACTGATTGTGACAACAACAGAGAAAACAAACTGGCAATATCAAAAATGAAAAGAGGTGTCACTACAGATCCCACAGACGCTGAAGGGATGCCAAGGGACAAGTAGAACACTTGATGCCAAGAAATACAGCAACTTAAATGAAATAAACTACTTTGTTGGAAAAAATATAACTTGCCAGAACTGGCGTTAAGAAACAGAAAATCTAAATATGTCCTGTAGTTATTAAAGAAACTGAATTCATAATCAGATACCTCTTCTAAAGGATAAAATTCCAGGCCCAGATGGTTTTAATGACATATTCTACAAAAAAATTAAGGAAGAATAATATAAAACAAATACGAACTCAAAAAAGAGAGAAGAGAACATTTCTTAACTTATAAGGCCAATATTACCCTGATATCAAAATCTGATAAAGACGGAAGAGAAAATTACATACCAGTGTTCCTTATAAACGGATGCAAAAATCTTTAACAAAATAGCAAATAAAATCCAGCTATATGTAAAAAGTTTATTACACCATGACCAAGTAGAGTTATCCCAAAAATGCGAACTTGTTTTAACATTCAAAAATCAACATTCACAATATTAGCAGCACGTAGTAAGCTCTAAACATTAGTTATTATTAATATTTAAGATCTGGATGCCTATGCACAGACTATACTGAAAATATTTGGGATAAATTTTTTAAAACTTTCTATAAAAAAGGCATTATAATAAAATATATAGTCCTCATTTCATTTTTGCCAACTTTAAAATATGGATATTAATACTCTGAAGATAATAAACACAAACCTCATTTAACTTGGAGTTGGGGAGGCCTGTAAGGGGAGTTTTCACAGCCTAAAACTTATCAATCACCCCAAACAGGAAGAATATTTTCCATCTCCAACATGAAAATGTTTTTCTCCTCTACTAGTGAGTGCAGCTGGAAAAAGAATCATTTCACCTGTCAACCACTCGACCAATCAGACAGACAGTTACAACTCAGCCAATGAAAAGCCACCACACTTAGAACCCCCAGTTCCTCTGATAGACTATGCTTACAATAGCCCCTCTGAACTCCTCCCTTCCTTTTAAAAAAGAATATGCTTCTCCTTTGGTCTCTGGATTGCAGGTGGTTCGCTATTGGACCACATATCCTAAATTGCAATTCTTTTTGTTCCAGAATAAACCCATTTTGCTGGAGAAATATCTGGCTGTCTATTTGTTTAAGGTTAACAATACCAAAGCATACTGCACGAGCAAAAGATTAACATGTTGATCACTTAAACCATATTCTTAAAAGGTATTATTTAAGGAAAATGTGTTCTTTACAGAACCTTTAAAAATCCTTTTATTCAGCACACATTTACTGAGTGCCTATTCTAATGTTTTCCTTAAAGCAAAGTAGTGCACCAATTAATACTGCCTACATGAACGGCATAATGAAGGTTTGGAAAACGCTAGCCCCCACTATGGTTTATGCCCATAAACAACTACAACCAGCCCTTCTGAAGCAGGGTCAGACGGGCAACACCAGCATCGATGGTTAAGTGTCCACCTCGGACTCTTCGGGGAGGTACGCCCGTTTCCTCCCCCTGCAAAACCACCGCAGCCCTGAGACATGGGTCTGGCCCTTCGGTGTCCTTCAGGAGAGGAAAAACGCTCTAAACTGCATCCTCCATGCTAAACTACATACCAAAGGACTATGTGTTGTACTCCCCTTGTATCCATTTATATGCTTAAAAAACTTCTACTATAGTAGGGAAAACAAGGCAAAATTACTACTAGAGGGAAACAAGGTAAAACTGGGGTACCGTGATCCTGATCCGGCGCCTCCAGGCTGTAGCCGTACCCCAGCAGCGTGCGCACAGCCTCACGGAGGCTGTCCTTATTGGATTTCTTGGTTCTGTCATCGAGAAGTGTGTAGGGAACGAGGCGAGGGTTTCTTCTGTTCTTTACATCCTACGGGAAGATAAAGGTGTGTGGTTATCAAAGGAATACCAACGAGTTTTGAAACTGAGACGGTAAATACGGCGGAATCGAAGTACAACGAAGTGCACAGCTTGGGGGGTGAAAGCTGCCTCCCCCGTTCCCTGTCTCCTCAGGCTGCAGACGTTACAGAAACACCAGCGATATAAAAGATGTAAAAGTGCGTGACTGCGTCGATTTAAAGCAAGCCCTCTCCGGGAGGGGAACAAGTAAGACTAGCCACAGCTACAACAATAACCGCCTTCCGTCTGCCATCGTCACAAAGCCATGGGCCAACTTGGAGACCTTTCTTCCCTGTGTGGTTGATTGACAAGTCTTGGCTACAGGAAGAGCCAAATTAGCACTAGTCACAGCGATTCTGAGACAATGGCTGCTGTCCTTTCTGACGAGAGGACCCAGTATGTTACGAAAGGCCATTCTCTGACCTAAAATAGCTTGAAAAATACACATTGACTCCATCAACCGGTAAAACCAGGTGATACCTGGAGTGCTGACACAGCTACAAAACTCACAATGTTCCTACAAAGCGGCTCCAAGTTCAAGCCATGGTTAAAACAGTGTTGACAAAGCAAGAACACAGGCTCTCTTGCCGGCTCGGCAGACGGACGCCTCCTTTCGAATGTGTAAGAAACGTACCCCCGCGGGCAGGGCCGGGGGCCGGCGCCGAGGCCTGCGAGTTTTGGGGCTCTTCCCGTTCACTCACTGACTCACTGCAGCTTCTGTCAAACCTTCCACATCTCCAGAAGCACGCTCGGTTCTCGATGTACCTTAGCACGAGAGGAACTGGAGGCCGTGGGTGTTCCCAAACCTCCACAAGAAAAGCAAACGCACGTGGTGCCCATGTTGGTTGGGCAGGAGCAGGGATGGTGCCTACTTACTGCTTCCACGCTAGTGACGTGTGTGCCACACCTCATCCTGAACGCACGAGCACCTGTGACACCTGGCGGCAGGATTTGTGTGGGCTGTATGCTGTGTTCAGGGGCACATGCGCGCGCACGCACGCACGCGCACACACACACTCTGCTTACACACATTTAGTGCTGCCATTCTCAATTCTCATCAGGTACAACTAGTTTAATTCAACTTAAAAATGTCATATCACTTTATGACGTAAAGCAAGGCTATTCAAGATTTCTTTAGCCTTCCAAATGACAAAAGTCACTGGCTAGGAAGGATCACAAACATGTTTTTCAAATCAGCATTTAGGCTTTATCCCGAACCACAATCTAAGTCCATACATAACGATCCATTTTATTCCTGAAAATCTGAAGCAAAGGCAACCACCTTGCTGGCAAGAGGCACCGCCCTGACGGAGGCGGGGGAGTTCGGCTCTGGTGTCCATGGACTGAACCTGGTTCTGCCACCTGCTGGCTGTGGGGGCTGGGCCAACTGCGCTCTAAGGCTCCCCGCACCCCACGTGCGACCTGGGAGTAAAAACCGTTCATCTCTCATGCAACAGTTGTGGGAGTTAAAGAAAATGCATTGAACTCGAGGCCCAGGGCCTGGCACCTAACACACAGCAACGGCTGACTCGGAGCCCTCAGGGGCCAGCGCCGCCAAAGCCTTTCTCCAAAGTTACGTAGCGAAGTTAACTAATAAGTTAAATAATTTGCCGACGAGGAAAATAGTGGCACAGAGAATTTAATTCAAGTCGCCTTCCCAACCAAGGTCACACGGTCACTGAGAGGCAAGGCTAACGTTTGCACTTAAGCCCTCTGCAGACCGTTAGCCACAACCATCAGCGCCCACTGGCAGAGCCATGACTGAAATCCAGAAACCTCTGAAAACTCGGGTTGTAGCAAGTTCAACAAACACGCGGTGTCAAAACGCGATGGGAACTGAGGCGAAGCTGCCGAGAGCCCTCGTTCTCCCCTCTGGGTATCGTCCTGCCTGCGCTGAGCAGACGGGAAGCCGCGGTCGGCTGCCCCGAGGGCGCCACACACGTGACACACTGTCGCGTGGCATCGTCACTCTGATGACCGAGAAACATCTGGATTTGGAAATTCATCCAGCCCCAGGGCTCTGACTGAGGAATCGTGGAGGTCTTCCATCGTTATTTTATCTCAACCATTTCATGTTTCAAGAGTTTCTCCTAAAATACAACCTCAGAGAAAAATGCCACAAAACCACGACATAAACCACTGTGCTGACAACATTCAGTGTGAAGCTCACGTTCACAGCAGAGTTACGATCGGACTAACCAGGTGCTTCGGCGCAGCTGCACCTTGAGACACCTGTGAGAGACACGTTCTCAGTCACGCGAAGTCCCCACGTACCTGCTGGATGCCGTAGGTCCAGCCCTGCCGGATCCGATCCCGGGCCCACACGTTATGGGCGTTTTCCGCCAACTTGTCCACCATTGCCTCCTGGGCCTGGGTGAGTCTGATAAAGGTCAAGTCCATCGGGGCAGGTTTGTATCCACTCGTCAGCTGGTAGCTGCAGAGCAAGAGAAAGACGTCACTGGCCTCCCATGAAGGCCGTGGCCGAGAAGTCCCCTCTGCGCCCCGCCCCACGCTGTGCCCGCCACAGCGGTGGCCGGCAGACCCGGCCCCGTCCACGCACAGGGAGGCGTGGGGCAGAAAGGCCCCGCCATCTCCAAGTTTTCATCTTTTCACCAAGAAAACAGAAATGCGGCAACTCGCCTCTCTCTCAGAGCTGGGAAGCGCTTACCATTGTTTGTGTTTCTAGTAGTTGAGGCTTTTGTAAGGGAAAATCGAATCCCTGGCTATTGATTATAACATTTGATGGCTTTCTCATCGCAAGTTCTCATTTTTCTTCAGCTTTCAAATGTTATAGTAATGTAGTATTTAGTGAATAAATCTGTGTATCCTTTCAGATACTAGCTGTTGGTTGTTTTACAGGAAAATTCTAATGCATTTATGTTATTTTCCTATTATTGTTCCTAGTTACATAACTTAGGAAGATAAAGTGGAGACTAGGAAATCCCAGGGAGAGAGAACCTTCTAAAACGTCCCAAAGGCTGAGTTTGAGGAGCTCGTGCCAGACTGTTTCCACACCCTGAGCTGGAAGCACTAACACGAACATAAGCTGTGACCTTTTGAAATAAACATAAAACTGAAAATATAAAGTTTTCGACACGCGTAACAGGCGATGGTAGGGCCCCGCTCCACGCGGACGCCGCAGCTGCCCCCTTCTGTCCAGGCACTGAATGGCCGGCAGCAGCGCGGCGGCTGCGTCTCTCATGCTGTCATGTTGTGGTCCCTGTCATCCACTGTGCCCTGAAGTCAGGATCCACTCCTGATCCACTTTATAACTGCCGCTCTACTTAAACCACTGCATGGCCTTTCCAGCTACAGTGTTTGAAAGAATTAACTTCATAAAGATACATGCATCTTCGTCTCAGAAACTCTCCTTTCATGCAAGTGAAAAGAAAATTCACCAGGTAATTATGCTAGGTTAAAAAATGAACTATCTGAATGTGAGGAAATGCTCTTCAGGACGAAAGTGTGCCCTCTTCACCCTTTTACTCATCCTGTGCAGCGTCGCTGCCAGCCCAGCAGCCTGGCAGCAGGAGTCGGGGCGCTTCGCTCCCCGCGGCCCAGGCTGGCGCCTGGCGTGTGACGGCCACTCAATGCAAACACGCTGAATGGATAGATGTGTCACTGCCATAAAGTAACTTACTGGGGTGGACCAAAGTTGACTTTACCTTCACTACACCTATTTCATTATAAGATATTTCGTATTTTATAAGTCATTTATAGACAAAAGATTTAAAAAGCTTTTGTTTTAAAGTAGATGAGATGGGTCTGACCATCGCAGCAACCACGGCTATTACTGCCTGCGCCGTTCAGTTTACAGCCACAAGCTAAATTTACAGGCAGAAAGTTTTGTTCTGTTTGAAATCAGAACTCTGAATGTTTAGGGAGTTAATATATTTTTTAAAATTTTTTATAATGAAGCCACATGGAGTTTTTAACCACTCATAAAAATCATTATATTTTTTAGAACTCTGATGTTTAAATAAACAAATCTATAAACTGTAAGCACAGCCTATATACACGTTCTCATTTGGAAAATATTTTCTCAAGAAGGAGCTCCACGCATTTCAAGTGTGCCAACGGGAGGCCAGCTGGCTCCGTCTCCCAGTGTCACCCCCCTGGCCGGAGGGGGTGGGAGCAGCGAGAAGGCGTCTTCGGTGCTCTCCACCTCCTGGCTCTGCTTCTCACCCACCCCTGGCTTTCCCCGCGATCGCTTCTCACCCACCCCTGGCTTTCCCCGCGATCGCTTCTCACCCACCCCTGGCTTTCCCCGCGATCGCCCAGCACAAAGCACACAGTTCTCGCTTTCATTTTCCAGTGGTCCGATCCTCCTGGCTGCCCCAGAGGAGACGCACACAGCAAAGTTTTGAGACTAATCTGCAAATAACTGATGCGCGCCCGGGCTGCCTCTGCGGGGGATGCACCTGCCCCGGGAGAGGGGAGAGCCTTCCTCCCTGGCAGCCGTCCTCAGAACTGTCCTCGGAACCGGGAGTGGAAGGCGGTTCACTACCGCAGAATTGTCAGAGCATTTTGCTCTATTTTCTAAACGTCCTGCTGGAGCATCCGCCAGAGCTGCGTTCATCTGTGATCGCAGTGAAACCCAAGGACGTGCATTTGCATCTGCTGACTTGATATAGCACAACAATTAACTCACACTCATTTTCAGATGTAGAAAATGCAACACCTTTCCTCATGACCCCTGTGCAAGGAAGGACTCAAACCTGAGTGGGTCTCTTAACGACCACTCCCACCCGAATTTTTGTTACTCCCATGTCATCTGAACCTTATTTCCACACTGTTACACTTTAAAGAACCTTCTACAGTAAAAATAGATACAAATATTTAAAATTAATAGGCTTCAACCCACTGCAAATACAAAATATGCTGACTCATAAATGTTTACCCAATATGAATTACAGGTGGCAACAATGATTTATAAAGTCATTTTTGTTGTAGTACATGTTGACAGAGTGACTAAGAATTAAGTGATTATAGCAAAATGAGATTTTTTTTTTTAAGTCCATAAATGTACTTTGGCACACAATGTCCATTTCATCTTATTAATACAATCAATTAACTGCTAATATGAACTATTATCTTCTTTTCTTTTCAATAAAGTGTGATGACACGAATCTTGGAAGCTAAATGGTTTCAAGAAAAGTGTCAGATTTATGTCCAGAAATTTAAAAGAAATAAATAAAAGATTCCTGTAACAATTCTTGGAAAGCAGAATTTCGTAGCCCAAATAACAGGGAAAAGCCATATCATAAGTGACTATATGAAAACGAAATACGCATAGCTCATACTAAAGACATGTATGACGTCCCACCTTCTCAAGCTTCCGGGGAAATTCTGCCAGAATCGGGCAGCGGATCCCTTCCTCCTGCAACCCACCGCTCAGCAGCGTAGTTCTTACTCCCCTCCTTTCAACGCGAGGTCTCTGTGCCATCAACCACACGGCAAAAAACACATTCACTACATTCTCCTCCTCAGACACCAAAGCTCTGCAGTTATTAGCCCTTAGATGTGTTTTGACACAGCACAAAGGGGCAGGAACAGCGGGGGGCTCGCAGGGCTGGGATGGAAGCAGGCAGCAAACAAAACACATGTAAAACTGCAATGTGACTGCTCTGGGGAAAAATCAAGCAGGAAAGGGGGTCTAGGAGGAACGGCACTGTTAAATAGGGTACAGCTTTAAAGAGATCGAAGAAGGTGGCTTTGAGAAGAGGGTTTTTGAATCAACACTTAAAAGCGAGAATAAACACAGAAAACGCTGTTTTAGCTGAGTTTGTACTCCCGAGACTGAGGCTAACTTCCTACAACCAGCTGCATTCTGCCTACGAGGCCCATTGGTTTAAACACAAAATCAAGCCCAATCAGAGAAAGTAAAGGGCATGACATTAGCACTTTGTAAAATCTGTGGTCTGTGAAATTTACTCACTGCACATAAAGAAAAAAAATGTATAAACTTGTTTTCTTTTTTCCTTCATAATCACGGTGTCTCATTATTTCAGAGCAAAATCCAACTGTATTTGTGACAGCATTTCTCATTTCAGTAAATATTTACACGAGTTGGATTTGTACATGTCTTCGTGTCTATACAAACAGTACATACATATATAGGTCCGCACACTCAGCATTATCCAAGCAGTCATTCCAGAAGGTCGTTTTAAAGGGACATATACATCTATGTGTCAAGAATGTCACTGTCAGCCTTTTATCCCCCCACTACGCCTGCAAGATCCCACTCACCCCGCCTCGCCCACTCCCAGGGGCTTCACAGTGCGGGGGTAAGAAGGCTGGGGGCAGAGGTGGAATTTAGCACAGTTTTAGAAGGCTCTCTGATGATCCTAATATGCTTTTCATAACTCAACACGACCACTTACGTCCCAGGGATGTGACAGGCAACAACCTTCTAACCTGCTTTGTTCTGTGTCGATTTAATTGCAGGTAAGTGCTAAAGACAGACATTCTCTCTGCTAATCCATCCCTTCGTTACTGGAGGAAATTCAGCTTGGTCAGGAGATACCTTCGTAATAAACCGCTGGGTGAAGGTTGCTAGTATTTTACTTAGCACTTCTGCATCTATGCCCGTCGGAGGGACGGGACTGTAATTCCCCTTCGCATACTGCCAATCTGGACTTTGGTATTGAGATTATGTTACTCAGGAAATACGCTGTAAAGTGTTGTTTCTTTTTCATTCAAGATTATCATTCTTAAATATTTGGTAGAAATCAATTTTAAAAATGTGTATATGTATAGATTTTAAACTATTCAATTCTTTTGTAGTTTTACTTCTATTAACATTTTCTTCTTGAGTCAGTTTTAATATTATTCTACATAATTGTCAGTATCACTGAACTAGAACATTCTGGCATAAACTTATTGCATTTTGCTATTTCTTCTTGAAAATATTCCTAAAATTGCTAAAATAAATCTTTTTTCCTTTATCGGTCTTTTCAGAGATTTTTTTCCTGCTTAATAAAACATGCCTTCTCCAAGTTTTGGTTTATATATGCAATGCCTATGTTTTGACATGAAGTCTATTCCTTTTCCATTCTTGTTTTTAAATTCTAGTGATGATATATGTTTGATCCATAGTGATTTAGAACTGTTTTAAAATCTCTAGATATGTCATGACTTCATATGATTTCTTGGTTGTTGCTGTTATTCCCTGTGATTCCGTGATCCTTATGCTATGTGTCCTCATGTGGTAAAGAGTATTAAATGTTACAAGCGCTCGGTGTTCTACATATGCCAACCTTTTCATTTGTAGGGGGTTAAATTTTGTTAATCTTCATTAATATTTGCCTGTTGACCATGTCAGTTTCTGGGAGCTGTATTATGAACTACCACTATGACTGTACATTTGCCTATTTATTCTGAAAAAGCTATTGATATATTGCTGTGTTGCTTTTTCTGAAGCTTTTTTTTTTTTTTTTTTTGGTGCATATGTGAATAGTCACAGTATGATGCTTTTTAAATCTTTGTACAGTGACCTTCTTTTCCTAACTTTGCTGTCAGAACTATTTTGTCTTTTAAAAGATTCTTTTTTGAGTAGTATTGTTTGTTAAATCATATTCTCATTATTTTTAATTTTTCTGTGTTTCTTGACGTGTTTGCAATAGCTAAGTTTTATTTTTGTCAGGTGTGTGCAACGTGAGTAATCTTTCTGAATCCCATCTGACAATCTCTGTATCTTATCCTTCTCATTTAAATTTGTTGTGATTAATGCTATATTTGAATCCATATGTTATATTTTTATTTTAAAAAATAATTATTCTTTTTTCTAACTACAGTCATTTGATGTTATTTTATATTAGGTTCAGGTGTACAACGTAGTGGTTAGACATTTATATAATTTACCAAGTGATCCCTGGTCAGTCTAGTGCCCAGCGGGCACTATATTAGTTATTACAGTATTATTGGCTATATCCCCTGTGCTGTACTTTATGTCCCAGTGACTATTTTGTCCTTCTCAATCCCTTCACTTTTTCCATTCATTCACCTCAATCTCCACATCTGGCAACCATTTTTTGTTCTCTGTATTTATAAGTCTGTTTCTGTTTCGTTTATTTGCTTTGTTCTTTAGATTCCACATATCAGTGAAATCATATGGCATTTGTCTTTCTCTGTCTTATTTCACTCAGCATAATACCCTCTAGGTCGATCCATGTTGTTCAGATGGCAATAATTCATTTTTTATGGCTAAGTAATATTCCATAGTATGTATGTACCACTTCTTCTTTATCCAATCATCTATTGATGGGCACTTCTGTAGCTTCTATATCTTGGCTATTGTAAATAATGCTGCAATGAACATAGGGGTGCATACATCTTTTTTTGAATTATTTTTTTTGGATTTCTTCAGATAAATATCCATAAGTAGAATTGCTGGGTCATATGGTATTTCTATTTTTAATTTTTTAAGAAACCTTTATACTGTTGTCCATAACAGCTGCACCAATTTGCAATCCCACAAGGGTTCCCTTTTCTCCACACTCTCGCCAATACTTGTTGTTTTTTGATTTACTAATACTAGTCATTCTGATAGGTGTGAGGTGGTATCTCATTGTGGTTTTAATTTGCATTTCTCTGATGATTAGTGACCTTGAGCATCTTTTCATATGTCTACTGGCCATCTGTATGTCCTCTATGGAGATATATCTATTCGAGTCCTCTGCCCAATTGTTATTCGGATTTTTTTATTTTGGTGTTGAATTGTATGAGTTCTCTATAAATTTGGGATATTAACCCCTTAGTAGATGTATCACTGGTGAATATCTTCTTCTACTCAGTAGGTTGTCTTTTCTTTTGTTGATGATTTCCTTTGCTGTGCAAAACTTTTTAGTTTGATGTTGTCCCATTTATTTTTTTCCTTGCTCAATTAGATATATCAGAAAAAAAATATTACTAAGAACAATGTCACAGAGTTTACTGCCTGTTTTCTTCTAGGAGTTTTATGGTTTTGGGTTTTACATTTAAGTCTTTAATTTATTTTGAGTTTATTCTTATATATGGTATGCTAGAAGATGGTCTAGTTTCTTTTTCTTTTTTCATATATCTGTCCAGTTTTCCCAACACCATTTATTGAATAGGCTGTCTTTACTCCATTGTATATTCTTGCCTTCATTGATGCAGATGAATTGGGCATGTCGGCATGGGTTTATTTCTGGGTTTTCTATTTGGTTCCATTGATCTATATATGTTTTTGAGTCAGTATCGTGCTGTTTTGATTACTCTAGCTTTGTAGTATAGTTTGATATCAAGTAGGGTAATACTTCCAACTTTGTTATTCTTTCTCAAGATTGCTGTACTATTGTGGTTCTTTTGTGGTTCCACATAAATTTTAGGATTATTTGTTCTAGTTCTCTGAAAAATGCCACTGATATTTTGATAGGGATTGCATTGAATCTATAGATTGTTTGGGGGTAGTACAGACATTTTAACAATGTTAATTCTTCCTATCCATAAGCATGATATATGCTTCCATTTATTTGTATCTTCTTCAACTTCTTTCTTCAATTTTCCAAATACAGATCTTTTGCCTCCTTGGTTAAATTTATTCCCTGGGTTTTTTTTATGCAATGTAAATGAGATTCTTTTCTTAATTTCCTTTTCTCATAGTTTGTTATTGGTGTATAAAAATGCAACTGATTTCTGAATATCAATTTTGTATCCTGCTACTTTAAATGTATTTATCAGTTCTAATAGTTTTTTGGTGGATTCTTTAGGGTTCTCTATATATAGTATCAAATCAAGACAGTTTTACTTCTTCCTTTACAATTTGGATGCCTTTTATTTCTTTTTATTGTCTTACTGCTGTGGCTATGACTTCTGAAAACAACTGTTCTTGATACATACAAAAGACTATGCCTTAAGACATTACAATAAAATGAACTCCGTTAACCCACCACCAAAGAATTAGAACATTACTAAAACCATTGTACCCGTATGTGCGTTCCTCCCACCTCATAACCGTGTGACGTGTTTTTATCCAACCTTGACATTATTTTTAGATTCATTTACGTTGTCATTTATAATGATAATTCATTCATTTTATTATGTGAATATATTCAACTTCATTCATCATCCTACTCAACATCCCTCCCACTCTCTGACCTCTCCCTTATTTTTATGCTATTACGATAACATTGCTAGGAACAATACCTCCGTGTTTTGGTGTGAACAGCCTCTAGAGCTCATGTCTAGGAGTGAAACTGCTGGGTAACAAGATGTGCAAGTGTTTAATTTTACACAGTGATGCCAAATTGCTTTACAAATTATTATAAAGTCACTCAAAACTTTTAGACTCGTGCTGCTCTGCCTCCAAATTATTGTTATCAAATTCCTTAATTTTTCTGATAAGAATAAAATGGCACCTCATAGCAAATTTAGATACAGGAGAGACTGTTGGTAGGTGTGAGTACAATTTTTATTTAATGACCTCACCTGTTCCATTCCTCTATCTATTATCAAATAATGAACAGTTACTGAGCAACGCAAAGAAAAAGCCTCAGTAAAACAAATAATGAAGACAGGGATCCTAATTTCTCCTTGAGACTTATTGACTGCAAACGCTACGCCCTGTCCCCTTCCCACCAGACTGGCATATTTGTTACAACTGATGAACATGCACTGACATATGTTATCATCCAAGTCCCACAGTTTTCTTTAGGTTTCACTGCTGGTGTTGTATATGGTATGGTTTTGGACGAATGTATGTCATGTGTGAACCATTATATTGTCACACAGAGTATGTTCCCTGACCTAAAAATCCTCTGTTCTCTACCCATTCACCTGCCTTTCTCCCAACCCCTGGCAACCATTGATCCTGTTACCATCTCCATAGTTTTGCCTTTTCCGAAATGTCATATAGTATGTAGGCTTTTCAGACTGACTTCTTTGATGAGGTATACACACATACGCGCACACACATAGAGCATATAATAAAAATAACTTATTAAATATATTATGTTGTCAAAGATTACCTGAAACTACCTTTTCTATTCTCTTATCCTTGTGCACATCAGGTCAAATAAGATATCTTTAAGTGAAAGAGTAACAGCTATAACTACTAGGTGGATTTTTTGTTTTTTAGCCCTAATAACGCTTTTGTGATATACGTTCCAAAAAACTGAGAGAGTGAGTGACTTTAGTGAGAGGATAATAAATTATTTGTCAAGTTAGGTAGGTTTTAATTTTTGTTTTTGTAAACCTAAACAAGGACATAATTGAGTTGCTGTGCAACAGATAACTAAACATGATTTTTGATGATGAATCACTATGAAATTTTGATTCAGTAAACTGATTTTTTTAACAACAAAATTATTTGTGTGAACAAAGAATGCAACTGACCCTGTTTCTTTCTATTGATAAATAATATTTATCATGGATATATAATATAATTGGAAAAATAGCTGGATCCATTTCTTTATAAGCTATTTCCAATAATACCTTACTTTTTATATTGATTTTTATCAAAAATTCAGTTATGTTGCTTTGAACACTTGTATACCAAAAATAATTATAATTCAGAAGAAAAATTTTAACACATAGTGACTATAATCTCAGAAAACAAAAAAATTAAAATTCCATTTAGATGTACATTGGGTTATAAAGAAACATGATAGGGTAAACAATCAAAATATATTTTAGTGGGGTAATATTCTATAGGGTAAATTGATTGGAAATATAATTCGAAGAGAAAAACAAATGATGTAAAATTATTATCAACAAGTTTACATATAGATTTTAAATAGATGATGGTACACAGCTCATCACTGTGTATCTGCTCTTATTTGATACACTAAATATTGGCATAATAGTTTCATTTCAAAAGAATATGTTAAAATATACCATAAAGTAGCCTCCTTTCAAACTATCTAAACTTAAAAAAAAATTTTAGAACCTAAAAGTGTGAAATATTTTTTACAATATTTTTAGTAAAGCACCTAGGTAAAATGTTTAAAAACCAGGAATTGCTTGACTTGCATCTGCATAGCGAGCACAGTTTCTATTTCGATCATATGTTTACTGTGCTTACGGGGGTAACTTGAGGCCTGGGCGAGCGATGGAGATGATGGGGCGGCTGCTTCGTTTTAATCTCTGTGATATCACTTAACAAACAAGACCTGCTATTTACACGAGACTGAAAAAAGCGCCCTGAATACTTAAAGAAAAAAAAAACAATAAGGTGAAACAGCTATCACTCATTAAGCACTTACTCGTTTGACACCTAAAACTTCTCTGTGAAGTATTATAAATACCTGTTAGCAGATGACAAAGCTGAGGTTTTGAGACATTAACAGGCTTGCAGACAGAGGGGACTCTGATTACATGGCAGGTAACATCACCAGGACAGCAATCACGGCCTCAGTTTTCTCATCTTAACATGGGGATGGCAATACCAACGTCGTAACTATTCCCAAAATGTATTTTCTTTGTAAAAGCAAATGAAACTATAAATATTTTTGGTGGAAACTTGAAAACTGCACACATTCAGTTGGAAATGCGGACACATGCGTGTTCACCACATATGCATGTCGGGGAAAAAACACACTTTTTAATAACACACTCCCAAATATTCTCTGAGCTTCATCTCCTCTCTGTTGCTGTGACAGACTCCTGTCACGCCGCAGACCTGATGCAGCCCCGAAAGTGCCACAGCAGTTTAAATTCCGATCTGAACTTTACAGCACGAGCGTAAGCAAGCCCGGCACCCGGTCCCTGCCACGCGGAACCCGGGGTGCTCCAAAGCAACGCGTGACCGCTGAGCGCCGTCAGACGGCCAACTTACTTCTTGGGCAGCTTCATCTTCTTCACCTTTTCTTCAGCATGCTCGTCTGCGATGCCCACGTGGCATCCTAATGCCAGCAGAGTCCTGGAAATCAAAACCAGAGGTGAGCACAGCCGCTCCACTATAAAAATGCCATACAGATTACCCCACAGCAGCTTTTCTCAGTGTGTTCCCCAGACAAACGCTGCCAAGGCATTCTCTCAGTAAAAGATGCTATTGCCAAACAAATGTGGGAAAGAAATGGATTGCACCCCACTTGAGAGAGTCACAGTACTGAATAATCCATCAGCAAAAATAAAAACTTACTGAATTACTTAAACTCGGCATCTCCTAAGTATAATGTGTTAGTGCTTCTCAAACTACCTGTGGTGAAGGATGAATTTTCTTTTAATTTCCAGTCTATCATGGTCTGATTCTCTGATAAAAATCAATAAAATTGCTAGAGAAAATTAAATTTCAAAATGAAGACCTAGGAAATGCAAGCCTACATTTTATACATTAGATTCAACAGACATACAGTCGCTCCCGTAATTGGTATAAGAGTTCCTGAATGCTGTTCCGAACATCTCCTGTCACCCCGAGCCAGCGCCGGCTGTGACCGACCTGGTCCGCCGCGCACGCTGAGCGGCACTTCGTGGGCTCACAGACCCTCGCGCTCCGCCGCGTGCGCAAACGTCGTGGCGCAGACGCTCGCGCAGAGCGCGCGCAGTGTAACGGGGTCGAGGTGTGACTCGGAGCAGCGCGGATCCGATCCACCTACGCATTGCAGCGTTGTGACCGACTCAAATAGCTTCGCAGCTGCATCAGAGCGCACCGATACCGCGTTCCTTTCAGGCAAGGCTGCCTGGAAGACAGGAGAAGGTGAGAAACTCACTTCAGGGTCTCCAGGGACATCTGTAAATTGTAATTGCGCTCCTGCTCGGGCAGCTTGGAGAACTCCACCAGACACGGGTGCTGCCTCTTGTTGTCATCGCGCACCTGGAAAGGACAGGAAACCGGCATGTGACAGTGTCCTGGGGCAGCCCCCCGGCTGTGGGGACCCCGCCGTGAGGAGCGAAGCGAAGGCGAAAGCAAGACGGGAGACGGGGGTCGCCGCCCGCGGCGCCGCCCCGCGATGTCTGCGGGCGGAGCTGGGCCCGGCGTTGCTCAGGCCCCTGCGGGCCACCGCTCGCGGCCCAGCACCCGCCTGCTCCACCCCGACACCCGCAGGCTGGCGCCCTCGGCAACTTCCAGCGCTTGCCTGGCTCGTCCTTTCCCGCCGAGGTTTTCACCCTGGGCGCCGGCCCAGCCCTCTGCCCCCTCCCCCACATCTCGCGCGCAGAGTCCAGAACACCTCCGGCTGTCACGTGTCTCCGTGCCCCGCCTGGCACCGCCGCCTCTCACCCCGGCAAAGCTGAGCCACTGAGAGGTCACGCAGCGCCCAGCTCCCCCCACCTCACGCGTTTACACAGCCCAGGCCCTCCGCTTAGAACACGCGCTGCTGCGGATCGCTGGTCCACGTGTAGTTCATCCTTCGGGTCTCTTATATTCACCTCCTCCTGGAAGCCTTCTCTGATTTCCCAGGAGAGCCCTAGATACCCCTTCTTCGCTCTGGTAGCACCTCCGTGACAGGACGCAGCTTATCACTGCTGGCATGTCTGTCACTTGGCTAAACTGGAAGCTCCTAAAAGGCAAGCCGGCGAAAAGCCAAGGGCTTTCACCTTTGAGACCCCGACACCAGGCACAAGGCCACGGGAACAGTAGGCAGACAATAAGGCTAAGGGGGCGGGGGCGTGCCTCAGTGGGTCCGCCTGCTGCCACTGCGTGGTAGAGTTCTCGCAGGACACTCCTGGAAAGTACGTCCCAAAGACGTTCGAAGACACTCTTTGCAAAATAACAAACCATTTATTCGACACCCTGAGAAGCTTAAATTACGCCAGAGTACAACACACGCGAATACGTCGTTTAAAACGTTAAAGGATTTATAGGATCAGCAGGAGAAAGGATGCGCCCGCGGCCGGAACCGCAGAGACCGCAGGCCAGGGCTCGTGACCACCCGTCCGAAGGAGCTTCGGGGAAGCCACGTGCGGGAGCAAGAGCAGGGTGATGGGAGACAGGAGGATGTGGGGTCCCCCCACACGTGAGTCTGAGACTCCCCCACATCCCGGACCTCCTGCTGCGCCCCCCGAGCGGTGCTCGCCCGGACGAGCCCTGAGGAAAGCGCCGTGTCGCTCTGCACACAGGCATCGGGGCAGAGAGCCCCGCGCCGCCTGGACCCGCCCGGGCCAGGGAAGGGACCATGGGGCACCCGCGGGAAGGACAGCTCCCAGGGACTGATGCCCTCTGCTATCAGAAACCAAGGGCCTGTCTGAACAGGCGGCGGTGGCAGGCGTGGCGCTGAGCTGATCTGAGTTTAACCGGCAGAGCAGACTCTGCTGAGACCGACGCCTTCCTCACGTTAGAGAAACGTCAGCGGCGCGCGGCGCAGAACGGCCCCGCGGCGATCCGCGGCTCACGGCAGAGACCGTCCACCGGGAGCATGAGCACCGTAAACGTACCCGGTAAGATGACAGCTGTTTGTTTGTGTGACATTGTTTAAGTTTTCTTAGCCTACAGTCACCCCTCCCCACGTCTTGAAACATAAGATGAATTTTGTCTGTAATGCAAATCCCTCCTCTTGAATTTTAAGGTAAATTTTGTCTGTAATTTCCTCTGGCAATTGACCGCGTACACATTAATCTCTCTCCTCTCACCGACTTTAATTGATGGCCAAACCTTTTAGCTATTAGCATTTACACATTTCCTCAGCTTTTCAAAGTCAATGAACGTAGCAGAAAATTGCGTACTTAATAAATATATGCTGACTTGACAACTGTCTAACCACTCATGAGGTAATAAAAGGGTCTCCTTTCCTGCCACGTCTCAGCAGGTCTGACTGTGAACACAGTTCTGGACTCCGCGCTGGAGACGCTGGGCCCCAGCCCCAGGCCCCTGGCAGCTCTGTGGCTGCCCCCAGACGCCACCAGCATTCGCAGCTGTGTCATCAGTGGAAAAACAGAAATAGCAGCACATAGCTCGGGCTGCTACTATGAAAACTTAGCCTAATACCTGTAAGTGAGAGTGTGTGAGAAAAGGCAACGCTCTGAACGAATATATAAACATCACTAAGTAGCATGGAGTATCGTACCACTACTTAGCGGGAACCACCACTAACAATGAAAGTTCTTTAGTCAACACCTAGTGCAGTAAACTAGGAGCGAGTGGATACGCTCATCCCTGTATTCAGACAAATATAAGAAAGTGTTAAAACCTTCAGGGTTTTAACCTTCAGACTGACAATATTATAAAAATGAATGTGCTGCCACAATCCCACATAAAACAAGTGTAATACACTGGGAATACGCAGGAACTTGCTTGGGTTTATTTCATCTCGATTTTGCTGACAAACAATACATTAAATTCTTTAAATAATAATCATTTGAAAACACAAGCAACCATTCTTTCTCAGCCTGTCTCTTCCTGTGAAACCAGCCGTGACCTCCGCCCCAGGACGTGCTCCGGACAAATGGGACTGAGGGAAGCGAGTCGTCGGAGGAAGAAAAATTGGCGCATTTCCAATTTTTAATTTTCAGTTTCAACTTCAATGACTTTTTTTCCCTAAGTGCTTTAGAAATCAATGCCTATTGTCTGTACATGTTAACTCTGATTTTAAAATGTAACTGTTGGCCTAAAGATTGATAATTTTTGAAGGTCTAGGCAATTGGTAGGTTCATTGATGGATGAACCTACCAATTAAAAACTGCACAAAAACTAACGTGTTAAAAAAAGAAAATCAATCCAATTCATTCATGTCGCCACACAGCAGACATGAATGTTTTCAGAAAGACATATTAATGAAATCTGAAAATAAATTTCAAAACTCCATACCGGCCCATACTGCCAGCCAAGTTCAATCTTATTCATAACCCAGAGCTCATGGATATTCTCTGCCAATTTTTCTCTTATCCTCTCCAGGTGGGGTGGCAACACGATCTAAAATTTAACAAAAGGAGAAGAAAACACACATCAGAAAAACATACAATGAAACACAGTGCCAACAGTCCTCACTGTGAATTGAATGAAATAAAATGATCTTATACACCATTAAAATCTAATAATACGGCTAGAGTCTAAAAATCTCCTATGATAACTTAGTTATAAAAATGTAACTCATTATATAAACATTCATTAGGTAAATTTGGGGACTTTTTTCAGGAAGAGTCAGCTTAGGTTTCTAAGTGAATTTATAAACAAAGTTAGGGGGAAAAAATAGAGTGTCGGTGGCGACAATCGCCATCGAGAGACCGTGATGGATGGATGTGAGAAAGCCGGCGGCCACATGTTATTTAGACAGAAGCACCCCGAGGTGCTTCCACCAGCCTGGCCTCATCCACAGGTCAGAACGAAGGCAGCTCGGTGCCCAGACAACAGTCCACTGGCACTTTGAGCCTATGAAGATGTGATTGCAGTTGATTTCTGTTTTCTCTTAACTCTATTTTAGTGGTTTCCATGTATAATCCCCAAGGGGAAAATCATTACATGTTCCCATGACTAAGAAGAGGTCTAATGATCTCTTTATAAAGAACACAAGTTTTCAAGGTGAGGGGCTGTGTGTCGCCCACAACATCCACGGATGAGGCCCTTTCCCCAGGGAGCCGGCTGTCACCACCTCCTTCCCCGGGGCAGTGGCAACTATCCCAGCCTCGGGAAGCCCACGGCGTGTTCGCAGGGGCCATCCGGCTGTCCGTTCCCACCTGCCTCCACCCTCCAGCCGCGTTCGCCACTAACCCTCAGTGTCACTGTCACCTCACAGCAACAGCCAACACAAACTGCGGCTGAGGTGTGGACGAAGCCTGTGTTTGTTTTACTACATGACGTACAACGTCAGCTTGGAGAGACAAAAAATGTGTTTGGAGAAGCTAAACGGTGATTCTACAAAGCTGATGCCTGGTGTGAATTCTGCTTCAGACTTTAGAAGAATTACCTTTGATCTTCGAAAACTAATAAACTTTGAATATTTAACCAACCTACTGAAGTTACTTCACTATCAAAATAAATCAATATTTAATTCACTGTCACGGTCAAGATATTTTCACTTCTATAAAGAACGATGGCTAGCATTTCTTGGGTGCCTGTGTGCAAAGCACTGTGCTAATGCATTATTTATAAACTACACACTCTCAGCATCCCAGTTGGCAAGATGAGAAATTTCAAACACACTTGTCAAACACACTCTTAACATCCCAATGGGCAAGATGAGGAACTTTCATGAGGTCCCAGAGGGGGCGGGGGGTGCATCTGATCCCAGGCATTTCAACTCTAGAGCCCATGATCTCAGTCTCTACCCAGCATAAACGTCAGTTAAGCCGTTTCACAATAGTAAGTGTATCTATATGGGAAGAGGAATTAAAAACTCCATGTCTCCCCAGGATACACTGCCGAAGGCTGGGATCCTCACCGCATTGTGAAATCAATGCTGTGGCTTGGGACCACCCTCAAAAAGATAAAAGAGAATAGAAAATGGGTAAGAGGACTTGATAAAGGAAAGTGTTATCGCATAAAGTCTTTCTTCGTCACGTATAAATTGCACACTCCCGGGGGTTGTGGTCGAGTCGGCCGCCCGGGGTTACCTGGCTGGTGTCCACGGGAACCGGCGTGAAGGCGGCTTGCGTCAGCGCCACTGTGGGGCCCAGCAGGTCCCTCGCGGGCGCCCTCTCCTGCTTGTACTTGCGGCTGTGCTCCACCTTCAGCCTCTCCTTCGGCAGGACAGCTTCGTGACACGGAGCGTAGCCCGGCGGGGGCAGGAACTTGAATTCTCCATGTCGCCCCCCAAGCAGAAAGCGCACCCTGAAAGGGATGCATGTCAGGGTCAGTTATTTCTCTGGGGTACACAAAAGATTCCTAATCAGCAGACACAAGGAATGCATTATTAGTGCAAAATTAACTCTACCAGAAGCTCCGTTTCTCCCTAAGTACCATCATCATGTTGGCACCTTAGAGCCTCTCATCATAAAGGGTAAAATATGATCAAAAAATAAAGTGGTAAAACATGATCAAAAGAGAAACCCTGATGGAATTATGTGAGCGGATCAGCAAAAATTTACCCCTCACTGGAGAACCAGCTGAAGGAAATACCTGCCCACAGTAACTGGTCATTTAATGTCTCAAGGTGCCCAAGTAATCAAAAGAGAAAGAGCAGGCATGACCTTAATATCCAGACGCTTCAAACCACAGGGCTGGACAAGGTCACTTTGTGCCTCCAATTTTCCAGTGAAATTCCTTAAGGAACTTAAATTGATGCTTCAATTGCTGAAGAAGGTAACCGTATTTCTTATTCAATAAAAAAAACTTACTAAAATATTTTATATGTCACCTGCAATTAAAATAATTTAATCTGAGTCCCACTGAGTAACCCTTTTTAAAACTTAATAAATGATACTAATTTCTTGGGCTCTCTGCTTACAAAAATAAATTCAAATTTTCATCTTCTTTGTAATTCTTTTTCTAATTTGTATTTTGGTTACAGGCTAAAAAAATCAAATAAATAAAATAAAAATCAGAAAACAAAAATGATGAAACGAAAACTTTAAACCATTCCAGAAGCTTAAAGAAAGGAAAGTAATTTGTATAAACACACAAAAAAAGGTCAGTGGTACATGTACAGCTAATATTTAATGATAACTCTGTCTCTTCTTCAATATGGTGTTTTTGTAACTATAACTTATTCCTGTAAGAAGAATTATAACAAAAAGAATAACCAGAATAAATAGATGGTCACTGGAAGTGAGCAAGCCACTCTCGTTAAACACAGAAACGTATTAATCGGTGACAGAGGGGCCCCTTGTCACAACGGACCATTGTTTAGTAAAGCAGAACTGCAAAGAATTTTCATTTTAATTCCTCTTTCCACTTGGCAGTAGCAAACAAGTGAAGGGTCAGAGGACGCCTGACCCAGCGGACCACACGGAAGCCAGCCTGACCCAGATGATCGCAGCTGTAACCGGAAGAGGCAGACACTGGCGGGGGCCGCCCTGATTAAAACAACAATGAAAAACGTGTCTGTAGGAAACGAGGGGCCTTGGAGTTGGGTGTGGAAATATGGTGAAAAGATAAAAATAATAAAAAGAAAATAAGTGGTATCTTTTTTACACAATGTTCATTTCCCCCTATTAAACAAAATGGTGAACTTGAATGGGTCTGAAATATTTCAGGACACTGGTGAGAGGGAGCATTGGTGGACTGCCACAGCTAAGTGGTTGGACACGAGGCCACGGCATCCAGCCCCCCAGACTGCCCTCTGGGGTGACTCTTACCTCCTCGCTTAAGAACGGGACAGGCGCCCAGGAGTGAGGGGGAGAAGGTGAGAGAAGCAGGAGTGACAGCCATGCAGCCTCTTGTGAGAGCATCAGTGGGAAGGGGCACAGACCAAAAACACAGAAAATATAGAAATACTAACTTTATTCCCGCAGAGAAACTAACAACAGGAAAGAAGAGGCCATCGATGTTGAAATTCTCAAACATGCCTTGAACAGGTTGTCCGTTAATTCGGAAGGAGATGCTCGGGGCACTTAGGTCTAAACAGCAACTGATGACATCATCAGTTCTCAACAGATGTTGGTTCGGTGAGCTTACAGTCCGAGCAATACAACCTGCGGGGGAAAAACAGGAAGGAAGGAGATGTGCGTTTATCTCAGAGAATCATCTTCAGGGCCGAGGTCAGTGATGACGCAATGCACCAGAACAGGATAAATCTTGAACACAAATAATGTTATATGTTAAGTCCTTTGTCCAAAAAAAAAAAAGTTGTTTTTTTTTTCAGGAGCCATGCTGCAACCTTTGTTATAAAATGAACCTTCTGATATGTGGAAACTTTTGCATGTAGATAGTTGGCATCTGACGTAGAAACCATCTTAGAGCTAAAAGTATAGTAATGTCAGAGGAGAATCTCCAGGGAGAGATTTGAGTTCAAACTGTGGCTTCGCCAACTACGACTGTACAGCCATCAGCAAGCAACCTCGCCTCCTAACACGTGAGTTCCTGTAAACCAAGTGCCATCATGTCGCAGAGCTTAAATGGTTTATGAGAACCTGGAGCCTCAGACACAGCAAGCATTTCATGTCAGTTCCTTTTTAAACAATTAGGTTTCCTTTTTCATATAAAATAAAAATATATAAGATTAATGAAAGCAGAAAATGTGACCATTCATGCATTGTTTACTAGACAAATACATGCCAATCAGTTTGTTTTACAATTTATTTCAGATAAGATTGTGATTGGCTTCTGAAGTACAGCAGCATATGATTTGAGGCATGAAAGTAGTATTTGAAAAATGACATTTCTTGCCCTGGCCAACCTATGTATGGCCTAAGCCCATCCTTTGCAAATTAGTGCCATGGGCCACTAGGAGACAAGCAGGCAAGGTTCTCCTAAAAACAAACACACAGATTTCTCAGTCTGAGCAAAGACAGAAACAGATTCCATGATATAAGCTTTGTAATTAATAACACCTTTTTTATTTCTAGCATGCCAAGATTTTACCAATAGTATATTTAAAACACCAGTAGTCGAATATCTTTTAAAATATGTACATTTTTATTTCATCAATATTCAAATCTGCAAGCAATAAATTTACTATCAAGTGGTTCTTCTAGAATTCCCTGAATATAATAAAGGCAACTTTTTCGAAAATCACATAGAAGCAATGCAGCCCTCAGAGAAAGGTCTACATCCTTCTTTGGCTGATAAAAATGTTATTTCAGATATTTAGTATGATCCAAATACATTGCTCAGTCTCAGGGATATTACATAATGCTAATGACTATCTAAAAGTCACCACATAAGCAGTTCTGCAGCGCCTGAAGCAAGCAGGGAGGACAGACAAGATCCCAGCCAACAGCCTGAGGGCAGCATTTGGGCGGTGCTCAGGCTGCGGAATCCGCCTAGAGCATCCTCAGGTTGCGCACACAGGACCTCGCAGCAAAGCCACAGATCTGCGCTCCTGCTCCCGGCGCCAGCCAGAAAGGAAGACCCAGCGGTGCCACTTACAGTCCTGGGTTACGGGTCTGCACCCGTCCTTCCGATCTGAATTCTCCAGAAGCACACTTGGCCTTTACAAACATGTGGGACCTGGACGGCCAGAATTGCACTCGGCCTTCAGAGTGTGGGACTGCGGCAACACAGCGCAAAGTTTAAACCGAAATGAAGACACAGCTCAAAACTTGCTGATGAGCCAAATTCGGGTCCTATCTCCACTCTCCACTTAAAAATGTTAAGTGGTAAAGAATGTGCTTTACCCAGAAATCACAGATATTTGATACTTTAAATTCTAGTTCATAATGTTAAAAATAAAGGAATAGGGAGTGACCCCAAGAAGTGTATCTGAGTTACGATGAAGCTGACCTTGGGAAGTAAGTCAGAGGCCAATTTATTCAGATTTGTCTTTGTTTACTATGAATCTAAAATGAATGGAAGGGGGGTTGGGAGGATGGGTAAAAAGGGAAAAGATTAAAATGTGCAAATCTCCAGTTATAAAAATAGTCACAGGGATGTAAAGTACAGCTTAGGGAATACTGTCAATAATATTGTTAATAACTATGTACGGTGTCAGACGGTTACTGGCCTGATTGGGAGATCACTCAGTAAGTTACATAAATGTCTAGTCACCTGAAGCTAATATAATATTATATGCCAACTGTAATTGAAAAATAAAAAATTATTTTTAAAAAAAGTGTGTTAATATCCAAGCGCTTGAGAGAGAACACTGGTCAACTACAGGTATGACACCGTGTACATTTTCTTGTCATTTGAAAACAATTTTTTTCTGTTGACATAAAGCTTCAAAGTGGTCTTCTCCTGAAATTCCACAGCCTACCGTCCCTGAGACGTTCACAGATTCCCTGGATTCCACTGTTCTTATTGCTCTATTTAACACACTGGCAGCAGGGCACAGTGCCTGCAGCTCGACCCCATAAGCGCTGCTATGTGTGCAAAGAAAAAGCTTCAAACTCTAAGCAAAAGTGAAAATGGTGAAGCGGTGTTATGTGGCTGAGGTCACTGAAACGAGTCGCACTGTTTTAACAGTTTTCCCCCAACCTCCATGTAATGAAGCACAAGTTAATGTGTTCCTCACTCGCACGTGGACCACCGCTTTTGCGGGGGGCGATGTCAAGAGGTAAAGAGAAGGCGAGAGCTACAGTTCCTCCAAACAGACATTAACACTCTTCCATGTTTGATAGGTCTTCCAGGGCTGCTATTCTTGGTCTTTGTTTCTTAGGAAAATTTTACGATGCGAACAAATACTGTGACTAGCGTTGGACCAGCTCCGAACACGTGTGTGTGTCAGATGCAATGGCCAAAACACAGCTTCCTCTCTTCCAGACTACTGGGCACTGAATAAAGGAAATCTTGGTAAGTACTACTTTTAGATACGATTACATGGAGCACTTTTATTTATAAGCTCATTAGCATAAACTCTTAGGTTTAATTCAATTTGAAATTTCTTTTCCTAAGCTATCAGACCTACACAGCACTAATAAATGATTATTGTGTGTACCCAGTAAGAGACAAAGTTCAGCTTTTTATAATGTAAGGTAACTTTCTGTGCTTTCTATATGCTAAATGTGTTGCAAAATAATCTAAAAACTAACCTCTAAATGCAGCTTTATGAACATAAGCCTATGTCTGCAGAATCCAGGTGAATTCCAACAACTAAGAACCAATCAAAAGCTAACTTTTAAATAGAGCCAACCAAAATACCCCTCTTCATAAATCAGATAAGACTATTAGTTTTTTAATACGTTTCTCATTTTTAATACATACTTAGCCATCAAAGCTGAGAGCTGGTAGCTGGTGAAATTAACTATACATTTACTTTTAAAGTTCCATATTCTGAAACAATGCCATGTAAATATGAACCAGCTACTCACAGTACAAATTACTGGATCCTGACATTATATTATTGGCCAGGAGGTAGAACTTGGTCTATTTCTTCCAGTTATTTTCCAGGTTGTGTTTGGTTCTTCTTTACATGGGAAGCTAGAGCATGGCACATACCAACTGAAGTAAGTAGGAGACACATAACTTTTTGTGGTTGATTCACGAATCGAAACGCCACTTTTTAAACATAGATGGCCCCCTTGTCTAAAGTGTCCCTTTCCACACTTCAGTTACCCATGGTCAACCGTGGTCAGAAAAGAACAGAAAATTCTAGAATTAAATGAGTCACGTTTTAAATTGTGCGCCATTCTGAGCAACGTAACAAAATCTCACACTTTCCCGCTCCGTCCCGCCGGGTGCATGGACTGTCCCTTTGTCCTGCGTACCTATGCTGAATGCGCCCCCCACCTGTGAGTCACTTAGGAGCCCTCTCGGTGATCAGACTACCACGCCTGTGTGCAAGCTGCCCTACTGCCCTGAATAACAGCCCCGACACACAAGAGCAGTGATGCTGGCCAAGCAGGCGTCCCACAGGGAGGCCGTCAGGGCTTCCCGCGAGCGGCAAGATGTGCGTGCAGGAAGCAGTGGGCTGTGCAGGGTGCGGCCGCATCTGTGGTCTCAGGCACCACTGCGGGTCTGGGACCGCGCCCCCCGCAGACATGGGGCATGACTGCAGGTCTGGGACCGCGCCCCCCGCAGACACGGGGCGTGACTGCACGTTGTACTTTGAAAATGTACTATAATTTTAAGTTGTCCTTATCCCCTTGTGAAATTTTGCTTTTTACTCAACACTCTCATTTATCATTTCCATGTTAATTTTGTGAATAAGACATGTATCTGGGATATGCCGCACCAACAGCCTTCAGACGTGTATGGCAAGGGCAAAGGTGTCCATCAAAAACGCTGTGAAAGGAAGTGGACGGTGCCCACCTGCCCAGAGGTGCAGGCCATCGAACCCGTAGGAGAAGAGGTCGTCGCCCACGCCGCTGCCGCCCCCCTCCTCGCCGCCTCCGGGGTAGGGCGAGAAGCCCTCCGTGGACGCCCAGCCCACGCGCAGGTGAGTCGCTTCAGCTGTCACGAACGGCTCGGTGTGGTCCACCATCAGTTCGTAGTACCACTTCTTATACTGGGCAGACCCTTCGCTCACGCCCAGAAAAATATTGGGCCTCATGCTTTAAAAAGACAGAAAGGCACATGAAAAATTTCGAACGAACTTTTCAGTTTTAATGTCAATCTCACTATTTTGAACCTTAGTCCTGCTCTTCTAAAATGCAATATATTAAATACATGTTTCGTTAAGCACTACGAAATGAGTAAGACGACCACAGAGGCAGTGTGTGGTGTCGGCCAGCCCGACGGCCACACTCAGAGTGGCGTCTGCTCGCCTGGCAGGGTCACTCCGGGGCTAACATCATTTTCTCTTAATTGCTCTTCAGCATGTTTTATTAACCACATTTAAAGAGAGAGAGTCTAGTCGGCCCTTAGAATTGACAGAGCTGTTATAAATCCAGGACATGCACGCATCTTCCTGTGCTGAGCACGTGGGGCATGAGGCTGAGGTGCCGTGTCGTTAGTGAAGGTGACTAATCAGCTTTATTGCTCGCTCTGTGCCTCACTGTGAACAGAAGAACATCTGGCTGGTTGTATTTCACTGCATTTCACATGGGGACTTGTACCCTACGCTAATACTAGGGATGAGAGGTGGTCTCGGCAACTACTGCTCATTAACGGCAGGTCTGTCCTATAGAGAATCATGAAAGAAGTCTTAAATTAATCCTATTTAAAAACAAAATACAGAAATAAACACCAAACCTTACGTTTTTGTTTAAAACAGTAAGGTGGTATTTCCTAAACAGCTAGATACGGTGTATCAAAGTTATTACTGTCATATATAATATTTTCTTGACTGTAGCTGTGCATTATTATTACTATTATCAGCATCAGCATCAGCATCAGCAGCATCATCTTGTGTAAGGAAGGCAGCGTGGCATGAGCTCAGTTTCTGCAGTTAGACCTGAGTTCTATTCCCGGTTCCCACGTTTTCATCTATATACAGTGGGCAGCACCCTCCTGGGCAAACGCGGCAGTGCAGGGCACAGAGAAAGCACGTGCCCAGTGGCTGACACTCGGTATTCAACAAACGTCTGGTACCCAGGAAGGTAGATCCACCTAGGAATGCAATTTTATTATTTGTGGAATTTATGGTATCTTGGACATTCTAATTCAATCTTTATTCTAGATCATGGGCAACTCAAGATTGGTATTGAAAGGCAGAGTTTCAGTTATATTCTAAGAAGGTGTAAAACATCATTCTTCCTGACTGTGTCCCTGTCCCCTGCTCCTGAAAGTCAGTGATAATCCAGAATGAGAAATGCAGGCTGTCACGTGTGTGTCTCCGTGGTAAACGTGTGTGTCTCTGGGTTCATCTATTCCTATTATCTTGGCTGATTGGTAGAAAACGATTCTCATACTGTTAACTGGAGAAACACATAAAAGCCCTTAGTTAAGCAGACAGACCACCCGATGCCTGAGCTACAGACCTAGCACACCGCTTCTTTCATGAGGCCGCCAGTCTGGCGACACTGTCATCTGAACCAACCTGCTGACGTGGTTCACGAGGCGGGTCTGCAGCAAGAGATCTCTTCCCGGCAGGAGATTGTCACAGATGAGGTGCTGGTTGGAGCGGACAGCCACTCCGTGGCAGACGCAGAGAGAGCACAAGACGTCCAGGACCTGGGAAGAGAAGCCGCCGTCGCCCCATGCCCCCCTCGCCCCGCCGCCCCGTCCCTGCCCCCGCCCCCGCCGATTCGCAAAGGCAAGCACGCCTCCTCCTCCAGCCCCCTGGTCTAACCGTCTGGACACGTCAGCGATGTGTCGACCCACTTTACAACTGCCCCCCATACCCCGATTGAGAACTGCTCATTCTCCCACGGATGCTGTGAATAAACACTAGGCTATATCACCCGATTATAATTAAGAGATGAAAATCTCTCATGAAAAATGTGACATACCTTTAAACATTCTCTTATTTTAAAAATAGATTTAAAATTATTCCAGAATTCATTCATGGCAGCAAAGGGTTCACTTACCTTGTGATTTCTTCCGTGCTTGTCTAAAAGTGAAATAATGGATTTAATATGTCCTTCTTTAATAATGTTTAGAGCTTCTGGACTTTCTACTAACACACAGTGCAAAACTTCGAGAATACCTAGAGATAGAAAGAGGGAAGAGACGACTAAGCAGTCGACAACGACCAGGGTCTTCCCTTCCTCCGTGTGTTCATCCGGTTCAGCACATAACCATTATGTGCTCAGTGCGTTTGTCACAGGGCACTGTGGTGAGGGCGGGTGGTATTGGGGAGAGGGGACTGATAACCAAAGACAATGAAATCACAGTTAACGAGAAGGAGTCAGACAGTCCAGTGATGAAAAGGCCAAGGTAAGGTGCTCGGCTCGGCAAGCAGGTGAGCCCCGCCCAGGAGGGGTATGAGAGACCACCACACTGAGGGCGGGCCTTGGGGAACAGATGGCCCTGAAGGGCAGGCAGGCCCAGCGAAGTCGTGAGTGGGGGCCACACCGCTGCTCTCTGTACCTGTGAGCTGGTTTTTTTTTTTTTTTTTTTGGTTATTTTTTCAGATTCCACACATAAATGAGATCATACAGCAACTGTCTTTCTTTGGGGCTATAACGTACAGCATTACAATTATATGTAATAGTGTATACTTGAAAGTGGCTAAGAGAGTACATCTTAAAAGTTCTCATCATAAGAAGAAAAAATGTGTAACTGTGAAGTGATAGATGTTAGCTAGACTTATTGTGGTGATCATTTCACACCTGACATTAATATAACGTTATACCTCAATTATACCACAACTTGAGAAAAGAAATGAAAATGGGAATATAACGAAGGTAAAAAAAAAATTCAAATAATTAAAATATTATTTTGCTTCAATTTGTACAAAAAAAAATTTTAACCTGAAAAAAAATCTTTAGAAAGAACGAGAACACGGTAGACTCAATGTTTGTTTCCAAGTTATTCTGCCTTCAATCTCAACACCTAATCAATTCACGCAACCTACTCAGTCCTCAGTACTGACTACAAACAAGCAGTAACATTCCCTGCCTGTCCTCCACGTGGTGCGTAATGACAATGAACTTTTAACCTATCGACAATGCCACATAAGCCTAATCTTCTGTCATACTTTGCCTGCACTGCATGAACTTATTTCCACTCCGCCAGGGCCAAGTGGCACGGCAGTGAACCTGGGCTGCTCTCCAGGTGCTGGCCCTTTGCCGCGTGCTCAGCCTGGGTAGGGAGGCAAAGCAAGACCTTAGGCTGACTGTCCTGGGCGGCTGTTAAACAGCACTTCCTGCCTTCCAGTCATCTAGAATGTCTCCAAGTGCCTCCGACACAACCTTCCCAAACTGAACACACTACCCCTTGTTGTGCATGCACAAGTCAAGGTGCTCCTCTGGCCCACTGTCCATCCGTGGCCTCAAGCTCGAAGCCCCGGGTTATTTTCAAATCCCATTCCTTTTCTCATTTTCCCAAAGCTAGTCATTAAACTTCCTTAATTCTGCATCCTGATTTATCTGCTACATCCATCCTCTCCCTTCACCCACCAACCTATGACGTCTCTGCCTCTCATCGCGCCACGTTTTCTGTCATCAAGGACAGTGGCCCCGTCTGCTTCTTATGGAGACTTCCATGTCTGTTACTTGGCCCCGAACCGTAGGCGTTTTCTCTAGGATCAAAGTTGACTGCGTTATGTTTTATTCATGGGTCACGCCCAGGGTGTCCAAGGTTGGACAAAAGTTGGTTCAGGTCTACACGGGAACACTGGACAAAGCCCCTCCTCCTCTGGGCTCTTTAAGTGGAGCGGCTGATGTGTCTTTATCATGGAAAAGTCATGGGATTATTTCTGCATTGACAGGCATCGTCTTATGTGAGTTCAAACATTCTTTCATCATTCATTTGACAAATCCTATTAAGCACCTACTCGGCACCAGAAAGTATGACAGATACAGAGAGTACGAATGGAATCATGCCCCTGCCTTCAAGTTCATACTCGTGTAGAAGACGGAGAGAAAAACAAATGGCATAAAGGGCATGAGAGCCACACAAGGGCAACTAAGGAGGCACCGCGCAAACGGGCAGAGGAGCAACGGGCTGGGGCTGGGAGCCGCGGAGACCACCTCCGGCGCCTGGGAGGCCAGGCCGACCTGGGAACCGCCTGGGCGCCCCTGCGCCACCAAATACAAATGGCACACGTGCTGGAGACAGCTGTATCAGGGGCGCTGCCTACGACTGCTTTACTATAACAGACTGTTTATTGGTATGTACTAAATCCCTTTAAAATAATATATTGTGCTATATGATTTGGAAAACTAAAAGATCTTTTAAATCTTTCCAAATTTTCCTTTGACCACAAATTAAAAACGGGGATTCTGAACCATCCCTGTGCTTGCATAGGGCATTAGGAGCAGTAGGTTTGGGGCAGAACGGGGATTCTGGCTCTGTGGCCACTTTGGGGACTTCGCTTTAAAAAAATGGAAATGAACAAGATACTGTTAGATTGCTTTTCAGGAAGAACAATAAACATACCGATAGCATTATCATTAAGAAAAATTGTCTAACCTGTTAAAAGGAAAATATTTGTATCACACTGAACCTCAGAGTTTGTGTTTAAGTCTTAACATAAAATAGAAGAAAACAGGAATAATATACCACACAAGGAGGTAACTGGAAAACATACCAGAAGACGCTTCCAGCCTTTCCAATCGGCTGATCAGCCAGTCGAGGGAGCCAGAAAACTGAGCGCAGTTTTTACGATTTCCTCTAATTAGAGCCGCTGCAAAAGAAAAAGCAGATTTCACACTTATGTGATTTTCTAGTTCAAAACACACAGTAAAGTAATAGGAGCCCTAAAATGCTGCATCGAGAACAGAACACCTTTGCTTTATGTCTAAAACATACAAATGCGCGCGAGCGCGCGCGCACACACACACACACACACACACACACACACAACCGAGACATCAGAAAAAGAACTTCTACGTATCAATGGGGACTGAACACACTGGTCATTCGAGGAGATGTATTTGGAGGAAGTGACAGTTCATGTGGGGACGTAATAATGAAGGATAATGGGGAAGCCAGTGTCCTGGGAGGTCCCTTGCTTGGGATCCAATTCCCATCGCTTTTAATTAGCTGTGAGACTAAATTATTTAATTTCCCTAGAGCTCAGTTTTCTCACCTATGTAATGAAGCTATGAGCACATCAGTTTTTCTGAAAATGTAGCACAAAGTGCTGGGAGACACAACCAGGGACCACAACAGTCGTACAGACAGACATAACCAGACGGAGCAGAGGAGTAGGCGCAGAGCCGAAGGCTAACGAGCGAGCGGAAACCCTTCCGCTTTCCCGCATCTCCTCTTCCCACTCTGAGATTTGCGTGTGCATGCTTAACCTAAGGTTTCCTACACTTCTTTGACCGAAGAACCCATTTTATGTGAAATTCCACGTTACCTTATGACCTCTTTCAGCCCAATTTGTATGCTCAATTGAAAACTGAGTATTTCAAAATCATTCAATTCATTCAAAATAAATCTGGTAAATGTTTTATGTAAATGCTACTCTCACGCCCATAAGATTGTTCAGAAATGATATAACTGTTCACAGAGGGCTGGGGAGATTTTTGTATAATATGCTATTTAGTGGGAAAAAGATGTTACCACAGAGGAATCACTGTCTGAAGCCTGGCACTGCCGGGAGCCCCATGAGGGACCGAAGTTTGAGGACACTGCCAGTTTACCTCCTTGCTAAGGGCAAAACGGAGGGGACCCTGTAGTGACCAACTGCAATTAAAGTGCAAGGCTTCTTTCGCATTTCCTCTGTCCCCCAAAAGTCGTTACGTGACCTGAGAGCGAGATGAGCAATTGTGACAGGGGAAAGGCGGCCTCCTGTTCTCACGATCTCACGGGAGGAGCTTGGAGGGCACCGAGCCCCCAGGCCCACAGGTGAAAAGTCGACGCACTTGGTCCCTGAGACGGTCCTCACACAGCCCCTGAGGGGCCAGCCCAGCCACACGCACGGTGATGAGCGCCAGGGACAAGTGCCCTAGACGACGAGGAGCCCTATGTGCTCGGGGGACGTGTAATTCCTACGCACACCTGTTCCTGACCACAGCCCCTGGGAAGAGCAGATGGTGAAGGCTTCGAATCTTTATTGCAAAGTCTCATTTGCTTCAAATTTAACTCACTCTTTTCATTTTACCTTGGTTTCTTAAAATTAAAGATATTAAATATCTTCTAGCAGTCAAATGTTACAGATGAGGTGAGTCTTGAAGAAACAAATAATATAAAAATAAACTCTTTTCATACATCACAGGACATTTTAGAAAAGCATGCAGTAAACCACAAAAAAACCTTCCTTAAAAACTACAAACAGATGGTGGCCACATTCTTTGACAAATTAATGAAACTAGAAATGAGTAAGAAAAGAAGAAACAAAGGTAAAACCCAAGCACTTAAAAATTTAAACTCTTTCCTAAGTAATTTTTGAGTCAATTGGGAATCAATACCACAATCATAGACTGTCTAGTAAATCTTGAAAAACAGGAATGCTACCTAAAAACCAGCAGTGGATGGTCAAGTGCACTCAGGGAAAATTAACTGAACACTTTGACTGCTAAAGAACAGAGTGAAAAAAATGTTAACTAAATATTCCTTTCAAAATATAAGGAAAGAACACCAAATAAATATAAGTAAAATAAGAAAAATAAATAGCACTAAAAGTAGAAATTAATGCATTAGAAACAGAAGGGGTCTACATAACAAAAGAGTAAAACTGATCAATCTAGTCAAGGACTTTTAAAAATATAGGCTAAATACCAACTACTTTAATCAAGAAGAAAAGAAAAAAAGGACAAAAGAAGAAAAATAAATTTATATATTTTTGTGCTGGAATTTTTTAATATTTAGGGAGAAAAAAATGAAGATATATATATATATCTTTGATTTTATATACACATATGCATATATATATCAAATACATATGTATATATGTGTGTGTGTATATATATGTGTATATATATGTAGTTATATATCAAAATTGACCCAAAGGAGGAAAATCTTAAGAAAATCTAAATAAAATAGTAAACCATGAAGAGTATTAAGTAGTATGTGAAAGACCCAGGACTTTTTGTGTATATTTGAGAAATAAATCACCTCTACGCTGAACCACTCCAAAGTAGACGGAGGAGACTTCCCTACTCGTTTACAAGACACTGTCCCCGTGGTCCCAAAGCCTAACAGAACGGTCTCCTGCATGAGTGTGAATCCGGAAATCTCACACAGGACAGTATGTATGCAGCAGCATGTCACCGACATTCACTCGGGGAGGGGGCCCTTCTTCAGATGAGCCAGAAATGCATTAGGAAGCCTCTTAGTAAGTCGTGGATAATGATCTTGATACTCTAAAGTGTATACACACTTATAACAAACGTAAACACTTCTAATGAAAACATTTAACTCAGTAAAATAGAATGTTGCTGAAATTAAGAATGTGTGTGTATGCATGTACACAGTATGTTTTACAGATAGAGTGTCTGAATTATTAGAATTCAGCAAATTCATTAATAAGAGATCAGTTACGTGAGTTTCTAAAGTAATGGGAACGTGTAAGAGAAACAGAAGGAAATTCATCACAAGTTTAAAATAGCGAAATGTTGGAAACATCAAATGACACCCTATGATGGGTTATGTTTAAGAGCAGTTTCTTATTTTATTAATTTTCTAATTTTTTACAATAAAGATGTATTAATGTTAAAGTTAAAAAATAAAGTTACTTCCTTCTCAAAAAGATCAAGAGAAACATGGCATCAGGATCTACACTGGCCATCGCTGGCCGATGTCTCAGAATGCTCCTCTCATCTCCAAAGAGCCATGGTGACCGTATTTGGAGCACCACGGTACAGAAGCAACCCCAGACAAGTGTCCTTTCCTCGGTGCAGGACGAGCTAAACCTTAGAATACACTTTAATTGCTGGCTAATTGGCCTTGACGTACTATGTCGTTCATTCCCTGTACGTTGCTATTTTTCCTCATTTAAGAAATATTGACGTAAATGCATCGGGTACTATGGCTGGCGCTAAGAATAGGAACATGAATAAAATATGAATACAATGCAATGGTTTGCAGGTCCCCTTGTAACATATTTTAAGATCTTTTAGATACAGTACTGTTTTATTACACCTTTTCGCATTGCCTGAAAATTATTAGTTACATTATTTCCCACGATAGTGAATAAATAATGACACCCAGTGTCCAATGGAATGTCAGTGCGGAAGTGGTTAAACTTAAGAACTACAAAAACATCTGAGCTAAGCTCTCAAGAAGAACATGCTAGTTTACTGAACCAAATTTTCTAACGACTACTTAAATTCCTAAACTTTTATACAATCAGACTATAAAAAGTAATATTGGCGGTTAATTGAAAATATTTCTATTGTAAAAAATATTCTGCATTTAGTATTATATAACCTCGCTGTGCCCTCATGCTTTAGTGTCTTTAAACTATAAGACTCAAAATTTCTCACAATACTCATAGAATCAGAAAATTACTGACGGATTGAAATGTAAAAATCTAAGAAAACTCTCACTTTCACCACACATTCAGCAGCGAATCCTGAGGGCTGCCATGCACGAGGCGCTGTCCTCGGTGCTGGAGATAAAGCAGGATGCCAGACGCGGCCTCCTCTAGGAGCTCAAAGCCCAGAAACACGCAGGAGCGAACAGGCCCTGAACAGCACAGACCCACGGGGGCCGATGGAACCAGAACCCAGAAAAATGTTTTAAATTTTAGGATTAACAAGTGGATGCCCCTAAGTCTTGAAATCCATACAAAACAAAAGCAAACGAAGAAAACGCAGACTGCGCTGCGGAAGGCTGGCTGGCGGGGCCGCACACCGGGTCTGCCGGCTCCTGCCCGCAAGCGGACGCGTGAGGGGACCCGCCCACGAGCCTGCACTGTGCCAAGGGTGTGTGAAGGTTTCCCACGGGCGCTGGAGACAGCGTCCCTGCAGGGTCACCCCAAGCCCCGCCGGAGGGCAGGCAGGGAGCCTGCAGGGAAGGGGACTGGAGGGAGACCAACCGCTGGCCGCACCTGGGCCAAGGCAGGGGCCACCCGGAGCCGGCCATGGCGCCCGTCACGGGAGCAGGGCCTGGCTGGGGACTTCCAACATGCCCACCGGGGAAAGACCGCGCTCAGCCCCCGCCGGCTGGCTACTGTCCCCCAGAACCAGATGGCACGTGGCCACACGACCAGGTCAAGGCTGCGCTGCCTCTCTCTGCCCCCCACAGCCTGATGGGGCGGGGGGTGGGGGAGCGCCAGCTTTCTCATGGAGGACAATGGAAGAAGGGACGGCGGCACGTCCAGGCGCCCGGCTCCCAGCGGAGCTGACTGCCAGGCCGGCGACTGTGACTCCGGAGTCCGTGCTCAGGGCCTGGGCTGTGTTGCCCCCCACCCTCCTGCAGTCACCTCCTGGTTGCACCCCCTACTATGGGAGGTAAAGAGGGGGCATCCTGGTAGTGTAGGAGCAGATTAAGGAAGCAAGTATCTCACAAAATTGGTTATAAAATGAATCTCCACTAACAATATACTAATGACTGTCACCAACTTGGAAAAAAATGTGTCTGTGCAGAAAATGCCTGGGGAACCAGCAGGGACGTGTCTCGTGCACACACGTGGGCAGCAGCTGGGGGGCCCGCCGTGGAAGGCAGGGCCTTCTCTGCCTCTCTCGCTCGCTCTCCCCAGCGCCTCGCGGCACTGAGGAAGCTCTGCCTCCCTGTCACCGGGGAAGACCTGGATGCAGCAAATTCACAACTGCTACACCCTCTGTCAGTCTTGAAGGACTCAGAAGCTGGCAGCTTCCGGCATACTAAAAAACCGCAGGCTACCCTGTTTCATGCTCTGAACCTTTATAAAATGAGTACCATTGGGGGAGTTTGCCAATGAGCCATTTCTCAGACATCTTTAGAAATCATCCTGGTTGAAGACTGTGTGGCTGTCGGAAAAAGTGGATGACAGTGTGCCACCACTAGGTCTGTCAAACCACGGCCATCGCTGCCCGTGGCATCCCCAACTCCTGGAGACAGTGGCTCACAAACCTCATCACCAAAACCATCCTCTGGTCACGCACTACCTGAAACACCTCCACGTCAAATTTCAAAGTTCTTACAGATCATCACTCCCGCTGCCTCCCTTTTCTCCACGATAAATAAACTCACCAAAGACAATAAAAGGAGGCTGCTGCCCTGTCTGGAAGGATGGGAGGAGGCTTAGCAGGGCGGGGTTCATGAGACTTGAACCCAGCTTTTTGATAGCTGGGAAAATGATAGTGACATAGTTATCTTGCTGAACTCCTTACTGCTGCAGGCTGAGGCTTTTCCAGCCACAGCGAGGTCTATACTTCGGCTGCATGGCCACTGACCGACGTGCTGATGACTCTGACTTCAGTAAAAGCTCCTGTCAGCAGATGGTTCTCAGGCAACATAAGAGTTCGTTCATTTTTTTTTTCTAATAAAATAATCACTGTTCAGTATAATAAAAACAGAAAACCAAGAGCACTTAAATAAACACTTACGACGGAAAACCCCTCCTGATTCTGTTCGCCCGAAACCACCCACGGACGCTGCCGGGCACGCGGACGTGCGCCGCACACGAGCGGACGGGAACGAACGTGCGGCGCTCACCGCCGACCCTCCGTCATCACACGTTTCCGGTCACTGCTGGTTTCAGATATAAAACAATACACGTAACAGACTAAAAATAAATTTGTGACAGCACACAAAGCCCAGGGAGAGAGCGCTCTGCCCGAGCGGCTGCCGCCGAGCGGTTTCCTGCACGGTCCCCGGAATCGCCCGGAGGCACGGCAGAAAGCCGCCGGCTCCGCGCGCCTGCGGTCCACGCGGCGGAGCGCTTCCCGAGCACACGCAGGCGTCTCCCTCGCTTCTTCACCTCGGCCGCATTCCAGACTGCCACGCTGGGAAGGACAGCCACCCGCCCAGCCTGTTTCACACGACTGTCCATTTGACACAGCCGCCTCGATGTTCAGCGATGACACGAGGCTACCCTTACGCTCGGAGCCAGGGCCCCGCGGGTCGGACGCTGTTTTCAGCTTTATGCCATTTACGAGCGGCTGTCGGCGGACATCCTTCCCGCACTTGCACAAACACATCCCGAGAAGTCTTTTCTTAAAGTGGAATTTCTGAGACTGAAGGATATGCACGTTTCAAGTTTCATGTATAGTATCAACCGACATTTATTCACTTTGTTAATATCGCCAACTTGCCCTCTGCCAAGAACACATCTCCCAATGTTTTCACCAGTGAGGGGCATCATTAAATTTCGCATCAGGCCGAGTGAAGGAATTCTGCTACCTGCAAGCGAACATGTCCTAATGGAAACAACTTCTCACCTACAACCACGGCTTCTCTCTCTATTCGAATACATAAATCACTCAAAGTCTCATTTCTGGCCACGTTTCCACTGACAATCAAACCGGAGGAGTTCTGACGAGACACTGAGCTCACGCCACCAGCACTTTGGAGAGCTTATTACTGCCACTTCAGTAGGTTCTAAAATTAAAGCAACCAGATTTAATCCCCAAAGAGCTCTGTGAAGGCAAAGGGAACACAGGCTTAAAGGGTAAGTCGCCCAGAAGGATAAACCGAAGTGTCGACATGCTGGAACAGACTTTTTCCATGATTACAGAAAAATCCTCATAATTCTCTCTATATTTTTATTAGTCATGGGTTTATGAGCACACAGACTGTTGAAAGCGAGAGCTAACAGATCATGAAAAGAGTTGATATACAAATATAAATAACAGTGCCTATTAGCTAGACTCATCTACAACGTTCTCTCTGTACATAACCCTTTCCACCCTCAAACCCACGCAGATGGGCACCTCTTCTCCTAAAGCATTTATGTGTCGCAGAAATGAGTCTGGAATCTGACGTCAAGTACAGCTGTCAACTGTCCCCTTCATACTGTCCTGTGAAAATAGGGCTCAAGGAATTGTCGCCAAATGTGCTGATATTGTGGCTAGGTCCACTGCTTTGAGAAATAAACTGTTCCTCTTTACCCTAATGTCAGGCTAACACACTAGTGCACAAATAGGTAAAATCTCATAGACATTTCACAGTTCCTGACAAGGGACAAGTAGAAGCCACAGGAATTGTCCAGGCCAAAAATAATGTGGACCGATGCCTGCGTGGAGCCAACAGGAACACAGCGTCAGCCACAGTGAGGGTCACGTAATGTTTGTCAAGTTACATGGAAGCTGCAAACGCAGAGCTCAGACAGACAGAGCTGGAGGTCGGGGGCGGTCCCTGCTGAGCTGGGACAGGGCGTGAGTCAGAGGGCTCTTGTGGGACTCACTTCAGAACCACAAAGGGAGCATTCAGTGCACATCACACAGAGGCCTCCCACCTATAAACTCCACCCAGATGACTTGCCTCCTTTAACTGAAGGTGAATCTACCGCTCTGGCCATACTTCACACTCGCACTCAGGTGGGTTGAAATACCAGCATCACTGGCTTCAGGGCAGCCAAGGTGAGAACTGCCAAGTCTGAAGCGTGTTATGAAACTGTCGTGTGACATGATCATTTTAAGCAGTTACACAAGCAGTTGCTTGAAAGCCCCGTGCTGCTTACCTAGCAACTCATACAGAGAGTTCAGGATCGACTTCCAGGCCTGCCCGGCTTCTGTCCCAGCCACGTCAGCGAAGTGGGCGGCGCTGCTGTAGACATGCAGCCGGTCTATGCACTCGAGCACGAGACTGATCATCCCCTGGGAGGGTGGGATAAACCGCCATCAGAACGGTGGTCTGCTCGCACACAAACACAGGTTAATCAGAGAACAAAGCTGGCATAAAGCAAGTCGCAGCCGTTAAGAACACTGAGATCGTTTATTTACAGGACAGGAAGAAAAACGCACCTGCATGTAAAAGAAAAACGCTTCTGAAATGATTCAAATGGAAGCAGAAGAACAATGTAAAAAACATATTTCATTCTTATATTTGCGAGGCTGAATACTAGATTAATGAACCAGTCATAAGTGTTCTACTCTAAGTGAAGGGGTTCAGGGTACGCCACCGAAAACATGGAGCTTTGGCATAAGGATGGTCTTGAACTGAAGACAACTGAGAAAAAGCAGACACACTCAGAAAGAAATCCTCTGCCCTTCCTTCCTCTCTACCAGGAAGGCCAGGACAAAGCTCAGCCACGAGACCAGGCCCAACTCTTAACCCAGATGCTGCGCACAGTCTAACGACCTCTGACTCGCCCCTACTCTCCATTAGCGTCCCCCTTACGCTTAGCTTCTCACAGGGTGCCACCCTGGAAGCTCAACACCCCCTTTCTTTGTCTTATCACTACTCTACATATTTATTGTTCTTTTGCAAAATGTCTCATAAGCCCAAGTTCTCAGCACTCCTTTGAGTTAGACAGCACTGCGTGCTCCCGTGTGCACACGTGATGCATGTGTTAATAAAATCCTATTTGCTCTTCTCTTGTAGATCTGTCTTTTGTCTAATTTGCAGGGCTATAGCCAACAAGCGTAAGGTGAATAGAGGAAAAATGTTTTTCTCCCTCTCCTACATGCGTGTAAGATCAGGTCCTTATTCTTAGAAAAGTCGTCATCATCATCATTATTTTTCTTTTTAATATTAAATTGAAGATCTAATAAACTGAGAAAAGCTCATGAAAAGATCTTTAAGCAAAGCAAAACTTCACCATAGAACTTTGTAAGATGCTATCTAAATTTGAAATTGTGGTTTTATTATTAGTCAGATTAAGGTTGTCAAAATTTGGCAAAGCACATGAAAGGAAGAGCTAAAAGAGTTGAATCATCAAATTAACTTACTTTGCACCAAGAATTTAAGAAGCACCATCAACCTAAGAACATTTCTAGATTCCCATCCAAATTGTCTTATATGAGAAAATGAAAAAAAAAAAAAAACTAACACAAATCAATTTCAAAATTTCATAGCCCAATATTTCATATTAGTTTCACCAGATAGTAAATGAATGCTGTATAGTCTAAAGGTTTGACATATATATATATTTCCAATAAACCACTCTGTTGTTTGCAGACAATTAGGAAGCAGTTTTAAAACTAGAAACACACAGAATTACACAGGTATCATGGGAACTCACCGATGTCCTCACACCTTTTTTCTTACATACTTTAACGTGGAGACAACAATTACTCCACCCGCAGGGGCCCCAGGGAGAATGTGACACTGCTGGGCGGGCCTGACCCGCCAGCTCGGCCATGACCCCTCCCACTGACCCTCTGGAACACACGGGGCCAGTTCCGACTCTGGCGTGGGGACCGTGACACATAACACATGGCCCTCCCGTTATTCTGTAAAACACAGCTTTTAGCTCTTCGGGTAAATGAAACGACACGTGGGAATGTAACGCACGCGAAAGGGAGAGGCGGCTTCTGCGCCCAGGCAGGCGCCTGGCGCCCTGGCTCTCCGGGGCTCCCCGCGACCCCGGGGCAGCTCCGGGGAGCCCCGCCGGGCAGCTGGACACCCTGGCGCCTCCAAACCCGTGCCACGCAGACGTTCGAGTCTGTTTTTAGACAAGTGAGAGGAAGCCGACCACAGCGCGGCGAAGGACGGGAGCGAAGGCCGAGCGGACAGCGAAACGACATCCCCGCTCCACACTCGGCGGCTTCGCCTAAGCCCCTGCCGCGCTCCGCGGGCCCCGCGCTCCACGCCCCACGCCTCCCTGCGAGCGAGCGCAGCACGACAGCGCAGACCGATGCGCAGGACCCACGCACCTCCTCCTGGAAGAGGTTCTGCCGGTTCTTCAGGGCCCGCAGCCGGTTCTGCCGGTCCTCGTGCTCCAGCTGCTCGTCGGGCGGGTGCAGGTAGCCCGTCAGGTCCCGCAGACTCAGGCTGACCGACTCGATGGGCAAGTCCGCTGCGGGCGCCTTCGCCTTTTTGCCAAGAGCATCGAGGCCCCTAATAAACAGCCAACAGTTCTCGACATCAGTGTTCACGATTTTATATATTTATTTTTTTAGTAGATAGATGATTTAAAGCTTTTACTCTCTCCCTCATACCACTGTAAAAGGAACACATAAGAAAGGTTCTAGATTTCCTGAAATAGTAATAATTAATATGTTCAAATGAGAAGTTTTTATTCTTTCACGTATATTAAAACACCAGTATCAAGAGGAACTCATGTAGAGAAAAACCTGAAGGGCCCAGAGGACCAACACCTACAAAACTTATGTTTTAAATATTTCGAAACCAACCACTTTTTATTTTAAAGCACTACCTACTTTAAGGTTTAAGATGCAACTTCCCAGATTCCCAATTCTGACATTTACTTGTTCTGTTTTGTTTTGCTTTTTTTTTTGAGAAGGAACTGTTAACTCTTATGCTGTTATTGAGATTCACTGCACTCTGTTTAATTCTTGCCAGTTTAAAAATGTATTCTAATGATATTAATTCTGAAAATCCACTTATTAATCAAGAAATTAATATATTAAAATTTTTTCTATTTCCTGAAAGAAATGTATTTAAATTAAATTTAAAAAGCACATCATGTTGCCGTTAAAGAAAAAAATACTACTGGCAGTGCATGTGTTAATTTGGTGAGTTTTCTGAGATTCTGAGTTTTAAAACTCAAGCTCTGAATGTTTCCGGAAAGAACTTTAACACGTGGTGTTTATAAATCAAATTATTCCAATATAAAAAATTTATCAAAAAATATATAACATGTACCATAAAAGAATGGGAGATTTCCTATACTATAGTTGATCTACTAATATTAATATTAATTGTGACAAAATTGTATGCATAAAAATATTATACTTCTTTTCCTGCTCTCTGTATCAGCAAAATTATATGGCAATATTTTCTTCCAAAGAAATATTTCTGGCTAATTTTCTGACTGGATTGGAAATCACATTTTTGAAAACAATAAAAGCCTTATGAGAATTAGCTTAACAATGCAAAAAACATTATTTATAATGTATCATAATTTACACAAACTTACTGATAATTTTGGAATATTTTACTTCAGCCTCATAAACAGTAGAAATAGTAAAACTATACCACTATTCTAAAGTTTTGCCTGAAATTCTAAATCATTTATATCAATGTAATTTATTTATTACCTAGTGTTATCATCTCTAAAATGAATGCCCAAAAAATAACAGAAATTACTTTCCAGAAAAAATCATTTATCCCCTTTTAAAATGAAAATTAATATGCAATGAAATATTTGTTATCAAGATTTTATCCCATTAACTCTAGTTGAATCATAAATATATTGATAACAAAGCCAAACAACTCTCATCACACAAAGTGAATGAATTTAAAATTGATTTAAATATAATATCTACATTTTCAAACGAAAAGAGCAACAATAGCATGTCAGTTTTTAGGTTATTGAGTTGAAAATATCCAGTGTCAGAAAAATAACCATTTAATTACTTTCTAGGAGAAGTCTCTTGTCCAACAAATACTATCTAAGCCTCCGAAATCATTAATTATGCCAAGTTTTAGGAATTCTATCTAATATAGAAATAAGTGTCATCTTATTTAAGAAAAAGTTTTTTAATTAAATTGGCAAAATCCAAGTGGTAGAATCACACTATCATGGCAAAAATTAAAGCCATGAATTGCATCTTTATATTTTGTAATTTAAAATTAAACCGTATAACTACCTAACACAGATTCCTCCCTTCTCCCACTTACTTCCAGGATACAGTTATTAATATACCTAGAGGGAAAAAATTATATATATATAAATATGTACATACATAAATATATACATACATGTATATGAATGTGTGTGTGTATATATGTATTTTACAGTCCAGAAGAATAGAACCCCTTCTCCTACAGACAACACAAACACACATACACAACCCACCACTGCTACCCCAACCTGGGTGGAGACACACCAGAAGGTCACAGAAAATAAACCCATAACGAAAACACAAATGGACAAAAGCGAAATTATCTTGACTTTCACTCAAAGAAGTAAAAAAAAAATCTGCATATACTTTTTTTAATGAAGATTTTCACAGTAAGTAAACCTATGTCAACAAAATGAATACTTAAAAATAATTTACTTGAGAGGGGGGGAAATGGCGCAGATGACAGAGGCTCTGCTCGTCCCTCCGGAGACCCAATCAAAGTCGTGGCGGAAGCCAGGAGCAGCAGCAAGGAAAAGGCTCCTGGGGTCCAGATGAACAAGCTGCAGGACCAGGGAGAAGCCCAGGACAGCGCCGCAGCGAGGAGAGGGCGGGGCCATGGGGCTGCCTGGTCCCCAGCGGAGGAGGCTGCGGCGGCTGAGGCGCCTCTTAAAGGGGCCGCGTCCGCGCACGGACTCTCACGGTGACGCACCTGCTCGCTCTGAGCACCAGTGCCGGTTCCGCTGTGCACTGGGCGCACCGGGAACTTACAGGGGGACACTGTCGGAGTGAGGGCCGAGGCGAGACTCGCTCGCACAGAAGTGCCGGCGGTGTCCACTGTTCCCTGCTGAGCCTCACCCCTCCCAGTGCAGGGACACAGCGCCGCCACAGCCTTAAGTCATCAAACCCGGTACCAGAGGTCGCTCTGTCCAGAGGATTCCCTGAAACCCGCCTCCCCCAACTCGGGCCCCCACCCAAGCCACATCCAGGTGTGTCCTCAGCGAGTCAGGTGCTCCTTGCTGAGCAGCACCTAGACTCACACTGGGGGCAGCTGGCCTCAGTTCTGGTGTGGCCTTTTGAGGCATCTATAAGCACAACACCTGTGGATTGCTTGCTGATTCTTAACAGGTGGCCCCAGAGGGGCAGAGGCTGGGGCTAATTCTGGCCTGCAGCTGAACCCCTTTCAGGACTGTGCCACTGGACACCTACTTCACAAATCTACACTAAGAAGACCGAAAGACTTAGGAGCTTTGCTTAGTACATTGAAACAGATTTGAAAAGACAGCCAAAATGGGAAGACAAAGAAGCAGAAACCATATGAGGGAATGGAGCAGAGATCCAGGAATAACGGAGTCAAGCAACCTAACAGATGCGGAGTTCAAAAATCTGGTTATAAAATTACTCAATGAACTTATGGGAAGAATAGATGAATTAGTGAGACCTTTGACAAAGAGATAAAAAACAAAAATGGAAATGGATATTATAAAAGAAACCAGTCAGAAATGAAGAATATATTATCTGAGATGAGAAGAATATTACATGGAATAAACAAAGTAAATAAAGAAGAGGATCAAATGACCTATATAGAGGATGGGAAAGCCAAGGACACACAATCAGAATGGCAAGAAAAAAAAAGCCAAGACTATAATAATAATTCGAGGAGCCTATTAAAGGTAAAAATATCCACATCATTAGAGTACCCGAGGGAAAATAAGATGTTGAACAACTATTTGAAGAAATAATGATGGAAGACTTCCCTAACTTGGTGAAGGAAATGGGCATAAAATCCCAGGATGTTCAGAGAGTTCCAAAAACCAGGAACCCAAAGAGGCCCACACATCAAGCAGCAAGAGAAAAACAGATAGTTACCTACAAGGGAGCACCCATAAGACTGGCAGCTGATTTCTCAAAAGAAACTATGCAGAACAGAAGGGCTTGGCAAAAAAATATTCGACAGGATGAAGACCCACGATCTACAACCAAGAATACTTTATCCAGCAAAGCTATCATTTAGAGTTGAAGGACAGATAAAGAGCTTCCCAGACAAAAATTAGCTAAAGGAATTTATCACCACCAAGCCGGTATTACAGGAAATGTTGAAGGGACTTTTTAAGAAGAAAAAACATGTATCAAAAACAGGAATAAAGAATGGTAACATCTACATTTCCATCAACAAGTACCTCAAATGGAAAAGAATTAATGGCTCCAACCAAAAGATAGAGTGACTGAATGAATAAGAAAACAAGATCCTTATCATGCTGCCTTTAAGAGACTCACTTCAGATTAAAAGGCATGTACAGACTAAAAGGAAGGGAATGGAAAAAAATATTGCCTTGATGGACCCAGAGGGCATTGTGTTGAATGAAATGCATCTAACAGAGAAAGACAAATATCTCCTGAGTTCATGTACATGTGGAATCTAAAGAACAAAATCAAAAACAATAACAAAAGCAAAATAAACTCATAGATACAGAGAATATTTTGAGGGATACTAGATTGGGGGGCGTGGGTGGTGAAAGAGGGCAAAGGGATTGAGAGGTGCAGGTGGATGGCTGCAGAGTAGACATGGGGATGTAGAGCACAGCATGGGGAAGATGGCTAATAATGTGGGAATGAATATGTGTGTCGGGGACGGATTGCTAGATTCGGTGGGGTGAACGCTTTGTGAGTCGTGCGGATCTCTGATCAATATGCTGTACAGCTGAGGCTGGTGTGTTGCATGCCAACTATAACTGAAAAAAAAAACCTCATTGAATTGCACAATGTAAATGCAGGCAACTAGTTGTCTATTATATTTCAATAATGACAGAAAAAAATTTACTTTAAAAAATACATGGATGAATATATTGGACGATATTGAGATGTTAAAAGATTTTTGGTGCTCTCATAAATATGGCAGAAGGAGAAAATTATTTTACTTAAAATAACATTCCTTTTATAATGTTTTATAATTATGTAAAACTTTTTAAATTTTCTGAGATATATCAAAAAATTGTGTAAGTTCAGGAATACTAATAGTTTAGTAATATTGAGTATATAAGTAAAACCCACGTATACAGAAATATACACATGATGACTTAAATAATATAAGTAATGGGTAAATATTCTAGAAAGAAAAGAAAAAAACAAAGTTTAATATAAATTTAATATTTGAAAAAGTAACGTACAATTAAGGTCAGTTAAGTATAAGAGAAGGAAACAGACTCGTTATGTTCACCATGGCATTTGTTAGGTGGTCACAGGGGAGACAGACACTTAAAAGTAGGTCTAGATAACTCAGGAAAAGACGGCAGTTTGGTGATGGGTGTGTAATCAGAAACTTTACGGAGGAAAAGATATATCGATACACAATGAGCAGAAACCCTGGAAACGTGGAATTTCATCTTGAAATAAGAATCTCATCAGTTAAAGTTGCTTTTGGCCAAAAATAAAGTAAGAGCGACAGGATTTACTCTTTTCTGAAACAGTCAACACCCTCCTGCCCCAAAACAGACAAAATATTTGGAGGAAAAACACATTTCAAGACACTGATATCAAGGAACAAAGGATGAGAATGCCTGAGAGACAGGGAACAAACAAGGGCCTCCTACGACTGGCCAGTTTTCTGCCCCAGGAGTTTCTAGGCCACAGGTAGGAAGGGGGCCCAGGTAAGCACAAGATCCCTGAGTTCTGCACGTTCTTTGGTTTTATAAAAGTATACTCACAATGGGATGGTTTATAAGACAAACAGAGTTATTAACTGAATATATATATATAATCTTGGGTGGTGAAGGTCTTTATATGCTATAAACTACTATGGAAAAAAACACTTTAAAGTTATTTTTCCAACCAATAAATTAGGAAAATATTTGCAATTAATGTATGATGACAGGAAATTAAAATCTCTAACATAACACAAGTTCATAGCAACCTAATAGAATCATAGGGTAAATAACAAAGAAAAAAATAAAGAAATTTAGTCAACAAACATGAAATATAGCCATTTTCACAATTCTCACATAATGCAAATTTAAAAAAAACAATTACAAATGTAAATGTAAATATAAATACAAATATAAATATAAATATAGGTGTGTATATGTACACACATTTTTTTTCCATCAACTGGCGAAGTTTAAAAAGATGTATGATATTCATCACAGATCGGAGGGTATACTTGTATAATGTTATCAGAAATACTTTGGTCATAAGCTTGATTTACTTTGTTAAATTAAATATGCAATTGTTTCCATTATTAGGTGGGAAACCTTAGTCGCTACAAGAGTCACTTTATTTTTTTAATACAGTTCAAAACTGGCATAGTATTACCCTCGCTATAAAAAGAATTAAGTAGGTCCAGCACAAGGTATGCTATAGGACAATCCTAACCTACAGCTGTGAACTGTAAGTTGCAAATGTAATTTCTAAAAACACATTTCTTTTTTAACCATTCGTTTAAAAGAAAGACAAAATCATCTGACTAGAACTTTCTAATGTGTGCTGCTGACCTTCCAAATTGTATGAGATTACCACCAAAGCATATTTTAGAATTGTTTATTTGTAAATCCAATGAAGAGATTGAAGTAAAATGTCAAACCACCACCACAACAAATGAAAAGGTACCTTATAAATCTATTAAAAAGGAAGACGGTGCTCCGGATGACTCGCGCTGTCCGCGATTCTTCATGCTGAGATCTAGATAAATTTATGCCATCATCCATGTGGCCTTCATGGTGCATAATAGCCTGCAAGAAAGCAGAAGTCATACCATTACGGCTAACTCTCTTTTCTAAATGAGGATTAAGAAGATGTGCAGTTAAAAAGCTGATAATGATAAACAGAATCAAAAGACAGGTGGAGGAAACTAGAAAACCGTTGTACATAGGTAACAAAAATACGCATGGTCCCTGTACAAACTAGACATTCAATATATTCATTCGATTACTGTTTTAAAGAATGAATCAGTTGTTGAATTGAGCTGAGCAAAACAAACACCATACGATGTTTATTTTCACATATCTAAGTTCAATGACTGATCCACAGTCTAACAAACTGAAACAGCAAACGAGAACATTGCCGTTATACCAGTTACATATCATTCGGAACACAGTTTCATTAACTAATAACTACTGAGCAATGTTTCTAAGGCATCTAAGTTCTTTAAAAAAATGCATTTTTATTTTGAGTTCCTTGGTTACACTTTTTGTTTTTCAACTTACTTTGGACATATGACACAAATAGAGAGAAGTGCAAAAATCCTAAGTGAACAGCTGAACAATTTTCACAAAGTGAACAGTGTGTAAACAACACCCAGATCAAGAACGAGAACATCACAGCCCCTTAAAATCCACCCCGGCGCTCCCTTCCGGCCCCGGTCCTCCATGAGGGCCCCCACCTTCCTGACTTTTAACAGCGAATGCCCCTTGAGCATTATATATGAACAAAACATGCAGCGGACAACCATTCGTGTCCAGCTTCACTCTATACTTATAGCAAGATATTTAATACATTTATCAGGTGCACTGAATGAAAATTAGTAACAAGAACTAAAATTATAAACTATTTAGAAACAATGTAAAATGGAACTGCTTATACCAAATCGATGAAACAGAGATATATCTATATTCAAAGGCAGCTTTATAGCCTTAAATGCCTCATCAACAAAGGAAAAAAAAAAGACTAAAATGAAGGGACATTTTAAGACTCTTTAAAAAATTTGAAGAGGAAAATTAATAAAGATTTTTTAAAAAGGATGTAATAAACTAGAAATCAAATAAGATATTAGAAAGAATTTTTTAAAGCCCAAAGTTAATTTCCTTAAAAAGATAAACACGATAGATAAACATCTCACAAACCAAGCTAAAAATAAAATAGAAAAGAAAAAAAACAGAATAAGATATAAGATACAAATGACATTAAAATTATAAAATTATAATAAGACAATATTGTGTGGAATACAATGGGGAAATAAATACAATAAAAAAATGGAAATGGACAGCTTCCGAACGCATTAAGGATCACCAAAAGGAATCCCCCAACTAAGGAGAAAATGTCATAAGTTTATTTCAAAGAGGTTAGAAAGGAAATTGAAGATCAAATATTTAAAAGATCCTGGGACTATATGGTTTCAAAGAACAGACATTCTTAACGATAGATTAGTCTTGACGAGGAGTCAGCAAATTATAACCTATTACCTATTTTTGTAGAGCCTGTGAGCTAAGAATGGTTTTTACATTTTTAAATGGTTGGAAAAAGACCACGCCCCCAAATTTTGTGACACATGAAAATTATATGAAATTCAAATTTCAGTATCCATAAACAATGAAACATTAATTTTACCTGTGAATATATGTAGTAATTCTAAATAAAATATGAAGAGAATCTGGCAAAATTTCAAAATAATAATAAACTATGGCCAAATAGGGTTTAGTCTATGAATTTAAGGATTCTTTGATATCATGATGTCAATTTATTTATGAACAAATTAAAAGACACTAAAACATTTTAATCTCCTTTAGTTGATAAAATACAGCCATAACTCCTAATTTTAAAAAAATCTAAGAATAGGAATAGCAAGATACTACTTAAATATATCAACTGCCACAGTTGTCCACAGGACACAAGAAGGTATGACTTCTATGAAACAGGATTGAAAATCTATGAGAAAAAATTGAGATGAACAATCAGAATAGATTTAAAAAAATAAAACATCAAGCTGATATCAAAAGTGATCTGAGCGAGATAATGAAACACTACAAGAAAACTAAAATTTCAAAAGCACTGAACAAGCTTAAGAAAAGAACAGCACCAAAGAAAACAAAATGAGTAACTCGACAGACACACTTGAGAAGTGAAACGTAGAGACAAGAAAAGAAAGATGAGAATTTGGACAGGGAAGATGGCAGACATGGAGAAGAGGAACCAGCCATGTTCCTGAGAAACTGCCAAACCGAAAGAAAACAGAGACCAAGGTGTGGTTAAACAATTCTCCGGTCAGCTCTAAAAAGCCCCAGATGTACTGGCTGGAAAACACTGGTGACAGACGCGTTCCCCGATTCTGAGACCTTAGCTACCTTGACAGGAAATACAGTGTAGAAGCTATATATCTGTAACACCTCAGTGTGGTCTGTGCAATCAATAAATTTGTATTTCTATATGAAAATATGAATTCTCACATTAAGTGGGACTTAGAAAAGCCAAGAACAGTGATTCAGACATTTTTTTAACTAACCAACTTTTTATTCATATGAAACAACGGAAAAACAATTTCAAATGTGTAAAGATTTGACAAAGATAGCACCAACATGCTCTCCTTGAAAAATAAATGATTCGAAGACCCTAGGTAACCGGGAAGTATGAAAAAGTCAGGAGACCTGGCCTGGGGAAGTGCCAGAATACCGTGCAGACACTGGAGTCTTCCCGTAAAGATTTACTATAGCACATGGCTCTAGAAGTAGTAACGTTTACAGTAGATTTTAATGATCTATTCTGTGCCCGATAGTCTGTTTCACACATTCCTTCGCTAACGCAAACAGGACTGTTCCGCTTCTCAACACCCTTATCAAACTATCCTGAAAGGCAGGTCCGTGTGAGCCTGCCATGGAGAATGGGAGTCCCATTTTGCCTTTAATCCATGGTTAAGGGACAACACAATGGAGTGACAACTCAGGACCCTGGCATCACCACAGTGGACTGAGAACAGGAGGCTCGAGGCGAGATGAGGCACGTCGCCTGGCCTGTCGCAGAAGGGAGACGGGAGTTACTCCAGGAAGTAACGCAGCCATGGGGTTTAGCATGGCAGTCACTAGCCCACTAGGTCAGAGTGGCCTGAGAAGAGGTGACTGAAGGCGGAGCCTGGAGAAGAGGCTAGTGAGTCCTGCCCGCGAGGGATGATTAGCTGAATGAGGAGCACTTGGAAGACAAAATTGCCAAGCGTTGGTGCTTTATGGAATTCAACAGAATGAAGCAAGGACACTTGGCATTTATTTTCCGTACAACACAGTTAAAAGATATATGCAGAGTTTAGTCTAAAATGTTCATATTTACAGTAGACCAGAAATCACTTTATTTGCAATTATTTAAATTTATAATAAAAATTATGCCATGGGTACACGGTTTTAAAAATTCATTCAACAGGCACATAAGCAAAAAGTTTAAAGACAATTATTTAAGCTTTTTTTTTTTTTTTTTTTTGCATTTACCCCGTATCAAATAGGGAAATAGCACCTGAAGAGTATCTAGTGATTTTCTGATAGAGATTTATTTATATATTTTTTTTAAAAATGTGTCTACATGCTTCCACTTCTATCTGTATTTCCCCCAATGATATATGAAAAAACCATGTATCATATTCATCTTCTCATAAAAGCTATTAGAAAAATGTGACATTAGATAAGAGCTCTTAGGAAGTAACACGTGAATTAAGCCTTTGGCTTTGGTTCCTCTTTCGGTTCTGACCCTATGATTTTTTGTGAAATCTATTTTGAACGTTTGTCTTTCTGGTAAATACTGAGATGTAACAACATAGGACGCAGTGTGGCGAATCCACTAAAATCACTGTCAGGAAAATGAAGAGCCCACCGGCGACACTCATCTGCAGCATCACCGGGACGGTGACCGGGAGGAAGCCGGACGCAGGAGGCAGAGGCGTTTACATGCCGCAGAGCTCTGTATTTTCTGGAACCCATGTTAATAAATGAATTTTAATTAATGAATTTGATTTATTTTAATTTTAATAATATATTTGATTTAATCTGATATATACAAAATATTATTCCAAAATACAATAAATACATAGAATTGTTAATGGAGTATTTTACATTCTCTTTTTCATTCCTTGTCTTCGAAATCCAGTGTATATTTTACACCTATAGAACATCTCGATTTGGGTATAAAATTATTACTGAAAATACTTTGTTTTAGAATTCAGGACATTTACATTGTTATAAAATCACAATTACATACCTGACCTGTTTGAAACATACATGTTTTCTAAAACTTAATTAAGTATAGGGTTTTTTTTTTCCCAATTTAAATGAATTAAAATAAAACAAAACTAAAAATTCAGGACCTATAGCATCAGCCACATTAAAGCACAAAATAGCTCCCGATATGGACAGCACAGCTCTAGACCTAACTTCAAGTTTATGGGAAGCAGAAGGAACGAAGGCAATGGGAAAAACAGGCAGACACGCCTGCAGCATGGGGCATTCTGGACCTGGCCTGGGTTCTGAAAACACTCAGTGGCGTGGAACAAAAAAAAAAGTGAAGAACTGTTCTCGGTTAAAAGAGACTAAAGCAGCATAAAAAATAAATGCATGAACCTTGATTGCAACCTGACTGTAAGTGAGCTGCAAAAGATACTCCTGGGACAATAGGACATGAGATGATGTAAAGGAATTGTAAGTGCTCATTCGGTATGAGAATCATCTCGTGGATTATGGATGTGTGTATACACATGCACATACCGTGAGAGGGACAAGGAAGAAGGGAAGGATGAAGGAAAGGAGATACATATTGCAAATTATTAACAATTGTTGAATCTAATTAGGTGGTATATGGATGTTTAGTGACTAATCGGTTTACCAACTTTTTGTATGTTTGAAGTGTCAAAATATCAAGAAAAAAAGATAAATAAAAATCAGATAAATCCGATAGAATATCCAAGCCAAACATCATTATCAAAATAAAAATGTGCTTGAAGCCCAAACTCTTTTGCCACAATTTAGGAAGCAGCTCTTCGCTTTCCAGAACTAACAGGGTGGCCAGTGGGCCCAGAATTCGCCAATGCTCACACAGCTGGAGACCAGCTGCAGGCACAGGTGGGAGCTCATCGACCCACCTGGAACTACACCCTTGAAAAGACACGTGTTCATTCAAGAAACACTGACTAAGCATCTACTCCGGTCCAGGCACCGTGCTGCATGCTGAGAACACAGAAACGGAGGGTGTGGGGATGGGGACACACAGGAAGTGACAGCTACACCCCCTCCTGTGCCTTTCCTTCCTGCCCCTCCTCCTCGACCGTGAACTGGACTAACCTCTAAGCTCTGGCTCCCTGGCATCTGAGGACCTTCAAAAGCAGCTTCGACAATTTGGTCCCCCAACATGCAGCGACCGCATAACGTCTGGGGCATTTTGCTGAGTGGGAGGAGCTATGTACAAAAGGAGGGAGGCGGGGGGACAGGGGTGCCTGGTGGAATGCTGGGCGACTCTACAGAAATGAAAACGGTCCCTGGTGTGATGTGCGTCAGTCGCACAAATGGGCCCGTTGGTCAAAACCCTACAACAAATTTTCTGCGTTTTAGTGTATATAATTTTACCTCTAAAATTGAAAATAAGTCATAGTAACAATCTGGGGGGACGTGACCTACAGGACAGTTGTCCCAGGTCCTGTAGGACAGGAGCTCTGGGGACAGCAGCACCAGGCTGCATCTAAGCCCAGCCCCATCGAAGCAGAACCCGCCTCCACCTTCATTAAAGTCGGCACCAGTTACTCCAACCAGAGCCAGCAACACTGATCGACCTGCGCCGGGATGCGTGTGAGTCGCGACTAATACATCAACTGGGAATAAAGTTTTCTTCCCCCTGTGTGTTCCTGTGCAACACGTCACATCTGTAGAATGGGCACTGGCCTTATTTGCTGGTCCTGTGCACTGCATTACATGTTGATAAAAGCATGAACTGTGAACAGTTCAGCACTACGTACTGGCCATAAGGGAACTCATGTTAGGAGTCAGCCCGACACAGGTGGCCTAGTCAGTAAAACAGGACATGGAGGGTACATAAAATTTAATAAGTTAAACACAAATATTATGAGAACACAAAGGAAGGTGTAGAGGATAAAATGAGATAGAGAGAACATCTAAGATCAACTTTAAATTTAACCTCGGTAGGATGGATAGAATTTGGGTAGAGAATAAGCTTTAAAGGGTACTCGAAACAGAGAAAACAGTATTCACAAAGACGCAGGTGGCTTAAAGCCACGTGTTATTTGTTTTTGCTTTTTATTTTTTCCAAGTGGCTGCAGGAATGTGCTGTGAGTGGCGAGCTGGGGTCAGGGAGGACAATGCCCAGAGATCAGCCAAAGAACGAAGAATGAAGAACGGGACGGAAAGGAGGTGGGAGGCAGGTCGGGAAGGGTGTCACATCACCATCGGAAAGTGTGGTCTTGTAAGCAAAGGGGGGTCGGCAAAGGGCTCAGAGGCGACAACGCGTGAGCACGTCCGCCTTTCAGACACAGTCCCAGCGGCAGCACAGAGGACGACGCGGATTCGGTAGGCTAAGAATCCAGACAGGAGTCCCCTGCTTCACTTTATATTTAAATCAGTGCGTCACATCCAGCCACATGCACAACGACCGCTCTAAACCGCGTTTCGTAACGTCTCACCTTACGCTGTATGGCTCCCATCCTCACAGATTTCACGTCCACAGACTGGTACGTCAGCCACAGGCCTGTGTTCACGTGTTGTATGTAGCACACTGAGTCTCCATACTTTATCTCGGATGTTCCCATGCCATCGACTTCTTTTCTCACCCCTGCATCCAATTTTTCCTAAGGAAGAACAAGAAATGAGCAAAAGTTATAAAAACACTAGTTAAGATCTAAAGAATTTTGCCTTCTTATAAACATGCTTCTTAAAAATGCAGCTTTGTGAAGCTCCCTGAAATGATAATGGTTGAATGTTTTATTCTTGCAGTTTGACCTCTACTGAAAATTGCAGTAGGAAGTTTCAAAAATAAATGACACATTCTTGAATTATCCACACTGGTAGAAAATTATTTTGCTCATAATGCAAAATTTTATACTGCTTAATGGCAAACTCCAAACCAGAGATCTTAAAATTAGTGCGAGATTATTTTTTTCATTACTGGTACTTAGGACCACAGGCTTAAGGGAAAGAAAATTTGGTTTGGGGTAAAATATCTACCGTTTATTATCTCTGTGACTTGGGACAACTTAATTGAACCTTTTAAGCCTCACTGTTCTCATCTGTAAATAAAGTTAACAACTATTTTTTTTTTTGACACTATGGAGATATCTCCTCCATAGTGTCAAACAAAATGCAATAATGCATGTAACGTTTTCATCACAGTGCCTGGGATAAAGTAAACAATAAGTTTTAATGATATTGACCATGAAAATGGTGTTGATAATAATGATGATGTTAACAAGGATTTTTTTTATTAGCTTCAGGTGTACAGCACAATGGTTAGGCAATTATATAATTTATGAAGTGATCCCTCCGGTAAGTCTAGCACCCACCTGGCACTATACGTAGTTATTACAATATTATTGCTTTGTTCCCTAGGCTGTACTCCACATCTCCATGACTGTTTTGTAACTACTAATTTGTACTTCTCCATCTCTTCCCCTTTTTCATCCTGCCTCCCATCACCCCTTCCCTCTGGCAATCATTAGTTTGTCTTCTGTATCTATGAGTCTGTTTTCATTTTGTTTGTTCATTTCTTTGTTCCTTACATTCCACATTCCATGTGGTACTTGTCTTTCTCTAACTTGACTCAGCATATTACCCTCAAGGTCAATGTTGTTGCAAATGGTAAGATTTTGTTTTTTATGGCTGAATATAATTTTCCATTGCATATATGTACCATGACTTCTTTATCCAATCATCTGTCGACGAGCACTCAGGCTGCTTCCATATCTTGGCTATTGTAAATAGGGCTGCCATGAACAGAGTTGTGCATATCTTTACAAATTAGTGTTTTTACTTTCCTTAGAGAAGTACCCAGAACTGCAATTGTTGGGTCCTAAGGTAGTCCTATTTTTAATTTTTTGAGGAACCTCCAAACTGTTTCCACAGTGGCTGCACTAATTTGCAATCCCACCAACAGTGCACAAGGCCACATCTCCACCAATAGTTGTTGTTTTTGGTTTATTGAATGTAGCCATTCTGACAGGTGTGAGGTGATATCTCATTGTGGGTTTAATGTGCATTTCTCTGATGACCAGTGACCTTGAGCATCTTTTCATATGTCTATTGGCCATCTGCATGTCCTCTTTGGAGAAATATCTTTTCGGGTCTTCTGCCCATATTTTTAATTGGATTGTTTGTTTGTTGGCTGTTCAATTGTATGAGTTCTTTATAAATTTTGGTTATTAACCCCTTACCATATGTATTGTTGGCAAATACCTCCCCCCATTCAGTAGGTTGTCTTTTCATTTTGTTGATAGTTCCCTTTGCTATGCAAAACTTTTTAGTTTGATGTAGTCCATTTGTTTATTTTTTATTTTGTTTCCCTTGCCCGAGAAGATATAATAGAAAAAAAATATTACTAAGAACAATGTCAGTTTACTATCTGTGTTTTCTTCTAGGAGTTTTATGGTTTCAAGTCTTACATTTAAGTCTTTAATTCATTTTGAGTTTATTGTTATATGTGGTGTAAGAATTTGGTCGTTTCATTTTTTTGCATGTGTCTGTCCAGTGTTCCCATTATTTCTTAAAGAGAATTTCTTACCCCATTGTATATTCGTGCCTTTTTGTCATATATGAAATGAGCATATAGATGTAGATTTCTTTCTGGGCTCCCCATTCTGTTCCATTAATCTATATATGTTTTTATGCCAGTACCATGCTGTTTTGGTTACTAGAGCCTCATAGTACAGTCTGATATCAGGCAGTGTGACACTTCCAAGCTGTTCTTCTTTTTCAAGATTGCTGTGGCTATTTTCCTTAATGCCTACGGCACCTGGTATTCCCAGGTAGCCTCCTATCCAACTACTAACCAGGACCCATCCTGCTTAGCTTCCAAGATCAGATGAGATCAGGCACGTTCAGGGTGGCGTGGCTGTAGACTGCTGTGGCTATTTGTAATCGTTCATGGTTCCAAATAGATTTTGGGATTATCTGTTCTTGTCTGAAAAATGCCATTGGTATTTTGGTAGGGACTGCATCAAACCTAGAGATTGTTTTAGGTAGTATGGACATTTTAACAGTGTTAATTCTTTTTATCCATGAGCTCGGTATATGCTTCTATTTATTTTTATCTTCTTCAATTTCTTTTTTCAATGACTTATAATTTTCTGAGTATAGGGTTTTTTTTACCTCCTTGGTTAAATTTATTCCTAGGTACTTTATTGTTTTTGATGCAATTTTAAATGGGATTGTTTTCTTAATTTCTCATTCTGATAGTACCTATTGGTGTATAAAAATGCATAATGCCAGTAAAAAGGATCGGCATAAAAACTATCATTGCATTTCCATATCATCTGTAAAACTACAGAAGATTATGCTATCAACACCACTTGAGGAAGAGTCACTGCCAAAATCTCTTTAATTTAATGCTGATTAAATAAAAATTCGCCGCCAATGATAATGTTGTATAATTATCTTGGTGGGAATAAAAATATGTTCTCCATTTCACTTCAATTTTTTTAGTTATTTAATCAATCGCTCAACAACTATAACAGGTGCTGGTCTGATCACAGGAAAGCAACGAGTCTTTCCTATCTGCTATTGTTATTAAATCTTTAATTTTCTTATTAAGGAAGGCTTTAGCTTTACTCCTTAAGTTCAAAGCCTGGATGTGCCACATAACTTATCTAAGCCTCGGTTTCCTCATCTGCACAATGAAGGTTAAAAATAGTATGGAAGCCTCATAGGGTTGAACTAGAACTAAATGAGAGAATTCACGTAAGGTACTTCAAGTGTTATTTGGCCCATAAATGGTCAGCTATTACCCTTACTTTCATTGTGTGAATGTGTGTGTTTTAAAGCATCTAAAACATTTTTTGAACCAAGAATAAAAATCCCAAATAAAAATAACATTCTAAAAACCATGTCCTAAAAACGTTTTGTTCTATTTTTGCCATTTGCTCCAAAATCCTTGTAATCTCATTGGTATTCTTATTTAAGTCTGGTATTTCATCATTTCAATAACAACAGGTTTCTATTCATGGTGCATGGGAGCTGGAAAACTAAAGGGAAAAAAAACAAGGAGGAGTATTTTAGTGGCACTTTAAGCTAAAAAAAAAAAATATGTCTTGGGGTGAGCATAATACATTGTGATGGGCAAGATCTACCTCATGTTAAAACTGACATCTCAGCGCACTTGAAAGTGAAGGGTGAAAGTTCTTAGAGTAGAGAAAGTGAAGAATAGATCTAAGAAAGCCTACGCAAGTCAAACCAAATTCTTCATTATATAAAATGTTTTCCTTAAGAGAGGACCAACATAATAATTTTGAAATATGCATGTATGTCAAATCACTACATTGTATACATTAAAATTCCACAATGTTGTAATTTAATTATATCTCAAATAAAGTAGAAAAAATAAAAGAGAACCAACATAGATTATATTACAAATTCTTTTCTACTTTATTCTGTTTATTCTGAATACGTATAGTTATCAACAATTGTTGATTCTTCTGTCAAATTCTGAATTTGAGTTTGGTCACTGAGTGTTCGCATTCCTGTCAAAGACATCTCAATGACAATCAAGAGACATGCTCCTTACGTCAACTAGGAGAATAAGTTCGTAAAGCACTTCTCACTATTTTAAGAATGATCTTAATGATCTATAAAATTTCAAAAACATACTTTCAAAGAGGTCTCACACAGTGATAGGTAAGGGAATGCAGATGTAAACGGAAGAGTTCCTAAGAGAATTCTGGGCACCCGCAGAATCTAAGCGTCCTTCCCCGTCTGTGTGCCACCGAGTGACAGCCCCAGGGGCCGACACGCAGGCCACTGTCTTTTCAGTGACCTCTGGTCTCGCCCAAACTTATCTTAATCTATAACAGGTGCGTAAGGTTTTGCATCTCTGAGACCAAAGCTAACCAGGGATTCAATGTCATTCCTGTAATTATGCCCAATTTCACAATCTTCATTAAGGACAGAAATCTACAATTATCCTAAGAAACGGACACAATAAATGTTTGGCATTTGTTGGGTGAACGTGTGATTTTCGATGACTCCTGAGACACTGCACTGTCAGGACACGGTCGCTCTGCTCGAGCGCGGCTAGGAAGGTGGGCAGGTGTGCGGGGACCCCTCAGGGGGAACCGAGCGGGCCTCGCGGCGCCGTCCCAGGGGACAGTGTGTGCGTTTCTCTTCATCGTGTGGTTCACGTGGGTTCCCATTAAAGGCTGCGGGGCTCCCCCCGAGCTGTCCTGACAAACGATTCAACAGACGTGAGAGAAAAGGTCTGCGGGCCGGGGCGGGAGTGTGACCGCCTCTGAGAGGCTCAGGGGCGCTCATCCGTCGCCGTCATCCAGCCGCGGACACCTGTGCCGCGAAGCCTACGCGAACGGCAAGGGGCGGGATGGATGTGTCGCGTGACAACGGCGAAGCCCCGCAAACCCCAGCGACATCCGGCAGGTGTCAGGGCTCCAGGAAACGGGTTTTACTGGAGAGGACTGGATGAGAACCTGTGGCTTCAGAAACACACTGCAAAACTGGCTCACGTCCATTCCTCTCGCAGGAAACGCGGTGGGTTCACTCGCGGGAAAACCAAGTGACCTCTGCTGCCTCACCTTGGAAGACCGGAAGGTAAACGCTGTCGATTTCACGTCTGCTTTTTCTTTGTCCATGAGCAGAAGGTTGTGGTCCTCCATGAGACTCAAGTATTTCCCGGTCGTGACATGGCGGAGTCGGAAAGGCTGGCCCCACCGGATGTGGCTTCCACTCCACCTGACAAGAACAGTGAAGACTTGAAACGACAGCAGCGACAGTCACACGACAAACGGCGACTATGCTGTGAGCGCCAGGCGGCGAGCCAAGGCCCTCTGCGTGTGCCGCCTCGTCGAATGTCCTCGAAACCTTGCGGCGTGCGTGGCACTAACTGCACTGCACACGTAACAGAACGGTTATTCAGAAAGATTCGGTGACGTTCAATGTCACGCAGCCCGTAGGAAGGAGAAGTGAAATTTAACTCTAGGTCTTCCGACTTTGAACGTGATGTCATGCTATACGCTGCTCCTGCGTAGATGACTAAGAACTTAGATTCCAAGTTAACGTCTACTCACTAGTCACAGATTTAGAAATTCTAAGTTTAAATGACGCTTTAGAGTTTACCAGTGAAAAATTTTTGTTGGATGTTCACAGACTTGAACAACAGTGACTAATTACGATTAATTGGAACTCATATATATAAACTGAAGTATATATTTACCTAAAAAGAAATCTATTCCTATGCTTTAAATTTAATATCATAGAACAATTATATCATTAAAAAACAATGAACAAAAAAGACAAACTGAAAAAAATGAGAACTATAAAAAGTCAAAAGGGAAAAATAAAAATAAAATGTAATAAACAGAAAACATAAAGTAAGGCTGCAGAAAAGCCGCGTTACACACCAGCCTCGCTCGGCGTGGTTAGCCGACATTTTCACAACCCTCCGCCACATACAACTCACACCTGAGGCGGAACTCTGCAAAGCAGGGCAGTTCCTCACGGGCCGAAAATCAAACAATTCAAAAAAACTAAAAGCAAATGAGTGGAGAAGATTTACCATGCGAATAAATCACGATGAAGCATGACGGCAAAGTTGGTGTTAGACAAATTAGAATTTAAGGCAAAAGCATGGGGATACTGTGAGGTACTTTATAAAAAGAAAAGGCAGACTCCGAATAGAATGTATGTAATTACCACTGTGTAATGAATCAAACAAATAAAAAGTAAAGAGTGGAGGATTTCAATATGAGTTTATCAATTAATAAATTTTACTACAGAGTTATTAAAATCTTTTGTAGTCTACAAATTGAGAGCACTGTTTGCAAATTTTTTAATTTTAGTAAACTAAGTCATTTTTTTTGCTGTTTTCTTTAGCTGGCTTTTTGAGTTGAGGCATTAGCATTGAAAATTACCAGTAGGACAATATTATAATGAGATCATTTTTACACGAATTTTTTTATAGAAACAATTACTTTGGACATGTCCCCCAACTAAATTAATAATCATGTACAAACACATCCTGACAATAACACCATATTATCTTAAAAATGAAATTAAAGTTTTTTTAGCCAACGACAGCATGTTAAAGCATTTCTATTCTGGGAATTAACAAGCTCTATTCTCTTCCTATAAAAAATTAAGTATATGTTTTTGCAAATACTATGAAAAGTACAATTATTTTAATATTTATTTCATGGTTTGAAGAAGCGTTTGAATAATTTTTCCAAAAAAAATGACTCATCTTAATCATTACAGAAAACAACCTCATTTTCAAAATAGTCCAAAATCTCAACCAAATACATGCTTTTCACCAGAATTTCTAGAGTGTGTCTCAAAGCTATTCAGCAAGGCTCATATATACAATCATTCCCCTCAAGCCACTATGGGAATTCTTTGAGAACAGAATGAATTTGGCCAGTTATTGGCAAAATATTGTGACTTTTAAGCACATTGTCTTTAGCTTATGGGCACTCGAACCACCTGGTCTCACATGCCCATGGCCCGAAAGAAAAGAGGACGAGCCCAGGAGAATCAAAGAGCAGGAAAATAATGTTTACTGAAAACTGAAAATAGGGACAGGAATGTCGTTCTATAAAGCAGTTTCCTGAGGTAACACAGAGAACTGTTCCCTATGTATTACTTATATTTACTGCAAACCACCTCAAATGAATAGGGAGCATTGGGCCACTCTTCATGACATGTCAACCTTTGATTTTGTTTCTATGTAACGTATAAGGAAGCATAATTTGAAGTATACATAATTCCTTTTTTTAACTTTTGTTTTTTAATTGGAGTTGAAATTCAGTATTATTTATATTTCATATTAACTGCAACGATTGCTCCCATCACAGAAACTAACATATATCCCACTTACGAAGTTCTTATAGCTTCGCACTGGGAAGCTGTAACATTTAACTTCGAAAATTAAAATCTACTTTATTAAAATGTTCATAATATTGAAAAACTTATGACAACATCAAATTTAGTTGCATAATTATGCAATATAAAACATAACTACTGGGCTACATAAATTATAACGAAATCATAGTTGGGGACCTCAGAGGAAAAAAAAAAACATAAACCATCTCAATTATTATAATATAAATGTTGATCTTTGGAAATATAAACATAAGCAGGATCTTTGACTATCATTTCCTAAGTATAAAGAAAAATGAGTAATTATGTGGCCATTGCATATAATAAGAAATGTAAATTAAATGCAATCTAATTTGTACATTTACAATAAAGCCAAAACAGTTCAAAGATTTAACAGAATCTGAAAAACTTCTTTAAAATCACAACATCGGTTACCTATGAGGCTCCTGCTTTCTCCTCAGACAGGAAGCTGAAAAGGCTCACAGAGAATGACGTAATCTCTTTAATCTTTTAAACGTTTGACAAACTACCTGCTCTGCCTTCTGCAGCCACACTCCCAGCTGTCACCTGAGTTCTGGGAGGCAGGCAGCATAGAAACTAACACCACGGGTGAGGTAGGGGCCCTCTGACCCCCGAGGGCGGCGGCCCTTTCTACCCAGCAGCCTTCGACTCAAAGTTACAGCCAGCGCCACACTTTCTATCCAAACTCAAACACCCAGCAGCAGAGAAGCAGACAGATGTGCAGGGCAGCTGGAGTCATGTAATTAGTTTAACAATACCGTTGCCGATAAAAACAAAGGCCTGTCAGGTTCAGAATCTCACATTCTTCCTTTTATTAATCTACAAATCAAAATGAATTTAGGGCCTCATTTGCATGAGAAAAAAATCCATTTTTTTAAGCACACAATCATAAAGGACAGGTGTATCTATAAATTTGAAAGTATCTGGAATCTGTTTACAAAGTAACAAAACCTCTAAACTTCACTGTTGTTGACTATTTCTCTAATTAGCTGTTGCTTTTATAATACACAAGGTAAAAGAAATACATCTATATTTTTATAAACCTTATTCTCTGAATAATTTATGGTGCACATAAAAGGTACAAGTTTTCTTTCTTTTGCTTTATGTCTGTCTCTTCCTTTTCCATCTCATTCAGAGATAAATTTCCAATAAAAATTTACCTTTAAGTTCAATGTTCATCAAAAGTTTTTATATTTAGGTGGATTTGATCAACTATGTATTTATATAGAAGAAATATAATACTATCACATGCTAATTAACAGAGTTAACATAGAATTTTTTAAAAGTTATAGACATACTATCATAGGAAGTATAAAACATAAATTTAATTTACATGCATATTTTTGGTGCATAGGAGTATGATGGAGTGTGAGCAGGGAAAGTTTTTCAATCATAAACAGTATAATTGGGATAAAATTCTGTTATAGGAGACTAACAGAAATATGATTTCAATGAGAAAGACATAATATATAATTTTTACTATTAAAGACCATGTCCAAGCATTGTTAAATAAATGAAAATGGTTATTAAATCACAGCAATAGTTAAATTGAATGTTATACTTCTAAAAGAATGAAGTAACCATTTTATTTTAAAATGTCACTACTTATAATACACTGCAAGTTATATTCTGTGCATCTGTTTAAAGTAATTAAAAAAAAAGTTCTAAGTCAAACCTTACCAAGTTCCAGGACATATGATGTTTTTCAAAATTATCATATGGGCTATGTAAGCAAAAACAACTGAAGACCACTAAACTACTTTAATCATCATTAGATAAGCATTTACCTCAAAATATTAGGTCTACAAAGATAACTATTCTACATTGATAGTTCCTTATACACATCCATGGAGTCTATGATCCTAAATCAATAATTTTTTTAATGTGTAATATAATAGAAAATAAATGAAAACTCACTGCTTTTTAGGCAAAGGACTAAACCTTACAATCATGTCTTAAAATCTATTTTAATTCTATTAAAATAATTCAAAATGACACTTTAATATCAATATTGCATTTATTTAAAAAAACTAAAAGTCAATCTCTAGACAGCTTTTTGAAATCGCCAGAAAAAAATAACACACACACATATAAATTCCTCTGTCTCTACTGAAAACAGTGTCTTTGTATCACAATCCAGATTTCTTACTCAGCTATTAAGCTATTTGTAAGGAGAGACAGCGCTCTTGAACTGACGTTCCTGTTCACGTGTCCTTTGTTTCGCGAGTGCCTGTAGAAGGTTAAATCCAGAGTCTGCCAGACTGGAACACGCGACAGGCTTGCGAACAACCTGTCCTCTCTCCAAACATTACATCACTCCGTCCAGGCGGCACTCTGTGCCAGGAGGTGCGCAGACTGAGATGAGATGATGTTACAAAAACAAAGGAGGCTAAAGATGCAAGGAGAGTGTAGGAAATGACAGCCCGCCACCCGGTGACTGGAGGGTGACGGAAGGTAAATAATGGGGGGGGGGGGGGGGCACCACCACGTTTCCTGAGCTTGTCTGCTGTAGTTGTTGGCGCGACAATTTTACATAAGGCGCAAGTCAAGGGCCCTACAAATATTCCCCACACTTAGGCCGCATTTAGATGCTCTACTTACGCCACCCTTAGCGTCTCCAGTCTCCACAGGGACCGCGCGTGAACAGACACAACGCCACCTTCATAATGGACGGTCCTGTCAAAAAGGAAAAAAAACAATTTTAACGTTTCATTCTTGGACTCCACTTTTCAAGCTAATTAAAAAAGAAAAGAAATGGGAAGCCTTTGGATAACAATTAAAGTCATACTTTTTGGAGGAGACAATACAGCTGGAAGTAAAAATAACCTCCCAAAATAAAATAAAATAAAATAACAGCGATTAACATAGATTTGCCTTGAATAACCATTTGATTTAAACATTCTCTTATCATTTTCTCCTCTAATCTCATTCGTTCTCTCTCCTCCTCCCCCTCCCACATCTGCACCCCCAAAACATTTACCTTACTCATTTAACTTGGGCCCACAAAAGTACTCAGCTATGAGTTTGGATGTGGTTCAATATACTATTATTATTTTGACAGATACATATAATTATTTGCAGCTCTAAATTCTGTTCTATTTAAAACATTTTAAAGAAATATAAGAACACATGAATATTAATGTTAGTATAATAATCTGAAAAAAATGATAAATAAAAAATATAAATATCACCATAAATATAAATATCAACAAAAAGTACCACACACAAAGAAATTATTTTGAATGTACATCACGCACCCCCGAATTCCCAAGCTCTCATCATAACAACTTGTTAATGCACCAGATGTGATTCTGAGTCATTTATATACATTATCCCAACTGATCCCTGTGCCAGCCCTTGAGACGGTTTTAAGGAACCAGAGCGGACACCCCTGTCTCTCTCTGCCGTCTTTACACATCACCCTGTCCTGTGTCACATAACAACGCACCCGGCCATGCTTCCCCTCCTGGCTTCCCTGTTCTCTGCCTCATCAGCTCCTCCCCGCAGCTCATCCGCCCTCACTTCCAGACTCACTTTCCCACTGAAATGGATTTTACTAAGGCCATCCAGTGATCTTCATGTTCCCAAATCCGGCGGACTCTTTTTAACATCGTGTAAACCCCTATTCTCTTGACAGTGTTTCTAACACCATTCTCACTTTTCTTCTGAGCTACATATGTTGTGGCGTGTTCAAATCCAAGACCCAGGGAGCGAACTGAGATTAATTATGAGCCTTCATTAGCCGGCCGGCAACTGACTCTCTCCAACACGCAGGGTCAGAGAATCAGCCCCAACCTTCCAGAAGAGGCAGCTTATAAAGCGTGAAACTGTGTCCTGGTGGGCTTTGATCAAGTAAGCAAGATTACAGAAGCAGAAGTTGGCTGTCGGCGTCTAGTACAAAGACATATTGTTTCTGGGGGCTCCCACATCTCACAGCAAACAGGGCCTGGGAGACAGCTGTGTTACCTGCACCCTGGCGGCAATGTGGTTTTCCTTGGGAGCTGGCGCCTGGAGATATCACTCCCTGGCTTGTCCTTGTGACTAGCTTACTGGAGAATTTTCCAGTTTTACACTTAGATGTTCCTTCTCATTCTATTTTTATTGTGGAACTCTCCACATATACACAAAAGTAGACAGAATATTATAATAAACCCCAAACACCAGGCTCATGACTTCAGCTATGATCGACACAGGGCCACCTTGTTTCATCTGTACCGTCTGGTTATCCCTCCGCGTACAAGCCTAATGTATATGTTCGTTCGTTCTCTCTCTCTCTCTCTCTCTCTCTCTCTCTCTCTCTCTCTCTCTCTCTCTCTCTCTCCCCCCCCCCCCTCTGTAATTCATTTTCATGAAATATCTATTCAGGGTTCGAAAATATCTTTTTTCTGTTGCTTTTTCAAATCAAGATCTAAACGATGTACAAATTGGTTACGTCTTAAATTTCTTCCACTCCAGAGCAGTTCTCTCTTCTTTTTTTTCCTTGCCATTTACTTGCAGAAAAATCGGCATCATTGGTCCTAGAGCACTTTCTACATTCTGAATTTTGCTGATAACCTCCTCAGTGTTTTTAACATGTACCTCTAAATTGGTAGTTAGATCTATAAATCTAGCTTGTTCGAACTGAATTTTTTTTTTCAGCAAGTTCATAAGTTGGTGTTTTGTACTTCCTGTTACATTACATCAGGAGGTAAAATGACCACTCGTCTACCTTTTTATGTTTAAATGGACCAGCAGCTTCGGGACCACCCAGATCCATCCATTAAAATCTAAGGATCTTAGGTACATCTATGGCCAGTGATTTTCAATAATGGCTGTGAATATAATCACATGGACAGATCTTATAAATCCTGATGCCAGGCCCTCACCGATTACACCAAATCTTAGAGCCAAGATTTCTGACCACTCTCTGTGGCTTGTATTGGGGTTCCCGGGCTTGGGAACCCTGGCCTAGATCAGTTTCTAAGCAGCAAGCAGCACTATGGTTATTCTTGGCCGTGGGGGCTGCCCTGGGCACCGGAGGGCAGTGACTGCACCCCTGGCCTCCTTCGCCTAAATGCTGTGCCCCTCCCCCTCCCAGTCGTGACAACAAAAAATGTTCCTGGACATTATCAAATGTCCCCCAATGGTCAGCCACTGACAGAGATCAGCAGTTCTCAGTCTTTAGTGTTAGAATCATTTGGCGGGCTTGTTAAAATACGGATTGCAGGGCCCGCCCCCACAGTGTCCGATTTAGCGGAGCTGCACTGAAGCCCAAGAATTTGTACTTCTAACAAGTTCCCGGGGGGTGCTGATGCTGGTCCACACTCTAAGAACCACCAGGATAAACCATTATTTCGTTAGGACACTGATTCTTAGCACTGATGAAACGTCAGATTTCCTGGAAAGCTTTAAAAACTCCAATGCACAGACAAGTCTCAGACCAATTAAACCAGAATCTGTGTATACACTCGAGAACAATGAACGGCAAAACACAGATGTAATGTTTGTGCACATGTGTGCTACATGTTAAGATAAAAACACACTAGTGAAGATTTCTAAATCAATCAGAACTTTAATGAAGATTTTGTACTTGGCCATGAAGAAAACTATCAGATTTTTTTTAAAGTAAAGCTATTTACTCATCACATTTTCTGATCATAACCTATAAAATTTGGAAACACTAAAAAGATCAAAGATTAACAACTTGGAAAATTAAGAAACTCTTCTAAGTGATTCATGGATCAAAGAGGAAATAGAATTTCTCCCTTCTTTAGAATATAATGAAGAGAAAAACACTTCACAACAGTCTGTGATTCACAGACAACTGCTGAAAAATCGTAGCCTGCAATCCCATAATTATTAAAGAAGAGTTATTGAAAACAAAAGAACTAAAGAGTTGTCTGAAGAGATTAGAGAACAAAATGAACCAATAAAAAATAAAAAGAGAAAGAGATTCTATGATGTGTTGTTAAGATAAAGAAGATACGGGAATGTAAATGATATACATTTCTTGTATGTAAATTACTTAAGAAATCTGACATTTTAAAAGGCAAAAAAATGATAAAATAATATATATTTTTATGTACAATGATAAATCATTATAAATCTATCATATATTTGTGTGTATATACATGTGCAGATATATTAATAACTTTTCCTTTACTGATTGAATTTGACAATGTCTTTTATTATTTAGATAAGTAGAAATCTAATATTTTTAATTTGAGAGCAAATATTTAAAAACACAAATATAAAGTCAAAAGAAAAGTCAGATCCTCTTTCCTACCTGAAATATTTTAGCTTTATCTGGTTGACTTTCTTGAATATTTGTCTCCTGAAAGGACGTCAGCTTTAATCGATTCTCCTTATTTTTTTAAAAATGCTCCACTGGCAGGTGTGGAGAATCTGATGATTGCTTATTATCTTTGTTGCTGTTGGGGAATCTTTGCTATTCTACAGTTACCCATATAAATACGCGGCACATGCAGAATGTTAACGGGTGTCTAATCGAGTCTTCATGGGCTATTTCAGACTGAAAATTGGCATCACAAATATCAAGGTCCTGAAAACAGTAAGAACCTCACTTCATCATTAACGACATTAAGGGTGTTCAAACTTGTTTAGAAATTGGCTACCTGGAGAAATACAACCAATCCTAGGAAAATGTCATTGCCCCTGCGATATGTCTCAAGTATCAAAGGAGAGGCCAGGAAAACAACTGTTTTAAAGGCCAACTCGTTTATCAATAGTTTTAGAGACCAAATTCAAACTCATACAAGGGGACGATCACCTTCACAGTGAGTGCCCTTATCACCAGGAAGACTGAGGAGAGAGAAAGAGTCTCTAAGAAATCAAACAGACCCAGGGCAACAGTGCCCTAGAGCTCATCGCCCCAGGTGACATGGATGCGAATGGCGGCCAAAGATGACGAAATTCAAGGGGAGGTCCACGGATGTGAAAACACAATAGTGCCTACACAGCTCTCCATTCCTGAAGAGTTTTCCAGTGAACCAGATACTGAGAAAAGGAAAATGGGTTAAAGTAACTAGACATTCATATTATTTGTAACAAAAAATTTTTAAAAAGATCTTCAAGCTCATAATCAGACGTCAAAGTCACTGTAATTTCACCAAATAGGGATTTTTAAAACATTCACAGGTAACAAGCGTAAGATCCAGGCCAAAAACTCAAAAAGCTGATGTTTCAGCTTCAGTCCAAAGGCAGACTATAACTGAAGTCTCAGCTCAAAGGCTGCCAGGCAAGACGAGTTCCCTCATATTTGTGGAAGTCAGCCTCTTTATTCTAGTCAAGCCTTTAACTGATTAGACGAGGCCCACCCACATTAGGGAGAACAATCTGCTTCACTCAGTCTATCAACCTAAACGTTAAAATCACCCCAAAACACCCTCACGACATGATGTTTGACCAAGTATGTGGGAACTCTGCAGCCCAGGCAAGGCAACAACATAAAATTAAACATTATAATAACTAATTGAGAGAAAATCCAACTTATCTATCTTGAATCACTTCTAAATCTGATATTAATATCCACATTGTGATTCATTTTCTTTCCTCCTAAGGTGATTATAGATCAATTCGGAGTGTTTCAGAGCACTTGGCTCATCCTGAAAAACTTCAGTTTGATCAGTGAAGTACGAGCAAGAGAATCATCTTACACCTGAATTACGAAAAAAAAAAAAAATTAGAGCATTTGCAATCTAATATTGTTTCCTCAACATAAAAAAGCCATAAACAAGTTTGTATTATTTTAACACTGATGAGTTTAAATAGTCGACTATTAATATCAACCACGGATATCATTTTCTCCAAGTAAATTTTTTTCTTCTTTTTCTTTTTTTATATTTAGCAATTGGGAATGTTGCTATTAGAAATCTACTTTTTAATGCATTGTGGCTTCATTTTTGTCTGGAGACGGGTTAGAGTATGTAACAGATGCCGAACATCACAACAGGGAGCAACAATAATAAAAGGTAACTTAATCAGCCACATCAAATCGGATGGTAAGTCAATTACATGAGTTAAAAATAGAGATTACTGCTCAGCCACAAAGAAAAGATGAAACTCTGCCATTTGCAACAACAGGGATGGATCTTGAGATAATCATGCAAAGCAAAATAAGTCGGACAGGAAAAGGTGAGAACCAGAGGATTTCACTCATGTGTGGGATACAAAACTGAAAGCAACAAACAAACACAACAAACAAACGAAAACTTACAGACACAGACAACAGTTTAGCGGTTACTAGAGGGGAAGGCGGGGGAGGCAGATACGGGTAAAGGGGGTCGAGTGACGATGGCAGATGTGCCACTGGGCGGTGAACACACGGTGCGACATGCTGACGACGCGTCATTGATTTGTGCACCTGACACCTACATGATTTTATTAGCCAATGTCGTTCCAGTAAATTTAACTTTAAAAAAATACAAAATAAAATAAATAAATGAAAATAGAGAAGAATAATTTACCAGCCTCTAAAGACTGCCTTACCAATTCAAATGCTTATGACGTGTTTATATAAACTTCGGTAGGGACAAAAACAGCCTTATCAATGTATTTTAGTTACCATAATGCAGGACAAAATATTCATTAGTAATTACTCATTTAGAATTATTCATTTTTCCAAACTTAATGTTCAGTAAATGCATGATGGATGACAGAATTCGATTCTCCTTTGAAAAGTGTTTTTTAAACTTAAAATCAGTGTTTTTTTAATCTTAACAAAACAGATTATAAAAGTCATAATTGGTAACTATAGAAATATCACTATCTCAAAAGAAAAGTTCTGTTTGAATATAAGTATATAGTAGCAAGAATGAGTACTTTTTTCCTTTCGTACTCAAAGTTATTAACTAAAATATCACTGAACATTCACAGAATCCATCACAGCAATAAGCTAAAGAAAAGAATCATAGTGTCATATCAGTAGATGCAAAAAAGCATCTGACAAAATCCAACACCCATTCATGATAAAATCTCTCAGTAAACTAGAGAGAGGGACTTCCTTTCTTGGATAAAGATGATCGACAAAAAGCCTAGACTTAGCATCATACTCAACGGTGAGAAGCTAGATGCTGCCCAAGACTGGGCTGGTCTATTCCCGGTTCACCGCCATTTCCTCAGGGGTGGAGGTGTTCAGCTCCCCGCGGAAGCGCCTCTTCCTCGGTGGGTCCTGCATTTCCGCTGCGGTCCCCTTCCGCTCCCTGCTTCCTCCAGCAGCTCAGTCCCTCAGCCAGTGCAATCCCCTGGAGAGGAGGGGTTCCGGTCCCTGCTGTCGGGGCTGGGGTTCTTCCCTGGGGAGCGACCTGAAGTCAAGGTGCCTCCAGTACAGAAGGCTCTTAGCCAAGGAAGAGGGACCCTCTGGCTTCAAGATTGTTCTCGACTCACTCAGGCTGGTGTGGTGATTTACTGAGACGGCTTTTCTTTCCTCCAAGCAGACAGCCAGCTTTCAGGAGTCACCAAAATGACACTGGAGCCTTCCTGAGCCAGACAGAGCGGCTCCCGAGGCAGGCATCTCGTTGCTCCTCAGTGACCCGCAGGTCCCGCCTGGCCTGGTCTTCCTTAAATGGTAGAATAGTGAGTGCGTTTTCCACGATCTAGAAACCGTGGTCTCCTGCAGTCGCAGACGCTGTGACCGGCCTTCCCTGATTCATGGCCTTCTTCCTCAGCGCCGTGCTGCTGACACCCTCACAGCTGTCGGTCCCTCAAAGACCGGCTGGCTGTCACTCATTTTTCTATCCCGCACATGGCCTTATGCCTAGACATAGGAGTCCCTCAATAAGCATTAAAGGAATTGAGTTGAAGTGACTGAAAAGCACATCCCAGATTAAAAGATTTCAGAGTGAAAGTCTAAGTTTCAGTTAACATGCTTCACAGGAGAATTTCTGCTTCTACCATGGTCTTCGCCGTCGGGCTGGGCCAGGGGCAGGTGCTGGAGCAGCTGCCAGGGGTCTGAGAGTGACAGAACAATCCAGCAGCGCTGCCTATCTGCCCAGGGGTGGGTCCGAGATAACGTCTCTGCCCAAACTGAGCATGAGGGGAAACAGGTGTGTCTTTGGATGACACACCTGTAGAAAATGTGAATGACTCATCGTGGGTTAAAAACACTAACACCCTTACACGGCACGTCGGTATTAAAAGGATCGAGCAAATGGGAGCAGAACAGGAAACAACCTGTTTTCCTGGCACTTGCGCGTTTCACCCCCGTACAGGACACAGTGCAGCCACGAAGGCACTTGGAAATTAAAGTCTTTTTTTTTTCCTGAAAGATACTGTTTCCACCTAGTTTGTTAATAAGCTAGGTGTAAACAAGTAAAAATGGTCTTAAATTTTCACCGACAGATTTGAAAAATCTGGGACATTTCTCTGCTTTTCTTAATGTTGATTTTTTAATCTATTGTCTTTTTTAATTCACACAATTTAAGTGTACCAAACATGTCAATGCTTTTTCATTTTTACTGAGGTCCAGCGGCTCTGATTCCTGGGAATGCTTTAATCCTCTGCCTTCAAAGCCCGCTTCTGACATCAGCGCCCCCTCGCCCAGCCTCTCCCCGGCCGAGTGGGGCCGCTGGGGGACGACGGGCGGGAGCCGAGCCCGGTGCTGCCTGCAGTCGGCGGTGGTCTAAGTGTGGCGGGCAGAGTGGACCTCCCTCAGGGGAGAGAGAAAATCGTTCTCCTCTATGAGCCGACTTCCATCAAAACTGTTTAGCAAACCATCCTGTTCCCAGACCAGCCCAAAAAGGCCCACATGGGACGTGGCCGGGAAGAGAAGGGAGAAAAGCCTAAGGAGGTAACTTCAGCGTTGACTGTCTCAGAGCACAATAGGGGAGCCCTGCGAGCCCCTCCCAGGTAGGGGCCGAGCAAACACAAATTCTGCAAGGACTCTGGCCGTCCAGTGGTGCACACGGACGTAAACATGCATCTCTCGAAGCCAGAGGGAGAGCCATTTAATTCATTACAGCAAACCCATCTCATGCCTTATCAATTATTTACAGCTAAAGCTCATTAAATCACCATGTAACATTAAAAAGGCCATCCATGGAGGCGAAAATATGGTCCTGCATACACACGGCAAGGCTTTTGCCTGCTGAGCCACAGGCCGGAAAGCAAATGTAGCATTTCTTTCCAGGGACTGTCAGAAACGATGACTTAATTGTCCTGCATTTGAAAGTAACAAGACAGAGCAAGTGTGTGCCGGGAGTGATGCCCGATGCAGCCGAAAGGGAGGACCTCTCTCCTCTGATCCCCCCTCCTCCCTCCCCTCTCCCTTCCCCCTCCTCCCTCCCTCTCTCCTCTGATCCCTCCTCCTCCCTCCCCTCTCCCTCCCCCCTCCTCCCTCCCTTTCTCTCTCTCTCAAACACACAAACATAAACATTCTCCATTTCCTTCTCTCCTTTCATTTTTCTCTGAAGTGCTTATCATCACCTGGCGCATTTTATCTATGCACGCATGGGCATGTGGGTGCATGAATAAGCACACTTAGGTTTTTGTGGTTGTATGTCCCCTCTAGAATGTAAACTCCTTGAGAAAAGAGACTTTACATCTTTTTATACACTACTATAACCCCAGCACCCACAATGTGATAGCCATTCCACAAATTCTTACTGAATGAATAAAACCACTTATGAGCTGTGTGTCAAAACCCATTTTAACATGCAAGTAATGCTTCTCAAAAAATGTTCCCTATGCTGGTTTCCAAATCACAGATCTTGAATAATAATTCCAGTGATGTTCCCCTAATTAAAATGATATTCCTCATACTTAATTCAGACGGTGCACAGAACATGGCAACCAAATTCCAAGCCTGCAGAATGAAAGCTTGTTTTTAAAGCAATAATCACAACGCGATGCTGCATCTAACCAGCAGCAGAACCTGGTTCCCCCTGATTCTTTCTCACCATCTGAGTGTGAGAACTAAGAAATCGCGGTTCTGCAGTGAGTGCTCAGCGTGTCTCCTTCTGCCCAACTCACGACTTCTGTAGATTGCTCTACTACTTCCGTTGTTGTTTAAACAAGCTGTATACCAGCAATTTTAGGGCCCTATGTCTTCCTGGAAAAATCTCGAGAAACCTGAAATAAAACAATAGTGATGCTGGATTTCAAGAGCGTGTGAGAATTCAGTCCATGAGAGGGAGCTGAGCAGGAAACATATTTAGTCCAACTTCAGTTCGCATCGTTCTCCGACTTAATTCCACTTAATTAAATGACGCGACGTGCTCTTCCCGCTGAGACTTTTTCTTAATGCTCTGATGAGGATGCAAGCGTGACCACGTACACGCTCAAATCCAGAGCTAAGAGGAAGTTAAAGATAACGCCATCGGTTCCTAGAACTACAGAGCTCGTCGCTCAGCTGCATCTTCAATCGCTGCATTAATCACGTACATCCAGTCACTGTCCATGGAGCGAAACCGGTGGGCTGGCGAGTGCATTCAGGGGCACAGCACTTGTGACCGACCTGTCCCTAAATCTTTCAGAAGTAGGGGTCGCTCTGGCCATGTCCTTACCCCCTTGCACTACTTACGACAAACCTGTCTTGACTTTAGTTTTTAACTGTAACGACAGGACAGCATTAACGAGTACAGCAGGCCATCATGACAGGAAGGGCAACGAGAAAAAGAAATATTTCTCTGGAACGGGTCCAGCTTTCGCGTCGCTGTCCAAATGTCAGATTATATGTATGTCTTACTGTGGATGAATCAAAACACATTTTTAGGTTATTGTGACGTGTTTCTCCCCGGGGCTGCACTGTCCCGTGGCTTTGCCGTGTCCCCTGGGGCAATGAAGTGACGAAGGGTGAGGACGGAGGGAGACAGATTTTCTACGCAACGATACTCCGAGGTTGGAAATAACAAAGTGCTCTATAAACATAAAAGAACTATTTTTACCGTCATATGCAAATAATCGCTCGATCTCGCCATGCGCTCGAGGCCGGCGCAGCTCTGCTCAGCACCGCGCTTAGGCTGCTGCCTCCTTCGGACTCATTTTCGCCCTCGAGCCACGGTCTGCGTCCAGGGTAATCTCATCGCACCGCGTGAGTGCTGCGCCGGGGCGCGTTCTTGCTGACATCGCGCCCCAGAAAGAGCCGCGTTGTGCTGTCTGAACGCAGACCGAGATCGGCGTGACGTGAAAATTATCAGCATCACAGCAAGAATGACACCAGTGTGTGTGTGTGTGTTGGGGGGGACGGGGGGGTGTCCATCACGCACGCAGCGGGGAAGCGGGCTCAGAACGATGTCAGAACACCTCTGAAACTTCCCCTCATCTTCTCCGCGGTGGTAACCATCCAACCTCTGGCCTGCCAGTGCCACGCTCAGTGCCACGCTGGTCCCCCACGCTGGTCCCCCACGCGGATCCCCCAAGGCCCAGGGGAGGCGGACAACGGCACCGGCACAGAACACTCCACAGAACACTCCGTTTCAAAATGTAAACGCCGCTCACTCTGCTCACTCCACAGCGGCTGGCCCCTCTACAGAGCGAGGGCGGGGCCCGGCCCCCCGCTGGGCCCAGGTCAAGAGCAGAAGAGCAAAGGGTTTCCTCAGACAAGGCTGGGGGTCCCTCCCTCCACCCCCGAGTCTCCACTCAGAGTGATCCTGGCCTAATGCCCAGTAACATGAGAGAGGTGTTATAATCACACGAAATATTAGGAAAAGTGGTCAATTCTATTACCTACGTCAGTAAACAGGAGGTAATAGCAAAAGGCTCTAAACTTTTGTGCAAATCAAGAACTCTGACTTTGAAACTGAATCTGAGACTAAATGTTCCAGAAGGACAATTAATCAAAACTAATGAACATTTAATGAAGTTTTAAGTAGTTTAGTTCTATGTGTTCACTCCTCCCACTGAGTTTAATTCAATGCTTCTTACCATGTTTTAATTATACAGAAATTTTCAGCAATTCTATTGATAGATAACTAAAACACGACAAAAAACTTCTAAGGAGGCCAACGATCAGGTCACTTCAGGAGACAGATGAGCATCAGGGACCCACTTTCTATTATGCTAATGGCCTGACCGACATGTCCTTAATTTGACAGACTGTATCACGGCAAGAAGGGGCAGGGCTCGGGCGCCGGGCCGGAGTACCCACCTCCGCTGCTCCTCCCCGTGCTCTCCCGAAGGGACAGTGAGGCATTCGTCCATGTGTCCGTGCAGCAACCTGAGGACGTCGCCACCGATCAGATACCCTGCAAGGATCGAAACGCTGTCACCTTCGAACTGTCAGGGTCAGAGGCCGGCAAGAGGCAAATCCCCGGGTCCAATCTCTCATTTCCGTGGACAGAGAGTCAGAAGCCTAGCAAGGCTTAGTTCCCGGCCCAAATCGCAGAGAGCGATGGAGCCACCGGCCTGCCACCTCTGAGCCCTGGGTCCCCAAGTGCCACAGTTTGTGAGATTCCCACTAGAGGGCACAACTTCAGTCCCATAAAATCCTTCATTAAACATACGAGTATGGATAGGCTCAGATTTGGACCTATACAAGTGACGATAATCAGAGCAAACGCAGACATTTCCTGGACGCCCTGAATCATAAACACTGTTGTGGTCCAGCCCTAAGTCACCCTCCCTGGGACCAATATCCTGTAAGCTATCACACGAAGCACACACAAAAAAGCTAAAGCTGACAATAGCGTAAAAATAAGGAAAGATAAATCTTAACACACACTTCACTTATAAGCAGCGGTGTAAGCGAGAGGCTTGAATGACTTGCATCCACACGACAGAACCGTGTGACACAGAAAGCTCCCATGACCTGTCGGCTCCTTATCACAACTGCAAAGGTGACCGGCGAGTCCGCAGCTAGGACGCGCCCCTCATCGGGGTGGCGCGCTCACCTTGGGCTGCTTCGCTCCCTGAGCTGATGGGGGCCACGCTCCACAGGGTCTGCTGGAAAGCCGCGTCCACGTGCAAGCTGCCGTCACCGTAGGACAGGTGCTGCGGGAGAGGCAAACGAAGCGTCACTCAGGGCTCCTGCGAGTCTTCTTACCTCCCATGTGGCCCGGCAACTCGGCCCTGACCTTGCAGGCTTGAACTGTGCCCGCGGAACATCCACTCCAGCCTGTCACTCAAAAATGAAGACGCTAGTAGAAAAAATTAGTTTCTATTGGACTTCCAGTATATTTCAGCTTCACTCTAAGAGTTCCTACCTTAAGCCTCTGATTAGGATATATACAAATGAATCCACTAAAACAAATTTATTAAGTAGACGATTTTGCTCTAAGCCTCACAGATAGTGGGCACTTACCATTAGGACTACAATAAGCTTTCTACACAACATAGTGCGACAGTGTTTTGTCTTAAGTTTTACTGGGTCCTTTAGGGACTTTCATCTGCAATTTGACAAAATAGCCACTAGATGGTGATATTTCCTAACAGGTTTCTAAAACCAGGACGACACATGTCCCCCAAAATTCAGTGTTACAAATTTCAGATTTTTCTTCTTAAAATAAAAATGCATTAAAATAACATTTTAGAGCCATAAAATAGGAGTTCTCAAATGATTTTTTTTTAAAAAGCAAAGTTATGTAACCACTCTGGAATTTTACTGTCAAATGTCAATTATGTTACTGGCAGGACCCAGCTGCCTCCAGCAACTGGAACTCACACCGAGCCACCAGCACTTTTCGGGGACATCTCGGTAAACACCCCGGTGCTCCCCGGCAGCAGTGAGAAGTCATCCCTCTGGAGTGTCCCCCATTCACACCCTAGGGGCGCGTTTACCTAAAGATCCTGTCCTCAAGTCGCCAGCAAAAGTAGGTATTTCACTCTCTCTTTTAAAAACAAACAAAGAAATGTTTGACATTTGATATATCTGTAGCTATCTCATCGATAACTCCTCCCATCAATAAAAGCCTACCAGCTGACTGATCAGGTTTCGCTATAACCTGCTGATGCCGCTCCCCTGCGGCCAGCTGCCCACCCTCTACCCGCTCTACTGCCCCTCGGCCTGGCCTTAAGCAAAATCCCGGCTGCGATTCCTTTATTGTCAAAATTCTTTAACTATTTACAAAGAAATCATATGCCCTCTGCTTCCACGAACAAGAAAAATACATTTTCCTTCCAAGCTATCAAGACACAATGTAATTTCGTGTATTTTTCTTTCTCCCTCTCCTAAGCTGTCTGGCTCAGGTTCGCAGCTGTACCCCTGGCATCCAGCGGCGTTATTCAATAAACGAGTATGTGGAGAACCAAACCTTTAAAGTCAAAGTGTAAACCTAAAAAATATTTCAAGCTATTCCACAAATGTACCTATTTCAATGACCTGAGCCAAAACAACAGCGTGCACGCGCGCACACACACATGCACACACACACACAGTATCTCCATAAAGCCATGTGGATTTTACCAAACCATGAGCAGATGATTCAAAACAATAACGCTTAAATTTTTACTTTCCAATCCGAGTGAAAGCTTATGCCATATAAGTAGATTTTCATCGCTCATTAGTCCTTCATGGTTCACTGACTACACTATTATAAGCATTGTGCTAAATATGAATAAAGCACACAGGACCGAGGAGGAAGCAGACCCAGCCCACCAGGCTGGGACATTGGTCACCGCGCTGGGGCTGGACCGCCGTGAAGCCGTTCAGAGTTTCACTTTTAATACGCCAGAAGCCTCGTAATTGTGACTGCCCCCCCCCCCCCGTCCCGGGGCCCCCAAGAGGCTCTGATAAGGGCGTCAGGGTGACCAGGAGGAGAGGAGGAGTGCTCACGCAAAGGGGCCGAGGTACGAGGACATAAGGGACAGCAGGGAGTGTCGTCCTTGGGGCCCAGGGCGCCGACTCGGTAACCGAGCACGGGGCGGGCGGGCGGCAGGCGGCCCCCACGCAGGCCCCTTCCCGCGGGTAACAAGGAGACGCCAGGAGGCGGAGAACGACGCACGCAGCAGGGCCCCAAAGCCCCGCGCTGCGGTCCGCAGGGGCGTCCACGCCAATGGCCTCCGCTCCTCTCGGGAAAATATTCTCCCCGCATAACCACTTTAAATGCTTCCACTCGATATTGCCGCTTGCACGGCAAAGGAAAATCTGGGTAAGAGCGAGGCCAAGCCAGGCCCGGGGCACTGAACGTCAGAAAGCGCGGCCCACGGGCCTGACGCGGCCCCGCGAGGCGCCTCGGGACTCCGCCCTCGAGACGTCCCAGCCGGGGCCGCGCGCTGCTGCTTCGCGTGTCCTTCGTCATCCTGTGCGTATTTATTTTCCGTACTTGAAACCATGATGACGAGGGGTCAGACTGCAAAAGGGGTCCACGGCACAAAAAAATCCAAGAATATCTGAATACGACCCTTCTCTGAAACAGTAACTATTTACCCAATTATTTATCTCTTAGCAAGTGTCAGGTACTTTGGCCTTGGTGATGCAACACTCTGGGTGAATTATTCGGTGACAGGGACACAAATAAATAAGACGTATCATCCCTTGGGCTTCACTGTTTGTTATTCTGAGAAAAAATGAGGGGCAGAGACTAGATGCTCCTTCTGAACGTAATAGTCTGTCACCCCACTGCCTGATACACAGCGAGAAAGAAGACTCGAGGTAAATCAATTGAAAATACCTTGATTGGTACAATAAATAGACTAAACATATTTATGATCCTGTCTTTTTAGTTATCAATATTTTTTATGCAGCTTGAGGCAATTCAACATATTATGTAATCAAAACACCCTGTATTTCTTATTTGAAATTATTATTGGGTAGGAGAGAGGTAGAATAAGTTTTTATGAACCCTAAATTAGCTTTTTTCTTTTAAGCATTTTAATCGCTCTTTAGACTGTAGAGTTCTGTTTTTCCTAATTTACTTTCACACAGTTAGTTGTCAGCTTGGTAATGTCTTCATGGATCTCGAAACCTCTGACTGTTTCTATAGGTGACCTAATCGATAGAAAATTAGGTGAAAGTAAATGCTTCCAATGCAAGTGATCCAATCCATGCATAAAAATCTTCCGCACACGGGATCAGGTATACCTTCCTGACACAAGGAAAACCGGCTTCTACCTCATTTGTTTAGTCTTAAGTGGATTTACGGTCAGTAATACCTACTCAGCCACATCTTCCTAGTTTAAATAGCATATTTCTCTTATATTGAAGCTACTTTGCTAAAGCAGTCTTTTTTATTGAATTACAGTTGACATGTAATACTCTATTAGTTTCAGTGATTTGGCATTTATATAGATTACTAAACGATCTCCACAAATCTAGCTCGTCTGTCCCCAAAGTTATTACAGTATTATTAACTATGTTCCCTACGCCGTTTATTACAAGCCATGACTTGTTTATTTTACATCTGGAAGTTTGTGCCTCTGAATCCTCTTCACCTACTCAGCCCCTTTCCTCAACCCCTCCCCACTCTGGTGACCACTTCCTATATATATGACTGTTTCTGTTTCGATTTGTTTATTCATGTTTTTTTAGATTCCATATATAAGTGAAATTTTACGGTATTTGCCTTTCTCTGTCAGACTTATTTCATTTATCGTAATACCCTCTCGGTCCATCAAGGTTGTTGCAAATGGTAAGAGATTATTCTTTTTTATGGCTGAAAAATTTTCTGTGTGTGTATGTGTGTGTATCTATCAATGGACACTTAGGTTGCTTCCATATCTTGGCTACTATAAATAAATCTGCAGTGAATGTAGAAGTTCTTATATCTATTCAAATTAGTGTTTTCATTTTCTTTGGATAAATACCCAGAAGTAGAATTGCTGGATCTTGTGGTAATTTTATTTATAATATTATGAGGACCCTCCATACTGCTTTCTATAATGGCTATAACATTGCTTTCTGATTTCAAAGTATACTACAAGTCTATAGTAATCAAAACAGACACACAGATCAACAAAACAGAATAGAGAGCCCGGAAATAAACCTATGTGTTTTTGGTCAATTTATCTATAACAAAGGAGACAAGAATATACAGTGGGGTAAAGACAATCTCTTTAATAACTGGTGCTGTGAAAATTGGACAGCTATATGCGAAAGAATGAAACTGGACCACTATCTTATACCACATACAAAAGTATATTCAAAACAGATTAAAGACTTGAATGTAAGACCAGAAACCATAAAACTTCTAGAAGAAAACACAGGCAGTAAGCTCTTTAATACCAGCCTTAGCAATATCTTTTTGGACTCGTCTCTTTAGGGAAAGGCAACAAAAACACAAATTAACTAATGAGATTACATCAAACTAACAAACTTCTGTGCAGCCAAGAAAACTACCAACAAAATGAAAAGGTACCTGCTGAATGGGAGAAGGTATCTATCTGCAAATCACACACCTGACAAGGGGTGAATGTCCAAAATACATAAGGAACTCATGCTACTCAATAGCAAAAAAACTAACAATACTCCAATTACTGCTATTGGATTCCAAGTAAAACTAGAACTCAGAATGTGTACTGTCTGATTGGAACACGTCACAGCACAGACACACAAGGGCTCACGAGACGCTTATCTGACAAGCTGAGGCACGCGCGCACTGTCCTAGAAATGAGCGTGGCGCTTGCAGCGCCCACGCGGGTTACGAGACAAAGGGACAGAAACGCTCCAGGCCCCCCTGCAGCTCCGCCCGCCGGACACCCCTCGACCGCCCGTCACCCCGAGAATGCCTTCCGCCAGTTCCCCGGCTTCATCCCTCCACAAAGCAAGGGAAACAAACCGCTTTCCCTCAAAATGTGTCAGAGCTGGAACTAGATGTCGGCAAGCAAAAACGGACCCGCAACAGCCCCGAAGCCAGCCGACTTCCAGGTTCACAGAGCCGAGGGCACCGACTGCTTAACCCAAAGTCAGTTAAACACAAATAACATTCTGATTTATGGCCACAGTAATACGCTGTCTGTGAACCAGTGCGGGCCTAACCAGCAACACTCGATTTCTGATTTTGTTTCGACCATCGTCCACTATGGTGCCTGGGATGTTTTGGGTTGGTATTCATGTAAATATTACAATACCCCATTTTACATTTAATTACTATTTCAATCTTAAAATAGAAATGGTGTTCTGCATTCACGTCTTTTCATACTTCCATTGATTTTAATCTATGAACTTCTGTATGTGATTATTCTTTAGCAAAAACAAATTCACTAAGTAAATTCAATTACATATATATTGGCCTCACTGCAAAAATAAAATTAATTAATTAATTTAAAAAGCCTTCATTGGTTAAATATAACCTTTTCTTTATTTTCCCATTGCCAGCCCCTACCCTCTGAAATAATGCAACGTCACTGAGACGCTTAACTGTTCTCTCTTTTCTCCTTTCCAACATGGCAAGTGTTTCTCAAATAATTGCTTTCATAAATATCAAAATAGGTAGCCACAACCTCGTTAAGCAGCATTCTCGTCGGATGCAAAATAAGGTCCATGGAATTTTGAATTCCTGATTACACTGCATTTACATGCTATTAATAAAACAATCCGGGAACAGACACTAACAACAATATCATGAACAAGATCAAGGGCACAAGGGGAGCCTGTCAAAACAGACCTGGTAAGCCACACCTGCACACGACCCATCGGTCCCCGACTTAGGGAGTTATTTATAAATCAACAGAGACATAGGCTCGTTTATAAGCAATTTTCCCAGATAACTTTCAATCCGAACTTCAAAGGGATGATTGAGTTGACCTGTCATTTACATCACCAAGTCCATGATCGTACTTACCAAGTACCTTTCGGAGGACACGCTCACCAAGATGAGGTCATCTCCCACTCGAACTTTCTCCCCTTCCGACCGCTGCTTCGAGGCCGGGTGGATGGTCCACCAACAGGCCTCACCTGGAGCGCAGGGGCGAGCAAAACAGACATGCCTCTCAGTTAAACCGGTTCCTTCACCAGCGACTCCGAAATAAAAGAGGGAAATGAAACAAGTTTTCGAAATCGGTCTCCTTAAAATGAAATTGCTCTGTTCACACGACCTTCAGAAATGTGAACTGTAATGCAAATTAATCTCTTAGACCTTGCAGATCAAAAGAATTAGGCCGAATAAACTTAAGAGAAGACGCACTGAAATGCAAAGGTTCTCATAGAACTGGTTGTGACATTTTTGAGAAGTGTGGTGTCTTTTTTCCCCCACTAAGAATTGCTTAAAAACGGTATTTACTGATGCTAACAGAAGGCTACTCACGTGGCCTTGCTGCACGTTAGGACACTGTCCACGTTGTTCTCTGGAATAGTTTTTCACCAGCTGATTTTTAAAAGGACTTGGGGTTTTGTGTTGTGACAGTTGCATTTATAAGAGTTTAAAGAACTCTGTGCTTTTGAGGGATGCTGATTTGAAATGGGTGCAATTGTTGTCATCTACATTTTTCTATCCTGTGCCTCATTTTATTGTTATTTTAAAATGTGGTAGTTTCTATTAATCTAAGGGCAAAATATAAAAGAATTCTACTATAGAAGGGTGCATAAAAAATATCTATGTATAATCAAATAATTTCTTCTAGAACAAGTAAAGCATAATCCTCATAAACTATATATCCATTCTTTATTCTTCAATCTTACTACCTAAGATAGAAACTTAGCATTTAATTCTTCAATCTGTTTCTAGTTCCTTTTAACACCTAAATATAAGTTCCATCCAAAAAATGAGAATGGTTTTAGTGATATGATTAATCATTTTCATTCTCTCCCTTTGCCCAGCTTTATTATTTTTCCATAACACTTCTTTTCTCTTCTTTCCAATTTCCCAGAGCCAGAATGTAAGCTCCATAATAGCAGGGACCGTTCATGCTTTGTTTACTGGGTCCCCTCCAGACACCAACGTTTTTGCTTTCATTGCTCCACACTCAATAAAAATTCATTTTGCATAAATGAGTAAATGAATCGGCAAGTAACATTTCTTAAGCATGGTTACGATCATCACATAACCTGTGCCCTGAACTGCTTTTCTTACACAAACTACAGTTACTTGAATGTCACCTTGCAGAATTCCTTATCCTCATTCACTCAATCCACATTTTTAGAGCTATAGAGAGTTTTTCATTCATTCACTCAGACATTTATAAAACACCACTATTTGTCAGTTGCTTTAGTAGCTGGGGATACAGCGATAAACAGGGAAGAAAATATCTGCCTTCTGAGCTTAATTCTGATGCAGGCAGGGAACTCAGAAGCAGTAGCGTGAGGGATCTGGGTGTAGGAAGAGGGACTGTCTTGTTGTTTTGACTATTTTGTAGTCATCTCATGTAGGAAAACAACTTACACACTGCGCAAGTGCTCCTTCTGTGTTTTCACCCAAATCCATCACAAGAATAAGGTTTGAGGTTTAGTCTGAGTATCCAGCTAATCGCATGGGAATGACGAGCGATGAGAACAGCGCGCACTTCCTGCTTGCACCACACTTTCCTGAGACAGTCGCTGCTCGTTTCTTCCTGACTCCGCCCATGAGGACGCTCAGCTAATGCACCTGATGGCCTCGTGCCTCCTTCCAACCCCCGCCCTGTCTCTCTGCACACAGCATCGGCATGGACCAAGGGACTCACCTGTCGTGTCTTCTTGCAAGCCAACATCGAAGGCCAGTTTATCCGTGGAAGACCGGGAGGTGGACAGGCAACACAGATACTGAAAGACACAGAATCAGTCGCTGTCACAAAACGTTCACAGCCCCAAGTCTGACTCTGACACGCGGCTCGTTGTCAGTCGATCTCTGCTGTATCAGCCTTTCCTTTTAACTACGGCTCCTTCTGCGCTGAGCCCGGGTTCTCACCGTGGGGCAGAACAGTCACCACCTCCAGCATCCGTCAGGAGTGGGGTCCACAAGGACATGAGGTCTTCCTCCCCCTCATAAGTCTGGTGACACGTGAAGACACGTAGCTGGGGACGCGCCTGCACAGCGCCCACCTCGTGTGCTGTGATGACCACGAGCGGAAGTGCAACCTGATCTGATGCTTAGAAATCTTCCAAACAGAAATTTGAAAACTGTTCATTTTTATCTCCCAGCTGCATTTTCATTTTTAATTTTTAACTCTCTGAAACCCACCGAGATTTGACGTGGGTGCGCGGCCTCACTGGAGGGAGTTTTGAACGCGTGTACGCACGTGTGCGGGTCCGTCATCTCCTCGCCTTTCCCCTCCTCCTACGTTCTCCTAACGGGGTATTCTCGGACGGCCACAGCGGCTGCGAGGCCGATGCCACAGTTACCCCAGCAAGCGGGAGTAAGCTCTGCAGGGAGGAGCTGGACAATTAGCTCACAGAGGTGCTCGAGAATATTCATCAAATGAACAAATGACATTTGCAGATGCAATTCCGAGCTTGAAGAGGGTCAGCAGAGCACACGAGGGGAACAGCCTCAAACCAGGTCTGCCGGCCATGCCCAGGCTCTCACCGGCCCGCTCCATGCAGCGTGGCTTTCGCTAAAAAAAGACTCTCACATTTATTATTTCCTGTAGCTTATGTGTTTTGATTGCCATTGAAAATGGAATTGTCCCTATGAAGTTCTAATGTGCTATTGCTATATGAAAATAGGTTGTTTTATCTAGTTTTCTTGTATCCAGCCATTTTTTAAGGTGTCTTCCTTTACATTATTTCACGGGTGCTATGAGAGCCAGGATTTCCATACAATGTTAATGGCATGTTCTAGTTTGTCTTTGTTTCTGTTTTGCCAAGAATGGCTTCAGTGTTTGACAATTGAGTATGATGTTTGCTATTGATGTGGCATTGACATTTGCTTCATCGTTGAGAAAATAATCATCAATGCTTAGTTTTTAATAGAAATAGGTGTTGGGTTTTATTAAAACCTTTTCATCACCTGTTAAAGTGATAACTCTTCTTACTTGACATATTTATGTGATGAACAGGAATGATTAGGTCATCACTAAAATCATATCCATACTTCTCCTGTACTTCTCTTCATGTACTTTTGAATTCCATTAATCAGACTTGTCACATCAATATTCACGATGGAGATTTACAGTTTTTTGCATGTGTGCGTGTGTGTATGTATTAGTATTGAGGCTATGCTTAGTCTCCTACCCTGGAGCAGTTTACATATTTTGGGAATTATCTCCTTCTTAAAAGGAATAGTGAATTATATTTATTTCCAGATATTGGACTATCACATACTCACTAAAATTAGATTAAGAATTAAATAACATGTATTATGCTTAAGCTGTGATAATACATTTTAAAAAAATCAAGATATAAGTTTGGTTATGCAGTAAGATCTCAATTATGAAGAAAATTTTTAAGAAAAGTTTTTTAATTTTTTAAAGTCCCCAACGGTTTTTCTCTCATTAATGTGACCATGAAGATTTTTTTTCTTCTTTAATTTCCAAATCTTGTAGAATGAATATGTATTTTTTTATAATATAATAAAGCTTTCAAAGAATTGAATGAAACTTTTATATATTTGTACATATTTTATACATGTAAGAATGAAATATACATGTAGGTATAGCCAATGGGTCGTGTGGGTAAGTGGGTGAAAGAGCGAGCTGACAGAGAAAAAGAAAAGCAAACATCTCGTTAAGGAAAAGAAGTTAGCAGAAAATTGACAGTGGAATTCACAGGTATTTTTTTATCTTTCAGTAAGAATACTTTAATTCTTTAGTCAATAAACTGTTTAAAACAAAGTCAGAAATGAGAAATAGATCTTATTTTACTGTTAATGCCTCTCCTAAAACTGAGCTACCAAAGTTAAGAAACTAAAAACAGGGGTCACGCGATGGCAGACGGAAGGACTGGAAAGGCCATCTAGGCGATCTTCATCTTACAATGGGACAAGGGCAGTGCGAACCCGGGTGTCCAGGCCCGTTGCTGCCATCACTGAGATGCCACTGCCAACGCTTCTGGGCCATGGAGGCCCAGGCGGTGGGCACAGCGCCCAGGGGCGGAGCCACGCCTCCCACCGCGCCCGGCGCCACTCAGTCACCACGCCCAGCGCCACGCGCCGCGCCCAGCACCACTCACCACGCCCAGGGCCACTCAGTCACCGTGCTCAGCGCCACGCACCGTGCTCAGCCATTCACCGCGCCCAGCCACTCACCGCGCCCCGTGCCACGCACCGCGCCCAGCGCCACTGCCACTCACCATGCCGCTGCAGGAATGGCGCAGCAGAATGGCGTGTCCGTAGAGGAGCGTCCGGTGGCCGCCGCCCTGAGCAGTCTGCAGAGGGAGGAGAAGGGTCGGCGAGAAAAGAAAACCCAAAGAGCAAAGTTAACAAAGTCAATAAATGCTGTCTCATTCTCCGGGAAAACGTGAGAGCGGTGACGGACACGCACAGTGCTGCGGACGGACTCCTGACCCGGGAGGCGGGCTGAGCCCGCGCCGCGCAGCGAGCCGACTTCAGCAAGCACTCATCACATCATCACGGTGGCACCTGCGCCCCCGCCGCGAGCACCTCTCCCTCCCGGGCCGTGCGTGAGCTCCTCGGGGACAGGGACCTGAGCTCTCGGCACGAAGCTCGTGAACACTGTCCAGCGAAAGCCAACGTGCAGGTGGCTCCAGGCCAGTGAGGAGTGCGAGTCCAGGCGTCAGGGTGACCGTCCCAAATGGGAAGAGGAGAGGAGCATGACTGTACTGGCTTGGGGGAAACTGAAATGGGTCCCCAAAACTGGCTGGGGAGACATGGAAGGTACAGGAAGCCACGCCGAGGAGCACCGCCTTCCCCAGAGGAAGAGGAGGCCTCACGGGCTTCAAGGGTGAGAGTGACGATATGGACCTTACAACGTGCAGAATAATGTACTTTAATATCAACACTGTCATACGTCTTTTACTAAAAAGATGTCCACTGCCTACTGCTTTACATAATTTCTTAAGATAACTTTATTTACATATGATGCTTTAAAGATCTCAGAACCACTCTTAAAAGATATTAAAAGGTATTAAAGAAAACTGCATTTTTAAAAGGGGAAAACCTTTTTCACATACTGAGAAAAAAGGGGAAAACTCTACTTTGCAAAATTACACTCCTCTTCAGACTGAGGCCTTTCTTAGGGAGTGCTGCCGTTTGCCGTTTTGTGGCCAGAATGATTCGTTACCTTGTCTGATTTGGGTTACTTTGAGAGGAGCTTAGCTTTTCATACCAGATATTATTTCCAAAACTATGAAATCCAGCTGAACTTGAGTAATGCTTGACAGTGATACCAGTCAAAACAAGATTTTTTAAATGAAAATTTAACTAAAAAGTATTAAGTGTTCCTTTTACTGTGAGGCATGCCTACATGTTTCATACGTTTATATGAATATATATACACAAATTGGTTAAGCTAAGGAGATATTTTAGTGTCTGAATTTTTTTTCAACTATAGAGTTTATACAATTAGACAATTATAGATTTTATATTAGATATTCCTTCACCACTTAAATGCTAATTTATGCCTCAGCTTTAGTTTTAACTCTCAAAAAAGTATGCAAATAATTCACGCTAAATTAATTTTGTTACTAATCATGTCACAACACAAAGTGAACATAATTTGTCACAAGGGCTGCAGTACTTTCCCTCTAACTTGTCATTTTAAACAGTTCTCTAATGGGCTCTGATTCAGAAAAAATATAATGTATCATTTCTACTCTTGTGCAGGTTGGGTAACTTGTTCATTCAATAAACATTTATCAAAAGAATCGTGGGGGGTCGGAGGGAGGGGGTGCATCCAACGGGGCAATTGGTTGTCCTCTGGTTTTTGACTCTGGCGACCATGCCGCCCCTCTTGTTAAATGTGGCCGGATCCTTGTTTGAAGTGAATATTTACGGGCTTCCTCTGGTGGTGGCAGCTGTGGGTACTTCATGCGGGTGGCTGCCCCGAACCTGGCCGGCTGCCCAAGCGGCTTCAGTGAACGGACTCGCTGCTGGCGCCAGACACGTCAGAGCAGCAGCAGCAGCTCCGTCCTCGGGAACGGGCCATTTTCCCTCTGGCCACCGAACCCAAACCCGCGAGCGCACAATGACGGGCGCGTAATCCCTGTACAACCAGGGAAGTCAGTCACGCCAACGGGCAGCGAGCGAGGCTGGCGGCCTTTGCAGTCACTCTGGAGGAAACGCCCTTGGTGTTTTTGGAAGTTCACACGTTAATTGTTCCTCGGAATCTAAAACACGGGTAGAGCAGGCAGCGCTTTCAATCGCACCAATTAGAAGGGGAATGGGGGAATTAAGTTTCACGTAACACAAATAAACCTTCGGTTCGCAGTAAGCCCACCTGCACTTTAACTAGTCCTCCTAATTCTCCAGGAAATATTACATGAGAGAAACACTTCCCTACTTATTCGAAAAATATTTATTGGGTGTCTACTGCCTAACAGGCTACAGTTCCTGCCACCGAGGGCATCAGGCAGAACAGGCTCACGGCCCATTTTCTCTGCCTTGAGAACGAATCATTCATTCATTCAACAATTTTAGTGAACCTCATGTAATTTCCTTAGAACTAGTTGCAAATCATCCGCAGAGAAAACGAAATTTAAGAACTAATCCAATCCTTTGTATATTTCTTAATACCTCCAACTATATGATGGATTATCAGGTCCTTTTAGTAAAATTATTACCTGGAACTTACATGTCCTTGAAGTACATTTCCAACTGTGACTTAGGCCCTATCTGTCCCTGAAAAATGCTACTGTCAGTCCAGTACACGCACTCCGCTCCAATGCCTGGGTGAGCCTGTGGCATAGCTGAGAGCTGTCACCAGCCCTCCGGGTCCCTTTGCAGGACCTGGGCCCCTAAGAAAGCTCTGATACACTCCCGCGGTCTCCTGCTGCTGTGCGGTCTACCGCCTATGTTAAGGAACTGTCACTCTCTCAAGAGAAAAAATAAAACAATAACAACAACCATTTCCAAACTCCTCCCTCTAAACATGTCTGGCACTGCAGAGTTGAGCATCATGTAATAAAAGGTAAGATTTGACTTCTAAAAAAATATCGGTTAACATTTTTTTCAGATCTCTGTGAGGGTTTGGTCTCATTGCCACTGAGCTGACCTTCAGGGTTCATGTTACACAACAGTGTAAAAAGAAAAACAAACTCATGAACCACAAGTGATTAAAAAGTTCTGAACACATTCAAACAAAACCTAAGCATCATTTTATTATTAACTTACTATTATTAGGCATTCCTATGCCGCTAGCTTGGCAGGGTCTTGCCAGAAAATGTCCAGTTAGGGGACTCATATTGTAAGTAAAAGCTTTGATGTAGATGTTCTACATTTACATTTATCTAGAATAATATGCATTAATAATAAGGCGTAATTTATTCATCTGCTGTCCCTCTCTGTGGGGGGAGGGAGACATTCGATCATTGCAGCTGCATTTGAGGTACTGCTGTCACAAGCTTAAAATGTAACAGCAAAAGAGCATAATGCATAAAATGAGAACAGTAATGCTAAGACCAACTAAAGGGGTTTGTACACCCACGGAAATTACTGGCTCTGTGTTTCTGTTGTTTGCGATTTTTTTGGCTCTATGTTTGTTAAATACATGTTTATACTATATTATTTGCTTATTAACATGTCTTTAGTATTATTGCCATTTAAAACTAACATTGAAATATTTTAAGGTTTTCTGTTTTACTAATCATTTTTTTTTTGCACAAAAATGTTATGTTAATCAGTGTAGGACGTTTCTCATAAATCCAAACCCTTATTATGTAAATTTTTTAAATAAATCAGACTCTACAGGAGAACTTTTCTATACCCCTAGCCTGCTATAACCTAACATGCCATCCTGGATGTAGAAAGTTAGACTCTTAAAAGCATGCATTACTGGACACAGTTACATAGTGTAGCGGTTACCATGTCTGCTTTACACGCAGAAGGTCCCGGGTTCGCGCCCCAATGGAGCCACGGTCCACAGTCTATGTCATGCCACCCTGAACAAGCCCAATCCCGTCTGATCTCGGAAGCTAAGCACGGTCGGGCCTGGTTAGTAGTTGGATGGGAGACCACCTAGGAAGACCAGGTGCTGTAGGCATTAATAATAACAAAATTTTAAATAAGCGTGCATTACTGCACAAAACACTAAGCTACACTGCAGAAATTTAAAATTATGGACAACAACAAAAATAAATTTTCCTTAGAGAACTTCTTTCACAGTGCTCAGACATTTAAGTTTACCTTCCAATACTAATACCTGGACAATGAGTTGTTTCAGGGAGACAAACAGAAACGTCTGTCAAGGTGTAAGTCTTCCCATCAGCTGAGAATGACCTTGCCACACAGACGTGCACAGCACAGGAGACTGCCGGGCCTGGCCTTTGGTCTTCCTGTGGGTCCCCAATAGCCAGCCCTGGAACCTTCAACAGCGAGTCACGTACCCAGTTCCCAGGAGTTTATAATAATCAATGGGAAATCTACCTTCAGGACAAAGTAACCAGCTGATAAAGCCAGGTGAATGTCAAGACGGCCACTTGGCACTGGACGGTTTACTTGTGATGGTGTCTTAACCAAAAGTCTCCCAAGGGACAGATCAGGGCAGTGACAGGACTAAGCAATCGCTGTTTAGCACCTATGGCGGACATGGCCCTGCCACAAGGAAGCTCTGCCTGGTTCCAAGAGGCTAGACATCTGTCCAGAACAAAACCCAAAACAGATCAGGATTGGAAGGCGAAAGCTGAATAAAAGTTCGCATCCTTCTCCTTTTAAGTGGTTTAAATTCTAATATCATGCGTATATCCTCCACTTCATCGAACTCTGACCTTCCCAGGGGGTCCAGTGCAGGTGTGGAAATAAGTCATTATTAGGCTTCTGGACTTGTCGTTAAAAGGATTCAGAGCCAACCTAATTACATTATCATAGGTATATCGCCTGGTTTGAGCTGATTGTACATCCTCTATTTGCATTGATTTTTATAGGAATCTGCTCTCACGAAAGATCCTGACTGTTTCAGGCAACTAACTGATCCATTCACCCTTCTCCAAGGGGAAGGAGACGTGGTACTGGGAAGAGGCTTGAGATGAGTAAACGAGTACAGTGAACACAGACTTAGCAAGAAAAACAAAGTATTTAAAACTGAATCTTATTAGTTACTGATTAATATTTTCAAGGGGAGAAAATGATTATGTCTTGCTGCTATTATAACATTTTTCCAACCAGAACTCTTGTTTCACAATGTGTCTAAATGAGAGATTAATGTCCCCTCTTCTCAATGTAATGATAATATTTTCTGCTGAAACATAATAGTTGCAGTCATTTGAAATTTCAGAAAATGTTTTGTGTCCTTCTTGATAGATGGCTTCAAATTACTGCTCTGCTCTGTCGTCCTGTCCAAAGTATCAAGTTCTTAATGCGAATGAACAGACCCACTTGTCAGCACCTCACGTTCCAGGTTCGGTCTCGTAAAACGTGAATGGCTGAGCTGAGTAAGGCACGCGAGACCGACGGGAACACTCTGCTTCCTTTTCAATCTGCACAGGAATTGTGACCTAATACTCTTTAGAGTTTACATCTTTTGAAATGAAATTCTTTTGCAATTTTAAGTTACATTAGGCCTTTATTAACTGAAAACAACAAATTTCTCTATATGTTGCTTCTCAGCTTTTAAGATAAAAATTAAATGCTGAGTATACAAAACTGAAACAAAAACTTTCTACGTTTTGTCCCCAATCGTGACATTCTGCATCTCTCCTTCAATGATGTGACCAATGTGCTTCAGTCTATTTTAGTCTGTCTTGTTTTAAAACCTTTCAAAATATTTTTTCAATTTGGTTGAGAAATGAAAAGGAGTTGAATTATTTCCACTTCTACTGGAGTAATTCTATAGTAGCTTCTAGGAGCCTTTTCTAATTCTCAGTGTAAGAATTTCCCATTGTATTCATGTGAAAGTGCTCGAACACAAAACAGCCAAGTAAATCCCACAGTGACGATTCTAAATGGAGAGCTACTAAAAAATATCTGTTTCAATGGAGAAATTCCGAACATTGGCTAAATAAAACTTACAAGGCTACAACATGACCCAAAGATGTCAAATGTGTTTGTTAAGCTAACAAATCTAACCATGTGATTTATTTATTTAAACTCGAAAGTTCCAAAGTTTGATTTAATTGTTAGAAACCTTTAAAATGTGAAGAAAAATGTCATGAATTAAAAAATTAAATCAAACTTAAAATGTACACAGCATTACATGTATAGCAGATGATCCAATGTCTTACCTTCATCATGAATTTCTGTGGGGGCATAAAGAAAAAAGAGAAAATATTAACTATATATTCTTTAAAGGATTTATTTTAAAATATCTCTTATTTCTAAAGATTTCATTATTCTGAATGTAGTCATGTGAACAATAAACATACAAAAACACATTCACTGTGTTGTCACAACAAGATTAATATCATCTACATGCTAGAGAAAAGCTTCAGCAAGCAAAACTCTTTTAAACATGTTTTACGTTAGTTCTTCCTTTTTCTGTGAAAACATGCTACTCTGCTGCTTTAATGCATGATTCAATTTACATTTCTAAGCACCAAAAAAACAAAGGTATAATTTAAAATCATACTCTGAAAATGCTTTAAGTTTTTTCATCTTTTGCATAAAAATGCAGTGATATAAATTGCAACATAACAAATTTTAGTAAAAATAGCGGATTAGAAACAGGTAAGGTAGATCTTTAGCTAACATGCTACAATGAGCTGCTCATATTTCATGCAAAATAACGGTGAGCCTTCGCTAGACACGCCACACTGTGAGAGGTGAACTGCAAAGAGAAAATCACAAAACAACTTTTTATCTTAAAATGAAATAGCATTTTCTCATGATTTCCATTAGAATAGCTCTTTTTTTTCCTTCTACAACAAAACATACATGTACATAGACTGTTTCATTTTTCTTTAAGCCCACAAAGTATTTTCCCTTACTCCTAGGAGACGTACACAGATGAAAAAGAGCTAAGAAGGAAAAACGGCATTACTTTTCCAAACTCAGGGCTAAATTACTTGTCACGAGCATCTCAATACCACAGAGAAAAAAATACACATATCCACATTAGTTTTACAGAAAACTAATATAGTTTTCTAACATAGATATTTCTAAGTATCACAATTGTTTCTCTAAAACATACATACGTGGTAATGTGCCTATTACTCAATGGCAATTCTATAGCGACTGATTTTTTCATTTTAAATGCTATAATTTTAAGGAAAAAATTATAAAAAGAAAAAAATCATTTCATTCTCGCCTTGAAAATACAGGTTGTTTAGTTACATTTTTGTAACTGATAACAACAGTAAATGATATCAGGAAATGAACTGTCCACGTCGAAACTGAATAATCACATGCTGGCATGTGACTGCTAGTGACACAGATATCACTAAATGAAGAATTTGGAACAATTACTTTTCAAGCTTTAATTTGAAGAAAAACAAAAATCCAAAATTTTGCTATGGAGCATGGTTTATAGCAGATACTTCTTTCATGAGATAAAATTGCTCTAGGTTTTGAAGATTTTTTTCTTTCAGAAACATTCTGAGTGATTTTGTCAGTTACTTAAACTGAATTACTTTATACTCATAGTAAGTAGAAAAAAGACTGGTCAGTAGAGTTACTGAGGCCTGCTAGTCATAATTTTTTCATTGCATTTGACTGTCGGAAGAACACATCTTAGAGGAGAGTAATCTGTAGATGTGATAAAATAGAATGAATATTAGAAATTAGCAAATGTTCAAATATCCATCTACAGAACGAGAAAGAATAGCAGATGTAATGGACACACATTATTTTAAAAGATAATTGAGAACATTACAGAGTATTTGAATCATTATTGAGGTTTTTTTGTATAAATCACCTATTTTAGTCAATTTAGCTTAAGTGCTGAACATTACCAAAGTTACAACATTATGAGATTTTCAAAAGGGATCATTCCAGGGCAAGGAGGAAAGCAAAATACATTAAAGCAAAAAGGTAAATATTTTAATCTCAGTGTAAACACTGCTTGGGTGTGATAAAAAGCAACAGAAAAAGAACACTAATAATAGCCTCTTAAAAGTTGAGCACAAGGACATGAGAAAAAGGAGAAAAGAAAGAAACTCATGCAAATAAACAAATATTTTTTTAAATAGCCTAAATTGTAGATGTAGAGAATATCATTTTTATGCTTACAGTAAGTTCAATAAAAGGATTATTTGGTGTTATTTCCCTCACGAAAATTTCACTAGAGAAGAGCTGAACTTCGCTGCACACGACACAGAGGTGACTGCGAAGCCCCTGAGTCCAGGTGCCAGCGCGGATTCTCACTGCCTCTGTCTCAGAAGGGATGCTGGGGGATGATCAATCGGCACAGAAACACAGAGGGGGGATTTTAGTTCTTCAGGGTAAAACTACAAGTGTGCCTCAGGTTTAGTTTAATTACTTCAGAACTGCACGTCAGATGAAGCTTCAAATGTGAGCAAGAGTTGGGGGCATAACCCCTTCCCGGTCACACTCCAATCACATAAAAACCAGGAAGGAAATAGCGATCCTTGTTTAACTTGAGCACAGATGGCCCTGGAAGTCTAACGGATGACGAAAAGAAGCAGAATAATAGTCTTTGGCCTAAAAGCGTGTGCCCCTTGATCCAGGAGAACTGAAAGACCTAAGGGGTTTTTGAGCATAATCATTTTGAGCAAATCAAATAGCAATACTTTATTCTGAAGATTGTAATCAAACACTGGACATCAAGAGAATGCATAATTATATTCAATCTATTACTGGCACAAAGAAAGAACCAGTAATTCAGGTGATGTAAAAAGCTCCTCTACCATAATCAGCCCTTTCAGTTGAATTTTTTAACTGTTATTTCAGTTTTGTGAAATGAAAACATTTAAAAAATTAATACTTCTACATATGGATTTGTCTTAAAGGTTTTAAATAAACCTTTACTGAAACGTCTTCTCAAAAATTATAAAGATAAGGAATTAGCAACAAAGCAACAAAATAAACATTTGGGGGCTATTATAAAGAATTACCGAATGCAACGATCTAAGAGTCTAGGTCAAAATTCGGGCTGAGAAGCCCATGGGAGTGGGGTGGAAACATCCATCAAACCGAAGCCTCTTTTGTCATCTTTTCTCTCCATGCATCGAGATGCTGGGAGTCTCCTTAATCTCCCAGCTGGTAACCGCGTGGCTTCGTCACGCTGAGAAAAAGAGAAGTATTCCACCACCAAAGATGTATGTTTGTTGGCAAGGATTTTAAATTGATGATGATTAATGAGGCTCCCAACCAACTTTAGGGGACGAAGTTTAAGATGAACAATTTCAAGTTCCAAGCATATGTCAATGTATACTATGAAACAGTACACGTGGATATACGTTTGTGACAAACCTTGCCTATTTCTCTTATAATAAAACATCCCATGTAAACGCTTCACTTTCTCGCATCCCTCCACTACACACGTCCAAGGACACAGCCCGTGGCAACGCTGGGCCATGGCCCGCAGCAGCGGCCATCGCCAGCACCTGGTCCCACGTGCACGCGGCTGTCCAGAACGAAGTCAGCATGCTTTGGGGGCAGGCCGGTGGCAACCGTTGTCTTTTCAAGCGATCGACCAGACCACTCTGTACACAGTGTTAAACTAGACTGTCTTTGCTTTGAGTGTAACGAATTTGACATAAACGTGTATAAACAGTTATCTAGTCCTTTTCAGAGGGTAAAGGAAAACGCACACGTCCGCCACACCACTGCGAAGCCTCACATTTCATCGCTGTGACCTGCATCTGCAAATCACCGAGCTGAGCTCCTGCCCTCAGCGCGGGGCAGGAGCGCTGCCTGGGGCTTCCTTCCTCCCCAGTCTGCCCAGCCCAGAGACCACCCCACTGGCAGCTAGAGAATTTCTCCTGCATCCCCAGGGACAAAGGACAGGAGGGCCATAGTCTTAACTGGCTTAATCTGGCCATGGATGCCCGCGCAGAAGGAACTGCCCTAATTTACCTACAATTTAAGCTTCATTATAATACTATGTTTATGCCTGGAAGTTTATGAATCTAATTATAACAGACTGAATTCTGGGTAAGCACATGCACAGCAGGCGAAGAGTTATATGGCAGCCAGGTGTCAATCAAAATGACCTCACTTGCCAATCACCTAGGAAGGCCTTTGGAACCACCCATCATGGCCCAAACACAAAGCAGACATTCTCACTTGTGAGCTCTCTCTCCCTCTCTCTCTTTCCCTCTCTCCCCCTCTCCCCTCGGCCCTTCTCCCATTTTTCCCCTCTCCCTCTCCCTCTCCCTTTCTCTCTCACCCTTTTTGTTGGGTACAGTGCTGGGACCATGTGCCTCCTTGGGGCATTCTCCATCTTTCTAAAATATATTTTCAATAAAAGTATTAAATCTCAATGACCTGTGATTCTTCCCCGTCTCACAGGCCCCAGTGGTGACATACGGCCTTCCTCTATAGTACGTGAAAAAAGATAAGAGCTAAGCAGTAGGATTTTAAGATTAAACAGTCAAGTTCTTGATGAAAGATATATAATATAAACAATAATGAATTTATATGGTTCTAAGGATAGAAAGTATTTAAATATTCCCCATTTCAGATTAAGCAAAACCAGAATCTCATAAAGTTCCAACAAGAGATCTGTAAAATATTTTTTTCATTACAACATAGCGGTTATTTTGAAAACTCATAGTACAAGCCACACTAGGAAGCCACACAAGAAGATTAGAGGCAACGGCAAACATGCACGCGTTTAAGTCGCGGTTTCTTTGTAAACACATGGAAACACATACCCATTTTTCCACATCAACTTTCTGTGGAAAGAAAAAGCCAAAATAAACAACAAGTAAACCAATAAATACCTAGCAACGTTTCAATTGCTGCCATTTAAATAAACTGTGGTCCCTGAACTAAAATCTACATCCACTTCAAAAGGATAAGAAACAGTACTCAAACTTTTAATTAATAACATTAAATCTCAAAATCTCAATTAAGTTAGTAATCAAACTTCAAAAGGCATTAGGCTCGAAATGCTATGATAATAACTATAGTCCAATATATTCAAAAGCAAACGTGAACATTTACCTAATTCTTAAACCTAACAGGCCTCCTGACTAAGGAAGCACTGTTCTCCTCTAATGATAAAATCTATTTAATGAAAAAGGTCAATTTAGAAATACAGCATCTAACTCTAAATCTCTCGCAAAATAAAATTTCTCTTACCCCAATCTTTTTAAGCATTATATAAAATTTCACAATGTAAAGGAAGGCATACCTTGCCAAATACTTCTGAAATTACACCAGAATCAATTTATTTTTAAAACTGTATTTACTAATGAACACATGTTGGTCTCAATCATTATGTGACTTTTAAAAATAAGTGAACAGAACTATATTCTAAATCAAAATAGAACAAATAAAAAGCTGTATATCGACAAAGACCGTTTTCTACAATGTCCCAGGATTCCTAGCAATTCCGTCAGAATAACGAACGTTTGACAGTGGAGGACTCGCTCATCTCGAAGCTTCCTCAGCCGCCTCCCTCTGACAGCGCAAGACTGGGGTCCCGTGAGAATGAGGTTCACGTCGGACTCCTCATGCATTTAACTCTATTAATAATTTTCTGCCTTAGAAAATTCATTAATCAGGTAAGACGCTAACGCTATGCAGATGCAGATTTGGGGCCATGCTAAGACTCTCCATCCCTGCTAATCAAGTGCCTAGAAGGAAATGTGCATAAAATACCATGTACAGAGTGATTATCTCTAAAATTTTGTAAAGAAATATAGAAAGAGCAAATTAAATATCCAGGTGAAATTGTTTTGAAGCCCTTGGGAAATTCAGCAGGTTCAGCAGGCCACTTGTAACAGACTGTTCTGTGATATATTCATCCTCACAAAAATCTACTCTAAGTCTACCCCTGATCTGTGCATTTTAAAAAGACACAATTGTTATCTAAGAAAGAACAGTTTGCTGAATGGAAAGGCCTGGTTTTCATTCTAAATGTGTAACAAATTTAACTGTTGTATAAAGTTCAAGTCCTCATTTTAAACATTAACTTACTAGAATGCTGAATCTATTTCTTTAGGTCTTGGGGCAAAGGGAAGCAATTTCGTTAATGTCCAGTATGCTGCAGTTATCATTCGCTTTCCTACCTCAAAAAGGACAAATTCTTATATTCATTCTCTTCCCAAAAAAAAAAAAAAAAAAAAAAAAAAAAACTCAAGGAAATGTGAAGTAATATGTGAAATAATTTCCTTCTCATATTTATCAAGAAAATAAGATATGTCATATATTTAGTGATTATGACAATTATCAAAAACATTCTCCCATCATTATTTTCACTTCTAGATGTTAAACATTCACACACACACGGACACACACATGCACCAGTTCAAAGATAACTCATCGGGATGCTTCTCAATGAGTCATGCTACTGGAATTAGTAATGGAAGCTCCTTAATGATCTATATTACAAAGAAAAACAGTTTCTTAAGCAGCACGAAAGTAGCAATAATGTTACAGACTCAATAACCAAATACCCAAGGAAAGGCTTACGAACAGCACATTCTGGCTGAATTCTGGGCCCAAAACACAAGCCAAGACAAATGGCCTGCAGAACGAGAAGGCTGCCTGAAGCGCAACACAGCGGTAACTATGCATAATGATGTGGAGTGATTTTGTGACATGTCTCTTATGAATGTGAACAAGAATCATTTACTCAAATGCCTACAAACAGTGAAGAGGAGAATGATTTATATGGAGCTAATCAAGAAAGGGAAATAAAAGTTCACAATAAACTTGGCCAATTCTACAGTTTGCACAAATACCAGATCCATAAAGCATTGAAAACAAATAAACATTTATTTCAATAACTTATTATCCAAGTATGTGGGATTTTCAAAAGCTATATTGTTTCCATTAATTCAGAGAAAAAAATATTTTAATATCTGTATGAAATTCTATTTAATATTTTATATTAAGGCAGAAATGGGCAAGTTTATTTTTCAAATTAAAACAAGATTTCTATTAAGAAAAACAAAATAATCATTTAAATACCAACTTAATTTAGCATGGAGGACATAAGGTAAGAATAATACAAAAGTAATTAATTCTAAATCATATCGTCACATGAAAGGTAGGACATTCATATGACATCTCTATTTTTGCATTCATATTTTAATTAAATAAATTTAGGACATGTAAACATGAACAATTCCATAACCTAAAAGAAAAAGGTTGGTTGCTTCTGCCAACGTGCTTTACCTGCTTTACTGTTTAAGGTAAAATTTTGCTATTATTGAATATACAGGTCACAGGTCACGTAGTCACTCTGTGCTGGGCTTGCAGAGAAACACTTCACATGCCGTCTCACTGCGTTATCCACGTAAGGAAACGCAGAACATATAAGGGCACCAAGATTCTTCCACAACAACGACAAAAGGGTCACGTGGCTACTACAGGACGGAGCTTGACCTTGAAATTAGGTCTCTGACTTCGAAGCCCCACTCTCCCAAACCAGCTCGATGTACATCAGATCCAAGATACAGCATCCTTTTCCCCTCTGGTTTCGAATTCGTCTGATTTAATTTGGTATTGCTCAACAGCCTACTTCACAGTACCTGCCACTTCAGACAACATCAAGATAAGAGAAGTAAAATGCATCCAGAGATTCTTGTAACATTGAAATGTTATTTAGTTTCACTTGTTCAAACAGCATGTCTGGATTTTTGCACAGATACATTTCTAGATAATTATATTACAAAAATAAAACATCCATCATGGATACAATGTAGACTATATTATAATTACACAGTAATTAAAATATTTAATGGATGCCTACAATCCATTACCCTGCTATTAAATTTTTTTAAACAAGAAATTAGAGAAAACAAAAAATAAAAGACTATTCTATAAATAATTCTCCACTGCACATGTTTATTATTGAGATTGAGGGGAAAATTAAAAATTTTCATACTATGTTCTAGGATTCAAAATATAATGATGTCATTTCAATTATTTAAAGTAAAATTATGATTTTGAGGGACCATATTTATAATGAATTCAGAAAAACATATACATTATGAGTATGTGGCTTGCCAAAATTTTACTAAGTGAACAGACACATGTAATCAGCACCCAGATCTGAAGGCTGTCTTCACACCCTCCCCAAAGGTAACCGCTACTCATCACTATTAATTAGTTTACCATTTTTAATTTTGGAAATACATACCTTGTTGTCTTTTTTAATCTAGCTTCTTCAGCTGACATTACATTGGTAAGATATATTTCCAGATAATTATATCACAATAAAACATCATGAACATAATATTGATTATAATTATAATATATAAATTATAATATAATTATAATATTACATTTTGTCACATGTAGTAGTAATTAATTCATTTTGTCTGTTTATTCCATTGTATGAACATACAAAAATTCATTTATCCTTTTGAGTTGGACACTGGGTTGTTCTCTGTTTGGAGCTAAAACAAATAATTCTGTAGTGAACATTCTTGTACATATCTTTTGGAGAATACATGAATCTGTCTATTGGGTACAAACCAGGAGTGGAGTTACCTGGTCATGATTTAAAGTTTCTCAGCTCTAGGAGAGACCACCAAAGATGTTTGCAAAGAGATGCTGTGAACTTATACTTTCATCCGCAGTGTCTAAGATTCATGTGCTTCCCATCTTGCCAATACCTGGTATTATTGGTTGTTTTAATTTTAGTTCTTCCGGTGGGTTTGTAGTAGTACCTTATCATAGTTTTAATCTGCATTTCTCTGATGCCTACTGAAATAATCACCATTTCATATGCTTTTGGATATCTGAATATTCACTGTTGGGAAGTATTTTGTTCAATGTTGGGAAGTATTTTGTTCAAGCCTTTTACCCATTTTTTTTTCTGTTCGGTTGTCTAACATTTCTCTTGCTGATGTATCAGAATTGTTCATATTTTTCAAGAATTCTACTCCTAATCTGTGTCTTTTCAGTCCTTATTGGTCACTCTGATGGCAGACATTTATTTTTTAAGTATATTTTGTTTCTTAATTCAATTTTATATTAGTTTCAGGTGTCTAGCGCAATGGTTAGACATTTATATCATTCACAAAGTGATCCCCCAGATGAGTTCAGTACCCACCCGGCACCACACACAGTTATTTTGGTATCAGTGACTGCACTCGCTGTGCTGCCCTTCACGCCCCAGAGGCTGATTTCCAACGACCAGTTTGTACTTCACCCCTTCGCCATCTTCGCCCAGTTCCCCGGGCCCCTCCCCTCTGGCAACCACCAGCTTCCTCTCTGCATCCATGGCTCTGTTTTCATTTTGTTTGTTTGTTTCTTCGTTCCTTATGTTCTGCAGTAAGTGAAATCATATGGTATTTGTCTTTCTTTGATTTATTTTGCTTAGAATAATATCCGCTAGGTCCATCCATGTCACTGCAAATGGTATGGTTTCATTTTTTATGGCTAAGTAATATTCCATTGTATATATCTACCGCTTCTTTATCCAATTGTCTATTGATGGGCACTTAAGTTGCTTCCGCATTTTGGCTACCGTAAAGAGCACTACAGTGAACACAGGGGTTCACAAATATTTTCGAATCAATGTTTTGGTTTTCTCTGAATAAATACCCAGAAGTGCAATTACTGGGTCATAAGGTAGTTCTAGTTTTAATTTTCTGAGAAACCTCCAAACTGTTTTCCATAGTGGCTGCACCAATCTGCAATCCAACCAACGGGGCACACGGTTCCCTTGTCTCCGCATCCTCACCAGCTCTTGCTGTTTTTTGATTTACTGACGACAGCCATTCTGACAGGTGTGAGGTGATATCACATTGTGGTTTTAATTTGCTTTTCTCTGATGACTGGTGACCTTGCGCATCTTTTCACATGTCTGTTGGCCTCTGCATGTCCTCTTTGGAGAAATGCCTATACAGGTCCTTTGCCCATTTTTTAATGAGATTATTTGCTTTTTTGGTGTTGAGTGGTGTGTGCTCCTTATAAATTTTGGATATTAACCCTTATCATTGGCAAATATCTTCTTTCATTCAGTGGGCTGTCTTTACATTTTGTTGATGGTTTCCTTTGCTGTGCAAAAACTTTTTAGTTTGATGTAGTCCTATTTGCTTATTTTTTTCTTCTCTTGTTTCCCTTGTCTGAGGAGATTATAGCTAAGTGTGTATATATATATGTATATATGTGTATATATACATATATATACACACACACACACATACACACATATACATATATACACACACATATGTGTATATATGTATTATATACGTATATGTGTATATATATATTACTAAGAGCAATGTTTACTACCTATGTTTTATTCAAGAAGTTGTATGGTTTTGAGTCTTACATTTAAGTCTGTAATCCATTTTGAATTTATTCTTATATATGGTGTAAGAAGGTGGTCCAGTTTAGTTTAGTTTTTTTTTTTTTTTGAGTGTATCTGTACAGTTTACCCAACACCAATTATTGAAGAGATTGTCTGTACCTCACTGTACACTTTGGCTTCCTTTGGCATAAATGAACACAGTAAATGAACACAAAGGCATGGATTTGTTTCTGGGATCTCTATTCTGTTCCATTGGTCTATGTCTATCTTTTTACGCCAGTACCATCCTGTCTTGATTACTATAGCTTTGTAGAATGGTTTGATATCAGGTAGGGTGATACCTCCAACTTTTTTCTTCTTTCTGAAGATTGCTGTGGCTATTCGTGATCTTTCAATGGTTCCATATAAATTTTTGAATTATTTGTTCTAGTTTTCTGAAAAACACTATTGGCATTTTGATAGAGATTATATTAAATTTATAGATTGCTTTGAGTAATATGGACATTTTAACAATGTTCATTTTTCCTATCCATAAGCATAGTATATGTTTCCATTTACTTGTATTTCTTCAATTTCTTTTTTCAGTGACTTATGGTTTTTTCGAGTACAGGTCCTTGGTTAAGCTGATTCACAAAGGTCTACGACTAGAGACCTTTGTATTTACTTGTATTTCTTCAATTTCTTTGTTCAGTAACTTATGGTTTTCCGAGTACACATTCTTGGTTAAGCTGATTCACAAAGGTCTACGACTAGAGGTAGCCAGATAATTTCCCATCCAGACTGGGACACTGTGAAAAGCAAAACGAGAACTAACAGCAATTAAGCTGAGACTTCAGGTGTTAAAACTGTGCCAGGCGAACCAGCACGTATGGCGACCTAACTCCAAAGGGCATTTTCTTATTTTTCCTTCAAAAAATATTCCTTTTCTTCCATGATAAAGTGGCAAAGTGAAAAGGAGATATACACTTAACAGGCAAAAGTTCTACCTTATGTTCAAAACTATTACTACAGTAGCAGAAACAGAACTTTTAGAACTCTTCCGACCTTAATTTTTTCCATGTAAGACATCATTATTTATTTAGAGATCTGCATTAGGATATCCATCCACCTTCTTTGCCACAACAGGAATAAGTACAATGATTAAACCCTTCTTAGACATTCATCTTCTATAAATACAATGTTATATTAATTTCAGGTATACAGCACAGTGGCCAGACACTCATACAACTTATGAAGTGGTCATCCCGACAGATCTAGCACCCATCTGACGCTGTACGCAGTTATTACAATACTACTGACTACCTTCCCCATGGTATACTCTGTAGACCCATGACTATTTTGTAACTACCAATCTGTACCTCTTAATCTCCTCCCCACTTCACCCATCTCCTCATGCTCCAATCTGACAACCATCAAAATGCTCTCTCTGTGTCTATGAGCTTGCTTCTGTTGTTTGTTTGTTTTTCCTGTTCTCTAGATTCCACATATGACATTTGTCTTTCTCTGTCTGACTCACTCCACTCAGCACAATACCCTCTAGGTCCATTCATGTTGCAGATGGCAAGATTTCATTCTTTTTATGGGTAATATTCCATTGTGTACATGTACCAACACTCTCTTTATCCATTCATCCACTGATGGACACCCAGGTTGCAACCATATCTTGGCTATTGTAAATTATGCTGCAATGAACATATGAATTCACATGTCCCTTCAAAGTAGTGTTTAGGTTTCTTCAGATAATTATCCAGAAGTGGGATACTGGGTCCTACTCTGTTTCTTGTTATAGCCTTTATTTTAAAGTCATTTTGTTTGGTATAAGTGTTGCTGCTCCAACTTTTCTGTTTGCTTCCATTTTCATGAAAGACATTTTGCCATCTCTTTACTTTGTCTGCTTGTGTCTGTCAATACGAAGCAAGTCTCTTATAGGCAGTATATGTTAAGGGTCTTGTTTACTTATCCATTCAGCCACCTATCTTTTGACTGGAGCATTTAATCCATTTGCATTTAAAGTAATTGTTGATAGATATGTAGTTATTGCCATTTTGTTATTCATATTTTTTATATTTTTCCTTTTTCTCCTTCTTAAGTCCCTCTAACATTTACTGGCTTGGTGTTGATGAACTCCTTTAGTTTTTTCTTGTATGGGAAGCTCTTCATCTGTCTTTTGATTCTAAATGATAGCTGTGCTGGGTACATTAATCTTGGTCGTAGATCCTTGCTTTTCATCACTGAATATTTCATGCCAATCCCCTCTGGCCTGCAAAGTCTGTTATGAAATTGGCTGACAGTCTTATGAGAGTTCCCTTGTAGGTAACTAACTGCTTTTCTTTTGCTGCTTTTAACATTCTCTCTTTGTCTTTAACCTTTGGTATTTTAATTATGCTGTGTCTCGGTATGGGCCTCCTTGGGTTCGCCTTGTTTGCGACTCTCTGAGCTTCCTGGGCTTATATGCCTACTTCCTTCGCCAGGTGAGGGAAGTTTTCAGTCATTTCTTCAAATAGGTTTTCAATTCCTTGCTTTCTCTCTTCTCCTTCTGGTACCATTATGATGTGAATACTGTTATGCTTGATGTTGTCCCAGAGACCTCTTAAAGTATCCTCATTTTTTTTTTTTTGGATTCTTGTTGCTGTTCTAATTGGGTGTTTTTCTGCTACCTTATTTTTAAAATTGCTGATTCGATCCTCTGCTTTATCTAATCTACTGTTGATTCCCTCTAATGTTTTCTTCAACTACTGCATTCTTCATTTCTATTTTTTTTAATGTTTTCTATCTCCACTTTTATGTTTTATACCTCTTTGTTAAAGTTCTCACTGTGTTCATTTATTCTTTCCCTAAGTCCATTGATCATCCTTATGATAAGTGTTTTGAACTCTGCATCTGGTAGATTGCTGGTCTCCATTTTGTTTAGTTCTCTTTCTAGAGCTTTCTTCTGTTCTTTCATTTGGTACATGTTTCTTTGTCTTCTCATTTTGGCTGCCTACTTGTGTTTGTTTCTATGTATTAGGTAGGGCTCCAAAAATCTCCAGGTCTTAGTAGAGTGTGTCATTCTCAGATGTAACCCCAGGTAGTGGCTCTGGCTCAGACCAAAGCCGGCCACCAAGCATGCAGGCTACAGCCTCATAGGAGGGGCCAAGCCACAGGTCAAGTTTAGCTGTAGCCTGTGACCTGCCTGGAGTCAACTGGCATGAACAACAAAGCAATCTGAAGATGTCTGCCACCCGCGCTGGGCCTGGAAGTGCCTCGAGAAGCCAAGCTGCAAACTGAGGCTGGCTGCTGCCAGTGCCAAGCTTACGGCTGCTCGGCAACAGCTACGGGGTGTGCTGAGGCCAGACGCTGCTTCTTTGGGTTCTGTGAGCCTTTGATAACTCCTGGGAAAATCCACAGCATGAGCCAAGATAGGCTGTTTGTATGGAAAAGCCACTAGAAGTGACTTCAGTGGGCCCACGAGTTGAGCCGGACTGGGTCTCAGGGAATCACCAGGGTGGGGCGACTAGTGTCAGCCTGGTGATGGAGACACAGAGATGGTGGCCACATGGGTCTATACTCCAGAAAGGAGGGGTGGGGACAAAGGAACAATACATCTTCCAGAACTTCTGCCTGGGAGGAAGCTGCCCCTCCAGCCCTCGCCCTGAAGCCAGACAACTCGGTTCCTCCCCGTGTGTCCCTAGCGCCCTTTGAGCTGTGGCCCCAGAACTGGAGCTCAGAGCAAGTGAGTCCATCACTGGTAAATCATGCATGGGACTTTTAAGAGGACTGCCTGGGTCTCCAGCTGCCTTCCTTCTCATTCAGGCACAATCTCCACTGATTTTTACAGCGAGATTGTGGGGACTTCTCTTCCCAGCACTGGAACCCTGAGCTGGGGAGATGGTGTGGAGCTGGGACCTCTCGCTTTTTCAGGGGAGTCCTCAACACCTGAAATATTTCTCTAAATTCTCAACCACTACACACAGGTGTGAGACCAGCCCACTCCACGTCCCTGCCCTCCTACCAGTCTCGAGGTGGCCTCTTTTGTGTGTCCCTAGTTGTATGACTTCTGTTCCACTAGACTTCAGGTGACTCCCAATGATGGCTATTCTGAAATTTAGTTGTAATTTTAATGTGGTTGTGAGAGGAGGCCAGCACAGCATTTACCTACTCCGCCACCTTGACTGGAACCCCAGATCCTTAATTTTTGGCTTATAAATTCTATCCTGTAATCCCTCAAGAGAGTAAATATTTTCTGTATGTCTGGTTCATGACATGCATTGTCTTAGGTGTTGGTGTCACAGCTCGTGAGCACACAGACTCAAAGCCCTGCCGCCATGGGGCTTACACTCTAAAGGGGACAGGTGGTATGTTGAAAACATGAAAATAAAAACAGAAACATAAAGTATGTCAGACGGTAATGACTGCTTTGGAGGAAAGTCAAGCGAGATGAAGACAGAGTGGCAGTTAGGAGGTGAGGGAGTGATGGGTGACGCCATGCAGTGAAGATCGGTGAAAGGAGGAGGCAGACTGTCAAATTAGACTAGAATTTTTATCAAAATGAGGGAAGTAAAATTAGAGGATGGTTATCTCAAAAATGTTATAAATATCTTTAAAATACTGGTACATTTAGAAACAGTTTATTACAAAAATTTACCATCTGATTCATTTGCTATCAAATGTTTACTCTTAAAAATATATTTTTTTTTCATTTTAAACAAAAAAAAATTTGAGGGAGATGTCCAAATTGAATGACACTAATCAAATAAAATAATCTATAGATTCAAGGTTTGTAATCAAAAACAGGCGTCATAACAGCATCATGGTTATTGAATTACACGATGATTAAATTGGCCTCTTTATTGAGTTTGTGGCTGGATTCTCTGTAAAACATAGCATTCAAATACATAGTAACATGTTGCATCCTTAGCTTCAGAGTAGAAAGTATTCTTTCTAGAAACAGACAGTACCATAGAAGATGCACATATCAACCCTAGACAAATGCCCACATTTGCATAAGTGGCAGATAAATAGTGTTAGTGAATATTTTTAGCTCCAAGCCCTTTAGGAGAAATAATCACATTCAGCTTTTAAATCACTACTGCGATTTCACAGATGCAGGACAGGTTATGTACAGAGGCTTTGGATAAGATACTAACGACCATGTCAAGTTAGTAAATGTATTGATTTATTAGCATTATAGCTCCATTCCCAAAGCAATAAAATTTTAAGGTATAGTAGATATTTGAGAATTGTGGTTTCAATATAAATAGTCACATTATACTGTCCACAATATAAACAGACAAATCCATTAAGCCTTTTACAGTTTCTACCTGTTGAGGACATCAGCCACTTATGATGGGATGTATGAATTTAATAGGGGGAATAGGTAATTAGGAATTGGATGAGTAATTAGAGCTCTGTTCTCTGTACTCTCATTGAACTATTAACTATCAAAGCATGTTTCACCCACGTTACGATGATTTATATACCTTTTCTGGTCACTACTAAGTTCCTCGAGAGCAAGGATGCATTTTTATTTATCTCTGTCTTCAGCTCAGAATTCACTCAACACATTTTTATGGAATGAATGCTGCATGAATCCGCTGAGTGGAAAAGAGACACGGGTTTTCCATTTCCCAGCTGTGGAGATGACTGAGCATAGCCTCTGATGGCTTGTCCTAGATGAGGATTTAACTGGGTAGACCTAATTTAGATCAAGAACCTGGAGGATCTTAAATTCAAATAAGTATTTCCATTAAGGCATAAGGATGCTCACTCCATGTCTGCTATACATTGCAGCAAATGACACTAGAAATTATCCAACCTCCATTTACACATATAAGCATCTTCCTTTTTCCAAGAAGAGAACCTGATTTTGTGCAGGCGCCCTTTCCTCATCTCGCCCCAAGCTATAAGGCGGTGGTGATGCCCCATGTTCCCTTGCCAATAATAATTCAGGCATAGGTATGTGACACTTGGAGGAAGGGGAAGTCTACCAGGGAAATTCTGGGAAAAACTCTTTATTCCCAAAAGCAAAAATAAGGAAAGTCATCTCCTTTGGTGCCTATAGATGATTTTGAATTTGGATGTCATCCCTGAAATTGTAGCTGCCATGTTGCAATTATGAGGGAAACAAGACTAAGAACCAAGGCAACAGCGAGGAGAACAGAGTAGAGAGAAGTAAAGAACCCGGGCCCAAGCCTGGCCGATTACACCTGCGTTCTCTTCCTTGGACTTTCTGTGCGCTTATTTTTTTTAAACCACATATCATTAAGTTGTGAACAACGACACATCGGTCTATAATATGATGCTGTTTGTGTAAAAATATTTTTATGTATTATGTTCTAGATGGATGCAGACCAGTCCTTTAGCTGTGGCTATCGTCAGGGAAAAGGAAGATTATGAAGAAGGTATTTTCATTTTATACTCTTCTATGTTATTGCTATGAGAACAAAAGAGTGAAATGGTTCTGGAATTTGTACTAAAATTTAAATACGTTTTTATATTGCACGCATGGTAGGTACTAATTACTTTTAACAATACCAGAAATCAAACAGCAAACGCGCGAATGTGTGTTCGTATCGTGTGTGTGTCCATTCCTGGCACGTTCCAGGCGAGCACCCTGCTGACGCACAAGCAGAAATCGGGAGCGCGGCACCGCCCTACGCGACAGCGGCCCCTTCAGTCTGCGGCGCCCGCCTCTCCAGAGGTGGACAGCTGCTGTCCTGACAGAATTTAAAGCTGTAATCACAGTTTCACATTCCAATTGTTCAGTTCAGTATTTTAATGGTGAGTTAGGATGTGCAGAGTGGCACAATATTTGAAAATCGTGGAATAGCGTCAAGTGTTTAAGTAAACTTCCCTGTCCTCCAGTGAGTCGTTAACCCGGCCAACTGAGAAACTCACTTAAAATAATGTGCGGAACACAATCAATTTATGTAAACCCCACGCAAGGTTTGTCAAGCTTCCTTTTTCTTCCACACGACCCCAATTCACTTTAATGAAGAGAGAGTAAATGGAAAAAAATCAATATAAACTCAACCCAGTGGACACAAAATTAATTCTTTTAATTTTGGATCCTTGGCCGTGTCTACCCAAAATTTTGAACAAATTAGTCTTTTAAATGCAGTGCCACGAAACACACACCAAAATATCAGAAGAATAAGGACATGGGAGAAATAATAAGATCCACATTTGGAAATACCAGTAAATGCTGAACACTTAGAAAACTTTTCAGGGAATAAAGTCTTTTCAATATAAAATGTGTGTGAATCTATGAATTGGTAGGTACGCATAAGTTAGAAATTAATACTGACTGGTTTGCAGGAAAACTAGGCTCCTATCAAACCAAAGTACACTTTTCTGGCCTTACTCAACTAGATTTCTCTGATTTTCATCCAATTAATGGCACCCCAAAGATGCCCACGTGCAATCCCCAGAACCTGTGAGTATGTCACATGATCCCATATGGTCCAAGGCGGAGGACGGACCATGAGCCGAGAACATAGAGCAGAAAAGGCCAGAAAGCCGAGTGTTCCCCGGACCCTCAACAAAGAACGCAGCGCTGCCCACTCCTCGATTCCAGCCCGCTGAGCCCGATTTGAGACTTCTGCCCTCAGACATTTCAAGTCACCAAGTTTGCGGTCATTTGTGACGGCAGCCGTAGAAACTTGCACATGCGCTTCTCGGACCAGCCGCTAATTCCCATGGGACGCTCCTCCTCTTCCTCCCGCCGCTTGGGCGGGGACACCCCCGGGGTTCGTCCGAGGCGCTTCTTCACCCCACAGACTCTGACAATAAAGGGCTGAAAGCATAGGCGTTAGTGCCCAGTTCTACCACGTGTCAGTTACGTGATCTTTTCAGATCCAGAAATTCCATTTCATGTCTTTAAATAATTTTTCTGTGCTGAGTGTTTGAATCCTTTTGTTCACTGTAAGCACATTTTCCTTAATTTTGCTGAACAGTTAAAGCCGCTTTAAATCCCTGACTGGCAGGTCATCTCAGGCTTGTTCCTGGCTGTCTTTTCCCTCTCTCTAGATTTTTCTCTTTGCAGGATTCCTCCTTGACTTTCCAGAGACCTGGAATTCTATCTTCAGACAATGCATGTTCTTTTGGATTTCAGCTACCATAGATCACTGACTTCAGTCCACCTTCAAGCTGAAACCTTAAAAAAGGGGAAACACATTCACGCCAATCCCATTTTCCAAGTCTGAACTATTTCCAGAATCTGCCAGGTTTTGCTCTACTCACTTGGGGGTTTGTTGTAGTTTCTTTGTTTTGTTTTGAATTTACTATTTGGTCCAAAAGTCTCTAGCTGTTTTCTCCAGAAAGGGCAGGTCCGGTAGGGGTTGCTCAGGTAAACCCGCAGCAAAAAAAAAAAAAATCATAGTAATAATGAAAATAGCACAGCTGCAGCGCCTCCTTGTGTGTCCGACTGGCCCACACGCTTTAGATGTGTTAACTTATTAAATCCTCACCATGAAACTCTGAGGGAGAAGCCAGCACGTCCCCCACTTTCTAAGTGAGAAAATGAAGGCACAGAAAGGTCGCGGAGCTTGCGGCACACCCCAGGCAGGAGCGGGCGGAGGCGTTCGCCCCAGAACCCGCACTTTGCCACGGCGAAACGCAGCGCAGACTCTCCCACTGCGTCTCTCGCACCTGTGTTAATACTAAATTCCCTTCGACGCAGCTGCTTGCCTGAAATCGGTGCTTCGGTGTTTGAGAAATGTAAAAAACTCACTTACGGTGCTTCGAAGTTAAAAAAATGTTTTTTCAAAACTCCTTCACCAGTAAATTTAGCTAGTTGCTGCTTATGCACTTTGAATACTCCTATAACACAGGTTTTCTAGGAGGGCAGCACAACTGTATTAATATTCCACATTCTACCACCTTATTTTTCATAAAAACTGAACATATCTGTGTCTGACGTGTATCTCTATTAATAACTAAGTCCCTGCACTATTTTCTACATTTAATTACAAGACACATATAATTTAGAAATGTGAAGCATCTTAGGAGTTCATACAGAATAATAAACCTTTTTATTAAATGGAAAAATGAAACTTGTTTCATCATCTCCTGGCAAGTGCCATTTTCTATTAGAATTCTAAAATACAGCCTAATGAGGTCAAAGTTTTCCTCGAAGAAAAATTTTTAATTATTTTTATATTAATAGTTTAAATAATCAAAGAAAATTGAAAGGAGTAACAAATTCCACATACCCGAATCCTTTGTCATGCTCACACCGTAATTACATGCACTTCTATGACAACGGACGTGAAGTTGTACTATAATTTTTTTCTTTACTTGCCTCAGACTGTGAACTCATTAATTGCAAAAGTCACTTATTCACTTTCTCTACACAGAGCCTTTAAAGCATATCTTATAAATGCTCAAAAAGTTTCCATTAACTAAATAAATGATTATAACTACATAGTTTTATTTATAAGTAACACATTATATTCTGAATTTTATAGATTTTAAAGTACCATTCATAATTTAAATTATAATAAACTACCAATTACCTATGAGGAAAATACATGACATAAATTGAATTAATAACATCAATCTCAATCACCTAAACTATAAATTTCAACCTACTTCCCCACCAAGGAACAGGATATAAAGGCAAATATTGTGGGGTTTTCCCCCCTTGGTTCAAGTCACAATATTCCAATGAGGGACCAATATCAAGTGGCCAGAAGCCAAAGTCAAAAGGGGCAGCATGATCCTATAATTCGCTCAGAAACAACTAAACCAGAGACAAAAAGGACAATCAATGTTATAATTTTAAAATATACTCTCCTAAATAGAATACACAAGTAAGCCGCTCGATGTATTCATGGCATTAAACAAAAACGATGCCTTTTCGAAAAATAACAATTATTAAAAGTATTATTTGAAAAAGTAAAAATTTTCAATAAATTTTATGGACCCCAAAATCAAAGCCTTTCCCACTATACTATGTGGTCTCACTTCATATCTGTGCTCCTGTGAAATGGAATCCTTAAAGTAAACTAGATGTTAAAAAAAATAAAATTGTATGGAGAAAGTGCCTATCAAAAATGTCTGAATTGAATAAGATATAATAAAATAAATCGCCAGAGAATAAGTTCACCTAAATTATTAAACTTTATTTACTAGAACTAATTGTAAATCGGTATCTACAAAGATAAGTGAAATGACAATACACGCTTTCCTAGACGCTCTTGCAAAAGAAAACTAATTTTTCTTTGTAAAGATGGATTTGAATTTCAAAGTTGATGTGTGCCAGTGATGTTTAAAAATCAGGAGAGGTTATCCCAGGTAGAAACAAAATTAACTGAATTGAGAAATATTTTACTCCTCTTTAACTTAAGCCTATGCAAAAGCTTTGCATTAAAGAATAGAAAAAAAAATGTTTAACTTTATATGGTTTCATACAGTAATTCCAAACTTTGATGTAACCAAAAACAAACTTGGAAAATTAAAATACACATAACACATTTGGATCTTTTGTAAAGTAAGCTTTTAGTCTAATATCAAATAAAAATCATTAAAGTTTCTCTTCCATACTTAATAATATACTATTAAAATTTTAATTTAGAGTTAATGTACAAACAATTAAAGTCCTAATCTATGCTACACTAAAATTTAAAAAACAACCAGGCCAGTAAAAATGCTCACATCATAACCGACCACTCATTCTCTGTTGCATGGCGTGTCATCATTTTTTTAGTCTCGACACTTATCCAAACCCGAGCAGTGATTAACCATAGCAGTGACTCATAGATCAGTAATGGCAAAAGAAAATTTTCAGTTTCATTCCTAGAAATAGCATAGTTTATTAAACCTTATGCTGAAGTCATTATAGCACACATAAAAGAAAGCAAAAGTTGACCATTCATCCTTCTGTTTAATCCTAAAATTTTAAGAATTGACTGAGAATGGTGGTAATTCAAAAATCAGTCATAGCAAGTCATAGCATGGAAAATAATTTAAATTACTAAATAAATTTTCAAAGAACAATGTCAGCATTGGGAGACAAAATAAGAATTTCCATTTTCAGAAGAAAATGATTAGCTTTTTTCAAAATTATAATCTACTAAAACTGTATCACCATAATTTCATTAGTTAAAATATGAGTGCCATGAAATTTTAGTTGCCATGAATTAGCTTAGAATGTATCACGTGGTTAGAGGCTTTTGAAAATGAAATAAAGATTAATGACAAATAGCATATATAAAGCAATTAAAATAGTAACAATAACAACTGAAGATTTAAAAAAATACACAAAGAAATGCTCAAAGAAAGTAACTGTTTTAAACCAACAACATAGCATGAGGTTCAATGACACAGATTATCCTGAGGTTGGATTTTTTTTAAAGTTCTTTAAGACCTCACCAGTCTACTGGATAAAGCACCAAGTCAATCTTAAGGAAACCACAGGTAAAAGGCTTATCGTAGCGAAAAGAAAAGCCCCAATACCTGTGAAAGAAATCATTCCTACCGTAGCTAAGATTAATAAAATAGCACATAAATAAGTACATAAATTAAGTACTCGCCCCTTCTGACTTCTCCATCGTGTTTGCCAGCATCTCTTGCAGGGCCCGGACGGAGAGAGACTGTTCCAGCACAAAGGTGCAGATGGAGAGGTCTGGGGGTACATTCTGTGCAGAGAGAGAGAAAGCAGCCATGATCATCATCACCGTCATCATCATCACCATCACCACCACCATCATCATCATCATCACCATCACCACCATCACCATCATCATAACCATAATCAGCATCATCAAGCAACCAGACCCAATTTACCTTATTATACTTCAGTTTCTTTCACGGAAAAATAATACTTATCAATTCTCTAATATGAGTTCCCAAGTCACTGAAATACATTATCTATACTGCTCACACTTAATCTATTTTTAAATTTATGAATAACAATAGTTACCATTTATTGCATACTACTGTGATAGGAATTGCACTCAGAGACTTATCAATACCTCCTGCGGTCATCTACAGTAAGGATGATCATCGTCATTGTGCAGATAAGAAAACAGAAGTTAGATTACTTTTTCTAAAGTCACAGTTACTGAATTTTTAAGCCAGGATTAAACGCCAGCTTTCTCTGACTCTCATGCATTCATTTCTACCCTACCGAGCAGTCTGCTGATAAAAAGAACAGGAAAATACTGGCCTCAAACTAATATTGAGGTTAAGCAAATATGAAATTGAATTGGTATAACACACTCAATGCACAGGCTTCTCCTTACACAGGAAGACAACTGTGCTTACTCAGGCTGGATGTGTTTGCCCTCTGACTTCTGTTCTGCTGCGCGCATTGATTTTTTCATTCATCCTTTTCCCCTTCTTTTTCCGTCCCTTAAATCTCCACTCCAGTCAATAACCCCGTAATTCTGAAAATCCCAGAAGATTAACTACCAAGAGCTGACTGGCAAGTTAGACAGAACTACCCCCGCGATACATCACCGCTTATGTCTGCTTTGGCTTTGGATAAGTAGGGTCCAGCAGGCAACCAGCTGGGTATGGAAGATGCTCAAAGGAGGATTTTCATAATAGAAGAGCGTTATAAATATGTTAAACACAACATATAAGCAAGAGTGTGTCTTTATAAAAAGAATACTAGGTGAATAAAGTTGATAACCTGACGCAATGCTGCAAAATGACAATTTAAAATGTTTAAGTATTTAGTAAATTGAAACACTACCATTAGAACGATTCTCATTAGAACAGCATGGTGCTTCAGAGTTCCGAGGAAAGACTAAGCACCGGGGTTCCAGGATTAAAGTTAAAAAGTTTACGGATGAAAGAAGCGGATGACCAGGCCGCCCAGCTGACTCCGCCCCGCACGCCTTATGGCACCTGTGCTCCGTTTTGTCTCGTTTTTACTGAACCGTCCTTCTCCGGATGCCTCCGCCCAGTCCCCGTGCCCAGTCCCCGCGGGCTTCTGCGCTCACAGCCTTTCCACTCCGCCAGGACGCAAGGGAGCCACTCAAGTCGGGGCGCAGCCAGTGCGCGCGCACCCCGCGCCCCACAGCCAGCGACCGGGTGTCCTCGCATGAAGGCGCGAGCTGGGAAAGGGGCGCGAGCTGGGAAAGGGGCGCTCTCCCGCCGTGACGCTGAGGAATAAACGCTCTCAAATTTGATCTGCTCAGTTCCAACTTTCTCAGACCAAGACAAATACTACTAGAAAAAACAAACTGCTAATGGGAGTGTTTATTTCATTCATAACCCTTTAAATGCTGAGGGTTTGGAAGACACACTCTGACAAATAGTGCTGCAGAGGGCTACCTTACTAACCGGTGTTCTAGTGAACCAATTCTCAAAAAAAATGAAAAAGAAAAAAAAAAGCTCCGATTTGTAGAATTTACCCATTTCTAGGGTGTAAATACTCCAATGATTGCTAATTACAGTGTCAGAGCTTACAAATGGGCTCGCAAAATTCCTTAAGGTCTCCCAGGTGGCTCCCGGGAGTCACTGAGAGCCACTGAGAGCCGAGTCACTCACACACTCACTTACACACACACCCACCACCACCACCACCACCACCACCACCCCTCCCCCAGTCCCCCAACCAATTTCAGGCTCATGAATTCCCTGAGAATCAGTACATCACAGCAGTGAAGAGCGTGGGTTCCACAAGCAAGTTTCCTGGCCTGCCACTCACTAGCTGTTAATGCTTCTAATTTTTTATTTCTTTCCCCAAAAAATGGGCTAATAATTATACCATCCTTATAAGGTTGTTATGAAGATAAAGGAGGTAATATAGAAGCTTATCACAGTGTCCAGAACACAAGAACTCAACATCAATGAGCCATGGTCATTAATCAGTTTTGCATCTTGTCACTTGCCTCCATTTTGTGGTACTTGTGAAGCACTAATTCCTCAAAATTGATTCTTAAGTGGATTCTGTTTTGGAGAAATAGTGTTTGAAAACATAAATCAATAATTATGTACCTGTTCATAAGATCCAAAATCTGGTATTTTCAAAAAAAAAAAGGCACTTTCTAGATATATTTAGAAGTTAATATACTAGGAGTATTTATATTATTTCATACTTCACTTTGGTCAAAATATAAAGTATGGATCTCTGTAATATCTTACAATTATATTAAAGATCCTTGAAAATCACATGGATTTGAGATGAATAAATCCTGCCAAGAATATTCCATTTTGCCACAGAGCGACATGCCTGTTACAGGTATTTTTCCAGGTAGTGGGAATTAGCAGGAATAAAACGATCTGAAAAGGCAATTCTGTCTTAACAAACATTTTCAATGCATTTCTTCTGACCCATCTTTATCCCTCTCTCTCTTTGCACCCCATCCCCTCAAAACACACATAAATGTAAGAGAAAAGCTGAAGCAGTCAGAAAACGTTGTTTACCCCTTTCAGGAAAACTTGAAACAATACAAATCAGAGCATCATAGTATTACTTGTTTGTTTTGTTCTAAAGAAAAATGGTCTGGTTATTTTAGACAACAGACTCATGAACATAACTTGTTACCTTTTAAAGTAAACTACTAGAAGTATTCCTTCACTTAGATGTATAATTTTTCAAGTAGCCTTGACATTTTTATAGCTGTAAAACATCATCGCATTTATTCCCACCTTTCCAAAACGAAATTGAGTCAGTGGGAAATAGTCTCATTCATTAATCAAAGACCAACTAAATGGCCCCAAAATGAAAACCAAAATGAGCCTTAACAGCAAACACATCAGATAAAGTACAACATTCTATAAACTTCTGTTATGCGAGCTTTGATCTGAAAATATTTGCAAGTTATCATCTTTTCCTTAGCTTTACTTTTTTTTTTTTTAACTCAAGTCTCATTACTGAGAAGCTTAATCCCTAGCACTTCATTTGAAATAACTGCCCACCCTTGCAGCGAGTGTCCTCCCAGATCACAAGGGAAGCCCTTCCGCGGTGCGCTCTCCGCAACACGTGCTTCAAAGCAGACACACCGGAGCAGAAAACCGAGGGCCACAGCCCAGCGTGCGTACGTGTGCACCTGCCTCTTACGCGTTACACACAGTATTTGTTTTTCACACAGAGTTAAATCAGAGAAAACACTTCAGTGTGTCTAAATGCCTACCTAGGCTTCCCAGAACGAGACATAAAGCAGGCAGGTAGGGGGTTAATACTGCTTTTTACATGGCGACAATACCGATTTTATTAGGACATGTGTCCTTTGGCAAAGGTGACAAACTTTAAGCTGTGTGGCTTTTCTTTGTTTAAAAATACAGGCCGGTCACCATTCTCCTTTGCCTGACAAGTGTGAACTAATATGTGGGGGCCGGGGAGGGGGGTAGGAATTCTCAAGGAAAACCACAGCGGGCACCTGGCTTTGTTGGCGCTGACAGTCTCACGTGAAACCAGTTAGATTTCCAACTGCGAGGTCCACCCAGCCACTTGGCCTCACAGATGTGCCTCCCAAGTCACTTAAACCCTCCTGAAACATGTCATCACAGTGACTGACCTGCACCCATAACTTGGGGCAATGTAGGCGACAGACCACCCACCCTCTGTGGTCGCTGCATGAAACTGCACCCTAGCGAACTCCGCGGACGTCCTGATGCCTTTGTTCGCAGTTTTTCTTTCTCCGCCTGACATAACCGCCTGCAGGTCTCCACCTGTGCAAAACTACTTCGCATTTTTAAGTTACACATAAATAAAATCACATATAAAAATATTTTCCTTGTTGAAAATTCAAACGATACTGAAATGCCGAAAAGTCTCTCTCCAGATTTAATCACAGTTGACCCCTAATAGCACAGGCAGGGGGGTTCAAAAATCTGTGTATAACATCTGACTCCCCGAAACTTAACTAATAGCTTCCTGTTGACCAGAAGACGTACAATAATATACAGTCAATTAACACATATTTTGTATGTTATATGTATTATATACAGCATTCTCACAATAAAGTAAGCTAGAGAAAATGTTATTTAAAAATTATAAGAGGTAATACATTTACAGCACTAGACTGTATTTACTGATACTGCAAGCTTACGTTGTTTGTTTAGGAGATTAAAAAACACCGTGTGAAGTGGACCCGTGTCGTTCAAGGGTCAGGTGCATGCTTGCTGTCCCTCCTGCTCCCTCTCAGGTGCGACTACGTGGGACTTTGCCAAGCTTCTGGCTCGCCTCTTTCCAGGCCTTTTTCCATGCATTTACACACATATGCACACTCATACGGAAGTATACAGATTGGCTTTTTCCATTCATGGGCTCGCTTTATACAAACTACATTTTTAATTTACTAATATATATTGGAGGTATTGTTGATAGATATGTATCTTTCTCATTCTCCAGGACTGCCAGAGAATCTCGATATACCACATTCCTCCTGAAAAGTGGCCCCAGTTTCCTGCCATGAGACACCATTATTCAGCTTGGACCCTCCCCTCCCACATTACCGCCACTAGCCTAACGTGGCGACTTACAAAAGCAAGTGCTCAAAGCTTGATGAGTTGACCTCAGACTATGATTTAATCTATTTCTGGAAAATGAAGCAAATGTGCTTCACAAGTAGTTAGAGCACTAATGACATTTCTTTGTTTTGGTTTTGGTTTTAGTAATCCTGGGTTTTTAATAGAAAGAAAAACTAATTTCCCTTTTTATGTTCCCTTTTTTTTCAATCACCATTGACATACGATATTATGTTAGTTTCAGGTGTATAACATAGTGATCAGACCTTTATATACCTTATGCAGTGATCACCCTGGTAAGTCCAGTACCCATGCGACACCATATATAGTCGTGACAATGTTATTGGCTATATTCCCTGTGTCATATGTTACCTCCCTGTGACTCTTATAACTGGTAATTTATGCTTCTTAATCTTTTCATCTTTTTTTCCCAACCTCCCCCCATCAGTTTATTCTCTGTATCTATGAGGTTTTTGTTTTGTTGCAATTTTTATTAAATTTATGGCATTGACATTGGTTAATAAAATTATGTTTCAAGTGTACAATTCAATAATGCATCATCTGTATATTGCATTGTGTGCTCACCACCCAAAGTCACATCTCCTTCCGTCACCATATATTTGACCCCTTAACCCTTACCAACCTCCACCTCCTCCCCACTCTGGGGACCACTAAACTGTCGTCTGTGTGAGTTTTATTTGTTTGTCTTGTTCATTTGTTGCTTTTAGCTTTAGATCCCACATGAGTGAAATTATATGGTTTTCAACTTTTTCTCTTATTTTGCTTAGCATGATAATTTCAAAATCCATCCCTATTGTCGTAAATGACAGTCTTTTGGCTGAGTGATGTTTCATTGTGTATGTGTTTGTTCATTTATTTTTTATAGATTCCACAAGTGAAGTCACATTGTATTTGTCTTTCTCAGTTCCACTCCTAGGTGTTTACCTGAAGAAATCTAAAACAGTAATTTGAAAAGACATAGGCATCCCTATGTTCACTATAGCATTATTTAAAATAGCCAAGATATGGAAACAACTTAAGTGTCCATCAGACAACTGGATAAAGAAGAGGTGGTACATATATACAAAAGAATATTAATACTTGGCCATAAAAAAAAAGCATGAAATCCTACCATTTGCAACAACACGTATGGACATAGAGGGTATTATGCTAAGTGAGATAAGTCAGAGAAAGACAAATACATTGCTTTTCAATAGTGCTCCAAATAGCCTTTGGGGGAGCACAGAGATAGCTCAAAACATATTTTTAAAATTAATGAGGTATTAAATCTTGATAGTTTTACAGCATAAAGAAATGTGCAGGTCATTGTGCTAGAGGACAGGGACTTCGAGTTCATTACGTAACTAGCCAAGGGATCTCAGATGAGCCAGTCTGAGCCTCCCCATCTGATAAGTGGAAAAAACCTATCACATTTCCAAGAATCATTCTGAGCTTCAAATAAGGAGCTCAGTGCATTATAAACTGGAAAACTGCCAATAAAATATAATTTTATAAGCCTAAGAAAAACCTTAAAGCAGACTGAAAGCTCAGAATTCAGAGACGTCAGTTAAGAGAAAAAGCTACTTTTCTACCAAAAACTCTAAAGACAGCCTACTTTAGAATGAAGTAGATGGTCTGAAGTCGAGGCAAGTCTGTGTCTCCCATTCCAGTAAAATTATGGTGTTATAGCCATTGACTTGCATGAAATACTGGGAAAAGAAATGTCAAGCCAGAAATAAGAAAAATATTAGCTCAATTTTCCTCTTTATATTTGTTTAAAACTCCAGTCACAATGTTTCAGCATGTCCCCAGCCTGGAAATGTGGTTTTCGGCACACCGTCACACTTTTCCATGGGAATGCATTGTTCTGGGTAGTTTTTCTTGTCATATTTTTTTTCTTTTCATCTCACTTTGCACCAAACATTAACATGATACTGCCTTAAAGAAGGAAATATTTATCCTGCATCAATTAATTCTTTCAGATCAGCTCTTTGAAAGACAAGGCTAATTGTATTCATCACAGATAAAATTAACAAACCTGAGTTTCCCAGGTGTAAGGCCTTTGAGTCTCTTCAGAGAAACTTGAGTCATTCCACTTGGCTTTCTTGACGACACAGGTCCAGGTTGGGGAAGACATATTAGCAGATTCAAGTGACTGGTAATTAGCAGTACATTGCCACTACAAATGGCCACAGCTGTGCCAATGTGGCAGTTAATTATGATAATCCCTAACGAATTAGCAGTTTCATGTGATTCATTCTGTGTCCATTCTGCTACGTGGCAGACATCTTTTGTAGTATAATGTCTCTTAAACACTGTATTAAGTAGATATGTAATCTATCTTATTTTCCACAATTATTTTAACATTCTTGTATGACTCAAATATATTAGTGCGAATCTAGAAGTACACTAGTTTGTCACTCCATCCCGTATTGTTAGTGTCATTCCAATACTATGACGGGACTATTGTCTCAGATCAAATTCGTTCACACACATCTTGAGTGGGAGCCACTGTCAGTGAGAACACAACGACATTGTGTTTCGAAAGCAAAACGCTCAAAGGGAAACCAGAGGAGGGGTTTCTGCTATAAATTAAACTTCAAGATAATAAGCAGGTATCTTAAAATTCACATACGCTAATGGTTTATCGGCTCTACCCTCCTGCTTCTAAACACTGCTAAGTCGAACCCACATATCAATAACAATCTCAACAAAACTTTAACCAACCAACTCTCCAGACTCTACGTAATGAATGGCCCACTTAAGAAATTTTCCTTGCAAGCACATGATTTCTAGTCATATAAGTAAATTGCAATGATGTGCTGAGACGCTGGGCTCCAAGTCGAGAAATCTACTGCTAAAAAGGCGTGAGTCTCCGCACCGAATTCAGAGTTTAGAGCATTTGAGTAAATATATGGGAAAATGGACACCTAAAAATTTAAACAAAAGAACCAATAAAATAGTAGAAATACTGGAACCACTGCTGTAGTTCAGGCAGCCACAAATTACTTTGGAGCAAAGTTTCACTCAAACGCGATTTTTAAAAAGAGTTAGCAAAATACCTATGCTCATTCCGTATGAGGTAAGCTACTGGTACTGTCCTGACAGCAAGTATGCAATGACCCTAAAGCAAAAACAATGCACGGTCCAAGTACTTGTCAAACACCAGAACGAGTGGCATCTCGGCCTCGTTCCCTGCAAGATCCCAGTGAACCATGGATAAGGATCGAACTCAGTAGGTCCTGCAGTGCAGACTTCTGGTGATCCGGCGACGTCTCCAGGGATTCTTGTAAAAAGAAGATTTAAGTAGAACCTATTCATACATTCATTGCCTGTAAGTATTTGGGACAAAAATAATTTTTACCGTAATCAGGTCAACCTAATCATCTGCCATATGAACTTTGCCAAAATAGACACAGTCCCTTGCCTGGTGATTCATGTAAAGAATGGGGAACATTTCACACAACTTGTGGATGAGGGTGACCAACAGATTCTGACTTACCTAGAGCTCCACAGAAAGTCAAAAGGAGAAAAAAGTGAAAAGAATTATGGCTTCCAAATCAAGTTACGTAGGCAGTAAGATGATGTCTTCAAATTCAACTGACTATGCAGTGCAGTGTAGACTGATTCTGGAATAACCATACAAATGCCAGCCTCCTCTCTGCAGGTGTCTCATTCTCTAAAAATGAGCTGGATAGTTTTATCTAAATTAACTTAAAATGGCAAGAGATAAATTAACTGCTCAGTATCAGTCTGAAGGAATCATTGGAATCGACTCCAACATCACGTGGAACTTCAAAATCGGAACTCCAAGTGGACTCAGACTGAGACATTCAATACGTTTAGTTCTCACTAGGAATATTGCTAGCATGGAATTACTACAGTGTCAAGAATGGAAAAAATAACCATATAGACACAATTATGTAAATAATAACTTTATCACTTTTTAAGTGTCCTCCATGCATTAGGTCCCAAATCTCATCACAACTCTACAAGTAATATTATCCACACTTTAGAAATGAGTAAATGGCAAGTCAGAAAATTAAATGACTTGATCTAAACCAGAAACTATTAAGAGGCGTATCTGCTTAGCCTAAAACCCATATCACACTGCCTCCCTCAGCTAAAATCAGTCTGGTTCTCAGCTGCTGTTTTTTGTTTGGTTGGTTGGTTGGTTGATTTTCTTCTCCATTTATGGTAATATTTATGATTGACAAATTATACCTCAATGTGACAGTGTGTATGCTCTAAAACTGCTCCCACAGAATCAGTGTCACGAATACCCCAAACTCCGTGACCCTGGCTTGAGGGACATTTTAAAGCTCATATCCTGGTATGAGTCCCTCTGGGAATGTACTAGCAGGAGCAAAAGTGGAATAAGACATAAAGTAAGCATGTGTCTGAGCAGCTGCTGTGTGGGTGGGCCTGGATATAGGGATCTTTCTCTTGCCGTCTGCAGATAAGAATCTCAACTTGAATGGGAGGCACAATGTTTTCTGGTTGAAGAATCTTGATGAGAGAGGTAATGGAATTAGAAAACTCAGGGTAGGCACTTGAGCTTATAAGGCCCAGAAATGTTACATAGAATTTAAACTGAGGCTACATTTGTGAGTATTAACCCTGGCATAATGTTAGGAGATCTGAACATACTCCAGAGTCCTATTAATCCATGTAAACTATAAACCTACAGCTGAAGTTAACAGAATACAAATATAGTTTGGGTAACCAAAGATTCCATCTCACCAAACATGTAATTTGGCTTAGCAGGGGGCTATAAGTAACACAAAGAAATCTAAGGATATTTTAGAAAGATAACTCTAGCAGCTGGGCACATGGTAAGTGAGAGCCACAGTGGGAAACTTTCTATATTCAGGAATCAATAAAGGAAAGATAAAAAGGACTTCAAGCTACATTTTTTAAAGAAATTATGGAGACTTTCTCTTATGGCCAAGTGAGGAAGTTGGCAAATCCTCTCTTTAAAAAGCAAACTGGATAAATTAACAAAAAGAACTTTTCAGAGCTGTGGAACTTAATCAAAGGCATAATATATATATATATGACAAATCTTGATGCTTGAAAACTGCCGACCTTCGGGCGAGGGCAGTGGGGGGTCTGCGGCATTCCTTCCCCCGGCTGCGCCCATCTCCCCCGGCTCCCCGGCGTAGAGGTTCGGCCACGGTGTGGAATGGGGTAGACTGTGAGGACCACTAGTTGTGCCTCCGGGAAGGAGGCTTAATGATTTGGAGCAGATGCCACGTACACTACACTGTCTGTAAAAGTGACACTTTCCGGGGACGCCCAGCAGCTCTTCTAGCCTGACTGAAGCTCCGAGCACGCAGAGGACACCCAAGCCATTCACATGCTCCTGGCTAACCCTGCAATCACATGTGCATAAGAGAGACACAAAGGACACAGCCGAAGGTAAATCTGGGAAGATTTCAAATGACCTGAGCTCTGCATGCGCTTCTCCACCCTCCCACGGGCCCAGTCACGGAGAAGAGCAGCCTTGCTGCTCAAGGCTCAGCAAGGCTGAGCACAACCTCTGCACAATCGGTGCCTTAATTTAAATGCTGAACAAGGCAACTCTAAGAAGCTGGGCAAAAATAAAAACAAGAATGAAAAAACATAATAATAAATGGGAGACTGGCCACATATCACAGGGGAGACACATTTCACAGATTTAGCCCAAGCAAGTTACGAATCAAAGAAAAACAAAAATAGCAACCACCACCTTCACTGGGGAAATATCAGGAATCAGAGTTCCTACAATGTACTATCTAAAAGGTCTAGTTTCCACAAAAATTATGATACAGATATAAAAAAAAAAAACAGTGAAGAGAAACTGTCCCTAGTATATCCAGAAGTCGGCAGACAAAGGCTTCAGAGCAGCCCTCGAATACAATATGTTTAAAGAATTGAAAATTTCTGGTCCAGATGGCAGAGTAGGTAAATGCTGTGATCCCTCTTCTCATGACCATATCAAAATTACAACTAAACTACAGAACAACCAACACTGAGAACCACCTGAAGTCTAGCTGAACAAAAATCCTACAACTGGCACACAGCAGGGGCCACACCAAGACTGGTGGGAGGCAGAGACGCGAGATGGCCTGGTTCTACACCACGTGTGGCAGATGAGAATCAAGAGGGACATCCTGGCCGCGGAGGTCCCCCTCGAGGAGTAGGAGTCAGCCTCACATGGGGCTCCCCAGCCCAAGGCTCCAGTGCTGGGAAGAGAAGTCCCCACAACATCTGGCTGTGATAAGCAGTGGGGATGGTGGCTGAGTGAGACACAGGGCAGCTGGAATGCCAGGCGTTCTCTTAAAGGGACCACACGTGGACTCATTTGCTGACGGACTCACTCGCTCTGAGTTCCAGTGCTGGGGCAACAACTTGAAAGGCACCAGGGACACATGGAGAGGAACTAAGTTGACTGGATTCAGGATGAGGGCTGGAGGGGCAGCCGCCTCCCAGACAGAAATACGCAGAATACACTGGTCCTTTGTTGGGCCCTCCCCCAACCCAATGTGAGGATGCAGGCAGGTACTATGCGAGTCTCCACCAAGCTGGATAACACAGATTGCCCTGCCCTGGTGATTCCCTGAGACCCTATCCCAACCAACTTGCGGGCCCACCTAAGCTGCTTCCAGTGGCTTTTTCATACAAATGGCCTATCTTGGCTCAAGCTCACAACTTTCCTAAAATCCCTCAAAGTTTCAGAAAACCTACGCAAGCAGCATCTGGCCTCAGCATGCCCTGTACCTCCTGCTGAGCAGCCCCAAGCCTGCACTAGTGGCAGACGGCCTTGGTTCATGGCTTGGCCACTTGAGGCACATCCAAGCCCAGCATGGATGGCAGCCATCTGTGAATTGCTTGGTGGCTCATACCAAGTGGCCCCAGGCAGGTCACAGGCTATGGCTGAACCCAGCCTGCAGTGGGGCCCTCCCAGGAGGTATAGCCCAGTAGCCAGCTTTGGACTGAGCTGGAGCACCACCTAGGGCCAATCCGAGGATGACGAACCCAGAGAATAAACGTGGTGAGCACCACAATCCTGCTAAGGTGAATCCTGCTCCACAGGGTCAGACCCTGCACAACAGCAGCTCCACTGCAGTCATGGCCGGTCCTCACGACTGACCAGCCCGAGAGCCTGTCACTCCCACTGGCATGTAACCAGCAACCAAAACGCAACTATAGCAGAAGGGCACACACAAGGGACACACCTGCAGCACCTGACTCAGGTGAGCAGAGAGCCTGCACCACTGGGCCCCACAGAACACCTACTACATAAGGCCACTCAAATAAGACTGGGAGACATAGCAGCCCCACCTAATGCATAGAAACGAACTCAGGGAGGCAGCCAAAACAGGGAGAAAAAGAAACATGTTTCAAATGAAAGAACATTAGAAAGCTCCAGAAAAAAAAGTAAACAAAATGAAGGCAAGCAACCTATCAGATGCAGAGTTTAAAACACTGGTTATAAGGATGTTCAATGATCTCGGCAGGACTTTAAAGAGAAAGGAGACATAAAAATGGAGATAGAAGACATAAAAAAGCAGCAGCTATTAATGAAGAATGCAATAACTGAAATGAAGAAAACATTAGAGGGAATCACCAGTAGATCAGATGAAATGGAGGATCGAATCAGTGATCTGAAAGATAAGGTAGCAGAAACACCCGATCGGAACAGCAACAAGAAAAAAGAATCCAAAAAATGAGGATAGTTCAGAGGCCTCTGAAACAACATCAAGCGTAACAACATCCACATCATAGAGGTGCCAGAGGGAGGAGAGACAAAGCAAGGAACTGAAAACCTGTTAGAAGAAATAATGACTGAAAACTTCCCTAACCTGGTGAAGGAAGTAGACATACAAGCCCAGGAAGCTCAGAGAGTCCCAAACAAGATGAACCCAAAGAGGCCCACACCAAGACACTGTATAACTAAAATGCCAAAGGTTAAAGACAAAGAGAGAATCTTAAAAGCATCAAGAGAAGCAATTAGTTACCTACAAGGGAGCTCCTGTAAGGCTGTCGGCTAAATTTTTAACAGAAACTTTGCAGGCCAGAGAGACTGGCATGAAAAATTCAGTGATGAAAAGTAAGGACCTACAATCAAGGTTACTCTACCCAGCGAAGCTATCATTTAGAATAAAAGGATGGATGAAGAATTTACCAGACAAGAAAAAGCTAAAGGAGTTCATCAACACCAAGCCAGTATTACAGGAAATGTCAGAGGGACTTCTTTAAGAAGAAGAAAAACAGAAAAAGATCAAGCATGTGAATAATAAAATGGCAATAACTGTAACTGAAATAATTACTTTAACCATAAATGGGTTAAATTCTCCAATCAAAACATAAGAGTGGCTGAATGGATAAGAAAATAAGACCCTTACATATGCTACCTACAAGAAACTCTTCAGTTTGAAAGACACATGCAGACTAAATATAAAGAGATGGCAAAAAATATTTCATAAAAATAGAAACAAACAAAAAAGCTGGACTAGCAATAATTATACCAGACAAAATAGACTTTAAAACAAAGACTATAACAAGAGACAAAGAAAGACCCAGAAATTCCACTTCTGGGTATTTATCTGAAGAAATCCGAAACACTACTTTAAAGGGACAAGTGAATCTATTATGTTCATTGTAGCATTATTTACAATAGCCAAGACATGGAGGCAACCTGGGTGTCCACCAGTGGATGAATGGATAAAGAAGAGGTGGTTTGTAAATACAAGGGAAAATTACTCAGCCACGAAAAGAATGAAATTTTGCCATTGCAACAACACAATGGACCTAGAGGGTACTGTGCTTAGTGGTCAGACAGAGAAAGACAAATGCCACATCATTCCACTTAAACATAGAATCTAAAGAACGAAATAAACAAAAAAACCCAAAGACATTCTCAGTGATACAGAGAACATACTGATAGTCCCAGATGGAAGTGGTGTTGTGGGGTGGGTATGAAAGGGGAAGGGATTAAGAAGCAAAACAGTACTACAAAATGGTCATGGACATGTACAATACAGCGTGAGGAATATACAGCAATATCAATAATATTGTAATAACTATTTATGGTGTCAGATGAGTAAGTTATATAACTGTCCAATCACTTTATTATACACCTGAAACTAATATAATATTGCATGCCAACTGTAACTGAAAAATAATTATCAAAAAAACCTGCATTAGAAAAGAACTAAAGGAAACCATGTCTAAATAAATAAAGGATAGTATAACAATGAAGCAACAAACAGAAATTCTCTATAAGGATATAGGAATTACACTAAGAGAACCACATGGAAATTCTGGATTTGAGTACAATAACTGAAATAATAAATATATTATATGGGCTCAATAGCAGATTTGAGATGAGAAAGAATCAGTGAACTTAAAGATCAATAGATATTATTAAGTTGAAAATACACAGAAAAAAAAACATGGGAAAAAATTAACAGAGCCTCAGAAACCTGTGGGACAATATCAAGTGCATCGATATGTATGTGATGAGAACACAGAATAACAGGCGAGAAAGAAAAGGCCAGAAAATACAGGTAAAGGAATAATGGTTCATAACTTCCAAATTTCATGAAAAACATGAGTTTACACAGCCAAGAAGCACAGCAAACCCCAAGTAAGATAAGCACAAAGAGGCCTCAAAATGGCACGCTAACCATTTTACACAAAACAAGGAAATAATGAAGACAAGAATGACAAGAACAAAAAATCCAACCATTTTCTGCTTGTTTTAAAAAGGAAATGTCACACGCGCGTGCACACACACACTCACACACACACAGGAACACTAATCTTAAAAAAGAAGGAAATCCTGACATTTTTCGACATCGACGAATCTGGCACTCTGCTAAGTGAAATGAGCTGGACGCAGAAAGACAAATACTGTGGGATCTTACCTATATGTACAAGTTAAAATAGTCTAATGGAAGCAGAGACTAGAATGGCTGTTGCTGGGGGCTCGGGGGAAGAGGAAATGGGGAGATGTTGGTCCAGGAGTACAAAGTCTCAATTATGCAAAATGAGTAATTCTGCAGAGCTAATGCACAGCACGGTCATTACAGTTAATAATGTTGCATCGTATACCTGAAATTTGCTGAGAAAATTGATCTTAAGTGTTCTCACCATAGTAAAAGTAACTAAGCACCTATATGAGGTGATGGGTATATAACTAGCCTGACTGTGCTAACCATTTCACAACTAATACATATATCAATACATCACATTTTTATACTTTAAATACACAATTTTTATCTGTCACCTACCACCTACAATAAAGCTGGGGGTGGGGGCACATTTTATAAAAATATTAAGGCCGAGCTCCCTACCTGGTACCTATATTCTGGGTCCAAAGTATTTTCCAGCCCACACTCAATGCTTATACAATCCAACTAAATTAGACAACCTTCTACTGTTCACATATTTCCTTTTCCCTATTTGTCCTTCGTCCAATGTCTCCATCTTTCAACTGCAATCTCAATTACCACCTCATCCACCAATCCAACTAACCTCCTGACCGAGACCACGTGCAGTGCACATTCTGGTGGACCGCACGCCCCCACTGTCAGCGACTGAGTCCGCTACCCCCCGTTACGCCTCGCTTGTGACGTGTTTTGTTGAATATTCTTGATGGTGTCGCCTGTGCTTCATGTTCCAAGTTTATTTAAAAAAAAAAAAACAATTTTTTTGTGACAGGCCACGTGTTTTATCTCATTCCAAATAAACCATTAAAAATATTGGTAAATGAGCCACAGAAATATATTTAAATCATTTTTAAAACATTAACTGATGCATTTTAAATAATGTAGGTATGTTTTTTTCTTATGATTAGTTTCAGGTACACAGTACACTGGTTAGACACGTATATAGTTCGTGAAATGATCCCCTAATTACATCAGCACCCGGGGGTTCTCCATGCAGCCATTACATTATTGCTGACTTCCCATGCCCGTGATCATCTATCAACTACTAAATTGTTGGGGATATATGTGCATTTCATAAGGGTTAAAATTATCCTTCCACTGATTAAACTGTGTATTTGTATTATAACAAGTCATTATATTAATGTAGGATAGAGAAGAAATGATGCTCTAGAACTCAGAAGGCCCAAACTGTAGTCTTAATTTTACTATTTAAGGACTAACTTAAGTGACTTAATTTCAATGCTCCAATTTCCTCAAGAGGAAACAAGCAGAGGGGTAAAATCATTTTTCATGTAGCTTCAAGTTTATTTTCTAAAGAGCATCCATTGTAACCATACTGCCTGGTCTGGCCACACGCTTAACAAATCTGTTTCTGCAATTTATAATGCAATGAAAAGAATTTAAATCATGAAAACGAAAACTCGCATGGAAAAGACAAAGCCTAAGGGAGAAAAATGTTTATCACAGAGAAGAAACAGCCAAATAATTGTTTTAAATGTCAACCATATAAGTGTAACCAAAAGAACAGTGTTGAATAATTATTCTTTACTTTCATTAACTGCAAAAGAAATTTGTTTAAATGTCTTCAAATGTTTGGATGCATATAGAGAAACTTGATATTATAAAAAGATTAAATGATGACACAGACTCTTCATACACAAATATTTTAAAATAATGCTAGACTACGATCATTAAGTCATTGACCAATCTGTCACTAACCAATCTAAGTATTGAAAAAAACATAAAATTGTGTAATGTATGTTTTACAGGCACATGGATTACCTCTAGTTCAGGCACAGTAAAATTTAAATTTTGTAATAGGATACAAGACATCATTGGTTTAATTTTTGGCATGGTAAATAAGATGATTAGATAATAAGTAAAATGGCATTTAATCCTATTAGCTACTGCATGATGACTCAATAGTCCAGTCTTACTAAATATTTTAAGTTGCTCTTCTCAGTTTAGTTGTGAGTCATTAGTTTCCTCATCTACATACTTGCTCTTCTGCTTATTAGCACAGCATTAGTAAAACAGTAGTTAAGAAGAAAGTTTTCATTTATTTCTAACATTTTCTCTAGATGATAACCAAAGTTTACAAATCGAGCCCAAACCAACATCTTCCAGGCCCTTACAACTTTACTGATAAAGTAACGTATAGTCAAAAGCATGTATGTAAAGAAATGCATGTTTTAAATAAAATGAACACCATGAATCCATCAAGCAGGTTAAAAACACGCTTCACGAGTAACTCTGAAGGTCCTGTGTCCCTCCACCCAACAATGTTCCTCGCTTTTCTTTATCACACATCTGCGTACACCTACACGACATTGTTGTTTAGATTTGCTGGGTTTTGCCCTTTACATAATTACAAAGTCCGTATTCTTTTTGGTGGTGCAATAATAGATTTGTGAGCTTCATCCATGTTTACCTGAATACCCGTAGTTCATCCATTTTTACTGCTATAGAGTAATATACTGTATAATTGTAGTTCAATTTAGTCAGTCTGATATTTTTAAATTTTTTCTTAACCATATTGTGGCAACAAACATCATTATATATGTTTCCCTGTGCACATGTGCAAAAACCTCACTTGGAGGTGTATCTAAGCATGAAAATCCTCAATGATAGTGTACATCTTCAAGTTTACTGAATAATTACCATTTTCCAGTTCATAGTCCTACCAGAAATGGGCAAAACTCCTATTGCTCCACATTCTCACCAAAACTACCACCAAACTGTGAAATACTTTATTGTTCTTTTAATTTTTATTTCCCTAATAATAATGAGGTTGATAACATTTTCCTACTATAATAGTCATTTGCATTTCCTCTCCTGTGAAATGCTACTCATGTGTATCTCTCACTATTTTTGTTTGGTTATTTGTTGTACACATATCGACTCACAGGAATATTCTGTATTCTGGATACTTCTAGGTCTTCTTCAATTTTGTTTTGGTATATAAGAAACCAAACAATAAAATTGGGTTTTCCTTTGACAGTCAAATTTTTTGTGTTGTTGATAAAAGATTGTCACAGAATGATGTCTCTTTAATAATTCATATTATTCCCTTTATTATTGTATCTATATATAACAATAATATATATATAAATAAATACCAAGAGAGAACTTTCATGATTTTGTTTTGAAAACTTGACCCAAATACCCCACATCTAGAAATGGAAGATGGAATAAGAAAACAGCCAAGTGAGCTTAGACGTACATAAAAATCTATTCATAAGTAGCCTTTGAAACAGCCCAAGTGACAGCCCACACACATATCCATCTCCTTGGCACTGAGTTTATGCACAGAATAATCAGAGAGAAGATTTTTCTCTAGCCTTAACAGCAACTTATACAGTGTTTCACATATTTTCAGTGTACTTTACATACTTTACATGGTGCTCAAAACAATTATGATGGATGGGAAAAGGAATTATTATTGCCACTTCAGCACTGAGACAATGAGCTGATGAAGGGCCTTGCCCCAAACAGAACCAGCTGAGCGGCAGGCTGCATCTCCCACCCTCGGGGCTGCTGCACCCGCCCCCCCCCCCCCCCCCCCAGCATCACGCTGCCTTCCGAGGTCAGGAATGAAGCTGCTGGAGCAGGGAGACGGCGCTTGTCAAAGCCTGACTCCTCTGTGCGGTCTGCCCACAGCCACTGCTTCTGGAAGGATCGTGTTGTGCCCAGAAAGAATTCTGCTGTAAAGGGAGCTCCGCGGGAGGGAAACAAAACGAGAGGACAGTCCTCTGCCGCCCTCCTACGCCACTCATCTCCCACGGAGGCAGACGTTCCTCAAACACAAATCTCTTACCCTTCACAGGAGATTCACACGAACCAGTGAGACATGGCTACAGCGGTGGGAACTACTGAAATTCTGCTAGGCAGGAATATCAGGCTAGACAAAAGATGCTTGCCTTTAGTCCTGTGAGTCTATATTCCCCGGCAATATGCTAACCGCGTAGAGCAGAGCACGCTCCAGCTGTACCTGAGCCACCACGGAGGCGGTCCTGAAAACTGGATGAAACCTCTATACGTGATATGATCACAAACACTATTGTACTTTGTATGACTCACATAAAAAAGCAAGGAATCGGTACCTATGTATATTTAATAGCAAAAACGCATAGAGTTTTCAGGTAATGTGACAAAGCTATCCTTTTAAAAATTAAATTCTAAAGGACAACCACAGAGCCACTTTCATATGACTACATATAAGAAAAATTTTAATTATTAAAGAATTAAATTCTTTAGCTCTTAATATAGTGATATTCATGTAAGTTATGGGTAACTTTTGAATTTTGTACCAGTAAACATATTACCTATTCAAAAAAAGATACAATTCAAAAACTCTTATGTCTTATATCAAAATTAACTCCATAAGGATTAAGAACATAAGAAAACTATGAAAGTACTAAAAGAAACATCAATAGATATTTTTTAAATTATGGGGTTTGAAAGAACTTTTTAAAGACCTTTCTAAAGGCAGAAACATAAAGAACAAAACTGATAGATTATACTCAATACATTTTAAAACTTTAATGTAACAAAAACATTATAACCAAAGCAATCTGTTAGCAAGAAAACTGGAAATTTTTATAAACACATGGTAGTGTGTATATAAATGACAGCTATATATCAAACACACACACACACACACACACACACAACTACTCTAATAGAAAAACAGGCAAAGGATATAAACATGGCATTCACATACACACTGCAAATGTGGGAGTAATTGAGGAAGCACAATTTTTCTAAAACAGAAACCTTTTGCCTTCCAGATTAGCAGAATTCATATTTTAAATTTAAATGCTGAAGCAGATAGGGAATGGGAAAACAGATGCTAATAAACGCAGTTCATGGGACTCTAAATTATTTAAATTATCTGGAGAGTAATATGCCAATAAATATCAAAAACCCTGAAAAGTATATGCCTTTATCCAGGAACTCATTCTAAGGCAATAATTGAGCAGATAATTACATGTGGATGTTCACTACAGTGTTGTTTACAATACCAAAATAGCTGAGAACAAACACATACATAGATGATAGAACTGGGATTTTAAGTGCAGGCCTTCTGATCAATCTAGACTCCATTCTCTCAGCCTAACGGCCTTCCTGTTACTTCCTAACCTTTAGCAAACAACCAAAACAAAGCAGGTGCATTCTGAAGGAGACGTGCAGCTGACCAACCCGTAGCAAGGGAACACGTGGGAGAATCAGGGACACTTGGAACCAGTACAACTAAGCTGCCCTCAGAGCGCAGCGATGTGAAGACAGTGAGACTTGGATTCCAGGTTCCCCTAGAATCTGCTGGTAAATGAACGATCTTGGCCCAAATTCCCAGAGCTCTCAGCTGCGGCACACGACGGCTGAGTTGCACCGATGTGCTTTCTACCACATCGTAAGCCATGTTAGGAGAGAAGAGCTTCGCCCTCACTGAGTCGGCAAACGCCTGGTCCCCGAAAAGTCTGCACGGAGCAGGGCTTTACTCAGCTTGACAGCAACGAGGGTAGTGTTTGGGCCCCTCCCATTTTTCGAGCTAGGAAATCAGGCAAATACCAAAGTAACACACACCTATCCGTCAACTGAGGTGCAAAAGGAAGTAGGGCTTACACCGGACAGGCGTGTTTAAAGGACTAAGGGAATACAGAAAACCGGGAAACCATAATAGTCATCAAAGGAGAAAAATATTAACAAAATTAACCAGATTCCCAACCTGGCAGAGAACTCCAAATGGCTCTGTTAGTTACGACTCAAACCTCCCTTAACCAAAACAATAGATCTCTCAAATGTTCACCTTATCGTATTGACTGACCGACCCTGAGCAAGCCTCCCCTGTTACACCCACAGCAATGAAATGCCATTGTCAGGTGCCTTATTCAAATCCGAACAGAAAGTGCAAACCCTGGCCTAGAATCTGGGTCCCCAAAGTGGAGAGCAGTGTGGCCTCTCCTCTGCCCTGCCGATGGGAACGCCACGAGCTAGCCAGTTCTTCGATTCGAGAAATGAAAATGAGAGGTGGCAGCTCGGGCAGGGAAAGTGTCTTGCGAACATCATTCCAGGTTAAAACTGTGGTTCATACTCTCCATCCTAGCAATTTAAAACACATTATGCATTTGCCAGCAGCTCCGGGATCCACGGCCCTTGGCATAATTAAAACCCATTAGTTTGGTTCACAGCATAATGGCGCCACATGTGCTATGAAAACACATCCTCCTAACAGCCCCTGAGAGGACAGAAAACGTCCACAACCTACAGGAGAAAGTTCGCACACGTATCAAGGTATAAACCTTCGTCAGCAGACAGCACGCCTCACCATTCAGGGAGACGACACTTAGATCTGGCCAGGTCTGGTCTGTGACATTGAACTAACAGAGGGGAGAAAGGATCTCGGACCCAGAAGTCCCTACAGCAAAGGTCGTCGCGGTGCTGACAGCTTCTGTTTCAGAGCCGAGAGAGAAGCTGCACAAAGACCGAGCCTCGCGATCCTATTCTGCACCATTCCTTCTCTTCATTAACCTCTGCGACTTAAGCCTTATACTTTTCTTCTTCTGGACTAAGTCAAGTTTCATCCTAGCTCTTTTCTCTCTAGCAAAAGGTCACCTTCTGGGAGCCAAAGTCGGGTAAAGACACTCTAACCAATGACAATTCTTAATTCCACCAGCAGAATGAAGAGCAGGAAACAGAAAACTCCAGAGCCTCTCAAAATGTAAGCTGACACTAATTCTCTGAGTTTAGAGCAAGGCCTACGTAGACGTATGCGGGAAAAAACAAAACTCTAAGCAATGTACTCAAAGTGTTCATGATTTCACCCAGAAAAACACCTCTGAGCACATTTCTATAAATGTGGAATCATTTCTCAAAGGCACATATGACACAAAAGCCAGATAATAGTGAGTCTTACGAAAATATTTTTTTCTTCTATATAGAAAAATTAGCCCTATTCACCCTATTAAGTTGTTGCAAGTGGCCGACAGAAGCCCCCAGAGAAAACAGAATAAAGGTAACAAAGCCACGGTTAAGAATTTTGGTTCCCTAAGAAGATCAGGAGAATTTGGAAACAAAAGCAAGACAAGTGTCTTCCAGTCACACATTGTATCTGTAAAGCCGAGAACAATGGTTCTTAGTTTTTTCGTTGAGGTTTTGGTTACAGAACTCGTTGTTAATCTGATGGGAAATGCGCGCTTCCTAATTATCAGCACCGCTTCGAAGCACGGTGGGTCCTCACAGGACATCGCAGTCCCTGTAAGAAAGCGCACACTCGCGCTCCTGCCCCGCCCTCCTTGGCGCCACCAGCAGGGTGCCTCCAGGGTGACAGTTCACAATGAGGACATGTGTCGGGGCCAAATGGCGCATGGATGGTCACCACAGAGAACTCGACTGGTTCAGGGGACTGTGCAGCTTGCTCCTGAAGAGCACATGATTCAGACACATCAGTGGCATCACCCGAACGTATAAAAAACATGTAAAGCAGCAGCGTGGCCTTTTAGAGGAAGACGATTACTAAACGCATAGTGTGCCCGCATACGCCATGAACACTCCTTTACAGCGCGGTGCTCACTGTGCGCTCCAGAAAACTTTAAAACTTACAAACTTCAAAATTTAAGTTATTGTTGATATCTAAGGGTGGCTGCATTGCTTCACGCTTATTCTGAATCAAGCCATTCCTTTATACTACTGTTTGATGCGATTCTACTAAAAATGTTTTTAAACTGTTTGAAATAGTTATTCTTCCTGGGGTTTGGAAGTGTGCTGAAGTCTTCAAGTCTAACACTAACATGATCTTACCTTTTTGTAGGTAGGCAATGATAAAAATGGCAGATGGTGATCTTAATTTTCATGGAAGTTATTACTCTGTCAAACGCATACCAACTTGCACCTCATCTGCCCCTGCAGTGTGCTCGGGGAGAAAATAAACATCACCCCAGCCTCTCCCTCCGGTTACGTAAATCCATGCCTCAGCTCGGGGCTCACGTGGGTCCTGTCCTTTTCCTTTACAAATCAATCTCTTCTCCCTTTCAAGTGTTTCTGTTTCTGGGATAAAGTTGTCTACTAGTTTCACATTTCTTTCTTCTCCCACACAGAAATATGACTATAATTATATCTTTACTTTTATCATTCGTATTTTTGACAACTGTTTTGTTCTTTTTACATTCCTTGACTTTTTCCAAAGACATTCAGCTGTTAAATAATTTCCAAAATTGTGGTTTTATTTTTGTATTCATCATGTGCTTTTCAACTTTTACAGTGACAAAATATAGTTACCATTAATATTAAACTGTATAAGTATTTACATTTCAGTATGGCTTTGTGCATTATTAAATGCATAGTCCATTTTTTCAGTTTATTGGACAATAAATTCTGAAAAAGACTGATATTCTTAGAAGCCAAAAAAAAAAAAAACTGTCTGCTTTGCTGAGTCATTCTCCTCTTATCTACCTATAATAGGGTGCATGACCTGAGTCCCCTTCCTTCTCATAACTCCACATTCCCCTGGATGAATGTCACTGAAACCTGTGGTCTTAAATGCCTTAGCAAACCCAACAACTGTCAAGTCTCTGTCGCCATCTCTGACCTCCTCTAGTCCTCCAGGTTAACATTAAGCTGCTACCAACATCTCTACGTGCATGTCACAAGCCCGGCATAGACAAGACAGAGCTCCTCCTATCAGCGGCTTCCTTTTCCTGTACTTTCTGCCCATCTTTCCCTCCTGAACAAACATGCAAATCCAAAAATATTTGATCCTTTTTCCCCCACCTCTCAAATCCAACCCGACAAAGATTCTGACTCAAACTACTTCTATTGCCTTTACGCCACCCAGCTGAAGCTTTGCCCTCTCTTGCCTCCTCCAGTTCCCTCTCCATAAAGCAACCAGTACGATAAACGTAAATCGTATAACACATGTGCTAACAACCCTCCAGTAGCTTTACGCTGTATTTAAAATGAAAACCAAGCCTCACTGTAGCTTGCAAAGCCCCTGACAACTTGGCCCCTGGCCCCCTCTGATCTCATCCCACATCACTTGTCCTCACCTGCTACGCCTGACCACGCAAGCCTCCTTCCATCCTCTGAATGGTCCACGCTCATTCTCACCTTAGAACCCCCGCACTGTTCCTCCTGTCCACCCACAATGCTCCTTCCTCTGCACATCCAAGAGCTGGCTCCTCGGTCACTCAGCATCAGAGAGGCCTTCTACGATCACACCATCTGCGAGAGACATCCCATCATTCACTGCCGCCTTACTTACATTAATGCCCTCCACATCATGTATCACTAATTGTTAACTATTTATTTTCTGTCTTCGTCGATGAAAATAGAAGATCCACAAGCTGAGGAACTATCTATCTGTCTCAGCCACTGCTCTATCCCCATTGCTTAGCACATAGTAGGCACCCAATAAAGTGTTTATTGAATGAACAAATTTAAAGAATTTATTTTAAACAAAAACCAAACTCTGAATTTCATGGCACTGATTTTTTTTTCTTTTTATAGAAAGTTATCACATGCACTAAAAGAGCTGAATTAAACTTAACTAATTTTAGACAATTCTCATGAAATTTTGGCTAGTAAAGAAAATTAAAATATTATATTACAATGTTTAAAATATTCCAGAAGTTATAGTGCCTCCAGATTCTACACAGTAATTATATATTCTAAATTACTGTATTTTCAATAATTAATATAAATGCAGATAATCTATACGTCGATGTCTCTAAGTAATCTAAAACATATTTTATGTTTCTCCTGGTTTAAAGAATTTAATCTCAACTACTTGCAGATTTTACTGGCAATGAGAAGTAAACCACCGGGACTTCCTTTCAAATTTTCTGGACCCCTCTGCCTTTTGCACCAACACAGATGCAATTTTTCATTCCGTTGTATATAAGGCGACAGCGAGACACCATCCTCCCTCACTTCTGGCTTTTTCACTCCATTCTGGTTCTAAATGCTGTAAGTACAGTTTCTAGAACAACATTTTATTTAGGGCACTCCACTGACCAAAAAAAAAAAAAACACACACACACACACAAACACAAAAATGTGCACTAACTCTCCTCACAAAGACTGCATGCTCCAGGTCAAACAGTTCTTAAAATGTCCAACACATAATTCAGCAATTGCCTACCCGTGGGTCGGAGATCAACAGTTATAAGGAGTCAGTGAAAGGACCATGTATTCCAGAAGCACTGTCTGTATGCCAACTATTTATATATCTTGAACTTATATGTGTATGCAAGCACGTGCGTATGCACACAAACACATATATTTGCAATTGATGATACTACTTTAAGTGTATTTGATTAATCAAAGAAAACATCTTATTTAGATATGTAGCAATGTTTCTGAATTCACAGTGGCATTTTTAGTCATGTTTCATATTTTTAGTAGACATCAAATACATAACTACTATGATGTTGAAGACAAGTTTTTGACAGTAAAAGAGGCCTCCACATTGTAAGTTCCATTTCATTAATTAAACTCATAACACAAACACTCTGCTGCTGACCCATGTGCCTCCCGCTCCAAACAATATCAACACAAACTGCTTTTAGAAATTGCCCTTAAAAAAGTCAGCTTCTCTGATCATCAGGCCATTATACACTTGAAACATTAATGGGCCATCAATTTTATACAACTAACATAAATCATTTTTACAGTTTAATTTGACTCACTCTTCTCTTTACTCATCAAACATTAAGCGAGTAAGAAAAAAGTATTAAAGATATTCCTTAAAGCCTCTATTACTTTACTCTGATAGGTTTGGAAATAGCTCATACTACTCTCTTTAGCAATGATGAAAAATTACTTGAGGGTGTCTAGAAACCAAAAATGAACTTTTAAACATAAATTAGAACACAATTTTTAGAACACAGGACTCATCGATACTTATGTTTAGATATATACGAAAAGCCATCATCATACCATAGCAGTAAATGTATTCATATTGATTTTAAATTATTTAACTTACTACTTATTAACTTATTATTAATTTCACATTATTCATGAGAAATAAAGACATTCAATGCAAGCAGTCAACTCCTTGAGGAAATAACAATGAAACATAACATGTCCAATGTATATAAAACGTCAATATTTTTAAAACCGTATCTCAAAGGTTGACTACATTCAAAAATCCTTTCAAATGTGTTGAATTATCCTTAGAAATTGGCTGAACCTTAAAAGTGCAGCTCACATAGTGGGTAAGCTCTGTATTTTAAGAGGCGAATGTATTACTATATTTCTGTGTTTGCCCAAAGATAAATACATCTCACTTTCATTCCCTTCTGAGAGGCTGACTTACCCTGTGTATCTATACTAACTGATCAGCCTCCTAACCAGTAATAATAGAAATAATAAGAATAAACAGTAAAACCACTGGTTATATTTACTGTGCATTTACAAAGGACACTGTTCAAGGCACTTTTTATTTATCTCATATAATCATTATAATAATACCATAAGGTAAGCACAATTATCTCCCACATTCTACAATTGAAGATACTGAGAAACAGGTACTGTGCTAATAATGGTTTGCATACCTGTGTCGCATGCGTATAAATACCATTTTGGTATTTTTAATACTATTAAATTGATTCTCTTTGTTAAACAAGGCAAACTTGAAACTTTAATCTTTTTTTATGGGAACTATTTATAAAATCTATTTTCTATTTTTTATTATTTTAATATCCTCGGTGTTTTTTTGGTAGATACAACGCTAGCAAAGAGAGACGATATAAAAGCATTACATAGTTCTAAAACATTATATTCAGGTTAACACATCTTAAAATGGTGTCTCTCTTTTCAAAATATTAGCCTAACATTGGCAATACATACTCAGCAATGAAGCTATCATTCTCCACAAATTCCAACATCTTCGTATATGTTTATGTACAAGTTTATTAGAATTTCTGCTATTACATGCGTGCTTACCCAAAGAATACACTCTCTTTTATTCCATCTTTCCCTCCTGTCTGTCAATAAGACTGACATTTTCACCAGTGGTCTCATACGCCCTTTGTTACATTTGGTTCCACATGTCTTACCATCCCTGGGGGTATTGCGAACAGCTTTTTCTATTAAATTTTCCAGTTGGTCATTGCTAGAATATAGCAATGTTATTGTACATTAATCGTATAATCCCAGTGACCTTGCTGACTAATGTTATTAGTCCTAATAATTAATCTGCAGATTCTCTTAGATTCTCCCAGTAGACAATCAATTAATTGTCCATACGCATCGATCATTTGGGTTCATTTACAATCTGGCCCCAACATTGCCACCACCTGTATGACTTTGAGCAAGCCACAACAATTTACTTCATTCATTCAGAAAACTAAGATTGAGCCAGGGGATCTTTAAAAACCTTTCTCATTCTGAATTTCCTCAACTATGTTACATACATGTAGAATAGCATGTTACTTTCTGTCCTGCCCGTTACTCCACGGGGTTCCTTCGGATTGTGCCCTTCTAAGCACTAGTAGTTTACCTAACCTGCAGTTTCGGCCCAAGTGGCAGAAGCACATACTGCTAATGGAATAGGCGTGTGATCCCTCAAATCTCCCAGCTCCCTCACAGATCAGACAGGTAGTTCTGAGCCATTAGTTGGAAGCAGAGATGATATCTGTCTCCCTGGGACCAAAGCAACAACAACAAAAAACTTAGCCCTCCAAACTCTTTTCTTCCCCTGCCACTGTAATTAAAGCCATTCCAGATGCGAAGTGTCAGTCCCCCGGGTTCCTGAGTGGCCGTCTGGAACAGAGCCCCCTAGCCAGTGTTAGCCATGTAGCATGTATGTGAATTTACTGTATACAAAGCCACTGAGATTTGAGAATTCATAGTTTTTCTTATAAAAGCGTAATTTGGCCTACGTTGATCAACCCAAGACAGCCTCCCACCCCCAGAGTGGTGGGTTTGTTACAGTCAGTGACCCTACACTGGCACACAGTTATCACCCAAAGAATATAACATAAGAGTTCACCCTTAGCGCTGTGCATTCTCTGGGTTTTGACAAATGTATGATGACATGCATCCGCCATCACAGTATCACAGAGCGGTTTCACTGCCCTAAAAATCATCTGTGTTCCACCTTGTCATCCTTCTCTCCCCGACTCCCTAGTAACCGCGGACCTTTTTGCTGTCTCTATACTTTTATTTTTACCAGAATGTCACAGAGTTGGAATCATACAATTTGAAAAATCATACAGCTTTTTCAAATTGGTTTCTTTCTCTTAGTAATATGCATTTAAGGTTCCTTCATATCTTCCCATTGTTCATTTTTTTAGTGTTGAATAATATAGTCCATTGTCTGGATGTATCACAGTTCATTTATCCATCACCTACTGAAGAATATTTTGGTTGCTTCCAAGTTTTGACAATTATCAGTAAAGCTGTTTAAACATCTGTGTGCAGGTTTTGCATGGATATAAATAGTCAACTATTTGGGGAAATATCTTGAACCACAATTTCTGAATTGTATGGTAAGAATATGTTTGGTTTTATAAGAAACTGCCAAACTGTCTTTGAGAGTGGCTGCATTATTTACATTTCCACCAAAAATGAATGAGCATTCCTGTGGCTCCACATTCTCATCAGCATTTGATGTTGTCAGTGTTTGGATTTCGTCATTCTAACAGCAATCTTTTGCTTCTTTTTGTGAATACAAGACTGTTGAAATGAATGTGTATTTTTATGAGCCCATGTACAAGAACTGGTCTAAGGCAGGTATATTTCTTGGAGTGAATTTTCTAGATCCCATACATTACCACCTTAAACATTATTAGATGTAATTATATTGCTCTCCAAAGTGGTGCACCAATTTACAATCCTAACAGAAATGTATAAAAATTTCCACTGGTCCATATCTTAGCCACCGTTTGACACTGCCAAATTCATCAACTTTTGCCAATCCATGTACAAAGATAAGAATGTGACTTAAAAGTTGCACATCCCTTATTACTAACAATCTTTAGCCTTTTTCTAAATACTTGGAAGCCACTGAATTTTCTATGAATTACTTCTTCAAACTTTTGAATATTTTTATACTTGAATATTCTTTTTCTTATTAACTGGTAGTTCTTTATGTATTCTCTAGTAACATTTTATATGCAACTTTAAAAATATCTTCTCTCTATCTGAGGCTTGTTTTTTTTTTTATTTTAATGGTGCTTGTAGATATCAATGTTGTCAAATATATACTTATTTTGCTTTGTGGTTTGTGTTTTAGATTTTTTTTTTAAATCAGCTTCATTTATATATAATTTAGTGCAATAAAACTTACCACTAATGAGTTTTGATACTTGTTTACAGTCATATAACTATCTCTGCGATCATCAAAATAGAACATTTCTTTCTGCTTTTATGGAATGAAAATGTCTGCATGTCTCTGCAGTGAGGTCACGCCCCCTTCCCCAGCCACTGTTGACCACCGACCGGCTTTGTCACTGCAGCTGTCTTTCTACATTTCCTATGAATGGAATCTTTCAGCATGCACAGATTAATAGTTCATTCTCTTTATTGCTAAATAGCGTCTCTTTATTAGTTGATAGAAATTTGGGTTGTTTCCAGGTTCAGGGTGTTGTTAATGAAAGTGCTCCGAACATGAGTACAAGACTTTGTGCAGAAACACGTGTAAACAACACAGGTACATAACAGGGAGTAGACTGGCGCATTGTAGCATAAGTTTAGGCTTAACTCTGTAAGAAACCGAAATTGCTCCAAGTGACCACGCCACCCCGCCTTGCCATCGTCATTGCAGGAGCGTGGTGCGCTTGGCATTGTGAGTCTTCAATGTCGGTCATTTCAGTGGGTATGCAGTGGTGTTTCGTTGTGGTTTTGACATGCATTGCCCTAAACTAACGATACTGATCATCTTGTCATGTGTTTATTTACCTCCTTCGCTAAGACATTTTTCAATCTCAGCACAACATTGAAACAACTCTTAAGTTTTCCAAAAGCGTTCTGAACATATCCCTTTGACCCTTCCCACCCCACCCCCTCGGACGCCCTGCCGCACCCGCTACTGCTCACCTCCTAATCCCGCCAAACGCTCCCCGCTCTTGGCCTCTCGTACTCAGAACAAGCCTGTCCTCCTCCCAGCGCTGAGTCTGTTCTCATCCTTGCCATCTTCAAGTTCACATCACGGCCCACTCCTCCTCCATTTTGGCAGAGGACGTGACTACATCCCTCACAACCCCACCTCCACACCTGCTTTAGAACCGAACCGCCCTCCCGTGCGTCTCGGCCCTGACACCTTTCCGGCTGCCCGCTCGCTCGCGTGGCCCCGCTCCTTGAGACTCTCCTGGACCTCCCACCAGCACTGAGTGACCCGTGGGTAGATTTCATTACATAAATGTCTTGTGTTGTCCTCTGACTCTTTTACATCCCTATTCTCTCCAGTGTGAGCGTGATTTTAAGTTTTTCAAGAAAGGATACTTTAGAAGCAAAATGCATGTTAAGCATTTTATAAATAATGCTGCCTGACCTATAATTTAATTTAAACAAAATAAGTAGAAACAAAGTTCTTTAATACTTACTGTAAAATGATGTGTGAAATTAAAATATTTCTATGCCAAGAGAGTTGTGCTGGCCAAAAAAAACTTAACATTTTAATCTGCATCAACTTTGTCAACAATTATTTACAGTTTTTAATTATTTTTCGGTAGAGCATGAGAATTTTTAAATTATGTATAAGCATACTAACAAAAATTTATTCTTTACATAAAGCAGTAAATTAATTATTACTGGAAATGCACTGTACCGAGTCCATTATCCATCTATATCGGATTAGCATTATTGTAGTCACAGCACAAAAATTTACTCTGATAACATTGAAGTCATTAAATTAATTCCTTGAAGCCAGAAGATATCTGTGCATTCTTTGCAAACTACAGTCATATATAAAAAATTTCCGAACAAACTGGTGAACTGTCGAAATAGATACATCAATATTAATTAAGTCATTGGTCCAAAGAAGGAAAATTAAAATAAACAACACTTATTGATCATACTGATCATCTATTTCCTTGAAAATGAGTTATGTTCCTAAAATACAAGAGATGCTGTCTCTGACTGCAGGTGCTTTCAAGATCACTATTTCTTAATAATTTCAAAAAGTAAACATAACGTAAAGGGACGTGTGATTTAGTAGCAAGATGCACAGTAGAAAGAATTTATTTTGCTTAATTACAGACAGAGAGAGAGGGAGGGAAGGAGAGTGAGACAGAGAAAAGGAGGGAGGGAAGGAAGGAGGAAGAGAGAGCAAAAGCTAGAGAGAAGCAGAGCTCCTTTCCCAGGGAGAAGGGGTGCAGAGACGTGCTGCAGGGCTTCACAAAGGAGGCGGACTCGACAGCCGCCTCAAGCAAGGTTGTGCGAGGGTGTTCCAGGAAGAGGAAGGACAGCATGTTCAAAGGCACGTCGTCTTGCAGTACACTCAGTCGGGCCGGACCGCTCATACCTCCACGGAAGTTCATGCATCTCTAAATGCGCAGATCAGCTAGCAGCGACAAAGGTTCGCTCCTGGACCAAACTCTAGCCAGGTGCCTCTGAACCTTCTTCTCGACCAGGCCTCAACCTTGGTCTCTAAAAACTAGACTCAATACAAACAATTTTGTCCACCTCCCTTTCCTCCTCCACATTAAGTGACTTAAACACTAACCTAGTTTCCAACAGCTCTAGGACATGGCCCTGGGATGACACATCTCCCTCTCGCCCCCTTAAAGGGCCTGAGAAAATTCAAGGCTGCCAAAAGAATTCACGGTGAGCTCCAGCCAACAGCCGAGGGTCTGCCGGCCACCCTCCCTTAGAGCACTTACTAAAAGGCCTCAAGACTGTGAACCCTTCTCTGGCCTTTGAGATGCACGCATCTCTCCTACAGCTGGAGCACCTTCTCCAAGGTGCTGAATGCCGTCCTTCGAAACGTCATCAGGCAAGATGGCGCCTCCTCTCAGTCTCTGTGGGACGGTGGATCCCAACGTCCACAACTGGCAGCTGGCAGACACACACAGCTGGACGAAGTGGCACTTACGCTGACCAACCCTCGGGAATTTTCCACGTCCCTGCCCCCTCGCGCTCCCTTTAAAACACCCAGTCGCCTCTGTGCAAGTCCAGGTGGAGCCAGTTCGCACTCAGCCCTCCTCCCGATGACAACAGGGCATTACTGATTAGACCTGTCCTGACTCCCTGGACCAGTCTGCGGTTATCTTTGACAGTGGTAGAATATGAAATAATGCCATCTGCTGTTTTAAGGCTTCCAGGAGCTCTCTTTATCTTTCAAGTATAGCTGTGCTGGCTACACGGCATGTTAAGGCCTGCCCCACTCCCAACGGGGCTGCTGGGGGTTCCCAGTCTCGGACAAGTGCTACTTCTCCTGTTCCACTGTCCTTATCCTTCCTATGAAATGCTTCCTGCCACATCACACTATTTACCTATACTCATACTTTACTCATTTACTTCCTCATTCCTTCGTATGGCAAACACGTTTATTAATTTATTAATTACCATCCGTCAAGGAGCCTGCTCAGACGCCACGTGTCTACCCCCCATGCCTTCGCCAGCAGCGTCGGCCAGAAGCACTCTTTTCTCAACTTTAAGACAAGGTGAGTCCGTTTAAGCTGCAGGCAAAATTTTTTTATTCTATTGGATCTTTGATTATCACAACTGTTTCTCCTTCTGAAATACGATGTTTTCCATGTTATGTCAGGGGTAGACAGCGACAGTCCATGGGCCAAGCCTGGCCCGCTGCCTGTTTCTATACAGTCCACGAGCTAAGAGCGGCTGTTACATTTTTTAATGGTTGAAAAAAAAATCGCGAGAAAAATAAAAAATATTTTATAACACAAAAATCCTAAATTCAACTTCCAGGGTTTTGGGGAGCACGGCCACGCTCGCTCGTTTGCATATGGTCTACGGCTGTTTCCATGGCAACATCAGCGTCAGAGCTGAGTAGTCAAAACCAAAAACACATGGTCCACAAAACCTGAAGTACCTGCTATTCGGCTCTTCACGGAAAAAGCGCGCCCACCTCGAGTTAGACCATCACAAGCTGCATCATGTTCACTCCCGCGATGGTTAAAGCCGCGCTCAGATCTAGGAAGCGAGACAGGCTGCAGGAGCCGCTGCGCTTTAAGTCGTTTACGGGCATCCGCTCAGTTCAGCCCTGAGCACCCGAACCGGCAGCTTCTCCTTCCCTGATGCCTCGTTCTGCTCTCTGTTATCACACTGAATGTACCCTCATCGCAGTTGCAACTCCTGCCTGATCTTCCGCCAACACCTCGCCCTCTGCATACGCACGCAGTGCTTCAGTCGTGAGGACCACAGCTGGCAGAGTGTAAGGGGTCCACACCAGTCCCCTCCTCCTGATGTCCAGGCCACCCGTGTGGGTCTGAACTGACGCCACAGAGTGGCAGGAGGTACAAGAAGACGGCTGCCCAGTGTGCCCGTTAGCTCGGCCCGCCAGAGGCAGACAGGTTACAGGGACTAAAGCGTCTGTCACTTTCTTCAGTGTTGGAGGTAAACCTGGGTGTCAGAGGTAAACTCCAGGTAGCTTTTCCTCCAACTCCTTCCATCTGCCTTATAATCAGTGGCTATTGCTCCCAGATTTTAGATTAGACTGCTTTTCATTCTTAGATTTCAATGTTTTCTTAAGTTTTCATTGTATGTTAAGAAACATAATGGGACGTCAGAAGCTCACCTTTCACAACTATGAGAATTACTTTAAGTTCTTAAAAGATTCCAAGAACTAGATGTTAGCTCGTAAGACGAAGTATCAAAGTTGTCTCATTCTGCTTTTCCGTAAAACACTCCAATTATGTCATCTTTGTCCTTTTGTATCACCACCTTTTCCTAACTGAGCAGCAATTAAAATTGCTGAGTAGGAAGATAAAAGTCTATTTGATACACTAAGAAAAGATATTCCCATGCAAATTGTAATTTAACAAACAGTTCCATTCTGATCAAAATAATAATCTGCCAAAGATTGTTAGACATCCTCTTACAAGTCTGTGTTCTACCAGAACTTTAGGTATGCAATCACTTATTCTTTATGTACTAGGCATTCATTCATCGTTAGGGTATTTCCTTTCTGTCACACCTGCCATCTACTTTTTCCTCTTAAAGTATTGGCAAATAGGCAATCAATTATATAATTAAGACACAAGGATTTTGAGAAACAAATCTGATCATTTATGTTCTTTTCTTAGTATGTTATCTTTCTTTTTCCAAAAATCTGTGAAAGTCACAATGAATAAAGTAAATAGAACAATAAAACAACAGTCTTGTTATTTTTTCCTATAATTATGATTTATTATTTCAATTAAATTTTAGGGGAAACATTGAAAAATAAAAATCTATTGTTTAAAATGGTTCATAAACTTTATTTTTAAAGTTATTCTTTTCGACATCATTCAGCATTTATCTTATACTGACATTTTTATTATTCAAAATTTCTCACTTGAATAAGAGGAGCAGTTCATCTAGAATCTCACAACTATTATGCATAATTAATATCCTGATGCATTATTTATGGTGGTGAATAATATTCTGAAATGAGAAGTCTCTGCAGATAAAATATCACTCTATCATGTTCCATTATAGGAAGAAATACTTTTAATTAAAGCGATGCCACAGAAATCAGAAGAAGTGGGAACAGCTCTTGATAGCGTTCTATCCCAAGGCCCTACTTCCTCTTCGGAAGCCTGATAAAACTCGTGTCTTGTCTACACACATGGTGGAATGTAGACCAGTCTCAGAAACACAGAATCGCTGAAGTGCTGGCTGCGACAGACCTTAAAGGCCTCCCACTCTCTCTGTCCCGACGCCAGAAAGCTGTGCTTGCAGCACTGAGGTCATTAAACAAGGGTCCTTTTTTCAATAAATGTTCTTATTTGAGGGACCATTTTATGACTATTGATAAATAATTTGCCAAAGACTATGATTGGTCTCCTTCCTAACTTAATGTAAACTGGAGTTTATATGTATGTATGTATACGAGGGTGGTGCCAAGTATCATATATGTGTATATGCGCATATATACACATATACATACTTGCATACATACATAAAAGGTATTGATACACTGATAAAGCTATTTTATGGATTTCGCTCATAATCCATTTTTTTGTAGTTTTCTTCACAGACTTCTTTGGGATTCTTAGATATATTTTACTCATTTCTTTTTGTTTTTATTAATTTATGCATTTAATGCTAAAAATTTTATTCTGATAACTCCCTTAGTTATATATCACTTATTCTAAAAAATCACATTTCCATTTTCACTATAATTAAGAAATTCTTCAATTTTATTTGATATTTCCCCTTCGACCCAAAATTTATTTTAAATAGTATGCTTTGTAATTTTCAGGTAGAAGAAAGTTGTTTTTTTTTGGGGGGGGGGGCTTTTTAAAAAATTAATTTCTAGTCTTATTCCATTATAGTCATCTTTGTCTTATCGCTACTCTTTGGCATTTACTCAGGTTTATCTTGTGGCCTAAAATATGGTCGATATTCTTTAACGTTGTGTGTGAACCTTTTAAAAATGTGCACTCTATTTCTGAGGTTCAGATTTTGACAAAAAACTCTATAAGATGAACCTCATACTTAGCATTTCGCTTATTTTTTTCTAGTTGCAATGTGTTACATCTCTATTATTAATGCAATATACATATTAAAGAGAGAGCGATAACGAGCAGAATCATGTTCGCGGGCAGTAAGGCTCAGCGGATGACAGAGAGGAGTCGGGTGGCTCCTGTGTCCTCCCGAAGGAAGGCGGTCGGCACAGCCCTGCAGCCTCGCGGCTCGAGAAGGACTGGCTCTGCGTCACCGAGTGCTCAAACACTGCCTTTACTTAGGAATCTGTGGGCTCCACTTCTGTCCCCCACTCCAACCTGACCCTTCTCCATCCTTTGCCCCTCCCCTACACTCCATCCAGAGCTGATCCCCAGCGAGGGCCCCTCGGACAGAGCTTTGTCCAGAGGGAGCCTGACTTGGTTAGTTTCGAGGGTCTACGGTCCAAGATTGCTCCGGAAACATCCGTCCCTCCCACACTCCCCGCGCTCCCGCCCGCTCTGGGCTGCTGTCTTCACGATGGTCCCCACGCTTTCTTTCCTCCACTTCCTCCTACACACCTGCTGATGCCACATGCGGGCGAATCTGTCATCCAGTTTTGTTGGAGATTACTCTGCCTGTGGGTTTGGGGCTTGCCTTCTTCACAGCACTGTCTGTTTTTATGTGGAGATTCAAAGAGATTAAAAACTATTCCTCCATGATGATTCTTATTTCTCCTTAAACTTTTAATAATAACAAGGTGAGTCTGTGTGAACATGACTAGTTACTGAGGGCAAAGGCCCAACTTCTCAATTCTAACTTAAAAACAAAAATGAAAAGCCATTCATATAAAGAGTACACAGTGACGACCTGTAAGTATGAACTATGAATAAATAATTGAAACACATCATCTGATTTAATGTTTACATTTTCTGCAGGAAAATCTAAGCTGGAACCACACGCCATTCTCTTTCAGGCTGACATCAGCCTGAATAAACATCCCAGAAGCACGAAAGTCTTCTGAAGAAGTCAGTCCTGCTCTTGATAAAAAGATTCTGTAGCTTAAGACACTTCTGGGATCATTTCCAGGAACACATATATAATTTACAGTGACTGACTACTCACTGCCAACCATAATTCTGTTCTCCCAACCTTTATAAAATGCAGGAGACACCAATTTGAGATTAAAAAAAAAAAGGCCACCTCCTATCTCCTACCAATGAAAGTCAAATCCAGCTACATCTACATAACATACATCTATACCTAGGCTTATGTATTTTAAACATAAACTGAAATCTAGAGTTGTGATTCTGTTATTATAGAAAATTAAAAACATATTTTATAAAAAGTCTAATTGGCCTAAGACTAGTGGTTCCCTTCCAAATTTAATAATCCGCTACATTTTAAGGATCATCTACTATTCAAGGCACTGTGCTTGGTAATAAGAAATAAAAAAATAAGTGAGATACACTCTGGTCCTCCGGGAACTGAGAAGCTGCTGTGCGTATCTGAGCACACACGCATGTGTGTTCGGGGAGAGGAGGTGCCACATACGGTACTGAATTAGGCCCAACTGGCGATATAACAGAAGTCCTTAAAAAACACTCAAAAAGCACAGGGAAGACTGAGGGTGCTCGGGGAAAAGCGACAGGGAGGGAGGACTGTGCGGCTTCGAGGAACACGCGGCTTCTCAGCAGGCGAATGGAGACGAGAAAAACCCGAAGAGCGAGGGACTGTAAAGCAATCTGAATGAGGGAAAAACCAGAACATGTATGTCATGTGAACTGGAAAAAGCAGTTCAGACTGGTTGACTGGACTTCGATTGCTGTGGCATTCTATGCTTGATCGGCAATCAGTATCTCATCCTACACGCTGATTTTCAGAAAATAAGACAGCATGACAACAATGAAAATGGCTGGCATGGTCAGCTCGCTAGGTCGTCGGTGACCCCTGGACAGCCAAGTCCCCCTGGCAGCGGAGAGGCAGTGAGCAGACGCCGGCTCACTTCGGGGTCGTGCTTGGCGCACGGCACGCCTCCTACGCAGCGAGAGCGTCCCTGCCCAGGGCTGCGGACCAGCCCTCAGTGACCCGGCCGAGAGAAGAGCGGCGACGCTGGCGTTCGGCGTCACGTGCAAAATCGAAGACCAGCTGCCTAAAAGGCCTGCCGGGCTCTCGCCAGTGCGAAATACCAGCAACCACGGGAAAGGGCTCAATATTAAAACACCTGGTATTTTCTTTTTACGAAGACTATTTTCATAGCTGACAATACAGTAATTTTTGTAAGAAGAATGCTCGACACTAGTCAAATTAAGCATAAATCCAAGCAGAGCTAGAAAATGCATAATGGCTGGCCACTCAGTGTCACGCTGTCACTCAGTACTAAGTTATGATAATGAGTAAACCATACGTATACTTTGCTCAGGACTATTTCACAGACTAACCAAAGAGGCATGTGGCACAAGGAAAGAACGGGGGGCTTGGAGCCCCAGCGCGGAGGTGTGCGCGTGGCCGGCCCGTGTGAGCGCTGCCGCCCCTGACCACGAGCGTCCGCACCGGGCCTGACCCCGTGCAGTGCCCACCCCCGACCCTGCAGCGGGCGCTACCGCGAGAGCTGTCACGCTCTCATTGTGACAGTCAGACGAGATCGAGCCTGCCACGCGCTCTGTGAAAGAAACCGCTACGCAAAAAACCATTAAACTGACTGTTTTCTGGTTGATTCCTACCCCCCCCACCGCCATCCCCTCTCCTTCCTTTATTCCACGCAATCCGATGTAGCGGCACATCCCGTGCGCCCCCAAAGCACATCCCTAACCCCCCGACCTCGTGTTCCCGCCTCCACGGCTTCTGGCCTGAAGAACCATCAGTGCATCAGACTCCCACAGACACCTCGCCCCTGGTATCCCTGCTCCCCAAATCCTCTGATCCACGGGAGCCCCAGAGCAATCTTCTAAACCTCTAATATTTATCTAGGCATCACGCACCTGCTCCGACGGCCTTCCCGCACGCCAGGGAGAAGCCTCACCTCCTCGTGACCTGGTCCCTTTGAGACCCCGTCTGCTATCGCGAGGCCCTCCGCGCCCTCCCGGCTGTTCCAGAAACACTCCGCACACACATTTCTAACAAGGGGCCCTGAGTTACCTGCTCCTTCTTTCCAGAACATTCAAGCACTTAGCACTGCTCACTCCTTCACTTCATTCCCTTCCGTTCGAATGTCGTGATGCAGAAAGCCCTGCCCTCGGCACCGTCTATGACAGGGCGAGTCCCTGCCTCATCCCTCTCTACCCTGTTCCTCGGCTTGTCTCCGAAGCCCGTAGTTCTGGAACGCTATCCCTTATTCACGTGCTTACTTTTCCACCGGATATGAACAGCACGGGGCGAGGACTTTATTCTTGTTAACGTCTTATCTGAGTTATGAGCAAAGCGTAGGGGGCTCAGTGCTAACTCCGCTTAACGAACAGTAAAAGCATCTCCCGCGTCCACTTCGTCTACATGTCCTGCAGAAAGCAGCAGAGCGCCCCCAACGCCGCCAGCGCCGCAAGCAGACCCTGAGCATCACGCCCGCTCGAGGCTGTTCCCCACCTTGGAATTTGAAGTGGACTCCAAGAAACAGAGCCTGTTGCCGAAGCCCTCCGCCGCCAGACACAGCTTCTGCTGCTCCTTGTGGACGGTGGCCGTGCACTGCAGGACGACCTCGTCATCCTGCGGAGGGAGACACAGAGGGGACAGTGAGACGGGGGGCGCCAGCCGGTCTGAGTCAGAGCTAGAAAACACGTTAGTGCCTCTTAAAAACCAGAGAAACATGTAAAGCCGGTTATCAAATTAAAAAAAAAACAAACCCACAAATGATTGGGAGAGTGCTTCTATTTGCAAATTTAAAAAAGGTCCCTGGCGGGAGGAGGAGGGGTGTTTATTGCCATTGGAGGCAATCACAAGTTTCCTCACTGTCATCACTGATCCCCAGGCAACCAGAGTGCAGATGGTAAAACAGAATTTCACGTTAGCATTGTCTTAATCGCCAAAATTACCAAGAAATTTTCTGGCATACTAGGACAGTATGTGCCATCAAGAATGGAACTGATTCTGATAGCGGGCGCCGCTTCATTTCAAAACTAACACAGGAAAACAGGTCAATAACAGAATTTCTGGGTTCGGATTAACCGGAAATGTCATCTTGGCTCGACCACACATTGGCACTTGACTGTGTTTGAAATGCTCCCGGTTGCTTAAAAATGAGTCGTTAGTCCGATCCTCTGAAATCCAGCACTGGTTTCCAACCAATTAATTAAGCAAGATCACAGGAAGATTTTACAAGGGAAGACGGCCAAGGGGGGGACAGTCTTGGCAGCAGGAAGACGCCAGAAGCAGGGACACTGGCACCAGCAGTAGCTGCCGCGCCAGGCCAGGCGACCCCGGGAGACGTGCTGCGTCTCTGAAACGTCAGGCGACACAACGGCACTGAACAGACAATAAATAAGAACCACCATCATCACTTTTTAAGAAAGCATCTCCCTTTAACAGGTTTTAAGTGGCAAATTCCTAAAAAAGTCTAATTATTTATATTTTAAGGTTTCGACTTCAAGGAAACAAGTCACTTGAAGCAGTAAAGGAACAAATATATTCACTGACCCTTTTCATTAGAATCAGAGGGAAAAGGGACACACAGGTATGTCCTGAAGACCCTCTCATGCAGAATAGCAGAGCGGAGGGGATGAGATGGGATAAATATTCAAAAGCGGAAAACAGGCTCCTCTGGGAAACGTGAAGGGGACGCCAAGCGGCAAAGAGCAGCTCCCGGGGCACTCGGGGCCCTCCTCACTCTGCTTCCCGCACGGCCGCAGCAACACCGGCCAGCTCGCGCGCAGGCCCAGGCCCAGGCGAAGTCCCACCGCTCAGCAATCACCTCCCCACTGCCCCCCCAGGGGCTCCTTAACCCTCCAGTGAGCATTTCATTGTTACATTTAAAAAGTGATTTACTAGAAAACAAAAAGGCATTATTTTCGTATAATGAGTATAATGAGTGCATCTGAATATTAATTCATGTTCTGCACGAATTATGACTATAATAAAAAATAACGAGGTACTTTTTGCTTATATAATCTGCAAGATCAAAGATATAGTGTGTTTTTCAAATAGGTGGCATGACAACGAAGAGCTCAGCGCACGACGGGCTCAGCACCTTGGCTCGGCCTTCGCCGTCTCGGCCCACGTCCCCGGGGACTCGCTTAGCATTCAAACTACTGACCTCGGTAAGAAGCCCCTTTGGATGCTGGAGGCTAGGTAAATAACCTAATAAAGCTACATTAATGTACTACTTGACGGCAGTTTGGGAATGAGAACACGAGAATGCAGCGCGGCGTAGGGAGAAAAACGGGAACTGCTGGAAGGAAGAGAAGCCACCACCGCGTCCACCAAACGCGGCGTGCGCCAGCCCCGCGTTCATTCATTTAATCCTCACGACACCCGTGATGCAAAGATTGCCCACACGTGTGCACGAGGAAACGCGCCCCACAGCACTTCCTACTCACAGAGAGCTGAGCGCACTGATTGTCAGGCGCTGATTAGCAACCTGGCTGATCTGAACCTGCCAGTCCCGGCCCCACACAGCTCCCGGAGCCACGAATGTCCCTGCATCTGCCATCCGGAGCAGCTCGTCTCCGTCTCTGACATGCATCCTACCACCTGTAGGGCCTGGCGAAAAGGCAGCTTCCGACTCGCGGTCTTGGGTGGGGCTGATTCTGCACTTGTAACAAGTGCCCAAGTACAAGGGACGCGGAGGGGAAGTGGGGGGACGTGGATCCCGGGAGAGATGAGAATGGTCCTTCCCGAGTGTGGAGCGGCCGACACAGCCGAAAGTGGAAGTCAGACCGTGTGCTCCGGGCAGACCAGGGTGAGAGCACAGGCGGAGACGGCCGCTCATGCTGTGTGGTGCTCGCCAGCCACGTGAGGGAAAGGGACGAGCTGCACGTCCCGCTGAACCGCCCTGGTAAGTCACAAGCCAGCACGCGCGCCAAGCTCCCCACAGCCTGTGCCTCCGCCCCGGGCGGCAGAGTGCCGCCGGGGAGCAGCAGGGAGCTAGGGGGCCGCCACCCTCCAGGGACAGAGCCACGGCTACAACTCTGGTCGCCATTCATCTGAAAGACGGGGCCTCGCCTGACACTTACAGGCCTTTTCCAGTTTATCTGGGAGCTGTTTTTATTTCACATTTCTTGATGACAGAGCAAAGAGAGCCTTTATGACAGGAAGTAAAACATACTGAACATCGATGGGCCAGACGCCAGTTCTCAAACCCGTTCGCTCTAATTAACCCCTTGTTCATCTCAAGGCACAATTTTTCTCCAGAAATGCTGTGATTTGAGGGCCTACAGACAATGCATCTGAGAATTTTTCATAAGTAGCTTTATTTTTTATTTATTATAGCTCGTGTGTACTAAATCTGGTTATTGTCAACATAGACATATGTACAAAGGGATATGTCCTTGGTGTACACAAACGCGCGTGCACACACACACATACACACACACACACAGAGGAGAGAGATTGAAACTATCCTCTATTCCGGGACCAAAAGCTCAGCACGGCTGCCCTGACAGTCACAGGACAGGGGCCCGTCCGGCCGGCACCAGCACGGCCCAGCACTGAGCACTGTCGCCGAGAGTGCTGGTTATCTTAGGGACAAATGGGCCACCCAGGAGAATAGGACGCTAACACGCAAAACCCCGCACTCCCCGAGGCGTGTCGGGTACAGATTCCTTGGGGCAAATCGCAGGTCACCGAGGGTTAGGGGTTCAGGGTCGTGCTGGGCGCTGACTGGTCGGGTGCGGTGAGGGTGACAAACCATGACTCCAGGTCCTGAGGGCAGCTGTGAGGTCTGTCCCAGTCCCTCCGCGGCGGCCCTCTGTCCAGTCTCGTGGGAAAGTAGCCAGGGGGTAGTTCGCCTTCGGGCCCAGGAATTAAACATAGCTTATGTCGAGATGTCACCTGTAGCCTGCCAGAGGTCCCCACTGTGCGACCGTGAGTCAGGTCCGGGTCACTGTCCTCTGCTGCCTCAGTCAGGGGCTGCTGATTGTGTGTGTGTGTGCACGCGCACGTGTGTGCATGTGTGTGTGCATGTGTGTGTGCACATGTGCACATGCGTGTGTGTCTGTGTAGAGAGAGGATTTCTAGAGCTCAGATTTCATTAGAAGTAAATTTAACCAAAGTCATAAGGACCCTCGGTCTGCATGGGATCCAGGGCTCAGGTGGCAGAATGGGATACAGGTGAAGTAACTCTTCTTGGGTCATAAGGCGTCTTCCGAATTAGTTTTTGCCACCCGGCCCTGAGGTGCCGACTCCTCAGTGTCATTTCTTGTCCTCGTATTCTGGCTGCACGCACCACCGGCGTACCCGAGTGCCGGAATGCTCAGCGGGCCCATGAAACCGAACCACCCTTCCACACTCGCCTCGTGGTCGGCTTTTTTTTTTGAGTTCCTGTGTCTCACGCTCTAGTACTAACGGCAACAAACGTTGATTCAACTCACAACAAATCATATTCTGTAACCAAATGCCAAAAGTGAATTCTGCTTGTGTTCTATTATTTCATTTTTAAAAATTTCAAATTCTTAGTTACCTATAAATGACTAGCACGATAGACTCTAGCATTTGTACAAGCATTTGCTGTACACCCAAACCTACACCATTCCCTATTTTATAAAACTAACCTGAAAAAACAAAATTACTAATCTTCCTCTATAAGAACCCCAAACAAAATAATAAATTATAGAAAAGAAACCTCTCAGAAGACCCTTCGTGAACAGGCGGGCAAACGGCAGCACTTAGGAGCGGGGCCAGCCCGCCGGCGTCGCGTCCTCTGCGTCCTGCTCCGCCGGTGCCTCTCACGCCCCGCACCCTCTGCGGCTGAGACGTCCTCAGGACCCACGGCGTGGTTTCCGCCCTGCACGCCCCCTCCCAGTGGCGCCCCCCTCGAGGTCACGCCATGGACCTGACTCTTCTGTTTCCCAGCTTACAGCCTTTTAGTGGTTTCTCGTGACTCTTAGGAAAAGCCCCTGACATCCTTCAGCCCAGAAGGATGTGCTGCCCGGGCCGGTGCCGGCCCCCCGCCCTCGCACCCATGCTGACGGCACTTCCACACCGGCCGTTCCGCCCACTGTCCCCTCCAGTCAGGGCACCTCCACCCTCAGATCTGCGGGAGGCGAGCCCGCCCTGACCTCGCGCGCCGGGTGGCTCCCTCAGTTCTGTGCTCCTGTGGCACCGTTTTCTTTCCTTCCATGTCCTCAGCTGTCAGACATGCGCTGACGTGATTAGATTACAGTGCCTGACAGCGCCTGGCAAATACACCGCACTCGTACGCGGCTACTTGTCACTAGCATTGCTCATAAAGCTGGACGGCCGTGCTGGCGGACGGAGCCGTTTCAAGGTAAAATCCTACTTAATTCCCAATTAAAGCCAGTATTACATGATCCCATTTAGTGATTTCATGGTTTCAAACAGGTGGGAAACAGGGCAATCCTGGAGGAAAATTACTCATCCCATCTATTACATTTTTGACAAATTCTGATGTATCATAAGTATCCACAGCATCAATATAAAACTCATTGGGAAAAGAGCAGTCCAGTCCTTCATTTCCCCCCTATTTCCACATAAACATAATAAAGCTTTGATTACAACTTTCTATATGTAAGCTAAGCAAATCAAACAAATTGAAAAATCAAGAAATGCTCTTCAAAGCTCTGGTCATTAAAAATCCCCTCACATCATGCCAGGTACCTTCCTTGGGCTCTTACTACGCTTATCTTTCAAAATGTTTTCAGAACAAAACACTGAGAACTGAAGGATCTTGTGGGCTCAGAAAGCACTCATCAAGCGCAGCCGGCGCAGGGTCCGTCTGCTGCCTCCTTCTCGACACGTAGCTTTCCACGCGGACCCGGCGTCTCTTCCCGCCTCGTGAATTATGACATGTCTATATTTGGATCCTCTTCCACGTGTTCAATGGTACAAAGTATCTCTAATCTCCTTTCCCGTGGCTTTTTTTGCCAGTGCCACGTCCCCTGAGCCGTCTTCATCCTGTGTCGTTTTCTCAGTTCTGTCACCGATCAGCTCACTTCACTCAGCCCCTCGGGCTGCACGTCCAGCGTTTCGAGGGGCAGCAGGGTCCACGCTCCCGAACGCGGACGTCGCTCCTACAAACCGCTCCGTTTCCAGCATCACCACTCTCCGTTTCCTGGCTGCACCCTCACCTTCCTCAGCCAATTCCCTTCTATTCATTTTTGTAAAAATGCCTTGATGGCGGGACAAAAAGGTGACACAGCTGTGTGAAGTGAACAAGGGGCACAGCGGCCTTCGCCACAGACTGAAAGAAGCGGTGTGTGTGGTCAACGACCATGATGGCGTCTGGCATTTGACCGTGACTCACGGACTGAAGAACTAGCTGCAAAGTCTGCGCCTCAGGCGATTACAGCTACCACCCTGCGGTGATGCGACACGGCCGTCAGGTTGGGGTGCTTCTGCCGCCTTGCTCGGAAACCGCATCTCGTAGCCACATGACGTGCAGGCTGCCCGGGCCGGCCGAGAAACTGCTAAAGACGAGGCCATTTGAAGGTGACATATTTTGAAGGTAGAGTGGCAAGATGAGCTGACAAACATATAATAAAACCAAGTTCTGTTTAACGAACTGCAGTTGTGCAACTGGAAAAAAATAACACCGCCTCACTGGGGAGAAACCCTGTAAGTTAATAGATGAGGCTGAGCCTTCGAGCACAGCTCTAGCCTTCACACCACCCCCAGAAACTCTCAGGAGGAAGGCGCCGCTGACTGTGTCCCCTGCGGGAGAGCCTTCAGTTGCCACCCAGCTCTTAAAGCACACGAGCAAATTCATGCTGGCGAAGCAAACGTGAGGATGTGATTTCCGGAGCAAAGCCTGTCACGCACACTCAGTCTGCAACCACCACCGGCCACTTCGCAGCAGAGGAACACCCTCTCGGCCGTGCCTCTCGGCCGTCCCTCTTGGCCGTCCCTTTCGGCCATGCCTCTAAGCCATGGTTTCACTTGCTGTGGTTTCAGTTACAGGCGGTCAACCGAGGTCTGAATATATTAAATGGGAGATTCCAGTACGGTTTAAACTGCATACTGTTCTGAGCGTCGATTTTAAATCTCATGTCACCCAGCCTGTCCCAGCCGGGATGTGACTCTTCCCTTTGTCCAGCGTCCCCACGCTGTGGATGCTCCCTGCCCGTTCGTCACGTAGCTGTCGTCTCGGTGACCTCACCGACTGGTCGCCTCGCAGCGCCTGTGTGCAAGCAGCTCCGACTTGCATCGAGAATGATGCTGGCTGGGGGGACGTGCCAGAGAGAGGCCGGGGAGCGCTTCCGTTGAGTGAAAAGGTGTGTGGGTAGGAGGACACACCGCGAAATGGGGCTCAGTGCCGCCTGCAGCCTCGGGCGCCCGCACACGCCCCGCGGAGCAGGGCGGGCGACCGTAGGTGCGATGGACACAGAAAACGCGTCAACTGGAGGACACGCTACGCAGGCACCAGAAAATCCACACCACGGAGGAAAGTACATGGATATGACGACTGCGGGAAAGATGTCAGCCAGAGGCTAACCTTTCCTCACTCCGAAGAATTCACGGGGTGGAGAAGCTATGCCTGCATTCGGTGCGGACAGGTTTCCACTGCTAAATCAGACACACGAGCAAATTTGCCTCAGGAGCAGGCCCGGCTTCGAAACCACGGTGGAGCCCGAGGCGGCTTCTCATGGAGAAGGCAAGAAGCTTCCTCCCGGGAGCAGGGCCCCTGCGGAGAACGCCAGGTGATTCCCGCCGGGAAAGCACCTCGATAAAGCATCTGCCACCCAGTACTCACAGAGCAACAGCACGGAGAGACGCGGGACGCAGTGTCCCCAGGACTACTCAGTGTGCTCGATGCATCGGTGCATGTGCGTGTGCGTGTGCGTGTGCAGCAGCAAACACTGCTGAAAACCTAACATGCTGAGATTTGTCTTGACGGAGCCATGACACTTGTGCTGAGTGAAAATGGGCCACTCTTTCCATGAATAATCCCTCGTTGTTAATCAGTTAGATGACTTCTGCTATTTATTCATCACTAAATATAACTATAAATATTTAGGTAATCAGAAAACAACTCTGAATGCAACCGAAAATGTAGAACACAAAATAATGCACCTTAACTATTACATAAGTGTTAAAATACTTAAGGACATGACATGAACGAATGAAAACAAATACAAAATTTATTTAAAAACTGGATTCTCATACCCTACCATACACACACAAAAAAAAAAAATTCTAAGATTTAAGTATTTAAATTGTGAAAGGCTTTTAGACTTTTAGAAAAATATGAATATCAGAATATAATTTATCAGTTATCATAAAAAAGGGATTTCTCAAGCAAGACACAAAAAACACACAAAAATGATCAGTTCAACATCATTAAAATTAAGTATCTCTGTTCAATAAAAACCAGAAAAAAAAAAACTGTAAGAAGATATTGGAAATTCATAAAATACATTAAAAAAGTTATAAAATCATTGAGAAAAAAAGAAAAATAGGCAAAAAGACATGAACAGCTTTCCATAGTAGAAGAAATACAAACGGTGAATTATATGAAGAGCGGTTCCACTTTATTACTAATTTGAGGAATTATGGACTAAGAAAAATAAAATCCGGCTTATAGCCTCCAGGCTGACAAAGCTCTGCGGCCACCGCGGCCTGCGTGAGCACTTCCCGCTGCCTGCGCGTCTCCCCCTTATCCCCCTCCCCCCGGCTCATTGTGTGAGTTTTCTCTCCCACTCCTCAGGTGTGGAAAGCCCTTCTCTGCCTTGAGGCCTTCGCTGGTTTTTCCCTTTGCCAGAATGTTCTTCCTCGACCTTTGCCAAGCCTCCCGGTTTTAGAGGTCCCACCCCAGAGTCCTCTCCTCTCCTCCCCGCCCAGCCGGCCTCCTCTCTCGTTGCCCAACGACACGGGTCAACTTTGTGGCTGCTTTCTTTACTTAACTGTGTGCTTGCTCACCGCCCTCTCCCCCACGTAGGTACGCTCCGTGGAGGAAGGGACTCTGCCTCCCTGTACGCAGTGCTTAGTAGGTATCTGTAAAGGACGTCTGAAGAATGAAAGAATGAATGAATGCTTTCTATGCCTGACAAATGGAACGGCGTTCCCATGTATTAATGCTAGAGCCACCTCCTCCCCAGGGCAGCGGACAACCATTACGCACCTGTGTCCCAGGTACTGTGCATTTTCTCAGGGACAGTCGAGAGATCGCCTCCCTCAGCTCCGGTCCTCAGATTCTCAGAGCTTACGAGTTAGTACTATTACTATGCTCATGAGCATGAGCAGTGCGATGACTGCGGTTACTTTCCAGCTGAGAGCGAACCATCGCCTGAGGTTGCCCTTCTGGCTGCCTGGCTGGACGGGACCCAAACCTGGGCCCACCCGACTCTAAACCTCTACCCGAGCCTCTGGCCGCACCGCCTCCTGCCATGATGGAGTCCAGCCGGGAGGTTAAGGAATCTGCCCCAAACAGGACCCTAGAGAATAAACCCTCTGACCTCCTGTCATCAAATAGGTGATGTAGTTACAGGTAAAGTGGACAGGGTTAGAGTATACAGATTGACTTGTGTTAAAAATAAAACCAAATGAAAAACAATCAAACATAAGATAATTTGTTTAAACAGAGGAACGGCAGGCAGTGGTGAGATGAGAAAGAGAAGGCTGGATGTGTCTCTGATAGCTGAAATTTAGTCAATAATTAAAATTCAGACTGAGAGAGGGAGTAGGAAGCAGTGCTACTCAGTGATTTTTTTAGGGAAGGACGGAAAAAAGCAAAGCAGAAGACAGAGATCAACACAGACAGAGGGAAAGGGACCTTTTTCACGTCTGTTTCCGAGACGGAGAAACACTAGGGTGAAGCTACGTATCAGGCTCCTGCAGAAAGAACGAACGTATCCACGCCAGCCCCGGCCCTCGTAACTCACCGAAATCCCCGAGAAAATAAGCCGTCGGCTTAGAATCCAGCAGAGCACCTTCCTCTCCAGTCACTGCTTTCCCTCGCTCCCGTGTCACCCCGACACCCACGAAAGGGGATGATCAGCAGGAGCAAAGGTGAAGCAAAACTGGGGGACCAGGGGTAGGGGCAGGCAAGGCCACGGTACTTTGTAAGGAGTGTCAAAACCACAATGAATCCCACCCAAAGGTGGCCTGTGTGCGTTAGCACCACGCACAGGCAATCCTAAACACCTCTACCCACCCAAGAGACAGCTCCCCCGCCATACCCCTCCTCCCGATAGGCGGACCACTGAATATTAGAGCTGCTGAATTACTAAAGGAAAGCTACACACACACACACACACACGCACGCGCACACACACACAGAGGCAGGTATATAACAGCACTACTGAAATATCGCACATAATTAACAGATGCAGACACAACCCAATGACCTAGCCAATCCCAACTATGGAAGAACCGAGGTCAGACTGATGCCTCAGAAGACCCCACGAAATATTCCTTTCAATGTCATGGCATGACATATCCCATCCATTCTCTAGCAAAATTTAAAGTGTGTGGAAAAAAACATTCAAACTGTCCTCATGAATATCATCTAAGATTTAGCGATGGCAAGCTGTATTTCTTAATAGATGCTAAGCAGAGAGGGAAAAAAAAAAGAGATTCTCAGAAACCATGAGATAAAGGAAATTTCTTTGTTCCTATGTTATACATTCTTGACAATAAGTTCCTGAAATACTTCACCAGCCACAGTTTAAAAAACTGGGATTTAAAAAAAAAAAAAAGATAAAGGGAATTAAAGAGCCTGGGTAATATTGGAGGTCACGTATATACAATCATAACGATGGAAGCAACTTACAAAAATTAAGCATTTAATTTGACCTTTATCATAAAAATACTGACATGGAAGTAAAAAACCAGATCCAGAAAGGCTGACCATATTTTGGACATCCTAACTCAGTGTCTGTTTCATGTGAGAGAGAGACGAAGGTCGACAGATACAACCACCAACGGTGATGCTGACAGAAATGTGTCTGCTTCCACTCAGAAAACAGTGCGTATAAAATTTTCACCTATGTTTCCAGCTCTGAAATGATGTGAATTCCTTACTTGGCATTGAAGATTGCCTCATGTATAAAAAGTCCTATTAAAATTCACCTTAATCTATGTGCTGAGTATAAGAATGTTATTCTGACTCCCTCACATCCACAGGTAGAATACGACCAAAGAAGACACTATTAAAGAAAATGAGTGTTCCTGTTCGCACAGAGAGCATTAAAATCAAACATGGAGACAAGTAGAGTAATTTAGCACTCGATGTGTCCCTGTCACCTGGCTGATGCTCAGGAAGAAGTAGTAAGAGACCAGAAGGAGAGTCAGACCCCTTAGAATTCATTCTGCAATTATACCAGAGTGCTGCCTATTGTATAAACTATGTTTGAAATGCTACATTTCTATGAAAAATTAAATATATTTACTCAACTACTCTGAAATATTTAATGTCTATGCAGAACAGATGAAAGCCACACATAAGCACGAATATACGCACATATTTTACATAATACATTGGCTGAGATGGCATGCACAATTTAGAACTTCAAAGCCTTCCTCCTACTCTCTGAAAAATGTCAGAAACCACTGAGCAAGCGGTAGATTCTCAGAGACCCATGCCAGACACCGCGTTAGAACCACCAGAACAGCTGTGTCCTGATCATCCCCGCATTTAAGGAAGAATACTGAAAGATTACATTTTAAGGAAGAGTACTGAAAAGACAAGAAAAGCAATTTTAGAGGCAATGTTCAGGATCTGAATCTGTACATCAAAACTATTTTGAAATTTGAAACTCTTGAGGACACTATGCAGTCTTGCATTTTACAAACACACACGCGCGTGCGCACACACGCGCGCGCGCACACACACACGCCCTATCGTGTGTGTGTGTGTGTGTGTGTGTGTTCTCTCTTTTTTAGGGGCTACAGTTACAAGTCTATGGCCTCCAGTAACTGTATTTTTTCTGTATTGTATAACACAAAGACAAATTTCTAAGCCCAATCGAAAAAATATATGTAACAGTCTGGGCAGATACACAGAAAGGGCTCCCGGGAGCTGGAAACTCAGGGTCCGGAGCCGGAAGCTCGGGGTCCAGAGCCGGAAACTCGGGAGCCAGAGCCGGAAGCTCGGGGTCCGGAGCCGGAAACTCGGGAGCCGGAGCCCCACTCTCGCTTCCTCGCGTGATCCTGTCCCTGTGTCCTCCATGTTCCCACCCAGCAGGTGGAAATAAGTTCCATTATAATTTATAACAACTCATCCTCTATATGTAATTCTTATTTAACGATTTATAATAAGAAATTATGGGAATTAAATAGAAAAAAAGCACTATTTTTAGACCAGATTCACTCAGAGTTTGAATTCCAGCTCTCCTTTTACTGGTCACTGTGATTGTTAGTATTTCCACCTATGGAATGAAGATATCACTTATTTTAGAGGGTTGTTGTGAGGAGTTAATCAAGAATATAAAATATACAAAGTGTCCAGGAAAGAATGCCTAAAGCATAAAATAGTATTAATAAATGTTTCTCATTCTTATTGTTGTAAGGACTCAATTCATTCATTCAAGACATCTATCTGACCATTAACAAGACAGAACAAATTTTTACACTGATGAAACTTAGACTTGGAGAGGAGACAGGTAAGAAGCAAATGAATAGTTACAAAATCTAACATCAGGTCAGAAGCAAGGTGGAGTGAGAGGCGTCCCCAGATCTCTCCCCTTATAATAAGTTGAACATCTAAAACTCAACAAATAATACCCGACCTGCACACAAGAACATCTGAGTGAGTGATCTGCATGTAAGAGCTACCACAGGTCAGAACCGCTGGAGTCGGGCAATAGCCCAGGAGAAACAAAGAAACTGCCTCTCACAACCAGAGCTTCCTGCGGGAGGAGGGGGAGGGGAGAAGGGGCGGCGGGCTCCCTGAACAGCCCTGCCTGGGAGAGCTCAGAGCTCTACACAGCAGCAGAGCCCAGATATCAGGGAAGAAAGCAAAGCGGAGATTAACAGAGAATCAACAGTTGATTATTACCAGCTGCAGTTACAAAATGCAAGGATGAGCTACAACAACCCCCATTCGCCAACCCAGAGAGCCCCTCCCCCCATATCCTCCAAGACTGAACACTAAAGAGCCCCAGGGAATCTGAATAAATGCTACCAAAACCGTCACTAATACTGACAGGGACTGAGACCGACAGTAGCGATCATGATTGAATATTTATAAGAAAAAAGGGGCATCATTAAGGCTCAAAGTAGAGATCCAAGAGGCTTGGATGCTACCTACTGGAAACCAAAAGAAAAACATCATCTTAGCAACAGGCTAAAGAGAGATCTTTATATAATGAAAATTCTTTCAGGTGTGGGGGGAGTAGAATACACTCTCATTAATGCCCAGGCAAAGAAAGAGTCCATTAAGCACCATGAACAACCAAGGTGGCAAGGTAGTTCAGAAAGAAAGAGAAAAATCTCCAGAAAATAAGATCATAGACATAGAAATATACAACTTAAATGACACAGAATTCAGGATGGCACTTCTGAAAGAACTCAATGAGATCTAAAATAACTCATTTCAATAATTCCAGGAGCTGGGAAAACAACTAGATCAGTAGAACATTTTGTGTTTTGTTTTTGTTTTTTGTTTGTTTGTTTTTGCAAGGAGACTGAAACCCTAAAAAAGAACCAAATAGAACTTCTAGAGATGAAGAACACACTTAAAGAGCTGAAGAATGAAATAGCAAGCTTAGGAAATAGAGCCAACCAAATGGAGGAAAGGATCAGTGATATCAAAGTAAGAAATCTAGAAAAATTCAGAAAGAAGAAGAGAGAGATTGAAGAATGAAAATAATGAAGGAGAAATTCAAGAACTAGCTGATGCCATCGGGAAAGGAAACATAAGAATAATGGGTATTCCAGAAGGAGAAGAAAAGGAGCAGGAATCAGAGAGTATTTTCAAACAAATACCTGACGAGAATTTCCCAAATCTAAGGAATGAACTAGAGCTTGGAATTCAAGAAGCCAACAAAACACCCAATTATCCCAACCCAAAAAAGCTTTCTCCAGGACGTATTATATTAAAATTATCAAAAATTAATGACAAAAAAGAATTCTCAGAGCAACCAGGGAAAAGAAGACATTAGCCTATAAAGGAAAACCCATTAGATCATCTTTGGACTTCTCAACACAAACCTTACAAGTCAGAAAGGAGTGGAATTCAATATTCAAACTATTAAATGAGAGGAAATACCAGCCAAGAATAATGTATTCAGCAAAACTTTCCTTTAGAAATGAAGGAGAAATAAAGACCTTTCCAGACATACAAAAATTGAGAGTATTCACTATGAGGCCTACATTACAGAAAATACTGAAAGGGGGTCAGCTCACCTAAAACAAAATGACAAAAAAATACATGACTATAAGTAAGGAGACTAGCAGGCAGAGAGAAGCAGAGGAGCGCAACCCTTAGTAAGGACGGGGCATTGTGAGCTTAAACGGTAAGAAGAGATTTGCCGCAGCAAGATAGTAATGAACGTCCGGCACACATAGGGACAAACTGAGACAACAACAGCAGAAAAGGGGAGGATTCAAAGATCTAAATTTGCAAAGGGGAATGGAGATACAGCACACAGAAGAGAATGGATGACTGTGTGTGTGTGTGTGTGTGTGTGTGTGTAACTATCTGCTACATGTTCATAATGGTAACCACACGCCAAAGAATCAGAACTGAAGTACATAACATAAAACAAGAAGACACAGAGGGAAAATCCACAAAACCCAAACAAAATTAAAAAATTAAAATAATAAAATAAAGTAAAATAAAATAAAATAGAAACAGACACACAAGGAAAAGGAAGCAATAGAAACACCAAGCTACCACAAAGCGAAAGATAAAATGACTATTGGAAAAACCTCACATTTCAATAATCACCCTAAATGTAAATGGACTGAACTCACCAATAAAAGAGTTGAAGATTGGATCAAAACACAAAACCCAGCCATATGTCATTTCCAGGAGACACACCTCTGTTTCAAAGACAAATATAGACTTGAAGTGAAAGGGTGGAAGATGATATTTTAAGCAAATAGCAGAGAAGAGTGGGATATCAGATGAAAGAGACTTCAACATAAAAAAGGAAAGAAAGATACTGAGGGACACTTCATAATAATAATGAGCATCATGCACCAAGAAGACATAACACTTATTAACATCTATGCTTCCAATCAGGGAGCCCTGAAATATGTAAAGCAATTACTAACAGAACTAAAGGGAGAAACAAACCAACACACTATCATAGTAGGGGACCTAACCCCACTGTCGGACATGGACAGATCATCCAAACAAAATCAGTAAGGAAATAACATCCTTAAATGATACATTAGAACAACATTATACATTCTTCTCTAGTGTACATGGAACATTCTCAAGTACTGATCACATATTGGGGCACCGAGATAGCCTCAACAAATAAAAGAGGTTTACAATCATACCAACCATATTCTCTGATCATAATGCTTTGAAGCTGGATATCAACTGTAAAAGGAAGCAGGAAGAACCACGAATACATGGAGATTGAATGACATGCTACTGAAGAATAACTAGGTCAGAGAAGAAATAAAAAGAGACTCATGAGATACATAGAAATGAATGATAATGATAGTACAACGTATCAGAACTTTTGGGACACGGCAAAAATGGTAAATGAAAAAGTTCAGATCATTACAGGCCTATCTCAAAAACAAGAACAAACTCAAATAAACAACCTAACATTTCATCTTAAAAAATTAGAAAAAGAACAATGAAGCCTAAAATCAGCAGAAGGAAAGAAATAATCAAAATTAGAGCAAAATTAAATGACAGTGGAAAAAAAAAAAGAAAGAAAAAATAAATGCAACAATGCAACAAAGAGCTGGTTCTTTGAGAAGTTTAAGAAGATTGACAAAACTATGGCTAGACTCACTAAAGAAAAAAGAGAAAGGACACAAACAAAATCAAGGATGAAAAAAGAAAAATTAGGGCAGATGTTGCAGAAATACAAAAGATCATACAAGAATACTATGAAAATGCATATAACACCAAATTTAATAACCTAGAAGAAATGGACAACTTCTTAGAAATATACAACCTTCCTAGACTGAATCAAGAAGATCTGGCAAATCTAAATAGACCGATCAGCAGTATGGAAATTGAAACAGTTAAAAACCTCCCAAAAAGTAAAAGCCCAGGACAAGATGGCTTCGCCAGTGAATTCTACCAAACATTCAAAGAAGATTTAATACCTATTCTCCTCATACTCTTCCAAAAAATTAAAGAGGTGGCAATACTTTTTTAACCCATTTTATAAGGCCGATCTTACCCTGATACCAAAACCTGGTAAATATAACACAAATAAAGAAAATCACTGACCAATATCGCTCATGAACATAGATATAAAAGTCCTAAATAAAATACTAGTGAACCAAATACAGTAACATATTAAAAAGATTATACACCAACGATCAAGTGGGCTTAATCCCAGGGGCACAGGAATGGTTCAACAGAGACAAATCGATTAATGTGATACACCACATAAACAAATTTAAATAAACATATCAGTAGATGCAATATGAAATATGAAATGAAGATGTCAACCTGTCACTATTTGCAGATGACATGATCCTCTATATAGAAAACCCTAAAGACTCCACAAGAACACTACTACAAACAATAAGGAAATACAGTAAAGTTTCTGGATACAAAATCAATGTTCGAAAACCCATAGTGTTCTTATACTCTAATAATGAATTGTCAGAAAAAGAAGTCGAAAAAATCCCTTTGCGATTCCAACAGAAAGAATAAAATACCTAGGAATAAACCTAAAGAAACATGTCAAGGACCTATATAATGAAAACCATAAGACCCTATTAAAAGAAATCGAAGAAGATACAAAGAAATGGAAAGATATGCTGTGTTCTTGGATTGGAAGAATTAGTATAGTTAAAATGACTTTATTACCTAAAGCATTATACAGATTTAATGCAATCCCCATCAAAATCCCATCAGCACTCTTTAAAGAAATAGAACAAAAAATCATCAGAACAAGATATCTAACTATGGGTGGTGAACATACAATGCAATATATATATGGCTTACTGTTGAATTGTGCACCTGAAACTTACTGGATTTCATTAACCAATATCACGTACGTATGTACGTCCATACGTATGAATGTACATACATACATATGTACATATTTAAAAAAATTTTTAAAAATTAACATCAGATAGTGGTAAGAGCCAAGAATAGAAAAGGCAGAGTTGAAGTTATCAGGAATAAAAGGGCTCTGTTTCGGAGTGGTCAGAATTGGCCTCTCCAGTGAGCAGACACTGAAGAAAGGTCTGCATGAAGTGGAGAGTGTGGACGCCCCAGGCAGGAGAGCAGCGAGCGCAGAAGCTCTGCAAGGGGAACGGCTTGGTGAGCTCCAGGGAGACCGAGGTGCCGGTGTAGGGCACGAGGGCCAGACAGCAAGGCTGGGCCCGAGGGTCTCATGGGCCATGAGAAGGACTCACGTTTAATCCAAGGGTGATGGGAAACATGAGGGCTGTGTGGAGAGGGGTGACGACTCATTTCCACCTTAAAGACTCACTCTGGCTGCCATGTTGGGTGCACAGAAGCAGAAGATGCTGGAGGCTTCCATTAGGGTGTTGCCATGGAAACATTGGGAAGTGGTCAGAACACGGATAAGGATTTGCTGATGTGGGATGGAGACAGAGGAAAGAATGACTCCAAGGTTTTAGGCCCAAAAACCTGGGTCAATCGTGGTACCATGTACTAAAACGGGGGCACTCGGGGAAAGCAGTTTACGGCAGGGGATCCCACTCAGAAGTCAAGTTTGGACACTACGTTTGTGATGAATTTCATTCAAATAGGCAGCTGGAGACATAAGTTTGAAATTCGGGGAAAATGTCATGGCTGAAGCCAAACACTTAAGTCACCAGTGTAAGAATGTAAAGACCAGGCTACTAGTTGGGATCAGTAAGGGGAGAGCTGGGTAAATAAAGACCAAGAGAATCTAGATGGGAACCCTAAACTCTGGTGCGGATAAACGGGTTACAAAGGAAAAAAGTCAACCGCTGAGTGAGAAAAAGGCTCAGAAGCACCATGACATTTGGTGACACAATGTTCATTGGTGGCCTCGTCCCGTGTCACTCCAGTGGAGTGGTGATGAGATCCAGAACAGTGGGGATTTTAGAGAGAACGGGGGACAGGAAGTGGAGTGGCACGTCCGGGCGACTCCTGAACTGTGCCGTGGAGGGAAGCAGAGAAATGACGGTACAGCAGCCACGGGGGGCGTGGAGCTAGGGCGACGTGGAGCTAGGTTAGGGCCTCTCTAAAATTTCAGGCGTTCTTCTGGGCACTATAGAAAGAGGCTATCAAAACAGACAAAACGGCTCTCATGGGGGAGTATAATTACAGAGAGAGAGTAAACAAATGTATACATATATGCATATGATACGTGTATGTACATGTACATGTGTATGTTCATGTATATGTAGATGTATAAGTAAAACCTTGTTGGGGAAATGACATGGACAAAATAAAGCAGTCCAGGATGAAGAAGTGATGGGAACTGGAATCTTAAGTGGCTATACAGGGAAGACCTCTGATGACACTTGTCTGAATGAAGTGACAGAGTGAGCCGCGATGCTATTTATGGGAAGGTTCACAAAAAAGGTGTTCGTGATATGTTTGAGAAATACATGATCGTGTGTTTATATGCTGATGCGAACAATCCTGGAAAGACCCAACAAAGAGAAGAAGCTCGTGGTTCAGGGTGGGGACAGGCAAGGCTCCGCCTGAGGTCACGAGAGCAGTGGCTTCAGGGAGAGCAAAGGGGGAGTTCCAGCAGGGAGGTGACAGCGGTGGGAAGAAGCAGAAGGTCTCCAACTGCCTCTCTCTCCGTGAAGTGAGGTCATCAGCTGAGTGGGCAGGGACGAGGGGGAGTGAGGGACACGGGCAGTGAACTTTCTAGGAAACAGAGGCCCCGGGACCCACTTGAGGTGAGAGTGCCCGGACGTTAGATGGTGCGCATTTAGATGAGAGACCACCTGTAAACTCTAAAGTGCTGTGGCAGTACGCGGCACTCTAGTAAAAAGAAAAGTGAACAGGAGCGGCTGGTGAGAGGTGAGAAGATGAAACGCACCACCGCTCCTGGGGACGAAGGCTGGACGCGGCGCGCTGAGGTTTCTGAGAAGCCCTGCGACGAGGACAAGTGATAACTGATCGTGATGGACTGTATGTGTAACCCAGCTCTCTGACTTTTTAGAAAAAGAGCAGGTGCGAGAGGAGCAGAAGGAAGCCCCGACGAGCCACACCAGGGTCTCTCCGCCCGACACGCTGTCCAGTTCGTCACCCAGCACGACCCAAGGCTCGGCAGGCGCGGCTGTCGGTCGCCTAGAAGAACGCACGGTCGAGGCACAAACCGCCGCGTGGGTCTCGAGGTGGGCTGGCGGAGGCCCTCCCCAGGCGCTCCGCAACGTTCGCCACGCCGCCGGCTTGGGCCTCTCTTTTCCTAGACTGTAGGCAAGGACCGTGCCTTATGCTTGCTGCACCTGTGCCTCGTGTCATACCCAGAAGATAATCGATGTTCAATAAACGTGTGTTTAGTTAACTGGTTAATGAATGAAAAGGTGCAAAGAAAAAAACAAGAATCTATAACTCTTTAGCCAACATGAGCTAAAATATCAAGACTCTCACTTTCCACCTGGTCAACCTTGGAATAATCCACTTCAATAAAACTCGATTATCTCACTCATTTAAAAAAATACTGCCCTTATCTACATCACATGACTGTTATGCAGATCAAATTAAATCAAATGTACGAAGCCCTTGTAAATTGTAAAGTACCATATAACTGTTGGCTATTACTAACATCCATGTAACTGATAACTTGAACTCCAGCAAAGGTCATGAACAAGGTCGCATTTCAGCATCATGGCACACCAACTAATGGTGAGAGCAGACCATCCGTGAGAACCTGCCCTGGTCCACATTATCCATGAAAGGCAAGACAGTGGCGTTAAGCAAAACAGAGCTTAAAGGAAAATGTAACATAACATTCACCATGCGTAATGCAAAAGCCACATTTGGTTTGGACAAAAAAACAGTATGAACCTTCCAAATGTACTCATCTAAATTTCAGCTAGATGCAAACCAGCACTCACACTCCAGTGGTTTCTGATGCCTTATCAAGTTGGTCAACTCGACAATTTTTTAACTCTTTAGATTAAAAAACTGTCTAGGAGGACATTTGGTGTTTAGCCATTTTGTACGTCTTTTAGAAACCAAACTGGATTTTTTAGAAACCTCTCAGTGTCACGGTCGTGTCACAACTCCATTTTCTCAAGCGTCTTTATCATGAAAATTGGGTTCGTGCCTTTAGTTCTTTACATGCCTCTTAGAGCAAATACAAATTTATATTAAAACAGCCTTTTCTACCCTCTTCTAGCAATCCAAAGGTGTAGAGTCTACATTACAATCAAGAGCTAAATGTCATATGAATAAAGAAAGAAGAAATGTCCCACCTGGGTCTCTGGATGATTACTGATGAGACAAAATAAAAACCAAGAAAATATCCGCACAGTCCATTTGCAGATGTTGGCAAAGGATGGTTTAGTTAAATAGTGCATGAAACACAACCCAAACAGTATTTCCCTTTTGAAATAAATAAATTATTTTTTTCCAAATTATGTATCATCTATATATGGAATATTCTGTACAGATTCTGCAAAATTGCACCAGCATCATGATTTCTACCTGAGATTTCAACACTGTGGACACATCTGCGTCCACCGCTCACTCCCCATGTTGTCAGTTACAGCAAAACAGTTCAACTCGGAGGCCCAGGTGAGGCCACCAGGTGAGGCTGCCAGGTGAGGCCGCCTGGACCCTCTGACTTCCTTCCTGTCTTTCCTTTCGGCACAACCCGCAGCAGGTCCCCCCTCAAAACGGTCCCCTCTCCCCTCCACTGCCAGGAGGTCCCAGCCACCTTCCTCCTGTTGTTACCTGTTACCTGTGGAGGGCTCTTTGTTCTACCGAACACACAGCTTTGTGGCTTTTGTGCCTTCGTCCCGTGCGGCACACACCTGACTGACCCACGGCGGCGGGCAAGGGCAGCTTATCAAGCCGTCCTCCGAGCCCCTGCCCTAATCGACACCGCAGAGAGGAACGCAGCTTCAACCCACCGGCACCTCGCGGGCCGGGACACAGAGTGGGCCCCTTCGCTAAGGCTCCCTTCGCCCTGTGGGGGCCCTAAGGGCCTCTTTTATTGGGAGATCGCTCCCAACAGGAGCCCTTCGCAGTGAAAGGGCAGGGGAGGGGGAGGGGGCGCGCCAAGATGAAAGTCCTTAGCATTTAAAACTCCACAGCAGAAGGAAATGACAAGAAAAGTGGAGCTGCAGCTGAAAGGCTGATTTTAAAGAAACAATTTTTGTCAGGAGCCCAAACGCCTACTTTTTTCCTGGGCTTATTTAATAATTTTGAGGGCTTTTCTTTTCCCTTCTCAATTTCAGAAAAATTAAGGGAAAAAAACTTGTATAATTATTTATGATAAACTGTGAATCATTTAAATATCTCCTTCAAAATTAAAAGTGGATAAAAGCAACATTTATGAGTGCCAGTCCTGGACAAAATAAAATTTAAAAAGATATCCTTCACTTAGTATCAATAATCACTAGCAAAATAGCATACAGGACCATAAAAAATAGGATTATAACAAGAACAAAGATTTCTATTCATCTCTCACTAAAATTAGCGATCAAGTGTTTTAAATTCTCCATTGCTTGGCTGAACTTATAAATTAAGCTGCTGGTCATTAAATCAGGGAATCAAATTTAAATACTATTAAAAACAAACAGTATTTAAAAAGAAAAAATTATCACATATAATCCTATTTGAGCCAAAAAAAAAAATTAGAAAAATCAGACATAATAAGACAACAGTGACAAATAACCAAGCCAAAAAATATGAAAGTAGAGGGAGGTTCAATTGCTTTCAAAATGACGGACGAGCCTTGCGGACCCCGCGAGCAGCACAGGACCCCGGTTCACGGTTCGTGTGCGCATCTGTCAGCACTGCCCTTCCACATTATTTTTGTTGAGCTTTTCCACCCACTTTGATACGTTATTTAAGACTCCTCAATCTACATCAAACCTGAGTCTAAATTTGTAGGTTCGTTTTGGACAGCGACGCGACCTCCGTCTATTTAAAATTTTAACGGAGCTGAACTCATCCTCCACGTGCTAAGCCTACGCCCAGGCCCGAACAGAGACGGAACTAGAGCTGAATTTTTTGTCTACGTTCCCTTGCTGACTGCTCAAAGAACAGAGTTTGCTGCCTGTTATCTTTAGTATTTTTTGTTCCTTATTCTTAGCACTGAAAAGAGCCTCTGACTTCCTTTCTCTACTGATAACTATTTTTGCAATCTTGGAAAAATCATTGAGTTTCCTAGACCTAAATTTTCTCCCCCAGAAATAAAACATCAGGATGAACTTGTGCATTCCTAAAACTTTTAACTAAGTCAGTTTTCATCCTGTAACTCTAGGTTGGTTATTGTTCCTTAGGCTTTGTCTATTTACATAAATGCCCCGTGTGCATTTTGCCTAGATTCCTAATCCTTTCCTGGCACTTCCCAAGGGAAAAAATGATACAGCTGCAGGTGAAAAGAGTCGAAACAAGACCTAACTGCCACTCACTGATCTACTGTCTCACGACCACCACAGGGGACCAGGCGGCGGGCTGCCACAGTGACAAGCAAGCGTCTGAACACGGCAGGTATCTCCTGCCATCGATTTGTCATTAGAAACAACCTCTCCAATTTGTAAGTGAGGTTTTTGCTGTTTTATTGCTGTTATTTTGAAAAATTGATGGATGATAGGACGTCATAGAGAAGGAAGAAGTTTATGCACATGGACTCATGGTATTCCCTCAGAATATGCTGGAATGAATGGAGGTTTGAGAAAACTCACAGTCATAATTCAAAACGACATTGAGATAAAGAAGTATACGATGAACACCAGAGCCTGTTTCAAATGTTTACCTCAAATACAGAGACACATGACACACCAAAAGCTTGCATTTGTCTGTTTAAAGGGTGGCACCCCTACCCCCTGCCCTTTGCCCTAAGAACTATTTTAATGACCATGGTGCCTAGCCATAAAGGATGATGGGAAGGAATATCAATGGTCTATCATTTTCTTAGACCCCATGTTGCTCAGATGATATTAATGATCATAACTCTGTTACTTCACATCTTCTTAGAGAGCCAATCAATGCTGCAAGTGCGGTAGCCAAACCCAAACATTTCTGACTGTTTGAAAAACCAGACGATCAACAGTTCACTTCACAATCACCACTTTGCCTGTCATGACTAGAGAAGGAACTGTGCCACAAATTTAGATTAATGGGCGTTAATATCCGGGCACCATGTTGAGAAGCTGCCCTACACATTAGAGAAACCACGAAACTCACGAAGATAAAGAAAGACCCGACTGGTAACACTGAGGTCAAAATTACAGGTCCCCATGATGTTATCAGCCAAACACAACTCCTGAATGCGTGTTTGGAGCTGCTCTCAAGAGGCCGGACACAAGATCTAGAATAACTGAGATCGACATCCAGGAGGTGAGTCAGGAAGGCGCAGATGGTGCTAGGACCCCCCAGCCCCAATACTGAGAAGAGCCTTTGTCTAAAAGTAGGAAAGTTGCTCTTATTTAAATGCCCTCCCTCTAGAATGTTTTCTTCTGCTTTTTGATAGTACTCTACAAAGAAGAAAAGTCAACACTTATGGACTGAAATGGAGAGAAGAGATCAAACAGTTAAAACTAATCAGTCAGAATTTTGGAGAGGATGCCTGGGCTTCTCAATAAAGGACCTTCAAAGACGACACCCAGTAGACCCCACATCCCAAGGAAGCTAGTTAGAGCTTTTAAGCACCTATATCATTAAGATCAAAGATGCATTTCTCACAGCGTCCATGAGCTACTTTAAAAATTAACTCCATTCTTGAGTATAGAGAAAAATCACCAAATGGTATGCTTCTGATGATAGGGGCCACATGCGTCAACTTTGAGTTCCCTACAGTTATCAAAATGTCTAAAATGAAAAAATTATTCTCAGTGTATTCTTAATTTACACATATCTGAACAGGATGCACAGACTATGTAGAAATATTTTCCAGTCTTTAGAATATCATCCTAAATCTACATGTTTAATATTCACGATGAAAGAAAATTTATGAGTATGTTTAAAACACTTTAATTTGCATATTTTGATTCATCTCCTCAGTTATGAAATTTGAGATTATTCCAATATAGAGTATATAAAGAAGTATTTTAACACCTGCAATTCAATGACAAGCCAATTTCCACCAAACGAATATTTCAGATGTAAACTTTTGAATATTGCATAGGCTCTGTGTGGAAAGAGATTTGTGAAGAAATTAAATACCATAATTTACTAAGAGTCAGATGACTTGAGAAGGCGTGGTGAATTCTCCCCAGGCACGGCCAAAGGGCCGGGGAAGAAGCGCTGGGCAGTGACAGGATCAAGGTTCACTCTGGAGGTTCGTCCAGCTCTTACACGTCCATGTCCCTATTACCTACGAATCTATGTCTGTAGAACAGGCACAGAGCAGGGAGAAGACTTGACTCTTGCTGAAAAACGAAGGGTTCTACTCTAAGGGTAGGATTACTTCAGGATATTCTAGCTATTGTGGTGGCCATAATAACTTAAAAAATGCATACTCATAGCATTTCCAGTGACTTAGTATTTTATATCTGCACGCCCAGCACTGACCAGCAGGCCCATAACTTGAGCATCCGCAATCAATGCTCACTGTCTAAATTCAAAACATTGTCACTCTCAGCAAATGTAAAGATTTATAGTTATTTAAATACAAGATTAACACCAAATATTTTGCATACAAAATAACAAAAATAGGCAAAGACAGAGTCGAAGTGTAATGCATTACAATCGACTAAGAAAAAATGGGCACCATTTATTTTTTCTACTTTAAATTATTTGTCTGCTTTAGTGTGGAGGACTTGCATTTTTTGGTGGCTTGATAAAAGCAGAGTTAGGAGATTATGGGATTGGCTTCCACAGACGGTGGGAGGTAGACTTTGTGAAAATCCAGCCTGAGAGCTGAAAAGGCCTTGGGGACCTGGAGGGTGGGAGCAGAAAGCTGGTATTCCTAAATATTAGACAGCTTCCCAAAACTCCTACAAGAAATTTGAACAAGTTTCTCATTTTCTGGTGGTTTGCTGGTAATTATGGTAGAGGGAGAACACCACACAGGACTGTCTGGTAGCATACAGGTCCCAGGCTTCTATCTGTGGGTTTAGAACAAAGCTCCACTGGACCTCGAGGGCACCACGAATCCCCTGACAGCTGGACATTCAGCTCTGACAGGCAGGTCACCTACAGCTGGTATTAACAGTGGAGGGGGTTATGTTTCAATGAAAGCTTGCATTTGAAGAACTTAGCAAGCTACACTGAAAAGGCAGGTCGCCCCTAAGGAACACTCTGAGGAAGGTACAAACAGGAGATAAGCACAGAGCACCGAGCGGGGAGGGCAGGACTGACGGCGGTCCCACTTGATGGACGCATGCATAGACTAAGTTCTACCATGTGACACGCACAATACTGGGCGAATGGTCATCAGAAATTCACCTGGTGGAGAGAGCGTAGAAAGTCCGCTAAACAGGGTCCATCACTAACTAATACAGAATTACTGGATAAATTAAGAGAAAATGCAAAAGATACATTTAGGTATCTAAAATGATCGTTTACATCATAAACTTCTCTCCTTAAAATAACAAAAGATGGAGTTACACCTGCAGGAGGAGGAATTCTGAGAAGCCTAAAGCAGCCTCTGAACATCTAAAACAGCCCAAATTCCGACTTAGCGACGTGTTCTCACCGCGGAAGTAAACACCTTTGGGCACTGAAATGAACCACATCAAGACGCCAAACGCTAACCTGCAGGACTCACGAGGACACAGGATGACTGTGGTCATTTCCTCTCAGCCGACGTATCCTTCCTAACTGCAAGGAGGCGTTTCTTCAGCCTTCACTCTTTCCCTGCACATTTCCTGGCTTTCTCCTGCAGTATCCTATCCTACTGTGCAAAGCTGATAAAAATATCAGTTACGTCTGGCTTATCCCAAACACCCCATGGGCGATGCACCAAACAAAACACCTGGGGCTTAAGTACATCCGAGCATCACTTCCTGGTACTGCAGCACTCGAAACTCTCTCCCGTGCTATGCCCCGAAGGTGTGTACCCCCAAACTTCACATGCGAATGCCCAGGGTGATGGGGTGAGCAGGTGGGGCCTTTGGGAGACAATTAGGTCATGAGCAGGATTAGTGATCTCCACGGAATACCCGCAGAGCTCAGCGCTGGCCCTCCGCCATGGGAGACATGACAAGGAGCCTGTGACCCAGGAGAGGCTGACTGCGTGGGCACCCTGACCCCAGACTGCCAGCCTCAGAACCACGAGGAATCGCATCTGTGGCTGATAAGCTCCCCGACTGTGGCGGCCTGAACAGACTAAGGCAATGTGCAGAACACAGAAGCTGCTACCTAAAATTATTTAGAAACAAGCCACTAGAGGGGGTGGGCGGGGCGGGGGGGGGGGGCACCTTGGCAACACATGGCCACTCGCCTGGCTGTGCCCGCTGCCTGGACACACGCCTGGGACAGGCCGGTGAGGCCCAGGCCGCCCAGCCACACACATCCCTCCCCTCCACGGGGACGTGAAGAAGCATCTTCTGTGACTGTAACAATGCTGATTCCGGGCTCCCCACCGCAGATCCACATATGGCAAATAAACAAGATCTAAATCTGCTGAGGACTCTTGAAAGCACTCATTTGCTTCAGCCAGCCCTGTTCAGAAAAGCATTCGACTGGCTTAAAAAATAAACAGTAAAAAACATATCAAAAAATGACAGAACGACATAGCTCTTTGATATTTTTTTTCTTTTTTCTTTTTTTATATAAGCTGCTTAGAGACAAAGCAATTCAATCAGTAATGTAAAGCAATTTCATAATTCTCATTCCTGGTGCCAAAATCACCCTCTTCTTAAAATGATCACAGATTTAACTTGCATATAAGAGAAAGCAAGTATATCGCAAATTACATGCAGTCATCGTTTTAGGAGCATCATTTAAAAAACTAAAAACAACCCGGTATACAACTGACTTCTATGAAGCCAGCCGCCAAGGGCAGGACTAAACCCACATTTGGTAAAAATATAAACTTGTTTTTTTTAAAAAACAAAAACAAAAACTGAATATGTCTCTACTTTCCAATGACAATTCCTTAAAATATCTCCATTAGGAAAAAATTTAATACAATTTTGCAACCTGATTATCTGTTGCAAGTGATTGCTGGGTGCTTTTACTCGCTTTTTTCTACAGCTGTTTTCCGTTAAGTGATTTGATGACAAGTCTAAGGCTACTATAATTGTGATATGGAAAGGAGAGATTTAAGTCAACTTTCTCTTTTAAATAAATCGTATAGCGTTAGTGATAAAATTAGAAAAACTTATTTAAAAAGCATTGAACCTATCACTAAGGTTTCATTTTCCCTCTCTCTACTTACGTTAGTCACCACTAAATTCTATTTTTTTTCCAATTCAGTGTTTCTTCCAGTGTAAATAAAAGATAGTTGCTCTTCATGGTTAATTTAGTTATTTTTCTTAGGGTAACGTAATGTCACACACTCGAGTCACCTTCCAATGAACGACGCGCACGATGACACTAGTGCACCTGGACTGCACGCGGCGCGGACGGCTGAGCCTGTAAGAGGGGGGCGGCTCCCCAGACGAGCAGCCTGGGGCGGCGCGGCAAACGTCCGCGACACCCAGCAAGGCCGCCGCCTGTCCCCGCACGCGGACTCGACGCGCCCGCGGAAACCCGGGGTCCTCCGGCCGCTCGGCCCTCGCACACGCGCCGTCAGCCAAGGTCCTTCACGCAGGTAACAGCCACAGACAAACGCACCGCGGCCAGCTCGGTGAAACGCAAAGGGACAAAAGCGGAACCGTCGGCCTCCGGCCCCGAGCCCGGGAAGCACTGCGTCCCTCACGCCCAGCGCGCTGCGATTTTTAACTTACTCATATGCGGGCTTTCCACCTCTACTCCCTCGGCCACATGGAATTCGGTAAGCAGAGCACCACCGCCACCTGCCGCTCTCCGTGAACGACACCACATACACGTCACCCGAGCTGTGCTGACGCCTTTCTCGCCCATTAGCTGCGTGACCATGGGACACTCGGCCGCGGAAGCCGCAGCGCCCCCGTCGCGGGCCGCACGTGCCTGCGGGGGCGGCCGGCGGCGCAGTCCTTGGACACTGTCGCCTGCGATGATGAATGTTAAGCCCTCGCTCTTCTGCTGCCGCTGTCAGGGCACTGACGGCTTCTGGTTGGAACTCTGCACCAAAGGGCATTTGAAAACCACGGAAAAGAGAATTTGGCAATGTGTCTTAGAAAACATTCGATGTACATTTTGGACAGCACAAATTCTTACCATTTATGCATAATTGTTATGCACCATGTGCCTTATCTGTCTCCCCTACTCCAGTCTAGATGGCAACTCTGGACATTAAAATCTGGCCTCCTACACTGCCCTGTCACTTTTACATACCATACATTTCACACTAACCACTTCTTGTCTACTTACTGCAAAGCAACAATTCATTTTTAAACACTTCATTTTTAAACAACTCATTTTTAAGACACAAGTTAAAGTCCAAAAGATTTCCTAGCTACCTCTCAAAAATGTCTAGACAGATACTGCTCTCCGAGTTCTCTAGGTTGCTCTGAGGTCTGAGGTGTTTTCTAAATCAACGAAGTTACTGCGCATATCATATCACACTCGCAGACACAAGAAAGCCTTCTAAAGCACCGTCACTGGTCACACTGTCAGTGATAAAAAAACATGTGAGCATCGCCACTGAAAACATAAGGGAAAAGATAAAGCACTTCAAGGACAGGAGGAATAAAACAGAAGTACCCAGGTGCAGAGGGTCACACTTTCAAATCCCAGACATCAGTGACAGCGGAGATGTGCAGCAATTTGTTACAAACTCAGGGGATTCTTACTATACTTATACCAACGGGCAATGTCCCCACCAAACAACGGAACTATTCCTAAACGCCACGGCAACCTCATGTCCTCACCCTAATGGTAAGAACCTTCTGCCAGACTCCAGGCTCTAGCGGCTCACACCCGATGTGAGCGGGGAGCCCTTCCTGGACTCCTGGTTTCCGTCCCGGATGGTGCTCCCTGGCCACGGCTCCGGCTTCTGCTGTGGCTTCACACCCTGCACTGCGGGAGGCGGCCCGGCCCAGCTGACTGGCGACCTTGGGAACTGTCAGGCACACGTGTCTCAGCTCTGCCCTGTCTTCCCCACAGGAAGAGCGGGTCGTCCTGTTAGTAACGAGTGTGACATTCCAACCCCGCATCTGCTTTCCTCTTCTATTTCCCAAGTTCTTCAGAACCCAGGCAAGAAGCTGGATGCTGGTGGCAGCGCCACTTGGAGAGACCAAAACACCCACACCACCCGAGAAGACTCGAAATCTAAGCTTCATGGTTAAGTAACAGACAACAAACGAACGTTCTGGAATAATCAGAACCTTTGGAAACAGCACAGACATTAAAGGTGAAAAGTATAAGACTAGGACTCAGTACTGGAATCCCTCTCCGACACCCAGAAAACTGTGGGCAGAGTTCTCAGTCTCCCTGGCCTCAGTTTCCTCACCTGTAAAACAGGGATAAAAATAGTAACTCGTGGTTATTAATATATGTAAAGACCTTAGAACAGTGCCTGGACAGACTACGCAAAACAAAGGTTAGTTATTACTAAAATTATCATTTTTCTTGTTGTTATTACTATTATTTTGCCCCACACATATTTGAAAGTACTCATCCATGACAGGTTATTCCACTTTATAAGTTCATAGCCACAGTCGGACCTCAAGAATAATGAACTAACTATAATGAAAAATTTGTAGGAAAACGAATCAAGTTGGTCCACTGTCGCCTAAAAAGACAGTTTTGCCTCAAAACAGAGAGGAAATTCCAAAGTGCACAGAATTTGGTCCCTGTGTGTGTGCGCGCGCACACGTGCACACACGTGCACACACAGAGAGATCTTTGTGCTCCTGTTCTTGCTTTTCATGTCAGTAACTGCTCATCACCTGCTCTCCAAATTTGTCATGTGCGTGAATCTCCCTGACAACGGAATGACCGAGGCGGACCGAGGCATGGCCAACTTCCTTCTGGATGATAGAAGAGCAGCCGGGCATCTATTGCTCTGGTTTTTCTGTGACCCAGGATGAGTTATGTCTCGCTCTCTATCATGTACCTTAAGAAAACAGGTATAGAAAAGAAAATTTGGCTACTAGACTCACCAGAATGCATTTTAACTGAGGGAACATGCCTCCAGCTAGACTACCAGCCCCGGGAGTAAAGTCAGGGCCTCAGAAGCCTTGCGCTTCAGCAGTAACCAAAACTGACTTTAGGCCATCGCTCAGTGTCACTGGGGAGCATGGCGCGTCCTCGCCTGCCGCAGGCCACGCGGAGGGGCTCCCCGGCTCGGGTGCAGCAGCAGCTCTGGCTTCAAGGGCACGTGTTCCCTTCGGGGCGAGCCTGCTCAGCCAGCAGGGCACGAGGGCCACCGCTCTGATGGCAGTTCAGCGAGGAGCAGCACGGAGGCTCCTCCCTCAGCAGGGTGACTCAGGACAAGCCTGCTCTCAAATTTACCCTTAAAACAGCAATAGGAAGAAGAAACACAAGAAAGGGGATTCTCGTTTGGGGTTGAAAAATGCTATTGCTACTGGGCTATTAGGAAAATTTCCCCAAATCTAAAAGCAGAGCTGTGTCTACCTATGTCACAGGTGTCATCAAAACCTTAAACAGAGACTGCAAACGTCGGGGAAGAAGGAAGCCACTCCCTTCCAGGGTGCCGCAAACCTGAGGAAATGGACCAAGCAACAGCAGAAAGGAGGGACTCTGGCGGCCAGACAGAGGAGGTTTGGGGTGCATTTGAAGGGCAGTCAGTTTCAGAGCCTCTCTGGCCTATTTTTTATGCTCCAACATATCCACTGGCCCGAGCCTTCACTGCAATGCCTGCTGAAAGACGGTAGGAAATGTCCCGCAAACACACCCCTCCCGAGAGAAACGCGCCTGGGCCCGCTGTAGCCCACCATCCCCTCACCCCGCACCCGCCCGCAGCTGCTCGCAAACCTCTCACACCGTCTGCTCTGGAGGAAGCCGTCCCTACGTTTGAAATGTTTGCCTTACTGAACAAAGGAAAGAAAGATAGAAAGAAAGATGGATGGATGGACAGAAGGAAGGGAAAAGAAAGAGGGAGGAAGGGGGGAGGGGAGGGAAAGAAGGAAGGAAGAAAAGGAAGGAAGGAAGGAAGGAAGGAAGGAAGGAAGGAAGGAGGGAGGGAGGGAGGGAGGGAGGGAGGGAGGGAGAAAGGAGGGAGGAAGACAGAAGGGGGAGGGGAGGGGAGAGAAGAAAAGAGAAAAAAGAAAAGAGTGGGGTTCTCAGCCATTGGACCAAAAGCCTCTGATGCCATCCACAAAATGCAGAATGTCAACACCACGTTCCCCCAGGGTCCAGGCGGGAAAGGCCAGGACTGACCCTCGGACATGGAATAGAAAACCCAGCTCTTTGTGCTGACCTCCACCCAGGGGCTGTCACCAGATGGGCCACCTGATGAAGAGCTAAACTGCATGGATGTTTACACGTGCTTAAATCAAGAAACAGCACACGCCACAGACCTCTGTCCTCACGTCTCCAGCATGTGCCAGCCCTGGGACGACAAGGGACACTGAGCTCAGTCTGCACGACCAGGGACCCCGAGTCTGCAGTGACCAGGGACCCCGAGTCTGCGGCGACCAGGGACCCCGAGTCTGCAGTGACCAGAGACATCGAGTCTGCGGCGACCAGGGACCCCGAGTCTCTGGCCACGAGGGACCCGAGTCTGCAGCACTGGTTTCCAGGGCACACTGGGAAGGGCGGGGACAGGGCGGGGACAGAGCGGGGACAGCGCGGGCCTCTCCCGGACCCAGCGCCTGCCGTTCATGAAGACTGACCAACTGCCTTTGCAAAGAACTAGAAGGACCCCGGTGTCCTTGATCACAAGAGGAAGAAATCGGACATCTCCGTGATGGGAGCTAGGTCGCCAAGAATGTCTTAATCTTGCTGGCGGCATGGCGGTAGCTTGCCGGACCCCTTCACCTGTCCCCGGAACTATAATTTACCGGAAGAGACCTCAGAGCTGGCCTCCAGCCCCACCTGGCCTCGGCCCCCATATCACCATCCCCTCACCGACCACGCACCCAGCACCCCGGGCTACCCACACGTGGGCGGGCATGGACAGACGCACGCGTGCGCACACACGCACACAGCGCCAGGTAAGCAACCAGCTACTAATTCTACTTCTGAACATACATGTAATACACCAAAATGGTTGCGATGTCCTGAAAATCACTCCTCCTCTTGCACAGTCCATAGACAAATGTCCTAAATAAGCAGAAGTGAGGTTTAGCTCACACGTTATTTCATCAAATCAATGTTTCCACTCGTCTTTCCCTAATTGAAATAATATATTAACATTTTATTGGCATTTTTAAGTTTATTGGTTTCTTTTTATTATTAAAATACAAGCAAAGTACAAAAATTTTGACAAAACGGAAAATAGAAACAACTTTATGAATACCGATATCACTTTTTTCATTTTATTTCTATTTTTCAATTACAGTTGGCTTTCGGCATCATGTTATATTGGTTTCAGGTGCACAGCACGGTGGTTAGACATCTGTATAACAGGAAGTGACCCCTCCCGGAAGTCCGGGCCCACTGGCACCAGACAGTTATTACCGTATCACTGGCTGCATTCCCTACACTGTACTTCAGGTCCCCGCGGCTATTTTGTAACTACTAATTTGTACTTCTTAATCCCTTCACCCTTGTATTAACATTTTTGAGAAAAGTAATCAACTTGAAAGATGATTAATACGTGGGATACTTTAGCTACCAACTTCCCAGGCAGGCGGCGGGGCTTGCCGCGTTTGCTAATGACAGAGGCACGCAGGTTCGAGGCCGGCCTCGGCGAACACAGCTCCGACCCCTGAGCTGGGCTCCCCAGCCCCGCATGCGGACGACATCCACCGGGCGTTCATGACCGCATTTCCCCCACTGTGAACCACCTGCTCTGAGGCGCTCGGGTGAGGACAGAGAGAACGCGCGGTAAGCGCACGACACAGCGTGGGACTCAGTGGGTGGTCCACAGGCGACACGCGCCCACTGGTGCGCCCTGCACGACGCGCGACCACGGTTAACGCGCCCCGCTGCCCAGCACTACGCCGGCCACGCGGCAGGCTCCCCGAAGACAGCCGTCGGTGGGCGCGATGCCGAGGCCGCGGACAGCACCGCTTTGGGGAACTGGCGCACGGAGAGGCGGGGTGCCGGCCCGAAGGACGCGGCTTTGCGGCTTCGCGCAGCGCGCACTCCTCCGCCCTGCACCACGTGCGTCGGCGGCCACCTGCTCCCGCCGCGGACGCGGTTTTCACTTCGTTAGCAACCATTTCAGGAACAGGCATTTGACCAAACGCCGCAGTGAGACATAAGAGAGATCTCTTACAGAAAGAGGTCCTGGAAAAGTGTCCCTCTCTACCAGGCCAGGGCCACAAGGAGAAACGGCCTTTTCTCTTCCCCTGGACAGCGTCACGTCCGGTGCGGTGCCTGGAGTCCGCAGCCGTCGTGCTGTGAGATGACGGGCAGAGGGACGTCGTGGGCGGCGGAGCAGAGAGATGCCCCACCTGGACCCGCCAATTCCAGAGGGCGCTAGCGCTGGGTGTTAACAAATTCCCTCTGGCATGAGGCATTTTGGGAAAAAAGTCTCTTGTTTGCAGCCGAAATCACCCCGAATGGTGTGTACTGCCCGCAGTCAGGCAGCGCCTGCTCAGACGCAGCTCCGTCTGGAGCCTGGCTTGCCTCGGGGGCCGATTCCACAGGACCTAAGCCGGCCGCGGGGTTGACAGAAGGTGCTTTGTGCGTGCCAGGTCCCCTGCAGGTTATACATTATTTAATTTCATCCCCATAACCCAGCATTTCACTCTAGGACTCATGTCAAACTCACCCCAGTGAACTGCCTCCTAGAGAAGGCAGTTCTGAAGTTGAAAAGATTTATTTTTTAAGAAGTAGTCAATTTTATCAAAAGCCTTGACTTGAAAAATATGGCAGAAAGAAAATGATCTCAGAAGTTGACCTGTAACATCTTGGGTCAGTTAGTTGTTCTCCCTCCCTAGCCCGCATTTCCTCAACTGTAAAACACCTACTCTGAGAAGCTAATGTGACAGTAGGTGTTCAATAATCAATAAATAATGAGTTAACAGCATTCCTGACTCTCTCAAAGCACTAGAAAAGAATCTATAAGCACTGAAACATTTGAGTGGTTTTATATTAATCTTGTAATCACGATCAATAAGTCACAGTTTCATTCTGCAGGGATTCCTCTTAATGTTTATCCACCATCAAAATGAAAAATAACCCTTAATAATCTATAATTTTATTTATCTTCCCAGAAATGACAGGGAATTATTAAACCCTATTGATATTTCCTAAACGTAAGAAGCATTAATGACGAATGGATGTGCAGTAAGAAGCATCCTACTGACTTCTAAAGAGCTCAGAAATGCTAACAGCCACCCTGCGCATCAAGATACAAACTGCATAGGTCATTGAGTTATTAGTCACTAAGTGATTTTAAATTTTGCCATTAATCCCCTTGTCCCCATTAACTGTTATTTCACATTCTGAAAACCATAGCAACAAGCGCTTCGAGCAAAGTAAACACAGCAGAGCCTCTACCTGCAGGAACAAACCCTAAGTGCAAACCTCTGCTCTGTCTCAGTGGGGACTCAGGTCCCCTCCAGTGGGCACAGGGGATAGGGGATCGGCAGCCATTGCTCCATCCGATCACGGGACAGAACTCCGCGCAGCGCCTGCATGGAACCTTAGAACCTGCACACACGTTCTCGGCACCACCACCAGCGGTCACTGAGCCAGCTCTCCCCAGGGAGCGGACACCGCTTAAGCACTCTGCAATTCTGTGACCCACGTGCTGTCATTATCCCCATGTGACAGAGGAGTACACAAAGTCATGGAGACGCAGCAAACCCAGGGCCGCAGGCCGGCGAGTAGGGTACCTCCAGGATGCAAGGCCAGGCCGACTGACAACACGGCCTCTGCTGCCAACCACCACGGCCTGGGGCCCCGAGTAACAACTAGCGGACGGACAAACTAAATTTTCCCAAACGTTCCTGCAGTCACTTTAGGTACTTCTCTCTTTCCACCCATGTTCTTTAAAACCTGTCTCTTAGACTCTGATATCAAATAGACAAGTAGATCAACAAGTCGCCGAAGCCTGAACGACGAAGAAGGAAAAGGTGGTATAGTGCAGTAATGTCACCAGGAACTGGCATTATACAGAGCAGAGAATGAGAGCAAAGGGTCACGAAAGAGCCGTGTGACTGCCCATTCAGAGCTGTCACTGATGACAAGCCACCTTGCTTCCCTCTTTGGAGGCCACTTCTCTCCCCAAGATGCTCGGGGGCTGGCAGTTAAACTGCCAGTTAAGGTGCTTGGGGACGCTGCCCAAAGAGGAGGCGACTCCTTGGGCAGAGGCCCCCGAGGCCTGGTCCTGTCCACCCTGCTGCCACTGTGGGAGAGCCCCACAGTACTATCCGCAGGCAGAGTCTCAGGTGCCTGGGAGGAGCAGGAGAGATTTAGGGGACACCCCTCACTTGCACAAATATTTGAATTTCTACTGTACAGAAGGTACCGTACTACCATTTGTTAGCCATGTGCTGCACCAGGCCCCGTATGGAGGCCTCTGTACAGGCCGCTTGTTAGAAATTAACGAGGAAGCTCTTTAGTCACCATGGGAGGTACCTGTGGTGACCCAAAACCAAGCGAAACACACAGCTTACCCTTGTCACCCTCTATAAGCCCCATTTTAAAGATGAGCATAGAGTAACTTCCCAAAATTACAGGACTGGTAAACTCACAGCTACTGGTCTCCGAAACCTAGTCTGCTTTGCCTCTTCATTCATGTATGAATACAATAAAACATTTTAATAGGTTTACGGTGATTACTATAGGGCCAAAATGCCCAGTTAAAAGGAGAATACAGAGGCAAAAAATTAAATACTAGGGGGAAATATAAAGACTTAAGCACATAAAGAAAAATATTCCATAGATTCCAGCAGTACCAGTAAATAAGAATTTTCACTTATAGCAGCTTAATCTAATGGGCTCAGACCCACAAAAACAGCATTCTGCAAGATTCTAACATACGTGCTGGTTTTCTGTGCCAGATGTGTTTCTGACTTGCAGGTTTACGAATTATCAAAAATGACTGTGGGGTTGCAGATGACCTTAGCCTTGGCTACTTCGTTTTCCAAATTTAGAATGTAGCATATTTTCTCTATTGGCTTTTGATTTTTATTACCCTGAAAAGGATTTAAAATGAAAACAATATGGAAATCCTAAGGGAAAAAGAATATCAGTGGGAAATGCTATTTGTCTTACCTTTTGAATTCTAGTTAAATGTTTACATGATAAATACAAAAAGAACCTGGAGGGTATTTTAAAACTGAAGACCTTAAGTACTCTGAGGACAGCTAAAATAGTAGCAAAGAGTTAACAAACACAGGCCATCCATCACTTAAAACAGTGGGACCTAAAGACGGGCTGGAAGAAAGTGGGGTGAGAAGACGTGGCTGGAAAGTAACAGCCCAGAGACGCCGCTTTGAGTTCAGACTGCGAGCACATGTGTGCACTTCGAGAGTTTTCTGTAAGCTCCGCGCTGCAGCTGCCTGGGAAGCCTGTCAGACCCCAGACAGCGAAGGCTGGTGGACGAGAGACTCGACCTCCCCACAAGCACTTTTTATTTTATTTTATTTTTATTTTATTTTAGCATGTTATTTTATTATTGGTTTCAAATATACAGTATATTAGATAAACTTTTATACAGTTTATGAAACGATCCCCTGATTACTCCACCTCCCCTCAGGCTCTAAACACAGCCATTACCTACTGCTGACTGCATTCCCTCTGCCCAGCTCCCCACCCCCATAACCATCTACCAGTCACTAATTTGTACTTCTTTAACCCTTCACCCCACTCTCCCAGCCCCCTCTGGCCTGTCCCCTATATTTATGAGTCTGTTTTCAATTAGTTTGTTCTTTTTGTTCCTTAGATTTTGCATGTAAGTGAACTTTTATAAGGAGAAAAAGTACTTCACTCAGATCTTGCCAATGCTACAGATTTTCCTCCTGGAAATTTTTTCAAATAATAAAATTCAAGGTTGCTTCACCCTCGGATTCCTGGCTCAATTCTTGGGCCAAATGAAGGCAGAACAGATGCCCAAATTAAGTTGTTCTGGTTTACGGAACAGAACGAACTCAAACCACATGGCCCTCACCTTCCTGAGGTGACTTCCTCTCAGGGGAGGAACTCATCCTTTGGGCCACTTTCTTTCTGCTGCTCAAGAACTGCAAACCCTTGTGACATTTCTCATGTCAGTTTCAAATTCCTAGCTCCATATGTGCCCTAAGATGCCTCTGCTGTGGGGACACGGTCTGATTCCAAGTATACTTCTCACATCAATTTTGCATATATAATCAATGAATATTTTTATTCTCAAGTTTCAACTGGAAGAACAAAATAATGAGAAAGCAAAGAAGATACTGAAGTATACTGAATGAAGTTTTTCTACTATATAGTAAAATGCAATATAAAGTTATAGTAAATAAAGAAATATGAAAAAAGCCTCTAATTTTGTTCATATATATTAAAGTAGCTGAAATCATAAGATAAAAATGGTTGGGACAATTGGCCAACCAACAATTTGGGAAAAAACAAAGCTCTATCTCATAGTTTGCCAGAATAAATTTCAGATAGATTAGAGATCTAAATCCTAAAAATTGGGAAAAACAAAATATTTTGATGAAACGTAGGCAGAAGAGATGAATATATATGACTACATAGAATATAAAAGTTCTGCACCATAAATCCAGTTAAAGGTAAACTGAAAACTGGAAAAAGCAGTCACATAGAGTTTACTGAGGGTGAGCATTCTTCTCATCTGAACAGCTCTTACACATGGAGAAGGAAGAGAGGCACTCATCAGCAAAAACATGGGCAGAGAACACTAAACAGAACACTGTTCACAGAAGAAGCAACATACTCGACCAAGGAGAGTTCAGCCACACTCAGCCACACCATAAAAACACAAAACTACAAAAACGAACCAGTACATTTTTGGTTTGCTTAAACCTATCAAGCTGTCAAGTGAAAAATATTCATAATAACCAATGGTGGTGATTAACAAATCAGGAAATGAGCATCATCTTACATGGATGGGTACACACAAAAATATTACTTTTTGGCAAAAATGGTTCAAAAGACTTTAAAATGTGCATACCTTTGATCCAGCAAAGATTCTAAGAATTTTTCTTAAGACTTTAATGAGTACATGTGACATTGTTTATAATGGTTTATATTGCATAAATAAATTAGGAACAACCTGAACATTCATTAATAGGAAGATGAATACAATAGAATACCATGAAGGCATTTAAAACTGTCAGTGGATAACTGATTCTATCAATGTCAAGGAAACATGTCCACAATGCAATTTTAAATGAGAGAAGAAAATTAATAATTATAGTATTAAAAAAAAACCATGGAAGTACTTACCGCTGAATTGTAGGATTAAGAGTGAACTTATTTTTTTCTGTATTGTTAGTACTTTCTGAACTTTTTTCCAAAGAACATTTTTTGTCAACAACGAGACAAACAAAAACAATACAGGAAATGGTCAAAACAAGACGATTGTGCTATGCTTAGTCATCCGCCAAACAAATTTGATGGTACTATCATAAAATATGCAAATATCTTGATTACTCTGTGCAAATCTGAGTTCAAATACCTTATTTATCTATTTAATTTCTCCCATCTAATTAACTTCATTGGTTTCAACCATCCATTTTACCCTAAGTATGTCCCATATAAAAGGTGACACTTCCCTCAAACGGGCATCCTAGTTATCTGCCATCCTCAGGAGTAATGAATCATGCCGGCTGGAGTGGAACCAAGTGGGGTGAGCTGCTAAGAACAGTCCTTAAACAAACCCCCCAGTTACCACACACGAAAGCACCGGCGTGCCAGTCACAGCACAGGATGCTGCTGTTTCTTAAAAGTGGGGCAATCACAGGTCAGAAGCTTGTCAGATGGGTAAGGATAAAGCAAAGCCTAAGTCCACGGCAAGGAGGCCGCCTTCTGGCAAGTGAACGATTCAGGAGTTCGAGAACTGGTCCAGTGGTGGAAAGAATTTGAGGCATGGTGTTGGGAACCAGGTTTTCATCGCAGTGGACCACTTACTAGCAAACCTGTCTGTAGGCCTCGAGTCTCACCTGACAAAATGTTCACTCTGGAGGATGAGAGAGGATTGTTCAAGGTGCAAATGCAAAATTACCATGCTGAAAAGGATGCCTCAACGAGCCTAAGGGATCCTGCAACCTGAGCCCTCCTACATCGCTGCGGGACAAATGCCTAGAGTCGCAACCGCTGCTGGCAGGACCCACCACCAGTCCCCTGCTGTGGGATGGCACCGCCCTCCACCCAGGGACCAGGGAGGGCCCACAACTGTGGGAAGAAGGGGGCACCTGAGCCCTGTCCCAGCGAGGAAGAAGCACGCACACACACCCATCCGCTCTGTCCCCGTCCGGGAATGTCGCACATGGCATCCGCAGACCTGGGGCTGGAGACCTTGGCTCGGGGTCAGGCCCACACCCGGCAGCCCGCAGACCCCTCTGCTGGTGCGAGCGCTGGACACTGAGCTCCACTGGCCCGGCCAAATTTCCACAGAAATATCCACAACGACGCAGAAAGGTGCGGAGGTGGAACGGCTGGGATGAGGAAAGTCAGGGCGTTGCCAGTCTCTGAGGGATTGCCCTGGACCCCCCCGTGGTGGCCCCAGCCCTGCCCCAGCCCCGCCCCAGCCCCGCCACAGCGGCCCCAGCCCTACCCCAGCCGGATGCTGCAGCCCCAGGCTCGCCTCCCTTAGGGATGGGGCAGGACCACGGACCACAGAGCCGCTTCAGGGGTGGGCGGGCAGCCCCCCACGCACACAGTGCCCCCCCACTCGCTGCCGTCAGCGCCTGTCCACAGACACCCACAGACTACTGCACCCAGGAATGCACTGTCGGGGGACAGGAACTGAGGGAGTCGATGGGCCCTGAACCTATGGATGAATAACTTCCTTTCCAGTGCATCAAGCTTTTAGGAAAAGAACATCCTCCCCATGTCTGCTTGAAATTTCCCTGTAACAGCCAGAAAAACACAAATGAGATTTCGCAGCGAGAACCACAAGCTTTCTTTGTCCTGACAAGTGTGCATCTCCTCTGATGCTACAAATCAACATATCGGTCCAGAACTATTAGGGGGAAAAAAACAGACAGTTGTCAAGACCAAGTTCTACCAGGAAAACCAGACCTTCACTAACAGCGAGGGCAGTGTCAGGACCTCAAAGTGACACTGATCGACTGCAGAAGTCATCGGGCATCAAGTCAGGTCGATTTCTTTCTTTCAGTGACCAGCAAGGAAGGCAATGACAGACACAGATCAAATATGTCTTGGTCCAGTGATTTTCAATTCCTGGCTAAAAGGGACTTATTTTAACAACATAACTTAAGAAACTGATCCTCTGATGTGTCTTATCACTGGACTAACCACCCTTCCACAAATGTGATCCTGTGACATTAAAATCCACCTGGGAAGGCCTGGCAGAGGAACAGGAATAATCAGATTTGGGAGCCCTATACAGAACTGACAATTATTTTAAAAGCCACTCTTCTATGACTGACACGCAGAGAGGCAGAATCCTGAATGACCGAGCGCCCAGCCGCACCCACCCTCCGTGCTGCACGGGACCCTGAGTGGCAAGAGCAGGAGCAAAACCTGAGAGAGGTGTTGGTCTTTAGCAGTTAGTGGGGAAATCAAGGTTCCTCTGAAATAAACTCAGAGAAAAAAAGCATTCAAAATGCACTAGCTGTTTTCTATGTTTTGTTTTGTTTTGTTTTTTGTTTTGAGGGGAGAGCGTTATAAACCCAAAGTATCAATATGCTGACAATTATTAAAATGATACCCCAGAATAGCAAAAATAACCCACCTAAAATCTGCAAACATCCACTTATTTTCTGATGAGTATCTATTTCTACTTCATTCATTAAAGGATCATACTGAGAATAGATGGTAAAGAATAAAACATAAGAAACTAAAAATACAGAGGCATCATGGAACGGAACAGCCAGGATTCAAATCCTAGCCGTACCATGCATTAGCTGTGTGATTTTGGACAAATTACCTAACCGCTCTGGTTTCTTTGTCTTTAAAAGAGAGTTGATAACAAGGGACTTATCTCATAGGATTCCCGTAACAGCTTAAATGAGGTATCAGTTGTGAAGTCCTTAGTACAGGTATAGAGCAAGTGCTACAGAAGTATTTATTATGATAAATAAAACCCAGTTCATTAACTAAAGCTTCTGAAATAAATTTAAATAAGCCAAATTTTTATTTAATTAACGTAAATGTGCATATCTATATATCATTTAATTTTTAGTAGGGCACTATTTTATATTCGACCTACACTGTTCTGTATCATCTCTTTGTTTCAAGAATGTCTTGCCTCTGTCATGAAAGAGACATTTCCTTGAAAACAAAGGCCACACCACACTTTCATGTCATTCACGCTGCAGGACTCTGCACACTATCAGGCCTGAAGCTGGCACTTGTCACATTAACTGGATTAATCATAACTGGGTTAATTTGATAATTTTTATGGCACTCATGTGGAATTTAATTTTGTTAAATTATTAGTGTAAATATAGAAAACCTGACCAATTTGGTTAGATTATAATCCATCAAGCTGTTGAAAACCTTTCTTAGGCCGCACAACGATTACCATTTCTCCAGGAAAAAAAAGCAAATATATTTCTAAAAAAACATTTCTTCCATAATGAATCTCTGAACCTTTTTCCAGTTTTCCAAAGTCCTAAAAATTATAGATTACAACATAAATTCTGGACACTGGTTCATTCTAGAAGACCAGGAACAAACAAGGAAAAACTATTCTTTTCATATTTCTTCCACTTCTCAGTGAAACCCTATTTGATAAAACAAAAAATTTCCTCTTTTCTCTAAAATCCTAAAGTGAGACAAACAAGCACAGAATACCAAGAAACAGATCACGCGCTCAAAAAAATGTTCATACTGTATTCTAACATACTTAAAAACATTAAAAAGCTAATTTCTTTAAAATACAAGGATTAAAAAGCATACACATTTCATGAAAACACAGCCTAGTTCAAATGGTGAATACATTCATAAAATAACAGACAGTCCTATGGTAACAAAAGCGCGTTTACTGCAGATGGGAACAAGTGGGCTGCTTCATCTGCAGGCAGTGTGACCAGAACTGACTCATCTACAGCGCTTTCTGGAAATCGTTCTATCAAAAACCCTGAAAACACATGGCCATAACCCAGACGGTTTGAGAATCATATACTTTAATTTCCCCACCGGGTCACAGCCTTCTCCTTCTGTCTTCCCCACTGCCTCTTTACTAAAAATTTGCAGATATATCAGACCTGCTCCTGACTTCTTTTCCTTCTTTAAGCTGCAACCCCACTCACCCATGATGGATCAAATCAACTACTTTTTAAAACCAGTTCCTGCAGTAACTCCCTACGCCCCTTGCTTTATGCTACAACCACCTCCATCCCACATGCTGAGATGAATCCAGCTACTGAACACCTGTTCTCTGCCCTCAGACTCCGGTGATGGAGCGCTGCTCGTACAAGCCGCAAGGCTGCTACACAAGGCTACTATCAGTGTAATTTTAATCTTAGCCATGCGCTACCACTATTCACTTCACTTCCTATTTCTCCAGTTATATTTCCAAAAGTTCACCACTTTTTCCTGCCCTCTATTCAATCCCTACCACTCTCATCCCGAGATGACAATGCTGCCATCTCGTCACCTTGACAAGACGTCCACACCTCCACACCTACAGAAATGCATCGTTCAGAGATTTGCTTGATTTATTATGTTTTCATCTGGAACACTCTTTGCTTCAATATTGGTAGGTGATTATATATTTAAGGAATGTATCATTAAGAAATTAAGAGACAAAAGCATGGTTGATCAGTAGAAGCACAAAAGGATTTAATAAAATTCACCACCAATTTTTAAGAAAACAGGGAAATCAAACTAAATGGAAACTCCCTCAACTTCAGAAAATATACCAAAATTCTACAGCAAACATCACACTTAACTCTCACTTTATACCACTTCTACTAAACCTTGTGTTAAAGATCTGAGCTACAATAGGACAAGGAAAAGAAATAAAATATATGAGAGTTACAAGAGACATTATTCCCAGACAATGACTGGCTATGAAATCTTCAGAGTATCTGAATGAGAGTTCAGCAAAGTGGCTAATATAAGATCAGTACACCAAAAATATCAATTTACTTCATATACACCAGGAATAAACAGAACATGTCATTTTTTAAAAAGATTCCATTTACAACAGCAATAAAAAAACATAATGTACCCAATAATAAATGTAACAAAAGACATGTAAGACTTTATAAAGAGAGTTATAAAACTTCAGAGATAACATTAAAGGGGACCAAAATAAAGGGAGAGAAATACCATATTCATGGATAGGAAGACTCACTATTTTAAAGGTATAAACTGTTCCCGAACTGATACATAAATTCCATGTCATTCTAATTAAATGCTAACAATGTATTTCGCAGACCTGGACAAGCTGATTCTTAAAGCTATATCAAAATGCAGAGTGCCCAGGACAGTTAACAACATGCTAAACAGTAGCAAGGTACAGGACTTAGTATTAAGGCTTACTCTAAGGCCACAGTTAAGACCATGTTGCATACTAGCACAGAATTGGGCCACACTTAAAAGGACCAAATAAGACTCAGTGTATATAAACTTGAAATATGTCAGAGCTGACATAAAAATAATTGGGCAAAGATGAACAATAAATCATTATTAATATAAAAAAATTAACTTCCAAAAAAATTCCAAGTGAACTAAATAAGTAATTATGAAAAGAAAAACCTAGAAACTTAAAAAGAAAAAAAAAGACACAAGAAAAAAAATTTATGACCTCTGGATAAAAAGCATCTCTTAAATAAGAGAAAAAGAACCCAAACCACAAAAATAAAAGCCTGAAAATTCTGACTTTATTTTAAAATTCTGTTCATCAAAGATATAATGTTAAAAGGCAAACCAAGCCTGAGACAAAATATTTAACATATTGAGGAAAAAATATTGATATCCTTGGTATAAAATGAACTAGGGAAAACAACTCAGTGATAAATGGACAAAGAATATAAATAGGAAAGTCTCAGAAGTGGGAACCCAAATGTCCAATAAATATACAAAAATATGTTCAACCTCACTATAGTCGGGAAAATGTAAATTTAAAGCTACAGGATAACTTTGTTACACCCTCCCAGATTGGCAAAAAAATATATATATATTTAAGTCTGATAATACCAACTGCTGGCAAAGACGTGGTGACTCGGGAGCTCTCATTTGCACAGAGAGTCACCAGACTACTGTTCAGGATGGCTGTTTGCCGGGAGCTAGAAAAGCTGGAAACACACAAGCCCCAGACTTAGCGAGTCCGGCAGGAGGTTTACACTGGGAGGATCGCTGGACATGTGTCCAAGGAGACGTGAACAAGAACGTTCACTGGAGCAGTGTCCCAAATAGAAAAAAGAAACCTGAAAACAATATAAACACCCAAAGACAGGAGAACAGGTGACTAAACTGTGGCGTAAGCAATATTCCTAAACGGAACACAAGGGCAGAAATCGGTGACTCAGAGCACATGGATCGGCCTGCAGAAATCTCCAAATGGTGCTGAAGAAATAAAGCAGTTACAGAAGAATACAAAAAGTATTATATCATTTTATTATGTTTTAAAACATGCAAAAGAATATAATTTACCTTACATATGGACGCCTAAGGAAAACACGCATGTGAGTATAAACATCGAATTTACTAACTCTAACTTACTAATTATTAGACTGTCAAAAATATTAATTTCTTTGTTTTTTAGTTCAAAACATTTTTCTCCATGTAAACAAATCCCAGTAGCCAAATCATGAATGCTCTGTCATGGATGACTACATATAGTGGATTCACTATTGGATTAGAGAGAGGACTTTGGTTCTAATCTAGATAACTATTAGAATTTTGGAGAAAATCTATTAAGTTAATTCATCTGAAAACATTTTGAAAGGTTTGTTATATCATAAAAATATAAGCAGGCAATATTAGTCATATAATAAAGCCAGATAAGTATGTGTCCACGTGTTACTTTACCCAGGCAATCCAACTCAAAAAAAGTCTTTAATTTTCCTCGTCTCGATACATTTATTTAATATGGCTAAAATGCAAGTAAAAATAATTTATCAAAACATGAAAAGCCTACCAAAAGAACATTTCACTAAGTATTCTTAGATCGTAATACCTTCAGTTGTTCCTTAACCTGTTGTTTATTCGACACTTGCAATTAATGATTTCTTAGCATATCCCGACCTTCCCATTACAAAAGAGGAAAACACCGCTACGATATCCTTGAAAGGTCAGCCTTGCGATCGGAAAAGAAATGAACACATTCCTCTCAGTACCCAATGATTTAAACAGCCTGCCAGACAGGAGGTACTATTAGATAATGAGGTGTGTGAAGCCTGCAATTATAAAGAACTTTTCACAAAGAACTGTCTTTGTTTCCTCATTAACATTCACAATTCAAACACAAGCAGCACAGGTAGCTGGTTGAGTGCCCGCTCCTCCCGGGCGCCACGCCACGGCCTTCAGGAGACTCATCGCCCTTATTCTGCACCTCTGCACAGCGAAGTGGGCACCACGGCATCCCGTCCCAGGTCAGGAAACAGGCGTCAAGGTCAGGCAGCCAACAGAAGATGACGTGATTACTAAAAGCAGACTCGAGCCGGAGCACAGGTCCTGCCTGGTGCCAGATCTGGAATTTGCCACCAGCACTCCACGCGGCCCCGCTGCACACGGGCCCGGGCGTGGAAGGCAGCAGGGGGCACGCCGCCTGGCCAGCTCAGAGGACAGGCTGAAGCCGCTTCGCAGCCCCGCAGCCCGGCTCCCTCCCAGTGCCAGACCACGGCCAGTTTAATTATTATAATTAAGTTAATTTTAATAACTGAAGTTTTTAATTTAGTTTTCTCTATTCTCCAAAATTTATTCAATGAGCATGTTCGACTTTTATAGTAAAACATACTAGAAAAATAACAAGAAAATGTTTATATGCATGAACCTAACAGCTTGAATAATAGCTTAAAAAAGTCCAAAGAGTTTAAAGAAAGCTCAAAATATCCATTCACGGATGGAATTAAATTAACATTTGCTGACCACCTGGCCCCTGCCAGGCACCGCGTGAAGCACTTCTGCAAACGCCATCGTCTTATGTGCTTGCTGAGAAGATCCCCACTTTACGGGGGAAGAAACCGGGGTTCAGAGGAGACTCAGGGGATTCCGGTCCAGAACCCCTCCCACTATTCTCAGCTGCCTCCGTTACATCAAGGCAGTCGCAGCTAGGGACCACGCGACGTTGGAAACTAGCAGGTTCCTGGGCCTCCCTGGCAGAGTGGAGGAGGAGCAAAGCCGCCCTGTCATCCTTCTCTTCGAGGCTTTGTTCCGTGGCCCTACTCAGTCTGTGGAAGGCCTCCAGGAGGGAGGCGGGCCTGCCTCCGGGGCAGGCGGGGTCTACGTCAGGGGTCAGGACTGACCTCCTCGCTCTCTGACCTCAGCACCTGCCTGCCAGGTGCCGTTCTACCTGAGTCAGCCACCCCTCTCCCACCCACAGCAATCTCAGAGCCTGAATTCTTGGCACCTTTAGGGTTATGTCTTGTTCACATAGAGTACACTGTGGGTTCAACAACGGGCTCAGTTATAACTGACTCATTAATGATCCTGACTTTGTTCTTGATAGAACTGTAATAGCCACGACCTGTTTTCTTCCATGTATCCAGCTTCCTAGCCAGCACTGCCTGTGTTCAGAATGAGAAAAGGAAACGAGCGGATCCCAGGAATGATAAAATCATATCTGTATGCTGCCAGTGACTGCATCAAGGTCAAGAAAAGAAGAAATCAAATGCATTATGCAAAGGAAATATTTGAGAATGCAGGAAAAAAACACATTTCCAAGCAAAAATATTTCCTTTCAAGTGCTCCAATCAATGGCAAGTGCTCAGAGAAATCAAAACAATCCCAATTCTTCAAAGTTATAAAGAAAAAAGAGAACTTAAAGATGTAATGGCAATGTTTGTCTCAAGAGAAAGACAATCTTCTCTTCTCTAGAATTTTTTATTAAACTACTAAAAATGCAGTGAGGGGGGAAAAAAGCAACAGAGACGTAACACACACATTCTTCTTGAATTTGGTCAAAGTCCTGATGCCTATGATTTTGTTTTATAGTGTTTCATGATACATTTGTGCCCCTTTATAAGGATTTGTCAGTTTTGACAATAGTAGAAAATGTGCATCTCATTTCCACAAAGTTCTCAGAGATGCTGTAAAGTAAGAAATGGGAGTTACATACAAATGAGATCCAAACTCATCTGTAATTTGTAACAGCTTCTTCCCCCACAGCAATGTCTGGAGCCGGAGGGAGTGAGAACAGTGATCTGTGCAGAGCAATGAACTCCCTGGGATCATCATTTTAATTGGCTGAAATCATCATTGTGACACGTTAGAAGTCACTCAATAACATTCAAAATATTTTCAAAAGGCAGAGAAAAGTGATTTTCAGAGAAATTCCAACAGGTATCATCTTACCCACTAATTCTGGATTGGGGAGAATACTGAACAATACATCTGCTTTTTCTGTTTTCGTTCTAAATAACATCAAATAATTTCACTACATATAATACCTAGAATACTATTATAGATAAGGTATATTGATGACTATTCAGTTATTCTTTTTGAAAAAGCATATTTAAGTGGAGTAAAATAACGATGTGGTAGGCGATAAATTTGAAGGAGGGAGAGAGCAAAAGACATTTCAAATATTGAGAATAACCAGTGCAGAGGAATAGAGACGATGGGAAAAAAATACACACACACACACACACACACACACACACACGCACACACACACACATGCACACACACACACACACACAGTTTAAGGTACGATGAGACATCTACCATAATTGAAAACACACTGGTTATAAAGGATCAGAACCCAAGCACGGAATGGTGAAAAACAAGAGATTATATTCAGCAGAAGAATCACTGAGTAGTGGGTATGGAGCCCCAGAAGCAAAAACGCCTGTAACATGGAGAATGCTAAGTCACACCTCGGGTGGGGCTGGAGGAGCCGCATGACTAGAGCATGGAGCCAACCCGCTTCTCACCAAGGGAACTGCAAGTCCCACAAGGACAAGTGACATTTTGCCCCTTATTCATAATTCTAAAGAACAAAGATTTTTCATAAATCATTTGTTGACAAATTTAAGCTCATCTGGCAACAAAACTGGCCTAAACAAACATGAGGCTATTTATTCTTTATCTCATTTAGTATTAATATCTATAAATTTTACTGCAAATAAAAAAGAAGAAGAAGAAAATTGGCTTTTGGTTAAGTTCTATTTAATAATTACAAGTCTGTTTCAGCTGAAAATACATGCCCTCTGCCTTCCTCCCTCTCTTGAATCACAAGATGGTTAAGGTGTCCCGTGACCTTTGGCTCCATAGAAAGGCACTATCCAAAGGCTAATGAATTGGCTTGTAGCTGAATGTGTGGTTTTTGTTATGTCAGTGAGCTCAAAGAATTTAAAATTACAAGCAAATTTGCTAACCGCCATCTGAAATATTTTTTTTTTCTTTATTTAAGGGAAGAGCACAGGCCGTGGTGGCTGGAGCAGGGGTCCAGCCTTGGCTCTACCGTGTGGGCCAAGCAGGCTTCAGACAAGTCACCTACCCTCTGAGCTTTGTGTCTTCATGCTGAACATTTTCCAGAAATTCCTGCTCCACCCGAGTCCGCAGAAGAAACCTGAGAAGATGTGACTGAGCTCATCACACACCTGTGATGTACACAAAGCCCAGTTATTCTCATTTATGGAACTGACTCAAAAAGGTGGCAAATATTACTCAGGAGGTAACAATAACAACAGCAACGAAAAACTCCTATCACCTATTTCTTTTCTGTAAAAAACGTCTACTACTCATGGCAATATTTTAAATTGAGCTTTTCACATAAAACTGATATTTATCAGCAAGAATAACAAATCCTCGCTTTTCTATCATCAGATCAAATCAAAAGTTGTTAAAATAGTCTTTTCATCATTTAGAGCTATGAGACGGTGTCTGCAGGCTGCACTGCACAGTTTGATTGTGCTTGTCCTTATCTGGCCTCGAGCAGAATACAAACTTGGCAACAAAGGCCACTCTGCAGCAAAAGAAATGTCATTTTATGGCCAACAGCTCACTTTTCTTGTTAAGACTGTTGAACAGTTTGGTCTGATAAGATCTAAGGCAGTCAAGATTCAATGCAATCCCTATCAAAACTCCCAAGGTAGCCCTTGCAGAGAGAGAAAAAAATCCTAAACTTTATGTAGAATCTCAAAGGACCCCAAACTGCCAAAACAATCTTGAAAAGGAAGAGCAAAGTCGGGGCCTTACACGCCTTGATTTCAAAACACACTGCAGTGCAACAGTGACGAGGGCGCAGCGTTACTGGTAAGGACTGATGTGCAGACCACTGCGACAGAGCACGGTGCAGAAAACACCTGGTGCACATCGCCAGGTGGCTTTCAACAGCAGTGCCGAGTACGCAGCAGAAAAAGACAGTCCCTCGTCAACAGACGGTGCTGGGAAAACTGGCTATCCACGTGCAAAAGAACGGAGTCGGGCTCTTCCCTTACACCATATACAGAGTTAACTAAAAATGGATTCGAGACCTAAACCTAAGACCTAAAATGAAAAAACTCCTAGGATAAAAACACGGGAGGGAAGCTTCAGGACGTCGGACTTGGCAATGATTTCTTGGATGTGACACCAAAAGCACAGACAGCAGAAGAAAAGGTAAACTGAGCCACGCCGAACTGAGAGACTCCCGCGCAGCACAGAAAACAAGCCACACAGCGGAAGGACAGTCCATGTGACGGGATGAAATACTTGCAAACAAGTCGTATACCTATTAAGGGGTTAATATCCAGACTACATAAGGAACTTCCACAGCTCAACAACATAAAAAGAGAGAACCCAATTTAAAGATGAGCAAAGGACTTGAATAGACAATGCTCTAACGAAGATATACAGTCAACAAGCACATGAAAAGATGCTCCACATCACTAATCATAAGAGAAATGAAATGAAAATCAGATAGAGACACCACCCATTACAATGGCCACTATCAAAGGAATAGAACATAAGTGTTGGTGAAGATGCAGGGAAACTGGAACCCTGTGCATTGGCGGTGGGAATGTAAAATGGAGCAGAAACTATGGAAAAACAGTATAGAGGTTCCTAAACACATTAAAAATAGAACTACCATGGGACCCAGCAACTCCCTTCTAGGTATTTACTTAAAAGAACACAAATCAGGATCTTGAGGACATTTTCACTCAGCTATGCTCACTGAAGCATTATTCACAGCATAAGAGGTAGAAGCGCCCCAAATGTCCATCAACAGATGAACAAAAAAAAGTGGCATATGCAGATGACGAAATATTACGCAGCATTAAAAAAGAAGGGCCTGTCACAGGCCACAGTAGGTGAGCCTAGAGGACATTATGCTAAGTGAATAAGCCAGTCACACAGGACAAATACAATGTGTGATTCCACTTATTCGAAGTATCTACTGCGATCGAAGCCACAGAAACTGAAGGCAGAACGGTGGCGCCGCGGGCTGGAGGGAGACAGGGAGAAGCAAGGCTCTCAATGTGCAGAGAGTTCCAGTTTGCAAGACGAAACGCCCTGGAGATCTGACAGCGCGGACTCACCGAACACCGCTGAGCTGAACGGTCCACTTACAATGAAGGCGGAAAGCTTAATGTTATGTGTATATTATCATAACAAAAAATAGGAAAGAAAACAAGACCTAAAACAACCCTGTTAAAAAAACCTCAGGCGGTCAATCTTGAGATGTAAGAGTACGCTGCAACATGAGACCCCCAGGTAACGTCGCCGAGGGGTCCACTTTCAGTGGCATAATGACAAGTGCTAATATTACATAAATCATGAAAAGTGCGAACATTTGGTGAACATAGATGCCGGGCACCATGGCAAGAGCTTTTTATGTATTTTCTCATTTAATAATCCCAATAGTTAGATCGGCATTATTATCTCCACTTTATGCAAAATACTGAGGCTGAGAGAGGTTGTGCTCTGATCCGAGCTGGGACCCCCAGCCATGCTGAGCGCCGTGCTGCGTGCCGCAAAACCTTCTCTGGTTCGACACTTGCCTAGATCAGAGAAGAGAACCCACAACACACACCGTCTTTTCCTAATTCATCAGAAATGCACAGCCAGAAGGTGACACTGAACTTTAGAAAACAAGTCCAGAGATGCCCTATGTCAGTCTCCCATTTTTAGTAGACAGCCCTAATACCCGCCCCCACTCTCCTTCCTTCCAGACCTGCACTTGTAGATCAGTGCTAGAATCCCAGCCCCGCCCCCCGGGAAGCTCGTTTACAGCTGCAGCCCGGTCCTCACCGACCTCCCACAGAAAGCCACGGCCCTGCCACGAACAGAAGGCACGTGTGCCACAGCCCCGCCGCAAACTGCAGGCCTCGGGCCTCTCATCCCAAAGCAGCTGCTCCGAGCCTGGGACAGTGAGACGTAGCTGATGTCACCGGCAGGGCCATAGGGCTTCAGGGATGCGGGCAAAGGGAAAAATAAGTTAACCCCAGCAGGGGACTGCTCAGAAGTGAGCAGGACCTGACAGATGGCAAACAGCTCTCTGCTTTTTCACAGACATAACAACTAAAAAGCAAACAGCAACTGGAACGTCAAACGAGAACCAGCTGTTCTTAGGACCTCAGTCCTTAGAAAGGTCCCCCAAGTCCTTCAGCCACAGAAAGTGGCCCACAGAAATCCTGCTGTCGCTTTTTGCTAAGAGAGCAATTTCACAATTAAGCGCATTCGAAGTCCTCTGCACTATGTCCCTGTTAGAGCACTACTGGGGATTGGGGGGTGGCACTGGGAGGACCCACGATTTCCCGTGGGAACTCAGCAGAGAGCCAGGTCCGGGCGAGGCTGCAGAGAGCGGAGGCTGACCTCCTTCCATGCGCCCCCCAGGGGTCCCCTTGAAAGCGCTGCAGTGAAGAGACGCTCCGTCGCAGCACGGTCTCCGGTGGCCACGATGGCCTGCTCTCTGCAGCTTGTCAGCTCTGCAGTCATTTGACACAAATACATCCAGATGCTGAAAACTCACTGCAGGCTTCAGCAATGCCACCACAGGGAAAAGCGAATAATTATTTTTGAAGGGCTTTCTCTCTGTTTCAACAGTGAGTTAAGGTGATGGGATTTCTGGAGACCCAAGGGAGACCCAAGGAACGGCTGAGCTTTGGGTACAAGGACATGGCCTGTTATGCAGGTGGGTCTTCCTGTTCCTGTCGGCGCATTGGAAGGAACCCTGGGAACACCCAGACTATATCTTTCAACCTTGGTGACTGAAGTTGAAAAGAGACAAATGTAGCTCGAAGCATCTACCCAAACGTTGGGGGCTGCTGACACCACAAGTCAGACAATCACAGCAGCTCCAGCGCTGGGGTCCACATGTCTGACGCGGTCCAGCTACACTGAAACTGGGTGCCGGGTCTGGGGGGGGGGGGGGGCGGTTCCAGACCCCTGGTCGACACATGAGGGGTCTCGGGGAGCCGCGAATTTGTTCTCACATGCACAGCTGTGTGTTAACGGAAGCAAGCGCGGCCACAAGGCCTGGTTAAAACAGTTCTGGAGGGACTCTGTACAGTGGGGAGACCTCGCCACAGGTGGTCACTATGCCTGGATGCTGGACAGAGAGAAAGAAACAGAAAACCGTGTTCCTCGCCCCCAGCACGACGCCCCGCACGGTGCGATCCCGCCTCTCGGCTCTCTGGGGAGCACTTCTCCCGGGCTGCAGACCCCACGGCGCGCAGCCCCAGGCCCCCCGGAAGTGGGGACCGCGGGACAGGCGTGTGTCAGGGTGACCCTGCAGCAGCACCCCCAAGCCTCTCGGGGTCCTGCAGCAGCACCCCCAGGCCTCTTGGGGACCCTACAGCAGCGCCCCCACCCTGCCAGTCCTCACTGTCACACTGCACTAGAGTCAACGTGGTCTCCCAGACAAGAATATCCTAAAAAATAAAGATGAGTTGATTCGCTATGAATTTCACTGCCTCGAGTCCTTCCTGAGACCTCCGCCCTCCCCAGTGGAGTCTCATCGGGTTTAGCATAAAACCCCCACGCCACGTGCTGGTCTGCAAAACTCTGGTCCCTGCCCCACTCAAATCGTCCTGGACCCAACCTCTGAAAATAGAAAACTAGATCTTTCTAAAGTGCATGTCACACAACAGAAGGGCACGCGTCAGATCACCCGACGAACGCCGATGTGAAGGAGCGCGAGAGAATGACGACAGGGGAGCAGGGGGCGGCAGGAAGCAGCCCCCCGAGAGGGCGCGGCCTCCGCGGGCTCAGGAAGCGGCCCCGGGGCCTCGCCGCCTGCACGCGCTTCCCGTCCCTTCTGCTGTGCGCTCATGTTTCCTAACTACAAAGAAACGTCAGGCGCGTTTGCTGCGCCACGACCTGCTCTGGGGACACCGGGGGCCGCACAGGTCCTGGTTCCGGTCCTCGTGGATCACGCCCCACGCAGCAAGACGGCTGTTACAGGAATCACAGAATCAAAACAACTGTTCCAAAACGGTGTCACCCAGCTTCTTAACCCTCCGCACACAGACCCCGCTTTGCAGCTACCAGCGCGTTTATCAGACGTGAAATCACCTGGAACAGCCATTATGTGTGTGGACGCTACTCCCCTAGGACGCGGAGGCTGGAGGTTGTCTCGGTTTGTGCCACGGAGTTTCTGGTTGAGACACAGCAGAGCCAGCTGTGTGAACACGTCCCACTGTCCCCAGCTCTGCCCCATCATCGTAACCAAATCATGTGGCATGCCCGGGCAGCTCTGATAGCTGCCATCTGTCTCTCAGGGGACACCTGGATGTCGGCGAGCTCTCTGGGGCTCTACGCCAGAGTTTGAATATTGGCTCCACGCTAACAAGTTTGACCTTGAGTAAAGGACTTAAATGGGAATGATCGTGGGACCCCTGTCTGGGGGGCTGTGAGGATGAGATGAGATCACGCACGGCACCACCTCCAGCGGTGGCTGAATCTGCTCAGAGGGTCAGCAGTGACCACAGTTGCTATCATTGTTGTTTATTATGATTCTCACCTGAGCTGACCGGAAAGCCCAAGCGAAGAGAGAGGAGTTGCTCTGCAAGGTGAACCGTCAGGAAGTCTCAGCAGGACACAAAGTCTCAGAGGGACACCAAGCCAAGCCGGGGGTTAGAGACAGAAGCCCAGAGGACCAGCTGCCACAGAGCGATCAGGAGAGAAGCCACGGTAAAAACAAGAGAAAACGCAGAATGTAGGCCGCAGCAGCCACCGTCTGCTGACAGGAGAGGGAGGACAGACAGGGGCGAAGCCCGGAATTCTCCGCCGTCCTCCATCTCCTGTGCTGGATTCACGCCTTCCGTCCTCCCCAAATGAGTCTCACTGCCCAGACCCGGGGATAGAAATGCCACTGTCCCAGGCTCACTCTCCCAACTGGCCTTTCCCACTAGGAATCTTGAACCACCCTTAAATGTACTGTGACATCTCATAGATGACAAGGACACGGTTCAATATGTTAGACTGCTCATCAACGACACACCCAGGAGTCAAAGCCTTATCACTCATAGTGTCCCAAACCTAAAATCCGGTCCGAAAGCCGGTGCCACTGTGGCGCCTTGCTCCACCCTCGGGTTCACAAGTGGGCACTGCCCCCCTGACTCTTACTTCCTCTTGGTCCCTCAAGCAGAACTCAGCCCCAAGCCCATGGGAACCACGAGGCTCGGGCTGGCTCGCAAGGGCGACTCCATGCTCTGACATTCCTGGGTCCAGTCCCAGAGCACAGCCAGCAGCACGCCACTGAGTGGGAAGCACGCGGGCTCTGGGCACAGACAGATGAGTCCCCTGTGCGCGACAGGGCTTCCCCCTCGCCACTCCGAGTCGGCTTTCTCAGCTGCAGGACAAGAGAAATTATCCATGGGAAGCTCAACAAAATAATGCAGATAAAGGGTTTAAGAGAGTAGCTGGTATTCACAGGTTCCAACAAATGTTAGCCCTTCTCCCGCTTCCTCCCCTCCCCCTCTGGAGGATGCTGCTCAAGGTGTCCCTGGTCTCCTGAATCTACTGAATTCCCAGGTCACAAGAATCTAACACTAGCTTGTAAATTTCCTTCTAAACCTTCAAGTTTATTTTTTAAAAATGAGAAAAACTGAATAAAAGCAATGTGCTAACCTTATCACCAGAGAGGAGTTTTAGTGAATCTTTATCCAACAGGCTCTACAAGTAAATCTATCTGAGGAGTTTGCCAAGCTTCCCATCAAGATGGCGGAGTAGGGAAATGCTGTGTTTGCCTCCTCTTGTGACCATGTCAAAATTACAACTAAACCACAGAACACCCATCACTGAGAATCGCCTGAAGTCTAGCTGAACAGAAGTCCTACACCTGGACACACAGAAGAGCCCACCTCGAGACTGGTAGGAGGGACAGAGATGTGGAACAGGCTGGTCCTACACTCTTGTGTGGCAGGTGAGCATCAGGAGGGGTACATCAGCTGCGAAGGTTCCCACCCCAGGGGAGTGAGGAGTCCCAGCCCCACACTGGGCTTCCCAGTCCAGGGTGCCAGTGCCAGGAAGAAAAGTCTCCGCAACTTCTGGCTGTGAAAACCAATAAAGACTGTGGCTGAGTGGGATGGAGGGCGGTTGAAGTCCCAGGCGTTCCTCTTAAAGGACCCATGTGCAGACTCACCACTGACGGACTCATTCACTCTGAGCTCCAGCGCAGGGGCAGCAGCTCAAAGGATACTAGGGACATGTGGGAGGAACTGAGTTGTCTGGCTTCAGGGCAAGTGCTAAAGGGGCAACTTCCTCCCAGGCAGAAGTGCTGGCAGAGGCCACAGTTCCTTTGTTGAGTCCTCCCCCATCGCTGCTCGCAGACACACGTGGATACTATATCTGAGTCTCTATCAACCTGGCTGACAGAGACCAGGTCACCCCACCTGGTGATCCCCTGAGGCCCCATCCAGCTCAAATTGAGGGCCCATTGGGGCCACTTCCAGTGGCTTTTCCATACAAACATCCCATCTCGGCTCATACTACAGACTTTCCTAAAATCTCTCAAAGGTTCATAAACTCCAAAAAAGCAGCACCTGGCCTCAGCGTGCCGCATACCTCCTGCTGGGCAGCCCAAGCCCGGCACCGAGGCAGCTGGCCTTGGTTCCCAGCTTGTCCTCTCCCAGGCTCCTCCGCACCCAGTGTAAATGGTGGCCATCTGCAGATTGCCTGGTGGCTCATACCAAAGGGCTCCAGGCAGGGCACGGGCAGCAGTTAACTTTGGCTGGCAACAGAGCCCCTCTCAAGAGACCCCAGAACCAACACACTTGGTGGCCAGCTCTGGACTACACCAGAGCATCATGCAGCCATTTCCACAAACGACACACCGAAACAGCGGCCACAGCGGGCACCAGAGCCCCACTGAGGCACGTGCTGCTCCACAGGGCCAGCCCCCGCACACCGGCCAGTCTTCACAGCCAAGCAGCTGGATGCCTCAGCAGCAGGCGAGGCGCAGCTGCAACAGAAGAGCACACGCAAAGGACACACCTGGAGCACCTGGCTCAGGTGATCGGGGAGACTACACCGCTGGGCCCCACAGGACCCCTACTACATTAGGTCATTCTACCAAGACCAGAGAACACAGCAGTTCTGCCTAATACATAGAAACAAACACAGGGGGGCACTCAAAGTGGGGAGACAAAAAACATGGCCCAACTGAAAGAAAAGAACAAAGCTCCAGAAAAAGAACTAAACGAAATGGAGACAACAATCTACCAGATTCAGAGTTCAAAACGGTGGTACAAGGATGCTCAATGACCTTAGGGGAAGAGAAGACAAACTCAGTGAGAACTTTAACAAAGAGAAAACATAAATAGGAAACAGAAACATGAAAAACAACCAGCCAGAAATGAAGAATGCAATAACTCAAATGAGAATAACTGGAAGGAATCTATCAACAATTATTTTATATGTAAATGGATTAAATATTCCAATCAAAAGACATAGGGTGGATGAATGGATAAGAAAACAAGAACCTCACATATGCTGCCTACAAGAGACTCACTTCAGATCAAAATGCACATATAAAGACTGAAAGTAAAGGGATGAAAAAAGATATTTTATGAAAATGGAAACCAAAAGAATAATAATAATAAAGGCTAGGATGGCAATACTTTATACCAGACAAAACAGACTTTAAAACAAAGGCTATATAACAAGGGACAAAGAAGGACCCAGTTATCTCACTTCTGGGTATTTATCCAAAGAAACTCAAAACACTAATTCTAAAAGATATATGCATACATATGTTCATTGCAGTATTATTTACAATAGCCAAGATATAGAGGCAACCTGGGCGTCCATCAATGGAAGAATAGATAAAAGAAGTGGTACATATATATAACAGAATATTACTCAGCCATAAAAGAGAATGAAATCCTGCCATCTGCAACAACATGGATGGACTTAGAAGGTACTGTGCTAAGTACAGTAAGTCAGACAAAAACAAATACTATATCTCTTCACTTCTATGTGGAACCTAAAAAAGAACAAAATAAACAAACATAGATACAGAGAACATTCTGATGGTTGACAGATGGGTAGGATGGGGGAAGGGAGACGGGATTAAGAAGTATAAATTGGTAGTTACGATATAGTCACAGAGATGTAAAGTACAGCATAGGGAACATAATCAATAATATTGTAATAACTATACATGGTGCCAGGTGGGTACCAGATTTATCAGGGTATTCACTCAGTAAGTTACACAAATTTCTAATCGCTATGTTGTACACCTGAAACTAATACAATATTGTATGTCAACTATAATTGGAAACCGAAAATTTAATTTTAAAAGTCTACTAGGACTATTTCTAAAGATGATTGAAAGTAACCAGAAGTCCTAGCACTATTTCTGCATTTCTGTGACCTGTGATATGGCAGATACTCTTGAAGAATAAGAGCAAGGACTGCCCTAAAAGATACCGAACGTAATACAATAGCTGTTATAATGCAGGTGGAACGATACTGCCACAGGGACAGACAGACACATTTGTCAGAACAGGGAGCTCAGAAACACATTACAAAGGTGGCAGTGGTAAAAATGCCCTGTTCAATAAACAGCGCTCAGAAATAGTGCATACATATCTTGAAAAAAATACTGGATACTACACATTAATAAACATGGATGGCTACTAAGAACTGAAAAGTTGAAAGTAAAACTTTGAGATTTTTTTTCTAAAGGAAAAAAAAATGTTTACTCTCTATGACATTAGATGAGATTAAACCAAACACAGAAAAGTCCTGAGTAAGAAGAAAAATAATAGAGAAATTCTTCTACTTTAAGAATTAAGACTGCCTTTTCACCATAGAAATCCAGAGAGAGTGGAAAAGAGAAGCCAATAATTGGAGACAGACAGATGTTCATGGCACATGCCACTGACAAAGAATTCACAACTCAAATACACAAAGAAAGTAAGAACGATGACAACTGAATAGAAAAATTAGTATTTCCAGAAGAAAGATAAATAGCCAATAACCATATGAAAAGATACTCAAGCACATTGGAAATCGGAGAAATGCAAAATAAAACCATAGTGAGATTTTAATTTATATCCTTTGTATTGGCAAAAATTAATCTGACAACATCAAGTATGGCAAAGATGTAAAACAAGTGTGTGTGTATATACATATATGTATATATATATACATACATACATATATATATAACCTTATATATATGAAACATAAAAATAGAGATAGAAACATAAAAAAGAACCAGTCAGAACAACATATATATATATGGACATATATGCACACATACATATATATAACTGGTAAAAGTTTACACTGGAAAACAATTTGGCATTGTTTTCTGAAGTACGTTTGTTACTCTAGAAAACATTTTCCCATGTGTAAGCATTTTATATACATTTCTTTGAAAATTCTGGAATACAATTTGGCATTATCTTGTGAATATGAACATGTCATATCATACAACCCAGTAATTTTCCTTCTAGGTATAAATCCCAGTGAAAGTCTTACACGTAGACAACAGAAGATCTATATGAGCTTGTTCATAGCAGCTATTGTTTTTAAAAGAAAAAAAAAATCAATGACCATCAGCAGTAGTTTGTGAAAATAAGTTAGAGCTGATTCTTAAACAACATGGGTTTCAACAGCACGTGTCCACTTATACATGATTTTTTTTTCAGTAAGTACTATAAATATATTTTCTCCTCATGATTTTCTTTTCTCTAGTTATTGTAAGAATGTGAAATATAATACACATATACACGAAATGTGTAAATCAACTATGTTATCGCAAGGCTTCCCGGCCAACAGTAAACTATCAGCAGTTGAGATGTGGGGAGTCAAAAGTTATACTGGATTTTCCACCGTGTGTGGTGTCAGCCCCCCAACCCCCATGTTGTTCAAAGCTCCACTGTGTTACATATTTACAAAACGTAACACGATATACTTGTGAAAATAAACGGTCTATGGCTACCAGCATCTGCCTGGATCCACCAGAAACAATGTCACGTGAAAATAACAAGTTGCAACAGAATACATATATAATGCGTGAAGTCATTCTTAAAGTTCACAAAGAAGAAAGGAACACACACTCATGTGATTTAAAAAACAAAAAAAAGCAGCCGAGCAGGAGAATGAGAAAAAAACCAGGATCTGGATTACTGACTGGGAAATGAGAGTGCTCAGGAGACCGCTCTCCGGGAGCCACCGACCTGGGAGACGCTCCCGAACGAGCGCGGCGGAGCGGGTACGCGCACCGCGTTTCCAGCGGTCACTGGCTGTTACCATCCACGTGTCTGCAACGTTTTAAATATCTAAAGTTTAATAGTTTCGAAAAGCATTTTGAGTTCAAATTTGCTATGTCGCATCGGGCCCTAATATCACAGAGCAACTCTAACGGAGACGGCTGACTTTCTGGAGTGGCGGCGCGCTCAGGAGCACCCGGGGGGCAGCACCCGGGCGGGAGCACCCGGGCGGCAGCGCCGGCCGCAGGGGAGCAGAGGAGCACTCCCGTGCCGGCCCAGCACGCGCGCAGCCGGCTCGGCGGCGCTGTTCTGCAGGCCAGCATAACACGTACTAAACCATCTTTTTATTTACAAAAGATCTAGTTGTTCTATCTGCAAAAGCACCAGTAATCTCAGTAAATATCAAGGTATTTTTCCTTCTCATAATTAAATATCTGACATACATCTGTTTCCAGTATTACTTTGTTTTAGGTTCACAGTTTTCTTAAAACACTGACGACTGTTCTTGAATCTACTACTATCGGGGTTAAAAAAAACAACAAAAAACAAAAAACCCACGTAGTTCCCAAGGTACGGAAAGGACTAAATGTTTGATCACAAATTCAGGAAAAGCAACAGAATCAATAAAGTTCACCTGTTACTGTAACAAAACCTATGATACTAAAATTTGTTTTTTAAGCTGCAAGACTTCCAAATCTCAAAACAAAAGGTTTATTATTTCAACCTGTACTCAGTGCAACTATGTGACTAGAGCCAAAAAAAAATCATCTTTTGGCCATTTCTGTGATATTTGTAAGACGATAACCATAAATGTTTAGATATGATAGTGTATTTGAAAGTAGGAACCGCTGTCAATTGTACAGACAAAATCATCTAAGAAAACTACAGTGTGAATGTGAATGAAATAACATTTGCCATTTGTCTTAATTAACAAGACATTATTATAATTTTCAAATAACTCCCCAACCTAGCACATCGATGTCGTGCACAGCGCTGACAGCGCGGAGGCTGCAGGGAACAGAAGCCGAGCTGCCGCGGGGGGTGGGGGGGTGGGGGGAGTGGCACGTGGGGGATGCGAGGGTGGGGGGTCTCCACACGACAGTGCCGACGCAGGGCAGAGGCCCAACCCCGCGCCTTCGCCTGCGAGCGAGGACGAGGCCGAGACCAGGGGCCCCCGCACGCAGCAGGGGCGGTCCTGGCTGGGACAGGTTCAGCCGGCGGGGCGCTCCGCTCCGCTCCGCTCCGCTCGGTCTCGGAGACAGTTTCAGCTCCACAGTTGTTCAGCACTGCTGGGGGCGGGGGTGAGGGGTCTGGCTCTGGAACCCACGAGGTCTCCATAATCTGCAGACACCCAAGTCCTTGGCGGCCCTGTGCATGCGCATGGGTGGAACCCGTGGATGCCGAGGGCTGAACCCACACCTACCATATGCCAAAGGCAGTTAGAATGGTGTTTTACATTCCAAAAGAATTCACATCAATGGTTCAGTTACCGGCACTAAAACCAGCGCAGCATAGCTGATTTTCAAATATATTGCACGTATAGGTGAGTGTGGGTATGTAAGTATGTGGGTATGTAGAGACACACCTTGAAAGAAAAAATCATACATGAGGTATGGGCATGACCCCAAAGTAACACTAGATGTTCTAAAAGCTAATAATAATAATAATAGCAGCAACAACAACAAACCTGGAAACACTTCCAGAAGCCTGGCATCTAACAGTAGGTTCCAAAGAAACCGTTTTTGCCATTTTAAGACCTACCATAAGAAATTATTTCTAAAAAACACATAAAAGAATTCAAGAACAGCACATAATTAAGGTACCCTCAGGGGACACTATCCCGATTGAATGTGATGTGTAGAGATTATATAGTACATAATGTATGTATAAAATGTAATGCAAATGAGACACAGCATTTTTAAAATAAACGGAAAAAATATGAGGCTTCAGATTATGATTATTATAAAATTTGCATATTCAACCGCTATGCATAAGCACAGGATTCATTTGGAAGTTATACATTATTAAAAAGACTCAAGGCTTTGCAATCAGAAGAGTTGACTCATGATAATACATTTAAAATCTGGAGAAAAATATTTGTTAAGAAATGTTGCAAACAGAGAACCTTCATTAACATAGTTTTTTTAACCTTCAGTGATCAACTTCCACAAATCTATGATTCGTTTTTTTTAAACACGGAGCCTATTGCCTCAACCACCTTGCCTCACAAGTAATTGAAACACTTTACAAACACTACTTAATCCCAGTCCCGTGTCACTGTTGTACTTCTAACAGGAGAGACCAAAAGAGCTCCATTATGAAATCACTCCTAAATATTTACTACGAATTAAACGTACCCGCTCTTTGCTGACTGCTATTTGAAAAAGCAGTAGGTATATTAGAAAGAACATGAGATTAGTAAATTTCAGATTAAGTCTAAGGGAAAAATAAAGACCCAAACAGGTAATTGCAACTCCTTCTACCTAGGGCTAAAGCAGGAAGCAAGATAGAGCAGGGGAGAGCGCGGGACCTCAGGTAGGGGGAATGCCCTACGGGGAGGCTGAGGTCAGGGGTGAGGGCAGCAGGCAGGGCCTGGGGGAGGGAGGTTCACAAGCTCAAGAGGTGAACATCAAGAGAGAGCAGGTGCATTTGAAACCAAAGCTGGTGGGAAGGGAGCCTAGTTTAGGAGGGAGTGACCAGGTCATGTCTTAGAGCTGAGAGAAAAACCAGACAAACGGGCTCGGCCCAAACAAGAACATACTGCTTGTCCACAACTGGTTACTGCTGCCACCAATCCGAGGACAAATTAAAACTCACAGCACCTGAGGAAAACTGTTAAGCACGCAGATTTATTAACGTAAAATGAAACATTCTTGTTTAATGTTGAATGCTCTACCACAATCAAGCATCCTTGGAACTATCTCTTTTACTTGAACGAAATGAACTATGCTGACCATTGAACACATCTGGCCACTTTTCTAACGGCCGCTGCACACTCAGGGACCACGCACAGAACTGCTGGCACGGGGACGGAGTTGGACGGAGACGGGTGTTTACGGTGTGCGGCCACGTGAGTCCCAGCCCGGCCACGCAGCAAAACAGACGCAGAGGACGAGACCGGGCGGGGACTCCAAAGGTGAAAGACGGTCACTCGACAGCCACTCCTGCCACCCTTCCCAGCTCCTGGCCAGCGGTGTCCTCAGACGAGCAACAGGACCAGCTGTGACCACAGGAGCCAACGGCAGGCGGACACTGTGTGGCGACGTCCCCTCTCTCTCAGTGTTCTGGTATTGTCCTTGTTTAACAGTGAGGAAATGAAAGTTCGGAGAGAGTAAACAATTCGCCCAGGGTACACAGCTCAGAAGCAACAGGGCCGAGCCTCAGACCAGTTGTCTTCAGTCCCAAAGCCCAGTAGAAGCGGTAGGCCAAGCAGCAAGACCCCCGCAAAACTTGTGCTGACTGTTTTTCATCATCAGAGCCACGTCTAACCCCGTCTGGATGCAGAGACGCTAAGTGAGAGTCATGAGCTGGGCCCACAGCATCCACAGTGAGGCCCCTGGCTGCAAGCTCACCTTTCTGAACCTCTTTTTCCTCGTCTGAAAAGGCAGGTCACTAAGACCTTAGCGGGGTGACCATAACCTTAGCAGAATTTCCAGGAAGATTCAACGGGCCCCATGAGGACACTGACATGCAAAACCAGCCGACTGCTCATGGGAGGCGGCTTCGGGCGCTCACTGTCCTGAGTCCCAGAACCTAGCGGAGATCCTTAGCTTGGATGCAGGCCCGCCGGTCACTCGGCGCAATGCCGACGACCTCTCAGAACAGAGAAAGTCTGGGCCCCTCGGGGCCCCACAGTCGCATGCAGACCGAGATGACGCTGGCGGTCCCTCCTGCCCCGACATCCTACCCACGGTGAGGAAAGGATAAACCACAGAGCGGGTTCATCCAGAAGCATCCCAAGGCAGAAGAAAATTTGATAAATTTCTGAAAATACTTTATTGCTTTTGGCATCTCTTTTTAGCCCTCCTAATAAAAGCATTCTAGTTTGTCACTGGCTTTGTAAGGATGTTCGACTCGCCTGGCTTTCCTCTTTCGAAAAGATCAAAGTAGGTATTTCAGATGACAGGCAACGGCTTTTAAATTATGTCTCTTTTGTTTACCCTGCATGCTGGCCTATGAACTAGGTGACATTAGTTTCCTAGATCTCACCTCTGACCTCTTAAATAATGCTTCTCAGAGAGGGTGATGGATACCTGTGCACTGTTCCCTTGATGGAGACCCGGGCGGTGGTATGAAGCTGTCTGTGCGGCCCACGCCTGGGGCGGGGGAGGGGATGCCTAGAGGCGGGGGCTAATGAGCTCCACCTCCCAAAGCAACCAAAAGCCAAGGTCTAGTGAAAGAGCCTACTGATGAAATTCTTCTTTTATGAGCAAATATTAGGAACTTAGTTAAAGAGGAATAAGATCTCCCTAACAGAAAGAATTAAGCAGTGATCTAATTACGCCCAGAGAACTGGTGACGATGGAGACCGTTGAGCCAACCCCTGCAGACGTGGTCCCTCTTCTCAAAGGTACACACACACACACACAATCAGGCACAACCTGGCCCACCTGCTACGCAGCAGACTCTGATGTCTAGGCCAATAGAGCCCGGTCCAGGAGACACTGAGCCGACGAGAATGGGAGTGCTCTGCACCCGCCCCCCAGAGTGAAGCAGAGAAACCACAGCCAACGCATTGTTCTTCCGGCCAAGGAAGCCCTGTGTCTGCACAGAGCCCTGTGTTCTCTGCCCTGTTTGGGAAGCCGGAGCACGCATCACTCACCGGGAGATGTAAAACTCTGGGCCAACGAGGTAGACGCAGGTGATGCTACCACGGCCTTGACCTACACCACTGCACTTGCACAGGGAAGCTCAGCGGCAGTGGGCTTTGAACAGTAAGTTCCAGAAAAGGCTCAGAGATCTTTGCTTGTCCCTCAACAATAGCTGATACTTTAACCTGCAAGTGGCTAATAGCCAAAATAGTAACAAGCCCAAGACGCTGAGCTGTGACGGTCACCATGCATAGTAAGGAACGGAGTATAAGGAAGTGAGAATAAGTCCGAGGCATCCTGACCCAGATGTTCATATCGATTCTCTATCGTCTCTGGAGGTGGCCATCGATAGGACAGGCTTGGAGAGTTAGAAATGAGTGGCCAGAGGGCTTAAAAAAGAGAGAGTCCTCCACCTCCATTAACTGCTATCTATCCACTTCATGCCAAGTTGTTATTGTAAATGTCATTTTAAAGCAGAATAGTTTAAGACCTATTCTCAGAAAATTCCATGCATTTGGCCTCACTCTCCTCTTTGCCATAACCAACATCCCTTTGGGAACCTCCAAGAAATCCTAGAATGACCTAGAACACAGATTAAAATCACTGCTGTCATTCATACACACCCTCTGCCTCCATCTACTCCTGCACCCACACCTGTACCTCCTCCTGCATCTACCCCTGCACCCACACTTGTACCTGGACCCTCACCTGTACCTCCTCCTGCATCTACACCTGCACCCACACCTGTACCTAGACCCACACCTGTATCTCCTCCTACACCTACACCTGCATGAACACATATACCACACGCTGCATACACTTTCACCTACAACCAGTCTGTTTCTCAGAACCACTTTTTAATTTCACACAATATTTTCATCTGCCTCCACTTCTTAGTAGCTCGGCTGCCCACGGGCCATAGGTACCTTCTCAGTGCTTTTTTCAAAGAGTTCCTGGATCTGTAGAATCATAACCTGCTTTGTTTCCTAATTTCCTTCTTGCATCCTTACAAATCACCCTAAGAAATGTTTATTGTAAAGATTTTAAAACACACAGGCTTGTTATGAGGGTGAAATGACGTGAAACGTGTTTTAATGGACTACGGCATTGTTTCTCTTTAGTCGCATTTTATAATTAGTCTTCTCATGGCCACTGGCGTCCGCCAGGCCACCTGGCTGAGACCGTGGAGCTATTGCTCTCAGCGTTAGGACTATCCAATCCCATTTGAACCCCACCTCCCACCCCTCGGCTTTACACACTGGACGTGCCCCTGCCACAGTGCCCAGCCTCCCCCACCCCAGCGGGCTTCCCCCTGCCCGAAAGCCTGCGCTTGCTGCTTCTCTGGGGAAGACCCCTCCCCCAGATCGTTCCAGCGCAGGCTCCCCTTCATCGTCTGAGACTCAACCCAAATGGCGAATCCTTAAAATAGTATTTGGATCAGCTTGCCTAAAACACCCTCCCTCTGACCCCCAACTCCAAGTGGATCTCAATCCCTGTTACCGGGTGGTTGTTTTTCTTCTTCAAAATGTCCTTTTCTGCAGTTCTCTTTCTGGTTACTTATTTTTTATTGTCCAAATCCCTCTCTCTCAGGGGAAGCTCAAGAGAGAACACTGGTCTATTTTGTTCATCACTGAATCCCCAGCACGGAGAATAATGACTTCACACAATAAACACTCAACAAACAAATAAAGGGGAAAAAGATGTCCAAACTACAGTTCAATCAAAATTAAACAGATAGTTTTAGAGGAATTTTTAGACATGAAGTTTTATATCGTGTCTAACATTTCATAAGCGGTAATTTAGGTGTCACTCATTCTTAAAACTGTCACTACTGTATGTGAATTATCTGTGCGACAAAAACCTATGTAAGTACGAATGGTACCATTATTTCTAGGGCTCCCAGCACATCTATTTACTTTATCATTTTTTGCTTAAAATATTTCAGCCATGCTACGCATTTAGAAATGTGAAAGTCAAATTCCAGTCACATTTATTTTTAAAACCTGGTAAGCAGTTAGAAGCATATTTCATCTGGTAAAAAAAAAAAAAATATATATATATATATATATATATATATATATGTTACATTTGTGCCATAAGTCAAGACAAAAGCAAAATGATCTTTCAGTGTTTGCGGGGAAAGTAAATTAGAATCTGATTAGATGACATGTAGAAAGTGATGAATGCAAGTTCACACAAACTGCAATTTATTAATGACTTAATATTTTGTGCAACTGCAGACATCTCATTTTATTACTATCAAAGAAAAAAGAAACCACCATATCAAAGGTACTCAAGTTTTCTTATTATTATGAGAGACCCAAAGGTGAAAAAAAAGTGTCACAGAATAAAATATCTCAAATAAAACATGTTCTTCTTGGTTGACTACAAAGAATAAAACAAAAACAGAAAAAAACAATAACCAAATTATCTCCAACATCATGGACCACTTGGGAGGAAATAAAATATTCCTGGTACTTAAATCAATGCCCTAAAACAGTAAAAGACAAAGTTGCTTCTGACCATCATATTAAACCTACAGCCACCGACGAGCACCTGACACCTGCAAACAGGCACATCTCATGCTGCTGCTCTCTGCACTGGCATGCAAAATTAGCATAAACAGGTCAATGAAATCTAAAAAATTTTAAATTACTTCACCCTTAAAATTGTCCCCAAAACTGTAATTTAAGGATAAGATGGTATACATTGTTTCGCTTCCATCCGCAGAGGGCACTGACGGTCCCTCAGAGATGACGCAGAACAGAAGGCCCGGTCGGAAGCCTATCAGTCTGAAAACCAGTCTCTTAAATATCAGACTCTACCTCCAACGGGCAGGGGTACGAGAAGACGGACAGCAGCAATCCAAGTTCGTAACCCTGAACTCCGACCCAAAGGAAAAACATCGCATTAAAAATGCTGGTATGAAGTTCCTCAGCCAGTCTCTCTCTCTGCACACGCAGCTCCAACCCATTTTTCTTTAACCCCGCCCCTTACAAAACTCTGGACGAGTAATGCCCAGGAATTCTGGGGAGACGATCGGGACAGAGTGGGGCCAACGGTCGCCCTCTGCTCGGCACTGGCCGGGCCTACGGATCCCATACAGGAGCCATACAGAGTGCTGACAGGTGAACGGGGGTGAACGGGGGCGCTCAGCGGCCTTTCTTATGACCCCCTGTGGCAGCCACATGCTCCAGCCCCGGCCCCCGCATCGCCGCCTACCTGAGACCAGAATCCCAACAGATCAGTCTCCTTGTGGCTGGTGAGGGACCAGGAAATAAACTGTTGCTGTTGGGGTTTTTGTGTTAAGAGAAAGTCAGCCTATACCTATGGGTTCCTTACCTTCTGGGTCCCTTCTCTGTGATGCGAAGTGACATCACAGAACTACACTGATTCCCAGATGTAGAGAAAGCTACTAACAGTCGCACCACTTACTCTTCCTTAGCAAGAAAGATGACGCTGTCACACTCATCAAGTGGAAAAGCGATCGCACACGAAAGGGCGTCCTTACCATCAAGGCAGAGGGATGACCCAGGAAGCTCCTGCCTGCTCCGGAGCACACCGCTCAACAGCCTCTGCTCCCCAGGGGAGAGCTGGGCCACCTCATCCGATGTGAGGACCATGACTCCAAGCGCCTGTAGAATTTTTATTGGGAGATAGGAAATGCTGAATGTTCACATCTCAGTCTGGTGCCTATTCATTTGATTGGAACAATCACGCTTCTCTCCTCTGTTCTCCAGACTGAGAATCAACCCCAGGAAACATTCAAAAGGATAAACTCCTAAAGCTGCCAGCAAGGACTCACCAAAAACAACCCCACAGACACCTGCAGGCTGCTCATCAAATATTCAATAAAGCCCAGCTCTGCAAATCAAGTGAGAAAGCTCTGGTTACAGCTCTTTTGGGCAATCTGACAAGTGTTAATGGCCGATCCACAGTGAAGAGGTTGGTTTTGTTTCTTAGCTTATTTGCTGTTTCATTACTTTTCCGTATATTTCTGTTCAAACCCAAACAAAAACATCTAGCTTCATCTGGTGCAATTTAATGCCAAGCACGTTCTCTGGTGGCTACTGATCTTCCTGTTAAGTCTTACTCTTCAGAGGTTGAACCTGAAACCCCAGACCCTAGGAAGCTGGCCCTGTGTTTCCATGTTCTCGTCTCTGATCCCACACGCGAGGCAGCAAACGCTCTGAGCTCAAGGGGACCCACCGCACTGCAGCACAGTGTGTAGCAAGAACCACAAACACTCCATCATCCCCAACTGCAACAAGAAAGTCAGGTGTTCCAGAGAGCTGTTCTGTTTCTTAAACACTCGTTACCTAACTCAATGATGTCACGTGCCTAAAGAATAAAATAACATGCCAGTTTTTACCCGGTTTTCAACAGTTAACTCTGATATTCATGCATTTCAACATACATGGCTAATTTCACTTACTTTAGAGTTACACATTAAAAAATTTTCCAAATAATTTTAAAATCTGGGCTCTAGCCCTGAGAGGCTTCGGTCTAAATTTCATTGTAAACAGTAGCAGATCACAAAATTCAAAAGAACCATCCATGTGTACAAATGGTTCACACGCATCACAACACAAAACATTGTTAGCTCATCCTTCTGCCTCCAAAACGTTCATGCAGAAAGTATCTGCTTTGTTGCTGCTGTTATCTAATATTATTTTCAGAAACTGCTCACGAATAATATCAGAGGAGCAGGTGGAAGTCGGCAAAATGCCCAGGCGTTCTGGGTCAGACGGGGGGACCCGGCCCCATGAAGCTGAGCCCCCGGGCCGAGTTCTAATGGGACCAGCCCCATGGAAACACGCTGATGAGCGGCCGGGCGGGGGGGGGGGGGGGTTGCCGAGGACATCCAGCTACTGAGGGGGGTGGGGTGTTGGTCGTCCTCACGGTTTTTCATTGTGAAAGTTAATAAGTGAACGAACATTTACGCTATATTAGACAACACTACATAGTTTGGGGACAGCCAGCTCACAATGTGCCCCACCTGACGAGAGCTCGGGCCACTTCCTGACAGCCGCAGAAGCCTGTAATCCACAAATCTGTTTCTGCACTGCTTCGGATGAAGCAAGTCCAGCTTAAGAGTCTGAATCCATGTTAAGAATTGTCTCCTCTATTAGGTCAGCAGGAATTTGCACATGAATTCCTATTAATAATACCAAAGGCTTTCTCCTGAAAATAAGTTTCACTTCTACACTGTCACTGATTTCAAGCGCCCCCCACTCCGCCTCACTGTTCTGCCTTCCCCAGCAGCACGCATCTCAGGAATGAAAAACAAAAGGAACAAATAGGAGAACAGAAATCACTTAACGTTGCAGATAATTACCTGAGATTTATTCCTACACAGGGCCAGAGTATTTCATGATTTAAATACATCAAACGGACCCATGGGATATGGACATGGGCTCGACAGAGCCCCACTGAATCTGGAAAATAAGAGAAGGATGGAGATGGTTTTTTGAGTTTGCATGGAAAGCAGCAGAAACACAGTTGTAAACAAAGCTCTGAAAAATCAGAGCTGTGGCCTGAAGGAGAACTGTATTTGCAAACATGCCGAAAGAAAGCCTGTCTGTGAAAAGGCCAGGAGTCTGGGTTCCTTGATCCCCAGCTCTCCACGAGCCCGCTAGCTCAGCTGTCAGGAAGCCCCCGTACGCCAGCCCGCCACCGCGGCCCCAGCCCCCGCTGCCGCCTCCCGCACAGCTCCCACGATTCTGACACTTTTCCTGTTCTTTTATTTATTCGTTGCCTGTCTCTGCTGCGTCACCTCCCTCCCGCTCAGCACACTCCAGACCGTGTCTCCGTCACACTGTAACCAAAGAGCCTAGAATCATTGTTCGATGAAGAAACAAACATGCGCTGCCCAGGTCTGCAGCTGGCCCACTGTGAAAACCCGGCCCGGCCGCGGGCGCGCCCGCGTGACTCTGCCAGCCCTGAGGTGGGCGTCTGGCTCCAGGACACCGCAACAGGACAGTTCCCATCCTGCCAGAGGCAGAGGCCAACTCCACCCCCCGAGCCAGCAACCTGGGCGGGCAGCCCCTGGCTGAGACGCCGCTGTCCCTTAGCGCCCGCCTCTGAGTCGTGCACTGAGCTGGGTTCAAACGGTTGTGTTGGGCCCAGCGTGTGGCGTGTGTCAAATTCTAGAATGCACGCACGCGAACCCCCCAGCTCACACGCCGGGGGCTACACAGCAGCGTGGGTTCCTCGCCCTCGTCCTCGTCTAGTTTCCCAAAGGGAAGCCCGACCGCCGAGCACCACGGACGCCGCGCGGGGGCGTGAGCTGCCTCCCGCCAACAGCACTTCGTAAAAGGCTCTGCGGATTCGCCGAGCATCCAAAGCGCCCCGCTCCCCCGGAAGACGCCCTCCGGTCACCGCTGCCACGGGACGCGGGAGAGGCAGGTGCAGCGCTCTGCCCCCTTTCCCGCCTGCAGGAACCCCACCGCCTTCAGCAGTCGTTGGAGGGCGCACGGTGTGCTGCAGCGATGACAAATGACTCAGCAGAGGGGCCCCCACTGCTCCCGGACACGACATCCCTATCAGGTCTTGGACTCTTTCTCCAAAGCCCTCACCAGAAGAATGTTCTGGAAGGTGCTATGGCGTTGCCAAATTAGATAGGAACCAGGTCCTCGGAGAAGGCCTGCAAGCCTTCAGCCCCTGCAAGACACCCTATCCCTCCCCAAACACACAGTCCCATAGCCACTGAGTGGGGCTATCAGGACTAATCTCACTAAGTTCCTCGTCTTTCTAACAGAAAGTTTCTGGCATTCAGAGAGAACTGTGTAATCACCACCACGTACCTGCCACCCAACTTAATCAGCCCACAGTCCATCCTCCACCCCGCCTGTCCTTCCCCCGGGATCGTTTTGAAGGGACTTGGGCCTCACCATGTAATCTCTAAACACTTTAGTATGTACCCCTAAAAGATGAGGATGCCCCTTTATAAATATCGCCACAGGACCACCATCACCCCCTCCCACCATCAAGAATCATCTCTCAGACCCCCGTTCGCCCCACCCCTCCCCCATCCCGTTCGCAGCAGCCTTCAGAAGGAGTGGGAACTGCCTGGTGGGTGGCCTGTGCCCCAGGCCTCCATCCCCGTCGGGGTACATGCTGGCCTCTCGCCAAGACTTTTCTGACCACTCTTCTGAGTTTATTCTATTTTTCCAGCTTTCTCAAGTTGTAATTGACAAGTAACATGGTAAGGTATTTAAAGTGGACACCCCGAGGGTCTGACACGGTGCACACTGCAGTAGCGCCCCCACCCCCACCCCCACCCCACCCGCTGAGCTGACTGACACATCTGATCACTGGTTAGGACCGCGTCCCCTTCCCTGAGTGACTGACCGCCACCTGACACACCAACGATGTCTGAGTCCTCCTGCTGCAAATAAGCTCCACAAGGCAAGGCTGTGACTCCAGCATCTAGAACCAAGCTGTCCAGTGGAAGCCACGAGCCACATGTGGCTCCCGAGCACCTGAAATGATGTGAGTGCCGAGGAACTGATCTTACGTTTCTATTTAGCTCTAATTCATTCACATGGAGCTCGTGGCTACCACTCAGAGAGCACAGAAGCACAAATCCCGGCGCATAATAGGTGCCCGATGAATGTTTATCACATGAACAAACCTATTCACCATCATATTACAGTAGGAAGAATGTGGGTTTTGGAATCAAAAGATCTTTATTTGAAACCTGGTCTCAGAATCACCAGCACTTGGCATCTAGTACTTTACATTACAAAAAGAATCTTACTAACAAAACATATTTACGTGTGTCTCTGAGTGACTGAAGGAATAGCCACATGAAGTCACCCAAGATGAGATGCCATTCCTCTAGCATGCCAAGAGATACCTAAAAAGATGTGTGGGAAAGATATCTAAGAAATTGTATGCTTTTGCTTCAAAGTCAAACAGACAGCATTTCTGGACTAAAGAGTTATTAAAACTATTATATTGATCAATAAACCGAAAAAAAACCCTCCTAGTTGACATAAATATAAAACACTTCCTTTCATTGTATTTATCTTCATTAGCAACTCTGAACACAATGTTTTTTTTTTTCAAAAATTGTGTTAACTAACAATGAAGACAGGTGTGTCTTATACAGTGTGAAAGCTACAAAAATCTAAAAGGTAATTAAAATCACTTGGGATTGTCATGAAACAATTCAGTGCTTCAAATTCATCTTGTTTGTAACAAGGAGTCAAGTACTAATCAACTACACATTGCAACCACAACTTCACTTGGTCGCACATGATTTTCAGATGCTTAAATGATTCTTTTTATCCGTAATGTTTGCATGCATAGTATACAGTCCACACGAATGGCCCCTAATGTTTAAATACCAGCATATCCTGATTCAGCACTCCATTTAATCCATAACTTATCTCCATTCAACGGATAGCAGTTATTTATTAAGCAAGTTTAATTTCCATGATTCCTTAAATGCCTGTAAAGAACAACAGTGGTGGGCAACAAACTCCTGCTGGGCAAGATGCCACCGTGGGCCACCCTGGAAGGTACACGGTATGCCTCTACGTAAACAAACAACCGATAATAAAATATACATCACAATGGTTTCAAATTAAGTTACAAAGAACAATTCTTTCATCAATCTTCAGAATCAATTCCTAGTTTTTCTTGTTTTGCTTTTTTTTTTACCATCTGTTGTTATGGGGGAAGAAAAATCTAAGTTTAAGTCAATCTCCTTGAGTTCATACAATCTCACACTTCCAGAAAAGAACTATACCAAGCAACAAGAGTCTGTCCGTAGACGCCAGTAAACGGACGATCTATCAATAACAGCACGAAAATCCATGCAGACACTCAGGGCTCCACTCTCAAATGGCCCTTCCATTAAAAACTAAACAATTACAAAATATTTTCCAAAATTTTTTCAAAAGGACTCAGAGCTGGAAAAAGAAAGAAACTTCATTGTTCTTCAGGATGGCAAGAAAAAGACAGGAAGACAATGTAACTGAAGACCACAGTAAAATTGTTGAACTGTGTTGACACCTATGGAAAACATTTGATCGAAAAACTGACAATCTTTTGTTTCCTAAATATATTTTTAATTTGTACGGTCCAGATTATATTCACCATTCCATCAATAAGGATGGTCCCCAGCCTCACATATTCGCTCTGGAGGGAAAAATACAATTCATACCCACATAGGAAGCAATTAGTAAATAATATAAGATGACACGAAATTAAGTATCCAACTGCACATTAATGATTTCACAGGGTTGTTTTCATTGGGGAGGATTTCATGGAGTTGTAACTGATACGGGCCTTAAAGGTTAGCTCAGATGTGTGTTTTGTTTCTCTGTGAGGTTGAAATTTTCCCAAAGGATCAATCTACCATCAACTCTTCATAGCCCTATGATTCCCAGCCCCTTGTGCAAATGAGTATATCATGAACTGGATCACAAGTGCCATGAAAATATGTGTCTTCCTCATCCAAGCAATTACATGAGCCTCCATCCGCACACGTTTTACAGAACGCTCCCGTCCCCTCCGTCACCTCTCCTCCCTGGGTGCATCCCCACGGACCACATTTTGTCCTGGACCAAACATGACCGTGCACCAGTAGCGTACCAGTTCCCTCCTCTCTTCTTTCTTGAGAGTCTTCTAAAGCAATGGCTGCCTGGACCCCTGCACTGTGCATTGTGAGCATGCTGCTCTCTGCCAGGTCACAGCAAGTCAGAAGGAAAGGACTCATTTCTAATATCTGCCACGTCGCACAAACTCTTAAAGATCCTCAGCCTCAGTCTTACACACACAGAACCAGACACATTCTTTCTTCATCCTTCTATACCATTCAGCTGCCACTCATTTAGCCCATAACTACTCTATGTTGAGCACGACACGAAGGACTGAGGGATGAAAATGAGTGTGATTTTTTTTCCCCAAAAGAACTCAGCACCTATTAGTTCAAGTGTTAATCAAAACAGAATAAAAATATTTTGAACAAAAGATAGTATATCAAAATGAAGGTGAGAGAGCCATTTTTAGGAGCAAGAGGGGGAAAAAATGAGATGAAAATAAGACAACAAAATGAAAACAGACTCATAGACACAGGGAACGAGCTGGTGATTGCCAGACAGGACAGGGGTTTGGGGACTGGGTGAAAAAATGAGGGGATCAAGAAGTACGCCTTAGTAATTACAAAGAGCCATGGGGATGGGACGTATAGTCAGTAATACTGTCATAACTAGGCATGGTGCCACATGGGTACTAGACTAATCGGGAGATCACTGCGTAAATTATTTAATTGTCTAACCACCTGCAGTACATCTGAGACAAATATAAAATAAGACTGAATGTCAACTTTAAATGAAAAATAAAAATTAAAAAAGAAAATATATAAGGCAAAATTGTCTAATATTGATAAATACATGTCTAAAGAGAAAACTACTATCACTCTCCTCAAGTCCGGAGAGGGGGTACGGAAAGGACACGACGCGTGGGTGAGCAGCGCCCTGCGCGCCCGCCCCCTGCCTCCGGAGGTTTCTGCATCTCGTTCTCTCTTTGATGTCCCTCCCTTTAGCCCCACACATCCGGATCCGTCAGTCCTTCACCCCACATGACTACAAACTGATCTTCTCCTCAGCACCCAGATCGTCTCGCCTGCAAGCGTCCTGTGCTAACTTACTTCCTGTGGGAAGAGGAAGAACCACTATCGTTTCCTTCTATGCCAGATACTTAACACACATTGATCCGTTTCATCTTCACACAGTGTTTTCTTTATTTCCAGTTAACAGATACAGAAGTGAAAGGCAGCCCCTGACGGTCGCACAGCGGGGTTTAAGCCTTGGCCCGTGTGGCTGTCCTCTCACACTGCCCACCTGCTGCCCTCCACACGCTGCCACACCCATTTAAGCAACTCACTCCACGTGTTCACTGAACGCGTGTTCTGGCCTCTGTTCTGGGACTACGAAAGTGGTCCTGTCTGTGACTTCGAGGTCACCATGTGGTGTGGGAGAGACGCAAAGATGCAGGCAATCACAAGTTAATGCCCCAGAGGGTGTTAATGAGCTGGACATTAATAGGTCATTTGCTCCCTTCTAAGTCTCAGCACTGGGAACACTGAGTCAAGCACAGTGGTTTTTAAGACTTCTCGGAATCTTTCATGCAAAATCTCCAGGCAGTGAGTAGAACAAGCGTTTCCCAGATTTTCTTTTGTTATGTGGTAAAATACACATGACGTAAAATGTACTGGTTTAACCATTTTTAGTGTACAGTTGGGTGCCCTGAAGTACACTCCTTTTCTCCGCAGCTGTCACCACCATCCCCCAGCACTTCCTGACCGTGGACCCGTGGAGAGCCACCAGCAGGTGGGGCACCAGGGAACACATTTTGAGAACGTGTGACATGATGGTTAGGGCTTCGGTATGGGAAGTATGGGGGGCTGTGAGAACACGGAGCCCAAACCACCACTGAGGGGCCAGGCCAGGTCCCTCCAACAGAGAGAAGCTAAATGTCTAACCGGGTGTGGCTGGTCGGGAGCCAGCCAGGAAGGATGGCAGGCGAGCGAGAATGGGGGGCGGGTGCAGGCCCCGCTCTGAGGAAGGACGCGCCCCAGGCCTGTGACCAGCACCGCCAGACCCTCGGAGACAGAGGAGCACCCGATAAGCGAAGGGCTGGTTAGGCAGATGGGACACGAGAAGATCGCTCTGGGCCCGAGAACACCGTGCTGATGGAGATGCACAACGCGAGCTCCGTTCCCGGGGAGGCAGCTACAGCCCTCGCCGCTCCCCTTCGTCCGGATCAGACCAACAACCGCTCGAAGGACGATTAACCTTTGGCCACATATGTATCACTGAATCACTTAGAAACAAACCACAGAAACAGGTGAACTTTACAGTATTTAGTGAAAATTCAATAAGCATCCTTTCAAAACGTCACTGGGCACACTCGCCTTCACCTGCCATCAAGCCAACTGCTCTTTCACCTAAACAAATTCCAACTGAGCCTAATCTCCTTCTCTCTAACGCACGTTGTCTGAGAAAAGTTGTCAGTTTCGTGTATTAATTTATTTCACTTCCTCTCTTTTATCAGGGAGTTTAATTTGAGGAAACAAAGAGACAACTGTCCAAGTAAATCCCAAAGGGCCTGAAGAACCACTGGCCCCCGCGGCACCTGAGACTCGGCAGGTGCCCGAACGGCGAGGGGCGCTTCACTTCCTTCTCGGCACGAGGGCATTCCTCATCCTCGTCACCCAGAGGAGGGCAGCTTGCTACAGACGGTCTCAGGCAAACGTGAAAATCCCATTTCATTCTTAAAACAAATGGGAAGGGAGCACGAGGGGAAACACACGAGCGTAATGCACTTTACACCACGTGCGTCCCGGACACTGAGGTCCGTAAAACCTGTGTAAGATAGGGAGAAGGTCCGAATCCACACAGATGCCGTTATCAAATTCTTTAGTTTAAATCCGACATTATTGTCAGAAAGCTGGGGGAGCAGCTTACGAGTTTTTCATTAGCCAATCGAAAACTGAAAATAAGCTGCAACTGACTCTCCCCAGCCAGGATGTCCGGAGCCGGCGGGGGTGGCCCCATCGTGGCGTCGCTGCAGGCCTCCAGGATCAGGCGGCCGCCGGCCACAGCCGCGCACGGGACTTCGCAAAAGCAGCACAGCGCTCACTCACCCCGGTGAGCTCTCAACGCTCATCCCTTTGAAGGAACAGCGAAGCGACAACCGTCCCCAAAGGAGTGTCAGAAACACAAAACGAGTTGGGGAGAAACCCAGAATCTTATTTACACAGAAAACCGCACAGCTCCCACGATCCTTCAGGGCTATGACCGGAGGTCAGCAACGTCACGTGCCACCTCACCGACAGGACGGCGCAGCCCAGGGTGCCTCTCCCGGGCTGCAGCTTCTACTCCTGCTCATCTTCCTCTTAAAATCGCACTTACCGATTTATGACGAAGCTGCTTCCGAGGTTAACTGCCCTTTAGTCTACCGTCCTTTAGAATGGAAATTTTCGAAAGTAGTAAGTACCAACCCCCCCCAAAAAAAATTTAAGGATATATAATTATTTTAATCTATTATTTCCAGAATCAAAAACTACTCTTTGCCCAGTGGTAAAACAGTATGTCTACAGTAGAAGACTGATTCTTTATTTCCAGTACAAACATGGCCCTGAGGCGATTTAAATAAAAAATACGTAACAATTCACAGAAGCATCATCTAAATGAATGATGTTTGAAAGAAAGAAAGAAAGAAAGAAAGAAAGAAAGAAAGAAAGAAAGAAGGAAGGAAGGAAGGAAGGAAGGAAGGAAGGAAGGAAGGAAGGAAGGAAGGAAGGAAGGAAGGAAGGAAGGAAAGAAAGAAAATGAATGAATGAATGAATGAATGAATGGATAATGTTCATCTTCCACCCATGACCTACAAAATGGTTCTGTGGGTTGTCTGCAAACTTAGAAAAACTAAAAAGTATTTACTGAGTCGTGGTTTGTAACCACCGACCTCTGCCTGCACAGCGTCAGACAGCCGACAACCGGTCCCTGCCAGTGACGCGGCATTGAATCTGTTACTCCAAACGCACTGTTATCATTGCACCAGAATTACTTCTTAGAAATATTATCACCTAATCTGAACTGTCAGAATAATGATGAGCAAATAGTCATTTAAAAAAAAAAAAAAAAAAAGAACAATTTAGGTTTCAGTTAAAGAATTTTTAGGGAAGACGCTGTCTCCTCCCCATCCCCGACCAACTTGCTCCTTTTCTGCTACAAATGCTGTCTCCACTGACGACGCGTCATTCGCCCCCAGCACCACGAGGAACCTCCGGCTCAGTCACGACTCCCTCCTCTCCTCCCCCAGCATCTCCCAGCCCAACCCGGCACCATCTGCCTCCTGCCCGTTTCTGCTCCAAACAGTCTCTCGCGCCCGTCTGCTCTTCGTGTAAGTGTCTGTGGGATCGGGGGCCGGTCTTGTCCCACTGCTTATGCGCTGACTCCACGCGGCACCCCCACCCGGCCCCCTGTTTCCTAAAGGGCACCGATTACAAGGGCAGCGCCCTGTTCCATGGGCAGCCAGCGCTGTTACAATAACAGCAGCGACACAAGCAATGGCCACACACTGAGCTCCATCCTACCCCCTGACATCCTTTTAAGTATTTCTATCCTCACTTAGCGGATGAGAACGTGGGGCTGTGAGGAAACACAGGAAGCTTGCCGGGAGCAAAATCTGAACTTAGGTCTTTCTGACTGAACTCAGCAGTCATATCAGCATCTTGTTTAAAGCTCAGTTGTGACAGGTGACACCATTAATTCATTTCTAAGTAACATTTAGAAGTAACCATTCACAGAGCATTTTGAGAGGTGCCTACTGCCTTACTGGAAGTCATTTTCCTTAAGGTCAAACACCAAAAGTTTGGGTGGCTGCCTCTGTTAGGATAATTATTCCACTCAGATATACTCCTCACTGGAGGAGGCACAGGCCGGGTTTTGTTTTTAGAAAGAATGTCTTTCAGAAGCTTTGGTCTGACAGTTCTGTCAATTGCAGAATTGCATCTGAATACCAATGTCTTGATACTAAGCTTAAAATTCTAAATCAGGAACAGCATAATCCTCATGCAAAATTAAATAGCCTCGAATACCATTTTCCTGACAGCACATTATTCCTAGATCTATAATTAATCAGAAGTAAAAATCAAAATGAAAATTAATCGACCCAATCTATTTCTCTTGTGATTCCTGTTGGCTAAATCTCATCCTCGAAATCATGACCCTGAGGGTGAAAAGAAGGAAAACTAAACCCACCGAGTCACACCCTGGAAAACTAAACCCACCGAGTCACACCCTGGGAAACTAAACCCACCGAGTCACACCCTGCCGCTGGCACTGGGGTTGGCAGGTCGGACCCGCCCCTCTAGAGGCATACGGAATGAGGCACGTCCCCGCCAGGCACGACCCCACCAGGCACAACCCCGCCAGACACGACCCCGCCAGGCATGACCCCGCCAGGCACGACCCCGCCAGGCACGACCCCGCCAGTCAGAAGCTGAGGCACAGCCTCTGACGCCAGACTCTGCGGAGTGTCCGTCAGTTCCCTGATGCGAAATCCAGAGGGGTTCCCAGGACTTTCTCCCTGCGTCTTTCCGTTCTCCAGCCCTGTTACTGAAAACCTGGAAACTGAGTCACGGGAACAACACTTCCAGCAGCCCATTTTCTACCTGTGTTTTCTTTCGTCTAATAAAGAAGATGGCTATGCAGACAATGCTGTTAGAAAAAAAAAAAACCACCTCTCCAAATTCTAATCCGAGAAATGCATCTGCCTCACCTGTGCTCAGGGACTTTCCACAGACTTGTGCTTGGGCCTGGCCCGGCCCAGGAGCTGGCTTTCCACGCCTGCCACCCCGCGACCTCGCTCCAGCAGCAGCGTCGCCAGGCGAGGGCCAGACCCCGGTTCACCAAACGCTCCCGCCCTTCGCGTGCTCTTTATCTTCAGCCCCTGAAGAAGCTGTGACAGAGGCAGAGATCGAGCAATGATCAAGGGCACGGGCTCCGGAGTCAGATAGGCCTTGTTCAAGTTCCCTCTCTGCTACTTGTATGTCCTTGAGAAAGTTATTTAATGTCTTGAAGCCTGAGGGGGGGGTGGGAAGAGGCACAAAGGAAAACAGTGAAAGAACTCGCCTCGCACAGTTGTCACCGACGGGGACACGTAGCGCCCTGAGACCTCAGTCGGCGCCCCGTGTTGCCGGGGAAGGCGTGGAGCAGCGGTGGCGGCTCTGGGGCACCCCAAGCCTCAGGTCTCTGCAGAACACAGAAGCCCACAAATGAGGCTGCTTGGCAGAAAACAGGCCGGCGGGTGATTCGCAGCAGCAATGTCTCTCGTATTTAAAAATACTGGTGTCTGTCGTCCTCACCTAAAAACGCCCAGAGGGCCCCCATGCCAAGACATCGCTGAAGCATTTCATCTCACACGAAAACAAGGTGACATGATAACCAAAGGCCCATTAGGAAATACCTTGATGTTCCAGTTAAATTAATGGAGAACTTAAAATAAAAGTTAATACAACATACTGTGGTGTTCTATAACAGATGGGAGAAGCCTTCGTTACATTGCACAGGAGAATAAAAACCCCTCGTCTCACCTTTAATGAGACCGAACGATGTTATTCTGCCACTGTCTTGGACTTTTCCCTCACGGTCAGAATGCTGCCCATGGTTACTCTTGCTAAATAAACCCATTATTTTATTTTGTTTATGGCACTTCATTTACAAGTATGTTCTTGGAACCTAAGTGCGAAATCTCACCAAAACATCCTGTAAACTAACCAAGCACATCAGGTACTTCTCACAACCTCTGTGCTCGCTCCCTTAAAATTCTTTTAATTTTCAAGTATTTCAAAGATACAGATAGGCATAGAAATTAACGTAAGTAGCACCTTTTGAATAAACTATCCACATCTAAAAATTCGCCCTCTGTCACGTTTGGTATCAATTATTGCCTCCGTTTTGAGGCGCTGGGTCTCAGTTCATCCGCCCTGGACACCTGCCTCACTTTGAACAATGTCTCCTGCTTGACCTGCTCACCCGAAAGGGAGAGCCGGCCAGGAAGAAGCCAGAGCCCAGAGCTGGCAGTAAACACAAAAGTGCAAGAGCTTGAAGAAGTCAAAACATTTTGGGTAGCACACTGGATTTCCTGCCCTGAAAAATGGGGGTCGAAGGCAGCCTTTCCTACATCTTAAAGGGTAGGCAGGTCTAGTGACAGTTGTAGTGACAACTGCTGCCAGATGCCTCCTGGGTGCCGGGCGCCCTGCAGTCATTGTCTTTCATCTCCGTAACAATCCTACGAAGCATTTGTACGTGAGGAAATGGGAGCTAAGAGTGACTTGCCCAGGACCACACAGCCAGAACCGGGACTGAAACACACGCCCAGCTGTCTCCAAAACCACTCTCTCTCCACCGCTCCATGTCACTTTTTCCAATAAACTTCTGCTTACGACAATCGTACCAGGAATCATCCCCATACACGGACTTTGATGAAAAGCAATACTCCAACTAAAGGAAATTAGAAAGGAGAAGTCTGTTTTGTTTTGTTTTGTTTTGTTTTGTTTTACTATTTATCCCACCATCTGATTTTTGTTAGACCCTGGACACTTTGGCCAAGACCTATTTACATGATATGTCTCCACTACAATATATGTGTGACGTGACTCGTGGCGGAGCACAGGTCAGGCGATAACTATCATGTCAGACAATTATGTCAGATTCTCAGATGACCCATCCACAGGGCTTGCTAGCTATAATTCAGTCTAGCCTGAATAAAGCCAGAAAGGGGTGCCATGGGAAGGCCAAGGTCAAGTCAAGATGAGCAATGAAAGTTGAGACACCATTGAAATTGGCCAACATCACTTGCTTGAACGCAAGGAGCTTTTGCAACGTTGACTACATGTCTGGTCTTCACTGCAGTCAGTTAAAATGGACTCTCTGGTAACCACGGGGCTCCAGGATCCCAACGCTCTCAGCTCAGCAAACATTCAGGGCACCAGGGCTGTGACAACGTACAGGTGGCCAGGAAACAGCCCTTCTGACCGAAAAGTACCCGATGTGACGTATTCAGCAGGAGGGTAGCCGCTACCTCTGAGAGGAAAGTTATTCACAATTTTAATAACTCTTGATCACCAGTGAAATTTCAAAGTTGCATGTCTGCCCCAGACAAAGGTGTAAGATGACCATCGTCCGAGCAGGAGGGAGATGGTTAGTGAGGAGATAAAGTTTAAATGAACAGATGGGCGAAGACTCCCCTCAACGGCAGACCAGCACGTGCCCCGGCCCCGCCTCCCGACGCTGAGAACGCTGCGCTCCACTGGATGTCGCTGATGTTTGCAGAATGGGGACAGAACCTCTTACAACAGAAAAAGGGGCTTTCTCAAAATTGGAAGACTGCCAAGATGCTCACTTGTTTAATTCTTAAGATGAACTAAAAATGCTCTGGGAGTCCTTTCATCTCTCAATCAGAGAGAGATCTCTCAGTCCCTCCTATGCAAATGTGTAATTCAGTATGGCATCCTGGATCTTTCCTGGCACTTAATATTTTTAGATAAAAAGAGCTGCCTGGGATTTCAAATCTGTATTTTCAAGTTGTCTTTTTGACCCCAACGATGTCTTTGTTTAGGTGTTAACCGCCCCACTCCAGAATAAAGGGCATTTATAGCCCCCAACTTTAAAGCTGATACAAAATTAAAGGCAAATTTAGATTTTTTTAAAAGTATTATGTTTTATGCTAAACTAAATATAAATGGCTATTACAGATTTTAAGTGAAACAAAAAATACCAAAAGAGTATATGTCTCCAAACTACTGTCTCCCCCCCACCCAAAGATTCAACAGAATGGCAAATCTGTAGTTTAAAATTCAGAAATTAAACTACTAGAATAGATATGGTAATAGTTGAAATGCATTCTGGAAATAGAGTAACATGTTCTCTAAGTGAAAGAAAAAACTGGTAAAATGGCAATACAAAAAGACCTGACTCCCAATGGGGCTAAGAAATATTTTTACTACTGGGCAGAATCTGGTTAAAAAAAAAAAATGAAATTTAAAAGGATTTAAAAATTGCCACTATTGAACTAGTCAGGGAAAACAATGGGGCGATCCAGCAAAGTGCCACGGGAAGAAATGCAGGCCCCTGGCAGTGGGGACTGTCTAATCCAGCAACGCCGACAGCGTCGTCACCTGCGTATCTGCAGGGCACCCCGGGACAGCCCTGCTGGTGGCTCCCGTGCACCCCTCTCCACGTCCCCTGCACGACTTTCTCGAAGACACAGCCACACGTTAAGCTAAGCTCAATGTCAGCGTATTCTTTAGATGGGCTTATGTAGGGCCTACGGGGACCACACACTAAATTAAAACATGGGATTAAAAACAGCAGAATCGATGAAGATTTTGACTCATACTTGGACATCTCCCTAAGTTTCCAAACACTGCCGCCTGATAAATGTTTCCCATTCCCTCTAAAAAGATGTTTTTTTGAGAGAAATTTGACAATTATTTGTGTTTTCGTTATACACAACAATACCACTTACCAAATTTGTTAACCAGAGAGAGACCGATCATGAATCTCTCTTCAATCAGCAGATCTACCTCTTGGCAAAATTTACCAACATTCTTACCGATATGGACTCCGCCCTGTTCACGACACTTGGGTGCCTTGAACATGACTGCTGCTGACTCAAGCAGTGGCAGCTGGAGGAGAAAAGCCTTTCAGCTGCAATAATAGACCTTGACAGTTAGAAACCCCTACATTTAAAAATACAGCCGAGGCATATAATTTCTCCTTTAAAACTTCTATTTTCGGGCTAGCAACCAGTTTCCAGCGCTCCTCATGTTCCCCTGACCGCCCTCACCAGCACGGAGAGCCGGTGCTCTCCGGAGGGTTGGCTGAGAAAAAAAGCCACCTCAAGCTGCCTCTCAGGTCCGCGTCTGTGGACATAAAGGAGCCAAGACACAGGCAGCTACAGCGGAGCTCGCGCTGTGTAGGAGGGGAGGGGACCGAAGACAGCAAGGACACAGACAGACCAGCAAGCCCATTCACAGGTGAGCAGGCTACAAGGAAAGGAAGACTGCCCGGCAGCCCCCGGCCTGGCCCACACCTCCTGCACCTGGTGCCAGGGGACACGCGACTGCCCAATGGGACACAACCCCGCTGCTCGCCGTCAGGAAAAGGGATGAGTAAACGCTACGTACACATGACGGAATGTTCAATAGTGACAAAAATGAACGTGCTCAGCTGCAAGCAGCGATATGAGTCTTAGAAACACAACGCTAATGAAAAAGACGAGTCCCAAAGGGCTGCCCACAGCGAAGCTTCTTTAAGTTCGAAACTAAGCAGAGCTAGACTGGACTAAGGTTTAGTGCAGAAACATCGGTAGGGGAGCACGCACACGTGGCACACGCGAGGAAAACACAAACGTGGGATTCAGGAGGGTGGGAGGGAGGGAGCCTGAGGGCGCGAGGCTGAAAAGCATTCGCTTTCTTACAGGGCTTGGTACCGCAGGTACGTGTGGCACGTATCACGTGGGCATCGAATGCTACACTCAAAAAGCCGTGAAGACAACAGCACGCGATGCGCCAGCCTCTGAAGCGGCCGGGGCGGCAAGGTGAAGTGGGGACGGGCCCAAGTTCAAACGAGCTTAATTCCCACCGTTACAATCGAGGGAGCAACGTCCCCTCTCCTTTCTCCCGGAGTGTGTGCTTTAAAGAAATTGTACTGCAGGCTCTTTCGTGTCTCTTTGACATAAATGTAAATTCTTTTAAAGCTAAATAGGGCCTCTGGAGCTTTGCGCCAGCCTGTCTTTGGCAAGGACACCTGAGAACCATCTCTTGGGAGGGACAACTGCACCCTGGGCTCCAGACACAAAATCGTCTCCAGTTTTAAGGATAACAAAAAAAAAAAAAAAAAAAAATGGGCTTTTTAGGGGGGCGTGGGGGGTATGGAACCAATTAATTACCACCACTGGTCACCGCAACAACCAGGTACATTTAGGATGAGCTGTGTGAAGTCAGAGGTGCCCTCGGGCTTCTCAGCAGCGTTGGGGTCACGTCCGTGCCGGGGGGCGGGGGCCGCGTCCTGCTCCCCGACCTCCCGGCAGCTGCCGGCGACATTGCTGCTCTAACGCTTATTCGGCAACGAAACAGCTCTGTGTCTACTTTGTGGAGTGGGCTGAAGATTTCGTTTTGAACTCTCTTCCCAACGGCAGTTGTGGGGCCTACAGAGATGGGTCTGAGGCTGGACTCCCAGGGGACAGGCCGCAGGAGGGAGACCTGCGGGGAAAGCATTAGTTGGGGGCGGGGACAAGCTGTGAACGGCAAGTGTAAGGCACCACAGAGCCCTCCGTCACTCGGGAGGTGGGACCCAAAGACTGCCTCGGTCTGCTCAGAGCCGGCAGGGAGCCAGCCGCGTGGGTGTCTTCACCTACCACGCAGGTGAGGGCGGGTGGCCGACAGGAATCTCCTGCACCACCAGCTTCCGTGTCCGGGAGTAACAGGTGAGGTGCCTCTGACACCCTCCCCACTCATGGCTTCCAAGGAAATGGGCGGAGGATAAAATAGAAGAAGCTTTAACGGGGAGCCACAAGCTCACCAAGCAGATAGGAAGTCATTACCCTCCAGAATCGCTGCCTCCCCCAGGTGACAGCCACCGGGGGCAGCAGGCACCCTGCCACGCAGCCGGCATGAGGCTGTGAGCTCCCGTCCCCTCCACAGATCACTGCGTGTGCCTCTTAATCCGACCATGTCACACCCTCTAAATTAACCCAGGATCAATGGAACATGAGACCATGTTCACTCATGGCCCCAGCTTCCAGCCTTGCTTGACTTTCCTGTGTACCAAACAGGACATCGGGACATAAAATACTGGAAAAATACATTTCCCTTTTTGGCTTCGTACCAGCACCTGATAAGCTGTCCAACTGCACAGGAGTGTGACAAAGAGGAGGGGTCTCAGACTCCTCCCATGTACACACCTTGCCTGTGACTGACAGAGTCGCCCTATGCCCTGAGGACAGGCCCCAACGAGCAGTGCAGCATGGGGGGCCCACCTGGCCAGGTGTCTCCAGTGAGGAGCTTCTTAGGTAAAAACAGATCTGATTGGCAAGAGTTTTTTATTATGAATGGTGATTGAATTTTGTCAAATGCTTTTTTAGCCAAGATGTTTTAAATGAGACACCCCTCCCCCCACCAATTCCCTACTCTCTCATATTTATAGGGGAGCCAGGGGCTTCCAGTGACTTCAATTTAGCCTTTATTTCTTGTGGTGGAAAGGTGTAACTGTCAGTTAACCGTCGCATACCAAGAACCCCTGCTCCCTGCCCCTCCACAACACTTGCGAGATTTATCCCCAGATTCCTCCCGGAAGCCGCCAATCAGATCTGTAATAGTGCTCTGGGGTCCCAAACACATTTGATTCTGATTCCTTTTCCTAGATTTCAAACTTATCGACACTCTTATTAAAGAAACATACATTCAAATACACATATGTGACACTCAGGCGATCAACTTCTTTACGTTCAGCTCTGAGCAAGCCCAATTTAAACACAGACATCGCCTTCCCGAGCACGTGCCTGGTTCTCTGTGCACACGCTGGTGCCGCCACGTCGCCGAGCACTGCCTGCCGGCCAGCAATCCCGCCTCGGCAAAGCCCCCGCGCCTACGAAACAGTATCGCAGTGTTTGTGAAATTATCCGGAACTGTCAGTGCATTTTGCTCTTGTTATTTATTGAAATGGATATAAATAGAAATATTTTGTTAATGTAACAGCTAGTGATACTTGAGACAAAGAAAGCCATCAGGGGTCGGGCATGCAAGATGAGGCGACTGTCACGGAGAGTGTGGAACGGAGGGAACCAGCTGCACACGGATCAAATACTGCTCACAAGGACTTCATCGTGGCGTTTTTCTTTAAGAACAGCCCTCTTACTGCTTCCTGCTCCCTGCTCTACGTCACGCAAGGTCATCATCTCGCTTCTGTACATTCCACATTTTCAAAATGGCTTTATTGAGATCTAATTCACTGACCCTACAACACACCCATTTAAAGTATACGACTGAGTGGCTTTCATAATTCAGAGCTATGCAACCATCAACACGGTCCATTTTAGAATATCTCCATCCCCCAGAAAAGAAACCCTGTACCCCTTTATCAGCCATCCTCCATCTTCCCGTCACCCTCGGCCCCTGGAAGCCAACAATACACCTTCTTCTCTACAGATGTGCCTGATCTAGACATTTCCTATGAATGAAATCATACGACACGTGACCTTTTGAGTCTGGCCTCTTTCACTCAGGTGTTTTAAGGTTCGCCCACATTGTAGCACGTATCTGTACTTCACTCCTTTTTATAAACCAACAGTATTTCATTGTGCAGACAGGACACATTTTGTTTATCCATCCATCCATCCGTTACTTGATGGACCTGTGGGTCATCCCTGCCCTTTAGCTATCGTGAATACCGCTGCTTTAAGATTTGTGTAGGGGCGTCTATGTGGACGAAGGTTCCCATTTCTCTTGGATACAGATCTGGGAGTGGCTGGTTCACATGACAACTCTGTCTGACCTTTCAAGGAATGCCAGACTGTTTTCCAAACCAGCTTCACCGTCTTACATTGTCACCAGCAGCGTGTGAGGGTTTCGATTTCCTCACTAACACACGTCATCTTTTTATTGTAGTCATCCTAGTGGGTAAGAAATAGAATCTCATTGTGGTTTCGATTTATGTTTCCTTAACAACTAACAATGTTCAGTATCTTTAATGTGCTTATTGGCTCTTGCATATTCGGCTTTCACACACCTTTAAAATAGGATTACATTCAAAATCGGGGAACTCCAGATTACAAATTTTAACATGCTGAATACTGCCACTATATTAACATGTTCTCTTTTATTCGTTTTACAATGAGTAAATTTTATAAACCCAAACTTTCTAAATACTAATTTACTTTATTTTTATACTTAAGTTTCATAAGCAACTTCATCTTACCTTTAAAAAAAAAAAAAACATGAAACCACTTATCTAGTCAAACTTCTTATCTATTTTTTTCCTCATATAAGAAAATAAGCCCAGAGATTCTAAAAGACAAAATGAGGTTGGGCCAGAGAAATAATCACAACAGTCTCTGTCTCCCAGAATACAGTTCTTTCTAGCAGAATCCGATGAACAAGAACAACAACAAAATTAACAGAAACACTTTAGAGATACATTTTATAATACGCCCAGCACAAAGGCCCTAAAACTGGAAAGTACAGCAAAGCAATGACCCCCAGCAGCCAGGATGGGTTCCGGGCAGGGCAGGGCACCCACCGCGCCTCTGCCATGCTGACAAAGGCCTGTCTGGTAGTGATTAAACAAGTTCACCTCTTGGTTATTTACTACTTATCACTTCGTAATTATTTGTTGATTGATGTGGTATGGACTTTATATTCCATAATAACATTTGTAAACAAATTACTGCTCGTGCAAATTTAGTAATTAAGTGGGAGATTTTGTTTCACAAAAAGAAATTGCTTAAACCTATCCAAAGCTGACAATTAAAAAGAGAATTGTCTTCTTTTGGCCCTGCATTTTATTGGATGGAGCCCACACTGCACATCTGAATTTATTCTGTATAAATAAACATAAGCGTCGCCCATTGGTAACCATCACTGCCGCTGGGAGTTACATGAATTGCAATATCATTACATCCTTAACATTCTTGTCAACTCTAAACGAAGCATGACCCCAGGGTCACCCTGTTCTTCGTCCTCACCAAGAAATGGCCGGCAGCAGAAAGGACATCTCACAGTAGATACCAAAAGCCTTGGGATTTAAACTTAGAGCTGGGGACAGAACCAGAGGTCAGCCCAGAAGGACAAACAATAACACAGGAGGGAGGATCCCCCATTCTCACTGACTCGGATGCCTACCAGCAGCTAAGAATGTTCCTAAGGGAGGGGAACTTAATGGTTACAGTGGATAACACGCACACACACACGCGCACACACACACGCACACGCACACACACACGCGCTCACACACACACACACTGTGTCACTTGGTGATTCATGAAACAAAGCAGAATTTCGCAAGGTTCCTGACATGCCATGAACATTAAATTGGAGGCCATTGGATAGAGGGATCCAGAATATTCTCTTCAGTATCCTTTTTTAACCCCTAATCTATAACCTTTCAGGAACTAAGAACCATAACTTTGCTTCCACATCGCAGTGTTTTTGAACAGGCAAACCCTCTGCCTCCAACACTCCTCCCTCCCACACACAACCTGCTCTAGAAAGATCCAAAGCGCTGAGCGCACATCCCAAATCCCCACCACCGCGGAGGCGCCGAGCCTGCCCGGGACCTGCCTGCGGAAGGAAGCAGGTGCGCTCTTCGCGAGCCTGCGGGGAGTCCAACAGCCCATATGGTGGGGAAGGCGAGAGGGGGCCGGGGGAGGTCTGTTCCGGCCCTTTTCCCTGGCACGCGCTCTCGGCAGCCGCCCAGCCAGCATACACGCTGTCACGCAGCCCAGGTGACTCCAGGAAAAGGCGACAGGATTTTTGACAGGAAGAATTCTGCAAGGCTATTTAGCCCCTTACACGACTCTCCCACACCAGCTCTTTTTCCAGGACACTCTGTGTTATGGCAACGTCACAGCCCACGCCTCCTTCTTCACAGGGCAAGTGCATCTACAGTGTCGCCGTCCATCAGCGTTAATAAAATTCGAAGGCAAAGCTGCCGGCTTGGGACGGCGGAAGGGCGGCCTGTCGCGGACACACATGCGGACACACAGCATCGCCTCCTCCAAGCTCTCTGCGCTCTGTCTGGCTCTGATCCTGCTGTCGGCTAGAAAGACTGAGGCCGGCCGGCACAGGCCCCCTCGCGGTGTCTGCGCAGACGCGATGTACGGAAGTGAGGCCACAAACACCAGTCTATCAGAACGAGGACCCGCACTAAGCCGTCCCTCAAAACCTGACTGCAACGCAAACAGGAAAGAGGCCCGGGGGAGGCTGCACAGTGTGACTTCAGAATTTTTAACAGCAACGCGAAACCTCATGAAATTCTATTACAGGATCATTGAGAAGCAGTGCTGTACCACCCTTGGTTGCTGTTGCTAAGATTCGTGAAGATACCTGAAAATAAACTACATGTAACTGAGTAACCTCACATAAAGCATTGAGGGCATGAGTCACCTGCCATCGAGAGCTTGCATGCTAAATATGCTGCAAGCAGCTTACTTGTTAACGAAAAGCGATCTTAATTAAATGTTTTCTGGATTCTGCCTGCAGTTTCCAGTTCCTGGCACGGTTCTGCTCCATCATTGCAAGTTTTCCCGCCACAGAGACACAGTGCAGCACACAGGGTTTGGAGCCAACCCGCCTGCATTTGAATCACAGCCCGGCCGCATGCGAGCCCCATGACTCCGCTTCCCCATCTGCAGAACGGGGATGAGAACCGCCGCCGCCGCCGGTGTCCTGGGGACTGAAGGAGTCGATCCACGACAGCACTCACAGGAGGCCCTGGCACTTCCTATGGCTGTCCATCATTACATCATTATTACAGAATCAAGAATTTTGACAGTTCCTTTGACCTCCTGCATTGAAAAGAAGTATTAAATTCTATTTTCTGCCACTCATCTCTACATATACTAGAATCAAAGAGAACTTCAGACAAAGCGGTTGGAAAGTAACTGAATGCCAAAACTCAGCTGTTGCTCTTCCCCAGGGAAGGGTGGGCAGGCTCAGACAGAGCGGGCCAAGCCGAGGAGCAGCGAGCGACGGCCGCCAGGCAGCGTGCGAGCAGGCACTTCCTGGGCTGCCCCACGGTGCTGTCCTGCACGCAGCCCGACACCTCATGCCTCCCAGACCCAGATCCCAGCTCAGACCCATGAGCGGATGAGTTGCACAAAGTGGCCTAGTGGCAGGGGCTTCCAGCCCAAGGAACCGCCTCTGACCACTGCGGCAGACGTGTGGGCGACCCCGGGGCTCGTTACCTTTCCTGCCTAGGGGTGACCGCTGCCTGCAGGGGTGCTCCCACTCTCCGACCTCCTCCGACCCTTAACCCTGAGCATGCAGTATTAGGAGGTCCTGCACGCGGTCTCCTCATGCGTAAATCACGACAGAGGCACGCTGGGCGGGCAGGGGTGTCAGACTTCCGAACTTCCATGGGAGCTCGACCCGACATCCAGTTTGAACTGGTTGCAAGCAAAATATTCAGGTCTTTATCAGATTAGACAAATTAATTACCAACTCCCACCAAACCTCAAAAAAAGTAGTCTGGAAAACACATTCTAAGCCATTCTAAACCACACAGACCATCTCGTCCAAGTGTGGCCTGTCCCTTTCCTGTGACCTTGGCCTCCACAAGGTCTGCGCCCGAGCTTGGGGACTTCCCTCATAATTCCCCCAGAACCCCACTTTTCAAGCATCCAACTTGCATTCTTACTAACACACCGTCTGCAGGACTTGCCCGGCCTGCTGAACCCTACAATCTCCGACCCCCACCCCGACCCCAGCTCCTCCAGAGTCCTCACTTGCCTCAGCCCCCAGCTTGTCCCCACATGGTCACCGCGATATCCCCTGGTGGTCACTCCCATTCCTGTCCTCTCTTCCTCCTACTACTTGCCTGATAAAGCCACCCCTGGTAACAGCCCAGCTCTACCTCACACTAAGCCAAGGGGACCCGTGGAATCCTCAGGCATCCCATCAAATTTTCTCTCTCCTTAAAACGCCAACATCCTCCCAATGTTCACCCTCAGTGGAAGACCATGCTTCCTACCCCACTCAGTAAACAGAAGCAACCAGAAAAACTGCACACACTCCCAACACATTCACTGACTACTTCTGCATCCACTCTCTGCCTTCCCCTGCTTACATGGATGATCAGCCGCCAGCGAGGAACATGAAGTCCTTCCTATCCCTCCCTCTCTCCTATTCAAGGACAGTGCTCCCCTTGAAGAGGAATTTTCCACTCAAATGGCTAACCTTGTAATCAGCTCTTTGTTCTGCTTCTGTAGACCTGCTTGCTGCACAGGCCAAAGGGCAGAGTAATTTCGAAATCAACTAAAGACTCAGCCTCCCTTTTGCCTGTTCAGTCTAGATCGCAGATGTATTGCCTTTGCTTGTTGAGCCCTATAAAAGTAAGGTCACCCCTGAGCTCAGGGCCCAGATCTTCAGAGCGCTAGCTCCTCTGGGACTGCCAGTGTAGTAAACCTGAGTTCTCCAACTCTCCGAGTGCTGCTTGGTTTCTCGCGGGTCTTGTTTCTGCAGCTTCATCAATGTTCCTCTCAATTGGGAACACATGCATGTACTTTATTATGATGATTATTATGATTATTATTACATTTAATGCCCCCTTCATCCATTTCTCCCAGCCCCATCTCTGCCAACCACCCATCTGTTCTTGAAGTTGGTTTGAGGGACTTTTTTTATTACACATATAAGAAAGATCATACAGTATTTATATTTCTCTGACTTATTTCACTTGGCATAATGCCCTCAAGGTCCACCCATATTGTCACGAATGACAAGATCGCATTCTTTTTTTTTTTTTTTTTTTTTTTTTTAGGTAAGGCAACCCTTGGTAGACCTCACAGATTCCAAAGGCCTTGTCAGCTTACAATTTTTTTTTATTTTTTAGGCCTACAGCATCTGGTCTTCCTAGGTGGTCTCCCATGCAAGTACTAACCAGACCCAACCCTGCTCAGCTTCTGAGATCAGACGGGATCGGGCTTGTTTAGAAGATCTCATTCTTTTTATTCCCGAATAATATTCCATTGTAAATATATAAACCACATTTTCTTTATCAATTCATCCATCAATGGACACTTAGGTTGTTCGCTATCTTGTCTATTACAGTGAACATTGGCATTCAGAGTTAGTGTTTTTATTCTCTTTGGATAAATATCCAGAAGTGGAATTGTTGGATCATGAGGTAGTTCTATTTTTAAGTTCTTTAGAAACTTCCACGCTGTTTTCCATAAGGGCTGCACCAATTTGCAATCCCACCAACAGTTCGTGAGGGGTCCCTGTTCACCACATCCTCACCGGCACTTGTTATTTCTAGTCTTTTTTGAGAATAGCCATTCTAACAGATACGAGTCAATATCTCATTGTGGTTTTATTTGCATTTCCCTAATGACTAGTGATGCTAAACATCTTTCATGTGCTTGTTGGCCATCTGCATGTCTTCTTTATAAAAATGTCTCTTCGGATCCTCTTTCCATTTTTTAATCAGATTGGTTTTGGTTGTCTTTTTGTCTTTTTGTTTTTGCTCTTGAGTTTTAAGAGGTTTTTTTTTATATATGTTTTTGGATATTAATCCCGTATCAGATATTTAATTTGCAAATATTTTCTCCCATTCTGTAGGTTGCCTTTTCATTTTGTTAATGATTTCCTTTGTTCTGCAGGAGCTTTTTAGTTTGACGTAGTCCCACTTGTTTATTCTTTTATTATCTTTGCTTTTGTGTCACATTAAAAAATCAGCACCAACACCTATGTTTTATCCCTTCCATCTTAAAATTCTCTTGACCCTGCTTACCAATCCAGCTATCATTCATTTTTCTCCCTTCCTTTAAAGCCAAATTTCAAGAGTGGTCCACACTCAGTTCCTCTCCTTTCATTTGCTTTTGTACCACTGCCATCAGTAGTTCATCTGAGAACCCTATGCCAAGGTCATTAATAAGCTCTAGTGATAAATCCAGCTCTCAGTCGCCATCTGATTGCGCCAGCAGCATTCAGTCCTGCTGGGAGGCGGCATGGCAAAGTGGTAAGGAACACAGATTCTGGAGCCCAACTGTCTGAGTTCAAATCCTAATTCCATCCTTAACCCTCTTTTTTCTCCTCAGGTCTCCCCACTTACTTCTTGGGTGACTTTCGATAAATTAGTTCATCTCTCTGTGCCTCAGATTCTTCATATGTAAAATGGCACTGATAATAACAGTATCCGTCTTATAGAAGCTGATGTCATAATTAAATAAGTTATGACCTGTAAAGTGCTTAGGAAAACTGTCTGAAACATGGCTACTATCAGTCATGTCCTCTGTGGAGGACTTTGGTCAGTAGGTTTTTGGAATATCAAATTCTCCTGCTTTTCCTCTGCTGGATCCTCTTCTTCTCCAGGATTCTGACCGTAATCCTCTCTCCTCAGTGCTATTCGCCCAGCCTAATGCCCTAACAGGTCCCAGCCCAGACCATTCCTCTGAATTCCAGATTCATTAAACTCACCCATGTCATCAATTCAACATACTTCTTTTTATTAACTTTTCTATTTTATCTTTTTAAATTTTTTTTTCAATTATAGGTGGCAAACAATATTAATTTCAAGTATACAACAGGATGATTAGACATTTATATATCTTACATAGTGATCACCCCAATAAATCTAGTACCCATCTGATACCATAATTATTATAATATTGACTATATTCCTTATGCTGTACTTTACATCCCCATGACGATTTTCTAACTACCAATTTATACTTCTTAATTCCTTCCCCTTTTCACCCATTGTAAAACCCCCTCCCATCTGGCAACCATCAAACATTCTCTGTATCTATGAGTTTATTCCTGTTTTATTTTCTTCTTTAGATTCCACGTGTAAGTGAAATCTCATGGCGTTTCTCTTTCTCTGCCTGACTTACTCCACTCAGCAAAATACCCTCTTGTTGCACCCATGTTGTTGCAGATGGCAAGATTTCATTCCTTTTTGTAGCTGAGAATTATTTTATCATATATATGTACTACCTCTTCTTTATCTATTCATCAGGCGAGGGACATCCAGGTTGCCTCCATATCTTGGCTATTGTAAACAATGCTGCAATGAACATATGAATTCACACATCCCTTTAAAGTACTGTTTTGGGTTTGTCCAGATAAATACCCAGAAGTAGGATTACTGGGTCCTTCTCTGTCTCTTATTATACCCTTTGTTTTAAAGTCTATTTTGTCTGGTATAAAGTATTGCTTCCCTGGCTTTTTTTTTTTTTCCATTTTCATAAAATATCTTTCTCCATCCCTTTACTTCAGTCTGTATGTGTCTTTCGATCTCAAGTGCATTTCTTGTAAGCAGCTTAGATGAGGGTCTTGTTTTCCTATCCATTCATTACCCTGTCTCTTGACTGGAGCATTTAATTCATTTACATTTAAAGTAATTGTTGATAGATATGCATGTATTGCAAATTTATTATTCATATTTTTAATCTTTTTTCTTCTCCTTCTTACAGAAGTCCTTCTAACATTTCTTCTATTGGTTTGGTGGTGCTGAACTCCTTTAGCTTCTTACCTAGGAAGCTCTTTATCCGTCCTTCGATTCTAAATGATAGCTTTGCTAGGTAAAGTAATCTTGGTTGTAGGTCCTTGCTTTTCATCACTTAGAAGATTTTGTGTCAACACCTTTTGGACTGCATATTTGTTTAAAAATCAGCTGACAGTCTTAAGAGCTCTTTTGTAAGTGCTTTTCTCTTGCACCTTTTAAGATTCTCTATCTTTAAATTTCAGCATTATAATGATGATGTTTCTTGGTGTGGGTCTGTTTGGGTTCATCTTGTTTAGGACTCTGTGCTTCCTGGGCTTGTATGTCTATTTCTTTCCCCAAGTTAGGAAAGTTTTTCAACATTATTTTTTTTTCTCATATGTTTTCAATTTCTTGCTCTCTCTTCTCCTTCTGATACCCCTGTAATGCGAATGTTGGTATGCTTGATGTTACCCTAGAGGCCCCATAAATACACTTATTTTTTTGATTCATTTTCTTTTTGCTGTTCTGATTCCGTTTTCTGCTACCTTATACTCCAAATCACTGATTAGATCCACTGCTTCAACTAATCTACTGTAGATTCCCTCTAAAGTAGTCTTCATTTCAGTTATTGTATTTGTCATTTCTGACTGGTTCTTTATGTTTTCTATTTCTTTGTTAAAGTACTCACTGAGTTCATCTATTCTTCCCCTAAGTTACTGAGCATCCTTATAACCAGTGTTTTGAACTCTACATCTGGTAGACTGTCTTGTGTCTAGTTCTTTTTCTGGAGCGTTGTTCTGTTCCTTCTCATGGGACATGTTTCTTTGTCTTCCCATTATGGCTGTCTCACTGTGTCTGTTTCTATGTATTAGGTAGGGCTACCATGTCTCCTCATCTTAATAGAGCGACTTTATGTATTAGGTGTCCTGCGGGACATAGTCTTCCCCAGTAACCTGAGCCAGGTGACCCAGGTGTGTCCTTTATATGGGTTGTGTGTGCCCTCCTGTTGCAGTTGAGCTTTAGTTGCTGTTCGCACATCCGTGGGAGGGACTGACTCTCAGACTGATTGGCTGTGAGCACTGGCAGGTGAGGGGCTGACCTCACGGAGCAGGAGTCACTGTACCAGGGCTCTGGCATCTGGACAGTATGCTTTTTGAGTGTCATTCTTGGATGCCGCCCTGGATGGTGCACCAGCTCTGGCTGCTAGGCATGCCAGACCTCCAGGGCCTCCTGGGAGGGGGCCCACAGTAGGCCAAGTTCGGCCACAGCTTGTGCCCTTTTCAGGACCACCTGGGAAGAGTTACCAAGCAATCTACAAATGTCTTCCACCCGCGCTGGGCTCAGAGGTGCCTCAAGAGGCCAAGCTGAGAACTGAGGCTGGTGCTGCCAGCACCAGACTCAAAGCTGCTCTGCAGGAGGGATGGGGCACGCTGACCCAAATGCTGCTTGCTCAGATTTTGTGAACCTTTGAGAGATTTTCGGAAAGTCCGCAGCATGAACTGACACAGGCTGTGTGTGTGGAAGAGCCACTAGAAGTGGCTTGCGTGGGCTTGCATTTGGGCGGGGCGTGATCTCAGAGAATCACTGGGGATGGGCGACCAGTGTCGGGCAGGTTGATGAAGGTTCAGATAGGGCAGCCGCCTGGAAGGGGCTCAACAAAGGACCAGTGACCTCTGCCAGCACTTCTGCCTGGGAGGAAGCTGCCCCTCCAGCCCTCGCCCCGCAGCCAAACGACTCGGTTCCTCCACGCGTGTCCCTGGCACCTTTCGAGCTGCTGCCCCAATGCTGGAGCTCAGAATGAATGAATCTGTCAGTGGTGGGTCCAGGTGCAGGCCCTTTAAGAGAGAGGCTGCCTGGGACGCCTGCCGCCCTGCGTCTCACTCAGCCACCATCTCCGCTGGTTTCCACAGCCAGAGTTGTAGGAACTTCTCTTCCTGGCACTGGAACCCTGGGCTGGGGAGCCCGGTATGAGGCTGGAATCCCGCGCTCCTATGAGGGGACGTCTGTAGCCGAGACATCACTTCCAACTGTAATACGGGGTTATCTGTTTCCCTTTTCGTTCTATCATTTTTTCCTTCATGTATTCTGAAGTTCTGTTATTAGATAAACAGTTAAAATTTGGTCTTTTTGATTAACTGGTGCCTTTCTCATTATGTAATATCATTCTTTATCCCTTATTATTTTTTATCTAGAACCTTTGTTATTATTACAGTGTTTGAATGGAATATTTTTCCACACTTATCTATATCTTTACATTTAGACTTCCTATATGAACCGTATAGTTTGCTCTTGCTGTTTAACAGACTCTTTTAAGCACAGTGTTTGAATTATCTACATTAAATGCAATTATTAATGTTTGCTATTTGTTTTTTACTTGTTCCAGCTATACTTTTTTCTTTTTTTCTCCTCTCCTGATTTTTCATTGAGAATTTTTATGATTTAGTGTATCCCTACTATTTGGTTATTAACTATATCTCTTCACTTGTGTTACTGCTGCAGAGTCTACAGTGTGCATTAACATGGCTGCCTCCCTCCAAACACCATGACTACACTTCATAAGGAACAACACACTTCCACTTGCAGCCTCCCACCCAATGTGCTATTATTGCTGTCACAGATTTTGCTTCTACAGATGTTAATAAACCCCACGATACACTGATGGTTTTTCTTTAGACAGCTAATTACTGTTTAGAGAGATCAAAATTAGAGGGAAATGTCTATTTGCCCACATTTTTACCTTTTCCAGTACTCTTCATTCCTCTGTGTAGATCCAAACTGCCATCTGTTACCACTTTCCATCTGCCTGATGAGCTTTATTTTAAAGTTTCTTATGTTCCTGGTCTGTTAGTAATGAGTTTTCTCAGCATTTTTGTCTTAAAATGTCTTCATTTTTTAAAAGATATTTTGTGTAAGTAAAACATCTAAGTTGACAGGCTTTTTTTCAGTACTTTAAAGACATCACTCCACCGTCTTCTAGCTCAGATAGTTTGAGAGGCAGATGTTACTATTACTTTCACTTCTCCGTAACAGCTTTGTTTTCTCTGTATGCCCTCAAGATTTTCTCTTTATCTTTGGTTATCAACAGTTTGACCGTCATGTGCCTGGGTGTGTTTTTCTATGTTCTTATTCTGCTTGGGGTTCTCTAAACTTCTGTAATTTGTTGGATCTGTAGTTTGTTGTCTTTCAATATTCTTGAAAAGTTCTTGCATGTTATTTTAAACATTTTCTTCTGCACCTTTATTCCTCTTTCCCTTCTATGAGTGTGTTCTGGTTTAACTTTTTTCTTTTTTTCAGTATTAGTCTATATAAGTTTCAGGTATAAAGCATAGTGGTTAGACACATAATTTACAAAGTGGTACCCCCAATTAGTCTAGCACTCACCCGGCATGATACACAGTTATTACCATATTATTAACTATATTCCCTCTATTTACTTCAAATCCCCATGACTATTTCTTAACTGCCAATTTGCACTTCTTAGTCCCTTCACCGTTTTCGCCCTCCTCCCCGACCCACCTCCCATGTGGCAATCACCAGCTTATTCCCTGCATCTGTGAGTCTGTTTCTGTTTTGTTTTGTTCCTTGATTCGATATGTGAGTTCATATGGTATTTGTTTTATTCTGTCTGATTTATTTCACTCAGCATAATACCCTCTAGGTCCATCCATGTTGCCACAAATGGTAAGATTTCATTCTTTTTATGGCCAAGTAATATTCCTTTCTATGTATGTACCACTTCTTTATCCAATCACCTATTGATGAGCACTTAAGTGGCTTCTGTACCTTGGCTACTGCAAATAATGCTACAATGAACATATGGATATATATGTCTTTTCAAATTGGTGTTTTGGATTTCTTTAGATAAATGCCCCAAAACAGAATGGCTGGATCATATGTTAGTTCTTTAATTTTCTTGAGTAATCTTTAAACTGTTTTCCATAGTGGCTGCACCAATTTGCAACTCCACCAACAGTGCATGAGGGTTCCCTTTCCTCCACATCCTCGCCAACACTTGCTGACAGGTGTGAGGTGATATCTCATTGTGGTTTTAATTTACATTTCCCTGATGATTAGTGATGTTGAGCATCTTTTCACACATCTATGTTCTGCTTTAAGTTTTACTGACCATTCCACAAGTTCACCGATTCTGTCCTCTCAAGTCTGACAACAGCCCAGCTACATTAGTTATTCATTGCTGTATAATAAGTAAACCCGAAACTTAGTGGTTTAAAGCATAGTTTCTGTGGATCAGGAATTCAAAAACACCTTAGCTGATGATCCAGGCTCAGGGTTTCTCAGGAGATTGCTATGTTACCAGGACTGCAAACTGAAGAACTGGCTGGAGCTCAGGGGTCTGCTTTCAAGATTACTCCTGTAGAGCTCGGTGTTGGTAGGAGACCACAGCTCCTAATCTCACAGGCCCCTCTAAGGACTGCTGCAGCGTCTTCATCACGTGGTGGGATGGCTTCCCTCAGAACACACGACTAAGCAGAGAGCAAGGGAGAAGCCACAATATACTTTCTGATATTGCCTCAGAAGTCACACACTGCCATTGCCACAACGTCCCATTGGTTGCACAGGTTGTCCCCAGTCAGTGTGTGAAGGGATTACACCAGGGTGTGGACACGAGGAGGCAGAGGTCATTAGGGGTCATCTTCAGGCCGGCTACCATCCTGTCAAAAGAATTCATCATCTCTGATATTGTCTTTTTCATGTTTAGCATTTCTAGTTGATTCATTTTTATAGCTTCCATCTCCCTCCTGAAACTCGCCATCACTTCATGCCTATTATTTACCTTTCCCACTTGGATGCTTCAACACTTGGATTGTAGATATTTTTAAAGTCCCTGTCCCATGGTTCCAATACCTGGGCATCTCTCTGTCTGCTTCTGTGGACTATTTTATTTCTTGGCCTGGGCCTTTTCTCTTCCCGCCCTTGCTCTTTGGTTTCTCTCATAATTTTTTTATTTAGTGCCAAACATTCTATTTAAAAGAACCGGATGAACACTATTTACGTTAAAAGGGCCTCTTCTCCCACAGGCCACGTGTGAGGGAGGCTGCGCCAACCCGGTCTAACGCGGAACTGGGCGTGGCTTCCGCTGTCCTCACAGCTCGTGACGCCCGCGGACTTCAGCTTCCGCCAGCGCTGAGCTGCCGACGCCTCATGCTCAGCCTGCGGGCTCTTCCCGGGACGCCTGAGGCTCCGCGCGCGGGCTTTCCCCGCATCCCTGCCCCACCTGCACGGCAGCAGGCCCCGTGCAGCTCCGCCAGAGGCCACGTTCGCTGTGCTGCTTCCTCTCCCCAGGGGGTGTAATGCTGTTGCTTCTAACTCAGAGTAGCGCAGAGTGGGGACAAGACAGTTACTCGTTCCTCTTACTGCAGCCTGAGTCTTAGACAGCCCTGTGCATGTCTGAGGGGCGGGTCCTTCTCAGCATTTCTTTTCCGCTTACCAGTGATAAGCTGAGCTAGTTTAGATTTGTGTTGGACCCTATGCCTGAAAAATTGTTTGTATAAATAATCTGAGGCTTATGACAATGATATCGTTCTCCAGAGGTCATTCTAGTATCAGGTACGGAGGCGATTTTCAGTGCACAGGGAGAACCTTCGGACCCGGTGCAGGTCTGACATTTACGAACGAGAAGGAAGCGGGGAGGGGCGCTGCGGAGGCGCCTCAGGCCTGACTCGGCTCTGATCGAGTCCTGGCAAGGGGCGCAGGGGGCGGGAATGCGAAGACCGCCCGCCGGAAGAGTCCTGCGTGCTCCAGGAAGGCCCAGTTAGTGCCTCATCCGGCTGGGTCACTCGGCAGGGGCACCCCGGGGGCGCATGGGCTCAGCATAAACTCTGCAGCATATCTGAAGGTCCAAGGGCTGGAGACTGTCACCAACTACCCCCTCACAGAGGGTTCCCCAGAAGAGTGAGTGCCACGTCTCCAAGGCCGCCACATATATTTTCCCAATATTTTTTAAACGTTAGAGAAAGTGACATTTTGAAAATGGATATTTTCATTTATAAGTAGCAAACATCTTCTTGCCCATGCTAAATTAAAACCAAAACAGGCACCAAAGGGAAAAGTAAAATTCCTTTAATTGTTTATTTTGCTTTTCACAAAGAACCTTAATTTGAAAAATTGTCTAAACTGATTTTTCATTCAGTTTGGTAAGTTTCTGAACGCCCTTGAGGAACTCAGTATAGAAACCGTGTTGCTAATACTTTTATACCATTCTTCATTTATCTGTGTTCAGTCTACAATTAAATTTTAATCTCTCCACAATTAATCAGAACCATCAAAGAATCCCCCTACAATCACTCAAGTCTGGGCCTGGCGGCAGCCACCTTCAAAATACCTTCCCAACATAACCAAGTAAAACAATACAACTAAGACACCAACCAGCCCAATGTCTTAAAGATTCTTCTGGGCCCTTATTAAAAATTTGTAGTTTCTCCTCTTTCTGGCAAACACCAGACAAATATCTCTTTCTACACAATGCACAGGTTAACGTCACAGCTGGTAGAGAGACTTCCCACCCTATAATTCCATTTTCACCAGAGTTTTCTCAGCATTCGATTTTGCTAGTTTTCTCAAAGTTGAAACTCAACATGCTTCCTTATTTCACTTTTTAAAACTCACCAGTTACATAAAGAGAAGTCATCATCATAATTCAACACGTGTTTTCCAAAATAAGAACCATGAGACCATAGAAAGGACTAGCTCAGTAATGGCCCCAAAAATGCCCACAGCCTAATCCCAGAACCTGTGAACATGTGACCTTACCTGGCAAGAAGGAATGAAGGGTGCAGGTGGAATTAAAATTTCTAACCAGCTGACCTTTAAAATAAAGAAATTATCCTTGATTATCTGGGCAGACCCAACGCAATCACAAGGGCTGTTTAAAAGCAGAAGAGGGTGAGAAAGACTCAACTGGCCATCACTGGCTTTGAAGAGGGGATGGGGCGAGGGGATGGGAGCAGCTGCTAAACGCTGCAAAAGGTATCAAAACAGATCCCTAGAACCTTCAGAAAGGAATGCAGCCCTGCTCACGCCTCGATGTTAGCCAGGTGAAGCCCACGTCAGACGTCTGAACTACAAACCTGAAAAATAAAGTTTATGTTGTTTTCGGGCACTAAATTTGTGGTAATTTGTTATAGCAGAAGCAGAAAACGAATGCAGTGAGCTCCCTGTGTCTGAAGGGCATCAGCAGATGCCGAACAGTCAACTGTGAGGACACCACAGAGGTGGCCCCTGCACTATGTGGACACTATAACAGGTCACATCTACTGCTCCTTCAACTCAGAGTCTGTAAGCAAATATGTTCTCCTAATTTCCGGATGCGAGGTGGTTGACAGGTTTTGGGCAAGTCATCCCAAAATGGAAAATAAACCATGACCACAGTCCAGCTTGTGTGCTGCCTGAGACAGACCGCTCACTGTGAGTGCACCCCATCTGTAAAGCAGAAACTGCCCACCGTAGACAAGTGTTGCATTTGACAACCTGCGATGATGCTACATGAGGTGATAACAGAAAACACTCTCGCTTTGGATGATAGGGACCACTACAGCGTTTAAACATGTCCTGAGGCTGTTCCAGTGCAGTACTTTAAAATTAGTGAGTGATAAAATCCACAGAGGGGACCCTCATCAGTACTAATAATAATAGAGCAGAATTGCATAAGGCAGAAAATATGATAAGGTCTCAGAGAGAGGGTATTATTTCATGAACTTGTGTTTCAGTTCTGTGTGCGTGTGCATGCACTGGACCACCGAGCAAAATGGAGTTCCCACTGCGGGTGGCAGCCCACAGAGTACGAAAGCCACTGTACGGGAGGGGGCAGGACAGCCGCACGTCATCAGTGCAAAAGGCGCACAGGCAAATCGCAATGCAGTGTTTCAGACTTGCATCACACACGATGGCTGTAACTGACACTTGTTCCTCTAGTAACTGTAAATGTCTTTTTTCAAGGCAAATGTAAATGTCTTTTCTTCGTGGAGTCTGCAGAAGAGCCACTGAAGCCCTTTTACACATGAGGTTTTCCCTGCTTAAATTTTAAAGAGATAATGTGTTACCTTTGAATGACAGGTATTTGAGAAAGCGATGGCTCATTCACAAACAGCTTAAACTCGACTGTGGTCACGAAACTTGGTGTCGCTGCGATGCCGGCAAGCAGCCTGCAGGAGGCCGGCCGGGGCCACAGGGCGGGGGGAGCCCTGCCCACCGGGGCCACGGGGCGGGGGGGGGGGGGGGGGGGAGGAGCCCTGCCCGCCAAGAAAAGCTCATGATTCTGCTATGTCTTTCCTCATTTACGAATCCATTTTTCGTTTCAAGTCAGCCAACAGTTTAGGTGAAGGGACTCCACTACTAAAATGGCGCTGTCTCTGAATTACTTTCCTCTTGACCGGATGTCCCCGTCGGCAGCCATGCTCTGCAGCTACAACCCCATTGTTCCGGCAGCGAACGTTAATTAACCAGGAACTTCCCATGAATCTGATAAGCCGTCATTGTATATGCCTCATTCAAAGCAGGGACGAAAATGTTGAACCCAAGGACTCTGGCAGGGTCACCTCTGGGGTGACCCCAACCCACCGAGCAACAAGTTGAGGAAACAGCCACTGAGCTACTTGTCTCCACGCTAATGGCCCACCGCGCCTTACACTTGGCCTTCACCTCCCTCCCACTCCACGGGTACCAGGAGGGCCTCATCAAGTGCGCCACGCCACATCTGACTCTGTCTCCCACCTACGACACTCTGCTAATGCTCAGGGTAGTGACGCTGCTCACAAATGCAGCGAGCCCACAGCGGCCTCTGGCGGTTCCCACTTCCCGTTCCCACAGGACACACACCCGAGGCTCAGGCCAGAGCCTCAGAGGCTAAATTCAAAAGCCATCTAAAGTCTGCAGAATTCGGCTGTCTCCGGGGACCTCTCCTGGGCATAGGTGGGCCACAGATACACCAGGCTGTTCTCACTGCCACTCAGAACCCCACCCCCTAACCCCACCCACCCAGCAGGGCCAGCAAAAGGGACAACACAGAGCTGCACAAGGCTCCACGGAGCACACCTGGCCTCCCTCAAACCGGAGGGATCGCACGCTACCCATGAGAAAACTGGAGCCTCACAGACTCGCCAAAGGTCACAGAGCTGCGTGGGGGAGGAGCCGGACCCAAACCCAGCTCAGGCCACCTTGACTCTGCCCTCGCAGCCACCGTGCCCTGTGCACGTGCAAGCCCCCAGGCATGTGTGAAACACTGTGCACCGTCTCTTAGGCTCATGGTGACTGCGCGTTTTAAAGATGAGTCAGCTACTCTCTGTAGAGCTAAATAGTCCAGAGCTGTTGGCATGCACAGTGCATTTCCTGACCCCGTAATTCCTAAGGTACCATTTCGGTAGGATGTTTAAGTGACATTATCATAGCAGCTGACATGTATCAGGTATGCTGTGTCTGGCAATGTGACACGGCCATAAACAAATCACCCCTTAATCCTCCCACTGCCCCTGTAACAAAAAAACTATTAAACCACCATATAGATGAGAAACTGAGGCTGGAGAAGCTGATGGATTGGCTGCAGGATGAAATGAGAACTGGGGAGACAGTCAACACAAGTGCTCTGCCTCCAGAGACCACACGGCCAATGCCAGGCCACGCCACCTGTGTTTTCCAGGACAAAGCGCCTGGGCGTTCGGCCGAAAGCACCTGCCATACTGTGTGAGACGAAGCCATGACTCCGTCCTCTATAAAAAAAGGTTTAGGATCATTAATCACGTGTTAACATCCACGCTGAGAACTAAGCCCGAAACTAGGCAGAAAAGTAACCCCTGATGGGGTTCAGTGAGGTGAGGTCCCCCAGACAGACCGCAGGGAGCCGGGAGCACAGGGCATCCCGCCAGGTCCCCCAGGCACCGAGGGCGGCGGGGGGCCCTTTGCTTTCACACGGCGTGCTCCAGCCCTGACCTCCACGGAGGACCATGAGCACCAGGGAGGCCAACCCAGCCGGTCCCTTCATTCACCAGCGTGTGTAGCTCTTGCAAACACACTGACTGTCCTTGGAGAGGGGGACCCACTGGAGCCCGGGCGGCCATCAGACCCTGCACCTGTAGGTCGGTCTCTGGACACCTGGAGTGCCACCTGCCACATCCAGCCCCAGCGTCCAGGATGAGAGCACACCCACATGCGGCTCCGGCACGTGAGCTCGGCGCCACAGGCCGGGTGGCCTCGACAGCGCAGACCCAGTCTGGGTCAGAAGCCCGAGGCCGGGGCCAGCAAGAAGAAGCCTCTCTTCTCAGCTGGTGATGGCCGTTTTCAACTCACTGCTGAGAGCTAAAAACACCCACTTTAGGTAAAGAATCAATGAGAAATGAGACCCCTCACCCAAGCTGTCCATCCTGCATCGCACCCATATTTATCTTCCTAATCACACAGCCTGACGTTTCTCCTGATCACCGAGCTCCACTGCGGGGACAAAGGTCAGACCCCTCATGTAGCGGAGAAGGCCGTCTGTGACCCAAGCCTGGCCTGCCGCCACCATCCCCCCCATCCACATAGCACCCCGCACCCTGCCACACCGTGCTTCTCGCCGTCCCCTGGAATCCTCTCGTACTTGCCTCTCTCTGCTGTACACCTGCTAGTCTTTCTGCCCTCTTCCTCCTCACCTTCTTTACCAGAGAAGCTTCCATGTGCCCTTCAAGACGCACCCACCACCACCGGCCCTTCCCGAGCACGCCCAGGTCCCCTCCAGCAGATCGGGGTACCCCCTCCTGTCACGTCTGCCTCCTCCACTGAACCAGAACCTCTGGGGAGGGTGCGGCAAGGGGTCTTGGCCAGCTGTCACCCTCCAAGGCCTGGCCGCAGTTTATGACATGGAGCTGGTTGCCTAAGAAGGACGGACGGGAACACATCTCCCTCCATCATCACGTCTCTCCCTGAGTGACGACAGTCTGTGCACAGCGGTGGGCTGCTGGGGGGCCACTCGGCCCGCTCAGCGGCTCATGCACAAGAAGACTGTGCCCCCCACGCGCCTTTCCGTGCACACTTCAGCGAGGATCAAAAACAAATGTTGCCAAATCACTCCGAAACAATGCTCATTCCTAAAGAGAAGATGGTCAGATTCTGATTCCTAATTTCAGACTTGAAGGTCAACTGAAACCATGTTTTGATCCTATTAAGTTTTCCTCACAGTTTTCTCCTCTTACGAGTCCACACGCACTTCCATTTTTCAGCCATGGGCAAGAGCACATGAGAAATGTGTTTGTTCAAAGGAAGGACAATTTGTTACTATCGCTATCACATCCAACCTTCAATCTAGAGTAAGCTTGATTAAAATAAAAAAAAGCTTTGGAGCCAAGCTCTGAAATTAATGTTAGCTTTGCAGCTTTTGAAGAGTAGCGTGTCACACCTTCAGACACGAAGGCGACAAGCATGTCCCCACCGAGGCACCTTCGGCCTCTTTTGGGGGCTTCACCGATTTTCTGCATGAAAACGAATCGACTTTGTTTCCCAGGAGACCACTTTTCCCTCATAAGGGGAACTTTCTATCACACTTTCTTTCAAAAAGGCTGAATAAAACACTTTCCATTCTTTCTCACCCACTTGGCCGGTCCTTGGTGTTGGAGTCCAGTGAGTTAGGGGCTCGTCTCCAGGCCTGAGCCTGGGGGTGTGGGCCCCGTCCCCAGCTCCAAGACCCTGGAGTGGAGCCGCAGAGGGAGACTCCACCCTCACTCGGAGAACTGCTTCCCGCTGAGTGACCGAGCGGGAAGCAGGGGCTGCTACCTGGCCCAGAGCCGCAGGTGCACCCAGGCAGCCTCCGGCTCCAGAGCAGGTCCCCTGCAGGCTAGATGGCCCCTCATCCTGTGATTTTCCTCAATTAACACTTCTCAGGGGAGTAACATCTATTCACCAGGCCTTCTGCCCTCAGAAGAGGGACTTCTGAAATCCCAGAGTGATACAAATGATTTTAAACCTCAATATTCACAGGCTTCTGACAGAGCTAGTTTCAGAGCTAGTGCCCAAATACAAACCATCTACACTCTCATCTGTAATTCGGGGTCATTTGCCAAAGGTGAGGATGTAATTTCTATTTCCTCACTTCCTAAATCTTTTGTGTAGCAGAATGTTTTGCTAATCGAAGGCTTTTTATGTCAAATGTTATCTGTAGTGGCTAAAACTTTAAAAAGATATTAATATATCAAATTTAACAGTTTTCAATAAGAAAATATAAACAAATTAAAGAAAAAATAACTGTTAGCATCGAGGTCAGTCCCAGTCATGCTGACCGGGCCAGGTCTGTCCTGGGGTCCCTGTCCCTTTGGCCCGCCCCTGTCTCCACACCCCTGTGGAGTCTGACCAAAAAGAATCGCTTCTATGCAATGTGATGCGACTCTGTATCAGCTGGATTACTATTTTTCCCAGGGACATCTGTATTTTTAAATATTTTCTATTTGTGAAATAAAAGTCTCTGTTCCTGTTATTAAAAAAAAAAAAAAAATGCCCAGTTGGCCACATGCCAGTTGGGTGGGTAACTGCGAAGAGAAGAGGCCAGCTGACCACACCCTTGGAGCAAGGACACGGCACGGTGTCACGCCGAGGTCACCGTCCTGCCTGACCCAAGGGCCTCGCTGCCTTTCACTTCCTGCACCCCAATAAAGAAGAGGTAACCAGCACATCCAGCTACATATTTAGGAAGCATTTAAAAACGCCTGAAATACTTGATCTTTAAAAATAATGCACGCCCGCACAGATGTTGAAACAGACGTGACTGAAATCCGTCTCTCCCGCCAGTGGCTGTAGCCTAGACCCACCTCCCGCAAGCTCCGCTCCTTTGCCTGTAAAATGCTGCTCTCGGCTCCCTGCACTCACGCAGGTGCCACGCGCTTCTCCGCCCAACCTCACGGCAGCACCGGCTCCCTCCGCGGCACTTCTGGAGTGCGCGCTCCCGCGGCCGGCACCATGTGCCGCGAGCTCAGGGTGATTCCTGACCTCTGACCCCCAGGGAGGAGGCGCGTCCTTACGCGACCACAGCCCTATAATGACAGTCCTGCAACAGGACCACAACGTCGCACCGTCAGGCAGAGGGGAAAGGTCCCTTTCCAAGCCTATAAAAACTGAGCCCCGGAAGCTGTCAGTACCTAGACAGCGGAGGCTCCTCCTCTATCCCTACAGAAATGGGGAGCACCGTGGGAACCAGCGCCCCACTGGGAGGTGTGAACGCAGCCCCGTGAGAGTCTGTGCTTACTCGGTAAGCATTGCCGTGGCACTGAGGCTCCGTGAGGTCCGGCACAGGGGACGAAAAAGCCAATAACCAACACACGGAATGAGGATCAACCAGCTCAACACAAGAATGATGGCAAAGTACACAATGAAATGTACACTGAACACAAGCCAGAAACCCAGCCGTTTTTTTAAAGTCAGCTACATGTCATGAAAGAGTCATGTCCCCATTCCTAAGAGGCTTACATTCCCAGAGGGAGTTTAAGTCAAATAAAGTTGATCGCCAGAAACACAAAACTATGATTATTACCGATGGAGGCTGGACGGGTAAGCTTTTATATCAGAAGAAGAAAACACTAATTCATTTAATCCTAGGAATTTGCCTGGAACGAGCCGTTAGGTTTTTCCCCCACCTAAGGCATAAGCTGAACAAAATATTTTAAGTGAAAACAGCAACCAAATTTTTTAAAGACATCATTAAAGGGTAGACATGGCGGGGGTGGGGGTTACTGAGTGACAGGGGCCCTTACTCCCCTCCATACTCGCATCATCTCATTTAATCCTCCCAACCACACACTGGGTGCCGACCCACCCCCACCCACTGACTGAGTCACCACCTGGGTGTCCATCTGAGTCGCTGGGTGGAACCCATGAGGGCGGTAAACACAATCGGGGCCGCTTTCGGGGGGCTTGCCGTGGAGTGACCTGCATGCTGTCACCCCAGTTTCCAGGCCAGACATATCACCTGGGAGCCCACACTGCAGCCCACGTGTGGCAGAGGCGGGGCACAGACCCCGGCTCACGGCTCTCTGTGGCCCCGATGGTCCCTGACAGGAAGGGCAGAAATGCGCCAAAGCCGACGAGCAACCGGCCGGGACGGCGGTGTCCGCCCCTCGGTATTTCCCACTTCCGCTGTCCACCCTGAAGCACACCCCACGCTCAGGACTTCAGGCCTTCACGCCCCCGCTGTCCCACCTGGAAGGCCATGTCCTCAGAGCAATGGCTGCTGCCCGTGACCCCACCCTCTGTCCCATCTGGAAGGCTGCCGGAGGTCGGGGAAGGGAAGGAATGAGCAGGAACAAGCTGGATAACCTTCCCCCATCCTCCCTACGCCTGAGAGAAAGGGGAGCCGAATGCAGCAGCCGCAGCAGGCCGTCCTACGCTGCCCCACAGGGAGAGGGCTTTGCCCATCCTCCCCACGCAGACCTTCTTCTGTGTGTCTGCCCCCCTTCCCGGCCCCCAGCATCCTCACTGGGACTCACGTGCTCACAGGAAGGACTTGGTGGCAGGGGAAGAACAGCGGACCCGGCTCCCGGGGCTGCGAGCTTGAACCATCATGCTGGATAAAGTCATTTACTCTCGAATCTTAACGAAGGCAGAAGACAGCTTTGACCTCAGCAGGTTGTGCTGAAGGCTGGATGACAAGTGGAAGCACCTTGCAGCCGCCTGAGGGCACAGCAGGAGGTGGCAAGTGTCACTGCCACTGAATCGACAAATTAGTTCTAATGAGTCAAACAGGACGGTGGGTTCCACACCAGGCGCTGGCCTGGGAGGGAGGAGGTGTAGCCCAGACAAGCCAGGCTTTACTGGCCTTGCCCAAAACGGTGGTTCTCAGAGCGTGGGCCCCGGACCAGCAGCATCAGTGTCACCGCGGACTTGTTAGACACACATGTTCTCAGGCCCACCCTGGCCCCACTCAGTCAGAAGCTCTGGGGTGGGCCCCGCAACCTGTTTAACATGCCCCCCGGGGATTCTGGCACTGGCCTCCATGGGAGAACAACTAACCTAGAAAGTCAGGAGCGGACCATTAAGGCTGACGGGTCTGCAGTCCCAGCAGGAGACTTAGGAGTAGAATGGGCCAATGTTTCTAGCCTCGGCGAGCACAGTGGGGGGACTGGACCGTCCGGGCTTAGCAAAGGGGGTGCGCTGGCCATGTGTGTCTGTGACCAAACTCTGAGAGAAAGGGGAGCCGAATGCAGCAGCCGCACCAGTTATGTGGGCAATCCTCTCAAAACTGAGCCAGGTCACACAGTCAACAAATGGGGCTGAACACCAAAAGATGACATTGTTAACTTAAAAATTAACGGCCTTTCAAAGTGAGAAGCAACAAGCATTTATTTGAGATCAAAAAGCACAGCGGTTCCGAATGCACTGATTCAGGCAGAAACCCAAACAGTGCTCCAGGCAGGAGGCAAAGGCGAGGAGTATTTCAGAGAGGAGCCCAGGGAACAATCACATGGCTAATGGGATGCTAACTCGAAATAACGTTTTTAATTCTGTCTCATCGTCAGCAGTCCAGTCGTCCTAACATCTGTCTGCTTGTTACCCTACAACCAGTTCTTTGGGACACAAGGTTTAGGCCCAGTCCAAAGATTATGTGGCCCTGTTTGAACCTTCCGAAAGCTTGAGGCATGAGGCATGCAAGGCAGTTCCATTTAAAGTGGCTTCGTTTACATTATTTCCTTACAACACGTAAAGCAAAAGGCCCTCGCGAAGGTATTCTCACCCCAGAAAACACCAGTGGTCAGGTCAACGATCCCCCCACCTGCCCTAGGCAGAGCTGCTGTTCAGTTTCCCAAGTCAATCGAGTCACACCCCTGCTGCAGGGAAGGGTGGCGGCTGCTATCCGCCTTGCCCAGCTGGCACAGGGGCTCCTGGAGAACCCACAGTCTCGGTGTGCTGGTGGCTCTCAGGACGTGCTTTTAGACCTTTCAGATGTTGCTTTTGGATTTTCCAAAACATACGGCTAATGGCACAGACAAAAAAAAAAAAAAAAAAAAAAGATGCAAAAAAATGTTCCTTTGCAAGGCAATTTTCTGTCCTAGTAACTTCATGCCTGAATGTAACTGCACATTCTCTGCCAGCTTAAAAAAATTATTTTTCAATTTTAAAAAATACAAATTAGAGGGACACATGACACTTCTCTGTACATTTGTTTGCAAGCCGCTGTGAATCTGTAATTATTCCAAGATTAAAAGTTTATATAGAGAGAGAAGAAAGGAGAGGGGAGGGGGAGGGGGGAGGGGGAAGGGGAGGGGAACGTGGTGGGAGGGGAGGGAGGTTAGGTTTCCCCCTGGTGATTCTGTTACACACACCTAGGCAAGAGGACACAGCCAAAACTGTTGTGGTGATTTCAGAATTCAACCCACTTGCTCGAGTCTGTGTAGAACAGATGACTGCCAGTGTGGCCACCACAGAGATAAACCACTCGGAGACACAGATTCTTGTCTGACCAGCAGGTGACACCCCTAAATGCAGACGTGAGAGACCTCAAAGGAGAAGAGCACTGCAGTGAAAAATCACAGACCTTGCCCCGGCTGCCCCTGGTCCTGCATGGGGCCTGGGGTGTGGCGGGCGCGGAAGGCAGGCGTGCCTGCTCCTCACTGCTGGGGGGCTGCCCACGCCCCTGGCCTCTCTCAGCCCCTCCCCACTCTGCCCTTGGGGGACGCCTTCGCTCATCTCCCTGGAGAAGCTCCTGCAGGCTGCCAGCTCTGGGGCCAGCTGCTCGGGGCACGTGCCCCTGGGGAGGTGTTGCAGGCAGAGGCAGCTCCGCCTTGTGCCAGGAATCCAATCAGCAGGCCTCAGGGCCAGGTGACAAACAGCAGCATCCCCCGGCCAGGCCCTACGAGGAAACACGGACATTTCGACCTCCCTTTGGTCCTAGTCACCACTTTTTCTCTCGCTATAATCAGAACCAGGGCAGGAAAGTGCAGTAGCACACACTGTGCCCCTCGGACACCTGCCCAGGTGTGGTCCCAGGCTGCCCCCGAGGGGCCGGCTGGCTAAGTCTACACTAGCGCTAATGCATACAGGAGGAGCCCTGGAGATTCTCTTTATCTGGAAAAGTGGGAGGATACTGTCCTAAGAACATTCTAGTACTGAGTTCCCTATTATGCAGAATTGGGGCGCATGCGAGCCTGGTTCTACAGAGACGTTTAGCTCCAGTCAGTCCCACAGGAGTTAGAGAAACTGTGGGTTCGAGACTGGAACCTTTTAAGCCGGAGACACTGCATCCTGGCAGAGGGCAAAAGCTGTCCAGTGACGGCTCCAGACAATGAAGGAAGGTTCTGGAAAGCAGAGCTGGGCCCTGTGAGTGCCAGAGCTGGCCCTGCGGGGAGCGGGTGGCCAGCGCCTGCTTCGGCGGAAAGGGCTTCTGGGCCGCCTGTGCTGCGTATGGAGAAGGGCACCCCCAAGGCGCCGTCCACCCCAACACCCCGACGTCTCTCCTCTAGGACCGCACCAGAGCTCAGTGTGCTCATGGCCAGGGACAGCGCGTGTGGCACAGGGCAGCTCGGACACGCTCGGGTCGCAGGGAGCAGCAGCCGAGCCCGGCTTCCAACACGCAGGAGCCGTGAGCGGGACGCGCAGCGCAGCGGCCACGGCGTCGGGCTCAGGCAGCAGGCTCCGCGCCTCGTCACCGCCGCACTGCCACGTGGCGACGTGCCGGGCCCTCGCTCCACGGCACACGAGGTTTGTGAGGAACTTCTCGGCTCACTCCCGACTTCACTCCTCCAACCCCGCGCTTCCCACACGGCCTTAGATTTGCTGACCCACATCAGCCTCCCGTGTCTGGGGAGGGGCATGGACACCTGCCACAGGGAGAACCCGCTTCCCTGAGGACAAGTTCACACCTCCAGCCCAGACCTCCCTGCTGAACCCCATTCCGCCCACTCCCTACAGCCCCCGACTCTCCAGCAGACCTGGAAAACGTCCCTGCGTCCAAAGGCAGCCTCTGACCCCGCCAGCCCCCGCCCACGGCTTTCCCGTCTGAGCGACGTCATCCATCGGCCAGGACCTCACGGGGACCAGGACCCGACTCCTTCCCTCACACAGCACGTCGGGGCCACCGGGAGACCCTGCCGGCTCTGGGTCCTTGTGCCATCTCAGCTGCTGCCACCTAGACAAGCCGCACGCGGTCCTGTGGGAGGAGCAGAGGGAGCCAGGTCCCCCTGCCACCCCTTCCTGGCCACTGGCCACTCTTGACACCCCCACCCGGCCACCGGACACTCTCAGCAGCAGCCCAAGCAGTCCTAGAATGAAAGGGAGCAAGTCCCCCTCAGGGCCCTGCCCAGCTGCCTGGGCCCGCTGGCCACCAGCCCCACCCCCGTCCCCACCTCCCCGCTGCTCCCCGGCCCTCCAGGCACCTCCCGGCCAGGTCTTTGCTGCTCCTCATGGACCGGCCCCCTCGCCTCCTTCACGTGGGCTCTGCCAGCCTCACATAAGAACACCCACCCGAACGCCCGTATTTAAATCGCCCTGGTCTACGGCCCTGCCACCCTGAACAAGCCCCATCCCGTCTGATCGCAGAAGCTAAGCAGGGTCCTAAGCAGGGTCGGGCCTGGTTAGTACTTGGATGGGAGACCACCTAGGAAGACCAGATGCTGCTGTAGGCGTAAAAAATAAAAAATAAGGGACTGTACGCTGACAAGGTCCTTGTAATCTGTGAAGTCAACCAAGGGTTGCCTCGCCAAAAATTTAAAAATAGAAATAAATAAATAAATAAATAAATAAATAAATAAATAAATAAATAAATAAATAAAATCGCCCTCGTCCCCTCCCCCAACCCCACCCTGTTCTCTGTCTCGTTTCCCTCATCATATCTTCTAACATACTGTGCAACTCTCTTAACATGTTTGTTTTGAAGACGTCTTCCCACCAGACCCACCAGAACCTGAGCTCCGTGAGTGCAGAGGGTCCGGTGGGCTCAGGCGCTCAGTAAACACAGGGAAGGCAGCGGGGCCCGCTCCACGGCCTCCCCTCCCCCAACGCCTGAACCGAGCACCTGCTGAGAGGCGTGACTCACAGAGAGCACAGACCCCTGCTTGAGATGGACGTGCAAGGTTCCAGAGGGCCCTTTGGCTCTGGCGTCCCCCGTGACAGTGTGCCGCCATGCCTGAGACTCCCAGCAGCAGCATCTGCCCTTGGATGCGCCTCTAGGGGACATGCAGGGACCCTCAGGGCCACTGTCATCTGGGCACAAACTGGTCTCCCTGCATAGCCGTCCATAACAGGCAGCACGGCGGGCCTGCATGCACTAGCGTGGAGCTCGGAAACGCAGCGCAGGCGGGGACGAGACTTGGCCCCCCCCCCACCCCCGACGACGCCGGGTCCAGCAGAGAGGAGTGCCACACAGACACCAGCGGCACCTGTGCTCAAACCTGCAAAGAAGGCGCCACAGCCCTGAGGCGCCAGCAAGGAGAGACAGCTGATGAGCCACCGGAACATGCCAGGAAGAGAAGGAAGAGAGGACAGCGGACAAAGCCACAGCACCGGGGCAGGCAGGGCGCAAGGCACCAGGCTGGACCGTCGCGTGACGCCAGGGCCGCCGAGCCAGGGTGCCCGCCCCACCTCGCAGGTGGAGAAGCCGCAGGAGTGAGAACAGGGCAGACTTCGAGGGGGACAGCCCCTGGGCAGGAGGGGGGCCGTAGGGAAGAGGCTGCTCCCCTCCACAGGACCCTCGTGGAGAGGCCGTCCTGGGTGGGGGTCCCCGCAAGCAACCAATGCCGGAGAGCAACACGTCCGAGGATTCATGAGGCCGACTTACTCGGCCAACCGCCTGGGAAGGCCCGCTGGGCAGTGGGGAGGCGCTTGGGGCGAGGAGAGGATGGCCCAGAGCAGGAAGCAAAGCTCCCAGAGAGCTGGCACAGCTGCTGGTGCCTGAGCACTAGGTGCCATGCCAGAGACACAGGGCAACGCTCACAGTCCAAGCCAACGGCGGGCACCGTCCAGGGACGGCTCACTGCCACCCCTCCGACAACCAACGGGCAGCAGGTGGCCTGGAGACCAGAGGGCCCCTTCCTGGTCCCAGGGAGGAACGGTGAGCAGTCGACCTGTTGGACCTGCATGAGCATGGGGTCGGGGCCATAAGGGACTGAGAACCCTGTGAGGAACTGCAGCCTGGGATGACGAAGCCACAAAAGGCCTGGGTGACTCAGGAGAGACAACCAGACCAAAAGGAGCCAGAGCCAAGAGCCAAGCTGGCCGTGCGAACACCAGCCCCCCTCACCGTCACTGGATGAGCCGCGTGCAAGCCTCCTGGACGTGCAGAGAAGAGGCACCGACTATGGGAGGACTGTCGGTGTGTGTGCATGTGTGCAGTGTGTGTGTGTGTGTGTGTGTGTGTGTGTGTGCATGCAGAGTATGTGTGCACGCACGAATGAGTATGTGCATGTACACGTGAAGAGTATGTGTATGTGTGTGTGCATGTGTGCGCATGCAGAGTATGTGTGGGGGGTGCGCATGCAGGGTGTGTATGTGCAGAGTATGTGTGTGTGTGCACCTGAGTATGTGCATGTACACACATGTGGGGTGTGTGTGTGCGGTGTGTGTGCATGCACATGTGTGCGTGTGTGTGTGCACGCACTCATGCACGGTAGGAGGTGGAGACAGAATGTTCTTGAACTTCCTGGGTGCTTCTCTAGGCGAAACAGCTGCACCTCCCCCCACACAAAGCCGCCTGTCTCTCCATTCCCGCCTGCCTGACCTCAGTGCCGCCCACCACGACCTTGCCCTCCCTCCAAACTCCCGGTGCTCAGTCCAGGGGCCCAGGAGGCGCTGGCCAGGCACCTCCGTGTTTACTGACCGACCTTCGACGGACACGTGTACCGTAAGCAAGAGGAAACCGCTTGGCTCAGAAGAAATACTCAAATCTTAAGTTGCTGACTGACTGAAAAAGTGAAAAACATGAAAAGTGCATTTTGTGTAATTCTCGAAGAGCTTCCTGGGCTGGGCGGCGGCAACTCTACAAAGGGTAAGGTGCCCGCTGTGCTTCCGTCGCCGGTGTCTGTCAGTCTGTCCGGGGCCGGCCGGCGCTCCCGACGCGGCCTTGTGCCATCAACAGCCTCGTCTGCATGTTTGTGTTTAACCGAGGTTGAAAACAGTGCAAAAGCAGGAACCTCACTTCCACTGTGTGTGTGTTTGCTTTTGATCTCTATATAATCTAGTAAGTGTGCAATCAATATTATTTAACTAACTAAAAGAGTAATAAATAGAAATGAATAAAGATGAAACATATTTTCTGTTTAATAAAACGTCCCGCTGTTCTCCGGGAACAGCTTCCCTTGCCAACGGGGAGACCACGTCTTCTGGCATGTGCACAGGTGCGCACGCACACACATGCATGCACACACACGCAGGTTTCCTTTGTAAGTTTTTGTTTTGTTTTGTTTTGTTTTTAACTTATAAAATATAGTAGCTGGAATCTGGCCGGTAATTTTCCTGGAGGCATCAAAGGCGTGACTCTGGGAACAAAGTGGCCGGAGCCTAGCGTCTGGACTGCTCGCTCATGAGCGGGCTCTGGAAGTCACGCCAGCTCTGCCGGTAAGCCTAGAGGGAGGGCTGTCCCCCCAGACAGACGACGGGGCCATCTGAGATAGGCCAGACGCCGACAGGGACGCTCAGGACCCTGGAAGGAAGCGCTGCCACGCAGCTCTGGGGTCTGTGGCCCCCGTGAGAACTGGGAGGCTCTTCGCCAGCTCAGGGGACCACAAGACAGACACAGCAGGACAGAGGGACGGGACTGGGGCAGGGGAGGCTCTGGGGCCTGGACGATGGATGGAAGGGGCGACCAGGGGTCAGTGTGTGACGACAGGGAAGAGGTGGGGGGGGGGGCACGTGCGAGGAAGGACCTTCTGTTCTCAGGCACCAGGCCCAGACCGACCTCAGATGGCCCCCGAGTGGCCCACGCACAAAGGCAACGCCTTCCTGCCCCAGCTCCTGTGCGTGGCAGTTCCGGCTGGGAACTCGAAGGCCCAAAGCAGGCGGGAGGGCTCGAGAATAAGTCAGGAGGGGAGAAAGAAGTTCGTGCTCTCTGACCCCATCCGCTTCCTTCTCGGCTTTTCTGTTTTCTTTTTTCTAATTGCACACCATCTTCCTGTCCCTTGTTATTTAGTAAGCATTCCTTCAAAAGCTCCAAACTTACCTCAATGGGAACCAAAGAAAAACGGAAAATGCTCCATCTCTAATCCAGGCTGCTAGCAAGGGCAGGCAGAAAGGCCCTCGGCGAAGGGGCGGGGGGGCAGCTACCTCAACACCAGGGCCCAGGGCCCGGAGGGGACAGAACGGAGGCAGACTGCACCACAGAGCTGCTGTAATTGGAGAAAGTTACAAAAATCTGCCTCAGTGTCCATATTTGTAAAATGGAAAAAATAAGAGTGCTCACTTTATAATAGCCTGGGGAAAATTAAGTACTTAGAATAGTGACCAGCACTGAATACTTATCTCTTCCTTCCACCCCTCCCCCAAAATACATAATTAAATACTTGTTTCAAAATGCAAGGTTTTCCAGAGCAAAGGCAGGTTCTACACATTCCCCGGGGAGTGTGGCACCAAGCAATTTCCTGGTACACAGCAGGGAAAGAGAGTAGAAGAGTCCATCTTGATTTTTATCTTCAAATACAAAATGTTCATGTGTATAATTTAATTTTTTAAAAAATGGTAAAGGAAATGCAACTGGAAATCCAAATCACGATCCAACATTTTCACCGGAAATCCAAACGTGCACACATGAAGCCACTGCAGCACAAGGCCCCCAGGAGGGCAGCGGTCACAGCCGAGAGACCCAGGCTGTGAGGTTCGGCCCCTCTCTCTCCAGGCCCCCGGGCTTATTGACTGAGGGTCTTACTAGCGTCTCTGGTCACAAATGCACATGGTCACAAATGCACACAGAACGGCATCATGCTTGGTTTAAAAATAAACTTCCAGAAGTGAAATGCAGTCTTTTATTTAAGCCCATAACCTCCCTGCCAAAAAAAAAAAAAAAAAAATGTTAAAGTTGCTTTGACTGTAATAAAAAAGACATTTTCCTTCTGCCTTATCCTTCAATCTCTTAGACTAGACGGTGGTATCATAAGGATTCCTGAGAAACAGAAACAGGTATTAAGTAGAAATCTTTGTAAATATAAACAGGGACCCAGAGACCAGGCTTACGAAACATACATCTTTCTTATTTCACCTGATGTAAGCAATAAAACAAATTTTAATGGTCGCCCAATAAAGGAAAATTGGTTCTGTCATCTGGGGCTCACTTCCATATTAAAAACTAATGCACAAGAACGAAGACCCACACAGGAGAGTCTCCCGGAGTCCTCAGCCCAAGCGGCTCGGTCTCTTCCCTCCAACTTCAGGCCTGAAATCTCTGCCGTCTGCAGTTTAGGGCTGATGCAAGAGGTCAGCCCGGCAGCTCTGAAGAATTCCACTGTTTGTTTATCCACCTAAGGGACAGAGTTTGGACCCTTTACTGCCCTGGAAGGCCTGAATCATACCAGTTGCAGCATGAGCCATGCAGAAGTTGAGAAAGAAAAGAAAATATGTATTCGACTTAAAATCAATCCAATTTTAAGAAGGCCATTAGTAAACCCCTATTTTAGAAAGGTTTTGAACAAACAGGCGAGACTAAAATAGACTAGTCACAAGTGCACTAGCAGCTCCCACCGGGTACTCACTCCCACAGCCAGCTGGGGGACAGGGGGCGGGGGTCGAGGGGCGGAGGGCAGGCCTTCCCGCTCCAGTTCCTTCAGGAGAGACCCCTGACTCAGGAGGGCAGGCTTTCCTGGGCACCCCACAGGTGGAAGGGGCAGGAGCTGGTGACCTCTAGTGGTGAGGTTGCAGAAGACAAGTCCAACATGCAGGAGCGCTGTTTGTTCCCTTCCAGAACTTTCCTCCGGCCAAGGAGTAAGATCTCGAGTGGCCTTGCTTTTATAGTTAAGTATCTTCCATTTTTTCTTCAGGTTCCAGAGGGTAGAACCACTGGCACACACATCAACACCGGCCCCACCCAGACGCCGTCCCTGGGATGAGGGAGGTACGACAGGGTGTGTACTCTCTCGCCAGAAGGCAAAGCCACTCAGGGAAATTCTAACCAAGACAATGTGGTCCACAATACCATAAATTTCAGGTCTTATCCCCCACGTGGTGCCATCAAGACCATTCCTATAGGAATCATGACCCAGAAGTGTTAATTTCTGAATTTAAGAAAAAGAAAAAAAAAAAAAAACAGGAGAAAAGGTTTACGGTTTAGAAATAACAGGGAAAGAGTAGGAATGTTTCAGGTACGACAGGAGAGAAGCGTTCCATGGGACCGAAACCCAAACACGACAAGTCCAGGAGAGAGTTCTCAGGGCAACAGGACAGCAAAAGGCTCTCTGTCTTCAGTGGAAAGTATCTGAAACAGCGTACTGCTTAACGTCACAAACTCGAAGGCATGTCCCTCCTGCTGAAGACACTGTCAAACCCTTGTTGAAGAGACTGTCCTCCTTGTATAAATCCAGGACTGTGAAAGTCTATGAAAACACAAAATAATTTTCGGGCTCCCTGGGGCCATGACCTTCGCCATTTCCCTGTGACAGTTTGTAAGTCCAATTATTCACAATAATTTATTTGAAGACTCAGACCTCTGCATGAAAAAGGAAAACTATCCAAGTGAAACCTAGCTTTCCCGGGGCACATGCGGTCTCTCCCTCGCCTGCAGTGTCAGGGTTCTAGGTCAGCCTCCAGCCTACTTCCCTATACATGGGGTGACATCCTTACCTCTCCTCGCTGATTCCTCGTGCCTGAGCCAGGTGGAGCAGTGCAATGAGCAGCCGGCTTCAGGCCATATCCTTTGCTGCCTGGTCCCCTTCACAAACAACTTCCCCCAGCTGGGAGCCCTGTTAGCATCTCCCAAAGCCTGGCATGGGGACCACCAAAGGCCACCTCCTTGGCCTCCAGTCCCTGGGTGAGGATGCACTGTGGCCAACCTAGCGGGCATTTCCTTCTCATGAGAGTTTTCAGCAGCCCTCTGTCCCCTGCGATTACGAGAAATAACCCTTTAATTCTGTAGAGCCCTTTTCAGCTACAGAGTGTTTTCAGCGTGGTCCCAGTAAAATGTTACTATTCCTACACGCGTGGGGGGATGGTCGCCCTGTAACTTCTGACGGCTCATCCCACTATACCAGTGCCGCCCAGCCCCACGCAAGCTGCCACGGAGGTATGCGGTGCGTATGGGAAATGTTTACAGTCGTCAGCTGACGACCAAATTCTACAAACATGCAGCGCTCAGCTCTGGCTTAAAATTCCAAGTTTCACAGATGAAGCAATGCTTCCCTTAGCAAGACAAAATTATTACACACACAAATCATGTCTGTGCTCCCTCGACACGCCACCCTGCCACACACACTGCCTCTAAACCTTTAAGGGAAAAGCGCGGAGGGGAAGAGCGGCTCGCTGCCTGTATAGTGGTTTTCGACAGTGTAACTTCCCACTGGCCGTGGCCCAGCAGCTGCCCCACCATCTTGACTTTGTGCTCCTGTGTTTCTTCTCTGAGCCGCAGCCTCATGGTGGGGTCTCTCCCGCCCCCCGCACCTCCCCTGATCCAAAGCCCTGGGCTTCCCCGTCGTGTGGGCCCATGACCCACACCGTGCTGCTGCTCTTCAACCTAAGGAAAGAGGGACTGTCACTTCACTTCCGCCCAGTCCACTGGCACCGCCCACCCAAGTGTGAATCCCCAAGAGTGGGGAACAGGAGCACTGGGGTACGACAGGCCTGGGGGGCTTCAACTCATAACCCACAGTCCACCCGTCCTATTCTTTCTCTAGAACGTGGGGAAGAAATAGCAAAGGGAGAAATACTGGTAATATTTCCAACATGTTAATTTGCGCCCAGAAGAGGTACTGAGGTGATCAGTCAGGAAGGCAGAGCCCCCAGAGCGCTCCCTCGGCCCTGTGGGGACACAGCGAGCAGGCGCCACCTGTGAGCCAGGAAGCGGGTTCCCCCAGACCCCGGGTCTGCAGGAGCCTGCCCTTGGACTTCCCCGTGTGCAGAACCACAAGAAGTGCACGTCTGCTCACCCTGAGCCACTAGGGCCGTGGTGTTCTGTCAGAGCGGTCAGAGGGACTGAGACCTGCCTTCAAGGACGGTGTCAAGCCAGAGGAACCTAGCAGGTTAGCGACGCACAGAAAACACCTGGAAAGGTGCACATCCGCATTTAGAGAGAAAGTGAAAGCAGAGTCTGGAGGGCCCACGAAACCAGTATTAGGTGACAATTATTTGCTACGACGGAAGAATTTTCCGCGGGGTTCCTACGTGTAGCAGGCTCCCCCGGCACACTGAGCTGTAGGCTGACTTTCTTTTCCTTCGACGCCCCACATTTGCAAAGCCTAGAAAGCCTGCCGCCTCCACACCAAGGCACAGGGCAGAGACGGGATCCAGGGATGGGGTCGCTCCTGAAGCCGCAGTCCCCAGCGCCCTTCTGTCCCTCCTCCTGCCTCCGGATCCAGCACTCACGCCCACCTCCACGCCCCGCCCCGAGCCGCGGCCCCAGCGAAGAAGCAGCGATGTCTCTGTGTGCGCCCCGTCCTCAGGGCGGACACCGCTCTCTCCCCGGTGCTCCGAGCCCAGCCCAGCCCAGCGTCAGCCCTGACTGCCCACAGCAGCACCCGCCCCAACACTGCCCCGAGCTGCCCTCGCACCCCCAGTCCTCATCTCCTCCCTGGCCGATGGCCCAGGCAGCCCCATGTCAACGGGTGAAGCAGCTGCCACCTTTTCATATTCTGGGTGTTTCTAAAAGTCTCGGCGTCTTCTCAGCTCTTCCCCGAGAACAGCGTCACGGCGGGCGCCCGGCATCCAGCCCGAAGTCCCTGCACGTCCATCAAGGAGCCGCTGCCTGGGCTCTCGACTTCCGGCCGTTCTCTCTACTCAATGATCACGCAGAGTGGTGCTGTCCAATCAAAAACACACTCTCCTCCATCCCGCCCCCACCCCAAAGGCTCCCCTCCCGCACGCCACCGCCGCCCTGGCGCCAAAAGCGGCATGCTGCGTCCAGGGCACCTCAGACTCGACGGCGCTCTGGCTGCTGGCCACACTCCGAGGCGCTCAAGTCTAGAATTCAAAGGGCAGGGCCAAGGCAGCAGGAGCGCAGCTTTGGCCGTGGTTTAGGGTTTGAAGAGTTGGTCTTGGAGGAGCCGTCCCTCAAGTGTCCATGTCGAGTCCTTATCACCAGGCATGTGGGAAGGGTCACCTCCTTGGGGCGAACTGTGTCCTACAGGAACCTAAGTCCACCATACAGGGAACAAGAGCAAGTTCGCATGTGTGACGACGATGCTCCCACGACAGCGGCTGCCGCCGTTGCTCTGGATGCTCACAGAGCAGTTAACAGTGGTGGCCAACCTCAGATTTCCCTCCGTTCAGTCCACTCACCAACCCACGTTCTCAAAAATCTATTAAAAACTTCCTCCAGAACAATAACACTCCTTTACCAACCGAAACTATTACTGTACAGAAATATTATGTGACAATTTTTCCAAAATATATGAGATCAAACACAAGAACACAAGCACATAATCTTCATTTCACCAGTAACTTGAATGTGGTAGTATACATGTGGCAATGCTCTCAAGTCAATCAGTTGTGAAGGTGACACAGTGGCTCTTAACCCTTTCAACTTCATCACCAATCTTCCTTCTTAAAACTGAACCTTCCACTTGAAACACTTGGCCAAGTAGAAAATTCTCTCTGTGGGCTTTCTACCCACATTTAAAGGTCAAACCACAGTCAGGCATTTATAACCGAGGGGACACAAAGCCTCGAACCATCCAAACAGCCTGCACTGAACATGTCCATCACGATCCCCTACTTCTATACCCAACTGTACTAGCTCGCTTTTGCTGCTGTGACGAATTACTATAGTCACTTAAAACACGGCAAATTCATCATCTTACAGTTCTGGAGATCAGAAGTCTAAAAAAGGTTGGACGGCTGCCTTCCTTCTTGAGACTCCAAGGAAGAGTCTGATGGCCCCTGGCCCCTCCTCTGCCTTCGAAGCCGGCAGCGTGGCATCCTCTAGTCTCTCCCTCTGACCTCTGCTTCCGTCATCACATTTTCTCTAACTCCAGCCTCCTGCCTCCCTCTCATGAGGAACCTTGTCATTGCATTGGATCTACACGAATGACTCAGAATAACCCACCCCCATCTCAAGGTCCTTAACTTAATCACATCTGCAAATTCATTGGCCTTATAACATTCACAGGGTCTGCAGATTAGGACGAGGATTTTTTTTTTTGAAGGGGGGATTATTCTCTGCCCATCATACCAACCTTATAAAATCTCTGCAGACTACCTAAGACTAATATTTTGAAGTACCAGGGATCAATTAAAAATTCATTATACAGCCTCACCAACTGAAGTTTTATATTTACATTATGTACTTCAACCTCAGGTGAGAACAGTTAAGGAACGTGAATTATTTTTCTAAACTATACACTATCTTTTCACATTTCTTAGTAATATGCAACTATTTGCTAAAACTAGTGTAGATTTTACAGGTTTTAGGGATTCTAGTGCTAATATGAACTCATATACACACTTGAGGAGCTTATTTCTTTAAAATCATGTGGCTTTTTGGTTACTTCTTACTTCTTACCTCTTAGTGACAAATCTGAACTAGTACTAGACAGAAAAAAAATTATTTCTAATAATGAATGTTCTCAAAAGGAATGGAACAGTACAGTGGAAGAAATGGCTATTCTTTTTCACATCACTATCTGATTTGGAAATACATCCAAAATTCTGACTACAGAAATGGGAAGCAAGGCTCTGCTTATTCTCACGCACACCTACCAGGACAGCAGCTTTCTCTATTTACATCCAAGAAAAACCAGTCTAAGAATAACCATGTGCACGTTGCCCAAACACCAAGGCCACAACGCCATAAATGCACACATGCCGGGCACGAATGGCAGGCGCACCTCTGCAGGGAGCTAATTCCAAGCAATGTGGGATCAGGAGCAGGAGTGACTTCGGTGAGTATCATGTCTTCTACCTATTTGCAACAATTTCCAGCATCTCTGGAAGACAGAAATAGCAGATGCGGCCATGATCCTACCTCTAAATTTGAAGGTTTGCTGAACATGGTCTCACCTGGGGCCAGCAAATGCCAAATGAGTGACACATGGACCAGTAACGTGAGCCAGCGTTCCCAGGGGAAACAAGGCAGGACTACTGTCTTTCTAAAGTGATCTAGAGTGTTTTCCCTATTCTAAATAACGAAAGGAATTTCTTAGGTAAAAACCACTGGAGATCTCCATTTTCAATTAAGGCTCATTTTAAAACCACACCCAAGCTGAGTGGAGGAGGAAAAACGCAGGAAGAGAAACCCTGGATGGGCCCAGAAACCAAGAGGGACATCGGGTGGTCACCAGGTCACGTCTGAGAATGTGTGGCATCCAGCAAGTTTCACTATGCCCTTGGCTCCTGACACAGTGCATGAATGCCACTTTCTTTTTATTGATATCTCTGGGCTGAAAAGAAAAAATGGGCCCTGGCACATCTGGTATTAGGAATAAGCCTCCATCCGCAAAGGGTGCTTGAAGAGCACACACTTCCCATGACACCTGTCACACCATGCCACTCCATGGGAACAAAACCATTTATGGTTTTCATCCTGACTCCCCTAGACTATAAAATCAGATGATTCATCACAGGTAAGTAACCAAGTGGGGGCGGGCGGGGGTGTGGCAGGGACCAGCAGCGAAGGAAAGCCGAGCAGCGCATCTCCAGACTGCGCGTGACCCGGACATGGAGGTGTGGGGCAGGCTTGCTGCTGCAAACACACTCGGCAGAGACCGAGCCCGGGGGATGGAAACCGTTAGAACGTCATTCCCTTGGCCCAAATGCTGGTCCAGGCGCTGCTGGGAAGCAAAGGCAGAGAAACTGGGCAACGCAGACATTTCCCAGAGCAGCCCCTCCCGCAGGGGCTCGGCGCCCCCGGGCGAGCAGCGCGCACACCTTTTAGATGGAGACTGGCGCCGACCACGCCGGCGGCCTGACAGCAGCGGAGCTCTGGGCCACAGCGAGCCACAGCACTGCGACGTGAGGGCTGGAGGTCCGCTTACACACAGGCCAGGCCACTCACAGCCCCCTCCCACCCCCACGCCGTGGGAACTTACAGCGTCATCAGCGCTATCAGATTAAAAAGCAGACTTTCTACTGCTCCCAGCCAGCCTGGACCCACTGCATCTGCAGCGGGCAGGCCCTATGTCCTCGAACACTCAAAACGCACTGCCCCTGACCTCCGCGCCCAGGGCCCCAACACTCCCCGCATCGCTGGGAAGCAGGGGCAGCTGGCCCCGCCCGCCGCCCGCACAGGGCGCCAGTGGCACCACAGGAAGTCAAGTCCCCGGCAGGCCCTGGATGGATCGGTTCACCAACGTGCTCGCGCGCCCCCTTGAGTCGGCACCCCTCCTTTCTTTCCTACCGACACCTCCTTAGCAAAATCAAGGTAACAGATGAGGAAGAAGCAAGAATGAGTTCAGAACACAGACAGGTTTAAAAAGATCGTGGTCGCTGAGATGAGAAGCACTGCGGAAACTGTGTTCCCCCAAAATTCTTATGTTGGAGCCCTAACCCTCAGCCCCCCAGAATGTGACTCTATTTGGAGTCTGTAAAGAGAAAATTAAGGCAAAAGGAGGTCATTGGTGTGGGCCCTAGTCCAAGCTGCCTTATAAGATTAGGACACGCACACACAGAGGGGCCGGTGACCAAGCAGCAAGAAGACCGCAGTCTGCAAGGCGGGAGAGGCCTCCGGGAGGGCCCAACGCCCAGCGCCGACCTCGGACTTCCAGCCTCCAGACTGTGAGAAAACGCCTGTCCGCTGCGCAAGCCGCCTAGTCGGTGGGGCTTTGTTACGCGGCCCCCGCAGACCAACACAGGAAAGAACAGAGCACGCCGCAGACTGGGGTGTCAGGAGCTGCCTGCCACAGTGGTCTTCCCCCGTGTCTCTCCCCTCAAGGATCCTCACACGGTCCCCAACGGAAATCAAGCAATGGAACTTTCCACTCCAAACGCTCTGGGTTCTTGGTATTAGGAAAGGCATCTGATCACACACACGCGTGCACACACAGACATGCACACACATGCACACGCACGCACACTGTTCCAACCGTACCCTGCAGGGTATTACTCCATCTCATTGCTTCCCCTCTCCCCACTCCAGCTTCCAGGAACAGCAGAAAAGAAATCAACACTCACTGAGCAAGTTGAAAATTGGATCTTTTGGAAACAAGAAGAGACTCAGAGAGGTTTTCCAATAGTGGAACCAGGAATTGAACCCAGATATTTCTGGCTCCAAAACACATTTTCACACCAAGCCCAGTTTCCTTCCTGCAGCTGGGATGGCGGCGTGTTTTATAAAGTGTTTCTATGAGGGGGGAAAAAAGCCACTGTAAACACTATGCTGATACCCCTAGGGATCGACTTTAAATTGGCATTATTTAGATGCTGTCTACTATGTAAGCCTGCAGAGAGACTGAAATTTCACTTCAAATTTTGCAAATCATACTAAAAATGAACATACATGACAATAACACCCTTGAATCGTTTTTACTGGAAGATAATGAACTGCCTCCTTTAACATGCAGGATAATGAATGTAAAAGGCAATGCGAGTTCCATGGTTTCCTGTCATCATTCACCACTTGGGGTGCAGCTCTGGTGACAAGGGTATTCCGGGCTCTCGGGGAGAGCCAGCCCTGCCCACGGGAGCCGTGGTGAGACCAGCAGTCGACTTCACCTTATAATGAGCCCCAGATAGGCTCTTCATTTAATTTTCTTCCCTGAGGGCTGAAAAGGGAACGCACATGCAGGAAGTCCCTGTGCAAACGCCAATCGCAGTCCCTGAGTGGTGGCACCGGGCACGGCAAGGAGCTGGGGTGGGGGTGACTGGAGTGGGGGTGACACAAGCGGAGCACCACCAGGGAGGGGGTGCGGGCCACCAGCAACCCCCACGCTGTTCTGCCTGCTACCCGAACACTCACTCGGTGCATGAAAAAAGCTACCACCAGCTTCGTGCCCATGGAGAGCCAGGCCCACCACTCCCGCCGCTGCCTGTCAGAATCACGGACGTCACCGAAAGCGCTGGGCTTTCTCGAACATGCCACTCAGTCTCCACGCCCTCAGATCTTGGTATCACAGCTTTTGTTTACACAGCCTGATTGTGTTCTTACTGCTTATAAAATTAGAAGGAACATTAGAAGCCAGAAAAAGAAAAGAAGGCTGGATGAAAGCAGAGCAGCCAGCTTTATAAAGATAAATTTGATTTGGAACAAGCAGAGTGAAGTGACATTTGAAGGAACACACCATAGGATTATAATTCCGCAAGACAACAGAGCGGTGCATGAAAGCAGCACCAACAAATTAACACGAAGGTGCACTGACAATAACGATTTTCATACTGCATTTCCAGACCACGGAAATAGCACCTTAGTTCACTGATGGCTCCCGCAAAAGACCTTCGTTTTAAAGGACAGGGTGCGTGCTGGCACGCGGGCTCTCGTGCATGTTCTGAGCCTCTCACAACCTCCATTTTCACTGAGGCACAGGGAGGTGAAACCACACAGCTCCTTGTTTTGATATATGTGTGCATATATACATGTGTATAAATACGTGTGTGTACACACACACACACACACACACACACACACACACACGGTCATGGTAGAGAAGGAGTTAACACATGAAAAATGCTTACTCCGAAGTGTCAAACGTCAGCTACTATTTTAATCAATTAATGCTTGTCAAGCACCTGATCATAGCAAACCAAGATTCTAGCTAGTGACCTCCTAGACGCAAACAGTGTGTGACCAGGACTGGAAGCTTCTAAAGAAGCATCTAAGGAAGGCTTCACCCCCACTTCTTTCTCCCATCCAAACTGCTCAGTGACCTTGGAGCTGTTCGTGGCTCCCTCATGGATGTCCTGACGACTCCTGCCTCCAGGAGCATCCTGGAGGAGCCAGAGAGGGCCAGCTGCAGAGTGAGAAGAAACCGGCAGTTTTTCAGGGGTGAAGGCTGAGTCGGCCCTAGGACAGCTCCTCCTACCGACCACACAACTGAGGGAGCCTCTGCAAGGTGCAGGTTTCCAGGCAGAAGGCGATAAAATCTCCTTCAGCTGGGTGGGTCGTTGGGGTGCCACATCGTGAGAGACGTGTGGAGCGCAGACCATGTGGGCAAGATATATGTAACATGTATTGTGCACATAAATTCTTCAGGAAATTTCTAAATTGTCATGAGATGAGGAATTTTATTTAGCAACTAACTCCAAGCACATATAAAAAAAACTACACAGACATGTGTGTAAGTGTATAGGCGTGTATATGTGCCTATGCATGTGTGTGTGTGTATATGCGTATGTGTACATACGTATACACACATACGCATAAAGAAAGGGACCTCTCAGGGGTCCAGGTTGTCCCTTTATAACTGGCGGTTCCTCCTTGGAGTGTGGGCCTCGGGTGTCCACACAGAGGACGACGGAGCAAAAACATGGGACACCCTGCACGGAAGCAAAGGTAGACACATCAAGTCTGTGGCTCAGAAGCTTTGCTGACTTTCTTTCCCTCTGCTGAAGGCAGAAAAAATAACGGGCAGAAACAGTGGAGAACCCTGACTAGGCTTTCAAAACTGTGCTTAAAAAGTCAGGTTTTAAAACCAGAGAACTGACAGCCAAACACTAAACCTGAATCGGAAGGGCTCGGTTCTCAAGTGTCTGTCCCCAAAGCAGGGTGACCCTCACACACTACTCTCTACGACCGTGGCTCCCAAACCCTGACTCCTCTGCCAGAGCGGCTGTGCAACCCCGGCCACACGCCCCAGGGTTCCACGTACACCACACCAGCTGAGAAGCCACCGGCCCTCCGCCCTGCCCACGAGCCATCCCCTCCCAGCGACATCCCTCACATAGAGACAAACAACCACGGCTCCAAACGTAAAACCTCTGATGGACAGTCTTCCCCGACCCTCAGTGTCCAGGCACAGGATGGACTCTACACAGGGCATCTGCGACTGCCTCAGGGCAAAGGAAGTCCCGGCTGATGTGGCATCAAACATGCACTTGACCCATGCAAGTCGACGAGTGGGGACAGGCTGGGGCAAGGACACTCATTTGAAGCAAGTTTTGTAAAAGGGTGGCAGCGGGCTAACGAATGCAGTGACCTCACGGTGAACCTGGCGGAGTCTGCAGCAGCCTCTCTCTGTCCCCACCACGGCCATGCCTCCCCCCAAGGGCCCATGCTTCTCTTCCTGGTCCCACGGGGGTCACACAGGTCAGGGCAGTGCCATCCAATAAAACAGAACATGAGCTACACGTGTCATTTTAAGTTTTCTCGTAATACATTAAAAAACAGAAAAAGGTGAAATTGATTCTAACCATACTTTTATATAATCTGATCTGTCCAAAGTAGCATCATTTCCACGTGTGGAACACATATGGAACAGTCTTTTATTTTTATTTTTATTTTTTTTAGGCGAGGCAACCGTTGGTTGACCTCACAGACTGCAAAGACCTTGTCATCTTACAACCCCTTATTTTTTTTGTTTTTTATGCCTACAGCACCTGGGCTTCCCAGGCAGTCTCCCATCCAAGTACTAAACAGGCCTGACCTTGCTTGGGTTCTGAGATCAGACGGGACCTGGATTGCTCAGGTCGGCAGGGCCACGGACTAGAACGCTCTTAATGGGACGTTCTGCAGTCTGTTCGGCGACGTGGCTCTAAGACCCGCTGTGTCCCACGCGGGCACATCGGTTCCCCGGGGGTCCCCTCCAGCCCTGCCCGCTCTCTCCGCCTGCACCGTGATACTGCCTGCCACAAGTACGCGCCAGTTAAAAATACCAGGACCTTCCTTCGCCCTCAGCTTGGCGCCCTCCCGTCATCCTCCTGGTAACCCTGTCCACCCGCCCAGCGCCCATGCGGCACAGGGGTGACGATGCAAGGGCCCCTCATGGACAGTTACGCGGCCAAGGGCGTGGCACGTGGTGCACGGTAAGGTGCACGGAGCGGTGCACGGTAAAGTGCTCGGATGCGCACCGGAAGCGAAGGCCAGCCCCGATCCATTAAAACACCTGTCTCCAAATACGCCTCGTGCTTGCAGCAAGCAGCTCCGAAGACAACACCCCGGAGACCCTCCTATCCCCCTCTGCCACCCCAGCTGGTGGCCCATGGGTGAAAATACTGAAAAGCCAGCTGCCCAGTGCCACCGGTCACACCTTGTGCCTCCTGTCTCCGCTCCTTGGCCATAGGAGTCCCCTCACCTGACCCTGAGCCCCCAACGCACTCACCTCCCAAGCGGGGCAGCCCACCCCCACCCATGGCATGTCGGGTCCCAAACTCCGGACCTGTAGAGCTGCGGGTTCAGGCAGCGACAGTGCGCGCGGACCGCAGCAGGTGGCCACCCGCGTGCCCTCGCAACACCCTGGGGGTGGGGGCTGCAGCTCCCCAGAACTGCCATGTGGCCAGCTCTGCTCAGGTCGGCATGCCAGAGAAAAACACAAAACATGCAAAAGTAAAATGTTACTGCACACGTAGTGTGTCGAACCACATCCGGGGGCTTCACTGGACAAACACGGTGTGCTTAACAGCGGGTGATGAGTGTATAATAATAGAGGAGGAGCGAACACGGTTAGAAATTTAGGGTGAGGAGAATAAGGGAAAATGCTTGCTAACATCATGCCATTCTCTACGTGCATTTTAATTTCACATACAAGTTTTTAAGAAAAACGTCCTATGAAAAAGCAATGGTCAGGGAAAACTGTGGCAGCCTGACCGCCCCCCACCTCCGGGACTCTCCACTGGCATCTGCTTTCTCATAGTCTGCCAACCAACCAGTGCTCTGCCTTATCTTGGTAGCTGTGCAGAAATGACAAGACACAAAACCCCGGGTGTGTTGTGGTCGGGGCTCAGCCCTTGGATAGGAACCCGCTGAGCCGAGCCGGCATCGGTAATCGCCCCGCATCAATAATAAACGCCGCCTCCTGCTCACAGCCTCGGTGTCCCGTCTCTCTGCTCGAGAATCCCGCAACAAAACCAGTATTAAAGTGAAAAACAATAAAGCTAAACATGTTCCTTGAGAAACGGCCTAATAAAAATAAGCTCAAGTAAATAAATCTTAAAATACAACATCATAAAAAAAGTGTCCAAACGCTTGCCTGACAGTAATTTATAGAGAAAAAAAAGATGGACTTTGCCAGAGTATTGAAGGAAATTACTTACTCACAATAATTCACTTAGGTTTTTAAGAATTGTGAAAGGCAATAAAGAGCATCATCGAGGATTTTTCTTGGGGAATAGTTCTCTTTTGCATTAAGTGTTACATAAACATTCCTGATTTTTGGACACCTTTCAAGCCATCTGGATGACAGACATTAATAATTACATCCAGCACAAAAGTCCACTCTGTACCCATCATACGAGCTCTAACTGTCCCACTTACTGTGCCTGATTTGAAATACTAGAGACAAATAATTTTAACAATTATTAAATGCCTTAAAAAGTAAATTTATGGATCAGTGCACATGAGAAAATTACTTTTAAAATGTCTCCCTTCAAATTCTATTACGAAATGTCTGAGTGCTTTTCTTTATTCTCCCCCCACCACCACTTTCTTATCACAAAATACAGCCGAGTTACCAGAAAAAGATCCATAACTGTGAGAAGCTGCAGTTTACCACATAGATTTTTCTAGGGCCTAGTGTACAGTCACCAAGACTCCTCCAGAGCAACTTAGGGAGCAGACTTCAATTCCATTTTTAAAAACTTAGCAGCTCCAGATCATCATTTTCTGAAGAGCCATTTTCCACCATCCATCATCGAACTTTTCTTACTTCAACAATCTCTTTTGAGAAAAGGGCACTTTTCCTAAAGCTGCTACAATTATGCCACACACACAGACACAGAGATTTTTCCCCATTACCACATCTCCATTGTATTTTTTCTCAACTAGGAGCAGGTTGGAGGAAAAGGTCAGTTTAAGGCAATCATATGGAGACATTCTAAAAACAGGAAGCACATTTTATACATTGAAACCCAGAAAACAGTCAGTGAAACCACTTAAGCACAAAGTAAAAATGGAGTCTGTTGAACAAGAATTTATTTGTTTCCTTCAACCATAACAGAGTAGGGCCTTTCTTAAAGAAATTCCCACACCCAAATCCATTTTGGTTTTTGTGTTTCTTTTTTTTATATATATATAATAATTATTAATGTCTACAGCACCTGGTCTTCTGAGGTGGTCACCCATCCAAGTACTAACCAGGGCTGAACCTGCTTAGCTTCCAAGATCAGACGGGATCAGGCTTATTCAGGGTGGCGTGGCCAGAGACCATGGATTATGGCTCCACTGGGGTGCAAACCTAAGACCTTCTGCGTGTAAAGCAGATGTGCTAACCACTACACTATGGAACCTTGTCCCCCAAACCCATTTTGCAGAAGTTAGGATGATTGTAATCGTAACAGAAATATAGAGTAGATAACACTACATTAAGAAATAAAAGGTTTTATGTTTAATCTCTACAAATAGAGAACATCCATCCACTAGAGAAAATGTATAAATGGCAGACTGAAACGGAGAATTTATATACAAGAAACAGCCACACTGGCAAGGGACAGTGGACAGCCAACATAACCTAATCTGTCACAATAAAGTTTCAACAGTACATAGGTAACAATAGCACTTGGAACTGTTCTGAAGCCAGGTCCAAGGGTCATGGCCTATAAAACTAGTATTTTTGCCGAAGCACAAATCTTGCCACCAGCCCAGGCTCCACATGTTTGATTTTTCAGGCATTCAGGCAGGACTCCAGAAGAGCTAGCACGTGACTTTGGGCAATCTAGAAACAACTACGCCTCAATTAAGTTAACGACGTGCCCTACTCACCTGCCAGACACAGAGCTATCTGTGGGAGAAAACGGACTATAACACACATGGAGAAGACATCATCCAGACCTCTACAATTTTTCTTACATAATGCCCAGCTCTCAATAATAAAATGCCACAGATGCCAGAAAATGAGACCAAATGTCTGAAAACCAAGAGGAAAAACAAGACAACAGAAATAAATCTATAAGTGATACAAACATTGGAATTATCTATTATAAAATTGCTACAATAAATATCTTCACAGATACTGCATTTTCATCAACATCAAGGCAAAACCAAGATTACTACTTGCTGAAAGCTCAAATGATGGTTAGCATTGTTTAGCAATAATACATTTTTATTTATAATTATTATAATAATATTTTTTAAGTAAGGTATGTACCTTGTTTATTTAGACATAATGCTATTGCACACTTAACAGACTACTGTATAGTGTAAACATAACTTTTATATGTACTGGGAAACCAAAAAATTCACATGAAAATTTGCTTTATCGCTGTATTTGCTTTATTGCAGTGGTCTGGGACTGAACCCACCTCTCCGAGCTTTGCCTGTAGATAGATTCACCAGCTGACTGGATAAGGCGAAAGATATCTATGAACTGGCAGAAAGGTCAGAAAAAAAAAATCCAGATTGAAGTACAAAGAGGAAAAGGAGTGAAAATACAGAAAAGGAAGTATAAAGGACAGGCGAGAAGGAACAGGATGCACATGGCTGGAGTCCCCAAACGAGGAAGCGGGAGGAGGAGGCAGCAGCAACGTGTGAAGAAAGACTGGCCAAGAATTTTTCAAAATGGATGAAAAGTATCAAGCTGCAAATTCAAGATACTTTACAAATCCCAAACAGGATAAACAGAATGAAAATGTCACCTTCAACATTTTTTTAAATAATAATAAGGCTTACAGTTGACCTTCCAATAGAAACAAGGGAAGAAATGCTAAAAGAAAATGCACCACCAACTGCCAATTCTTTATCAGACCAGGAGAAACACAGATGTTTTCAAACAAAAACAGAGCATTTATTGTTAGTAGATGCATATAAAAAAAATCTTAAGGGAATTCTTCAGACAGCAGAAAAAAATATCCCAGGTATCGGCACGGTGATGCCAGAAAAAAGGCATGAAAGGTACCAGACGGTGTAGTAAACAGGGAAATAGAAATGAACATTGACTGATAAAAGAACAATAATGAAGTCTTAGGGAGGTTAAATATATAGGGGGAATTAGAATACACGACCACACAGCACAAAAAGCAGGAGGGAGTAAATGATGTTAAAGTGTTATGAGGTCCCTGCTTTGTCCAGGAAAATATAAAAGTACTCATTTAAGGTAGATCCTGATAAATTAAGGATACATATTATAATGTCCGGCATAAGCATTAAAAGAGTAACAGAGAATGTCTAACTCACAGTAGAGGCTTATTAACAACTACTTGATTAATCTTTAAAAAGGCAAAACGGAAACATGAAGAGGTACAAAAAACTTATGGAACTAAAATTAAGATAACAGATTTAAACCCACACATTTTCCAGCTGCATGTGCACCGGGTAAGCATAAAACAGCAAATCTCTTAGCAAACCACAGCAAAACTCATACTTGATTAAATTATCTAAGTTTCCCTGAAACTGACAGAAAGGATCAATAATCAGCTATCACATCTTGCAGCCTCACGTGCCACAGGTCCTGGCCAATACGACAAGGCAAGAACAAGAAATGGAAACTGGGAAGCAAAAAATAACATGGTTATTGCGGACAAAGGACATGACTGGGTGCATAGAAAATCCAAAACCCATCTACAGATAAACTATTGAAATGAATAAGTGAACTTAGCAAAACTGCTAGATACAAGATCGATAAGTAAATACATTCTAGGAATCAATTTTAAGGAATACCATTTACATTAACATCAAGTACCTAGGAATAAATCTGATCCATAAAAATGTGCAAAACCTCTTATAAAGAACAATGTAATTACTGACAGAAAGTTAAGACACCTAAATACAAACAGAAGGATAAACCAGGTTCATAGACTGGAAGACTTAATATTTTGAAGATATCAGTTCTTCCAAAATTGATCTAGAGGTTCAATACCAACTCATTAAAAATTCCAGCAGTTTATCCTGTTTAAATTTATAAGCTAATTCCAAAATTGAAACTGAAATGAAAGGAGTCCAGAATCGCAAAAAAAAATTTTGAAGAATTAGAGCAAAGTTAGAGGGCTAACACCAACATATAACAACATAAAACTAGAGCAATTTAATTTATAGTATTGAATCAGAAAAGACAAATAGATCAATGAAATAAAAGAGTCTAAAAGATACCCATGCTTACGGTCCTAAATGTCAAAGTTAAGATAAGAAAAACTCTAGAAGACAACAGGGAGAATAGCTTCATGGCCTTCAGGTAAGCAACAATTTCTTAAACTGGATACAAAAAGCACAAAGAATGAAAAAATTTGATAAACCAATATTCATCAAAATGAAAAACTGCTGTTTGACAACAAGTAAAAGAGTGAAAAAGCAATGGTACTGGAGAAGATATTTGCAATAGAAACATCTGACAAAAGGTTCATACATACAATATATGAAACTCTCAACAAATAAGAAAAAGACAACTCTTTTCAAAACAGGCTAACGCTTGAATAGATCCTTCACAAGAGTATATCAAAATGACCATTAAAGATACTAAAAGGTGTCCAGTACCATGAGTCATCACGAAATACAAATTAAAATCACAAAGAAATACACCGTAATAATTTTTCCAGAAATAATATTTACTAAGCATGGCTGGTGGAAGAATTGGTACAACCACTTTGGAAAACTGGTAAGAAAACTGAACATACGTAAACTTCGATCAGCGATTCTACTCATGGGTCTTTTTCCAACAGAAATGTACACATACCTACTACATTCAGGTGATCATTCAATAGTTTATATTTGAGAACACCAGCTTTATTCATAATAGTAAAAACTGGAAACAACCCAAGATCTATCAAAAGAATGGCTTAATTGTGGTATAAAACAGTGCAGGTGGACGCATCTCACAGACACAGCACCAAGCAAAAGAAATTAAACACAAAGGAGCACGTGTTACATTACTTCATCATGTGACATGCAAAAACAGACAGAAATATTCTGCTAGACATCAGTATGGTGGTAACCTATGGAGAAGCAGGTAGCTACTGGGAGGGGTGTGATGCACACGACACTCTACACAGGGATCAAAGTGGTAGTTAACACAGGCGTGTTCATGCTGCAAGGATCCATTACTTAAGATTTATGTGCTTTACTATACGCATATTATATATCACACTTCAATTTTAAAAATTATTTTAAATTTACTTAAGAAAAATTTGACAGGAAAATAAGTCTATGAAAGGCAAATAAATTAGTCTTAGAAATAGCTGCTTGTGGGCAAAGACTGTCTTATGTATTTCATGCCCACGAAGGCAAGAAGAATGCCTTGCATATAATAGAATTTAGAAATGCTAAGAACATAATAAAAATCATAGAAATTTACATATAATTTCAATTACTATGGATACAAATATGAGCGCTTTCAGCCAGCATTTCATCATCCTTGTTAATCTCCCCTTAGATAAAATGGAAAAATGTGGACTCGGTGATCACAGATAATGTGGAACTGGTTTGACACAGACCCGGAAGGAAGATTTAGGTTAGCCATCGGGTTCTAGCCTCAGCCCTTTCCTGTTTAGGAGACTTACCAGTGACTTTACAGGAAATATTTTAAAATACAAAGAAGCTTTAGGATAAGCCCACACACCCCACGAATGCCTGACACACAGAAGTTAGTGAATACATCTTGGTTGGAAGCGAGACTATACATGCAGTCATAATATCACCAGTCAGTGGAAACATCAGCCTAATAAATGGTCAACCCAATATTTACAGCACTCATAATATCTGGAGCAACCACAAAGTCGATCATGTAGTTAAATAGAAATGAATGTCCCAAACATATTAATTCAGTGCCCAAATAAAAACAAAGCCTTATCTCCTATAATTTACAGTAGTCTTTCTTCTCTCCATCTCACTCATGTGGAAATTCGTTATGCTCTCAGTATTTCAATTTATAGCATAGAAGAGTCTTATCAAAATACTTCAGCAGTAATTTTCTTCTGCCCATAAAAATTGGCTGAACGTATCTAACCATAAAAATAGACTCTATCCATAATATGGCCCCTTCTTGGAAGCTGTTCTGCTAAATTATGCAGAGTTCTTGCCTTCCTGATGGTCTGAACGAGCAGAGGGTGCCATTATTGGTTTTCTCTTACGCAAAGATCTGCAAGTCTTCCTCCTTGATTTATACACCAGGCTCTGTTCTTTATTTATATAGGTCAATGTATCATTGTTGTTAATACTGAAATTTTAAAGTCCTTTCTGTGTTCTAAATCATCAGGTTACCTATACATTTCCCTCCACCTTACAGAACTCCGGGGTTCAGTCTGCCCATCGATAGAGGGAAGTGGACAAATGATCTCTGTGCCATGCTACTGTGTGACCACACGACACAGGTATGATCCCTGTGCCATCCTACCTACCATGTGACCACATGACAAAGTGTGATCTGTGTCATTCTTCTGTGTAACCACATGACACGGCGTGATCTCTGTGCCGTCCTACTGTGTGACCGCATGACAGTGTGATTAATGAAATCACTGGTGCCATTCTCTACTGACATTCAGTTCCTTGCTTAGGCCTTTCCAGAGCATTATTGTTGTTTGTTATAACTTATGCCATGTTTCTTGTTCTGCCAACCATGTGAAATTGTCAAAATTTTGTTCTGCAGAAAATGTTCTTGGCAGGACATAAACTAGAAAATGTTTTACTAACAGTAGATATGGCAGTTTCTTCTCGCCCTACAATGAAAACGGTGGGTAGCTTTCTCCCCGTCTTCTCATTTGTGTTGAGTGTTATCGCCCTCCTCGTCTCTCCCTCCCTGGACCAGCACCCATAAGTACTGCAGGCAGGTGAAAAGAGGGTAGAGAGTCCCAAAAAGAAACTTGTAGATCATTTGGTCCAAGCCTTCTTCTCCCCTCACTGGATTCCCAAATCCTCTTTTGCATTTGTGTAAGAGTGATTTCATTTTCTAAGAAAGGAATAAGAACTGGATAGGTGTGATTTGGTAAGTTTGAGTCTGGGTCCATTCCAAAATTTAATTCTGGCACACAGAAAGGTAGAATCTTTGACTTTCTGCACACCGAGCAAAGGCTGGCAGCCCCAGGCATACCAGGCAAGACCAAGGAGACAGACGGCAGGTCTGAATACTTCACCTAGTACTTTACTGGTTGAAGAAAGTTCTTAGAATGTACACAGTATATAAATTTGATTGACATTTGGCATACACATATACATATGTAAACATTACGTATCTATACACATTATGTAAGATGTATTGTATCTAATTTGATAGGGGCAAAAGGTGATTAACTTTTGTCTTAATTATGCATCTGATGCATGGTAAGCATGTGGTTTGGCGAATTTTGAGCATGTTTAGAGTTTTGAGCATAATCATCTCAAAAACTGTTTCAAGAAAGTGTTGTGGGCAGTGACTGAGGGCAGATACATTTTTTGTTGTCAACTGCAGACATCCGTTGAAAGCTTTTATTTGTATGTCACTGGTATTAAATATGAAATGAATTTGGATTTGCACGCTTAACTACAATATACATTTAGTGCTTAGACTTTTTTTAAATACAGCTTTGCAAGCTATAAATTATAAATGCACCAAAGTGCCAATTACATTAAAATGTAATTTGTATGGAAATTAAAATATTTCAGAAAGTGTACATTGCTTAATTCTCTAAATTATTACTGAAATTTGTTTAGCCAGCTAAACTATTTATCATAATAGGACAACCAAAGGGCAGTTGCTATCAGCAGAATCATTTTCTTTCCCAAAATACTTCGACATGTTCCCTTGATCTGGCCTGTTAGGAAACTGTTTTAATATTTTCTTAGACTGTCCATTTGCTTAAAATTTTTTATAAATACTTAAATGAGCCCAGCAATCTTTTTGAGTGAGAAGCTATGGGGAAAAAAAAAAAAAAAAGCCACTGGCAAGAAGAAGCTCTCTCACTCGACCTAATGCGATAGCTTGTTCCAGCCCAGCTGGATGATTTAATCACCAGCGCCAGGCGGCATCCAAACAAGACACGCCCAGCTCGGAACCCACGAAGCTCTGACCTTAATTGCTTACCAAAAGGTCTACAGCAAAAAATGAAATTATGCAAAGCTAACTGAAAACCCAATAAAAATAATGTGTGCTCTCAAATTAGGTAAAGCAACAAGGAGCTGAGTACTGCCGGAAGGGGGTGCATCAATTTGTGGGGCCCGTTACGGTGGCAGGCGGAGGGAGGGCGGTGGCCTCGCTCCTGTCCTGTCCCTAGCCCCTGGCTCCATCAGCTACTCGTCCGCCCCGTTAGGCGGACCGTGGTCTTTCCCATCAAAAAAAAAAAAAAAAAAAAAACGATCAAGAACTTTCCTCTGACCTGCTTCCCCCTCCAGCAACCTTTCCTCTCCCTCCCCGTCCTCATCCACACGCGGGGTAAAGTCATCACGCACCCCGCTTCCTGCCACCCTCGCTTCCTGCCACCCTCTCGCCTCCCAGGCCCCTGCAGCCTGCATCTACCTCTCCTTCCCCTTGCAGATCAGGCCACAGGGCTTTCGGTGGCGTCTGCTCAGGCGCGGCGGAGCACTCTGTGTGCTCCTCATGTGAGATCACTTCCTCCCTTTCCGGGCTTCGCTGTCACAGCGGTGGCACATGGGCCCGTCCTCTCTCCCAAGCACGAAATCCCCACTCCCAGCCTTCGCCTTGCATTGGTCTCCTGGGCGGCTGTAATATAGTCCCACTTAAACAGCAGAAATACATGGTCTCGCCGTCTGGGGGCCAGAAGGCCGAGACCCAGGTGTCGGCAGGGCTGCCTCCCTCGGAGGCCATGAGGGGGGCTCAGCTGGAGGCCTCCCTCCTCCATCCGGGGCCTTCGGCACTCCTGCGCTTGCAGACGCTCCGGCACTGCCTGCACACGTGTCCCCCTGGGCCTTCCAGCACCCTCCCTCTGTACGTGTCTGCGTCCAAGCGTCCCCTTCTTATCAGGACCCCAGGGATACTGGGTCAAGGCCCACCCTGATGACCTCATTTCAATTTGATGACCTCCGTAAAGACCATATCTCCAAATAAGGTCACACTCTGCGGGACTGAGGGTCCAACGTATTTTCTTAGGGGGTGAGGCACACGTAAATCCATGACAAACTCAAAACCAACCCACTGCGCTCCCCTGAAGCCTTCGCTTGTGCCATTTTCCTTCACGTTTCCTGAGCTCATCTCCGTCTTTCTCTTCTCCTCACATCTGTCTAATCAGTTACCAGCCCCATTGGCCCTTCCTCCACAGCGCATCCTGAGCCCCTGCCTCCGCCCACCCCGCAGCACCACGCACGCCCAGGTGGGATCGTCCCCAGCTCCATGGCGACCATCCGCCACCAGCTTCTTAGTGCCAGTCCCTCTCATCTCTATATTTCAATTTATCTTAACAATTGCTGCCACATTAACCCTCCTCACAGACAGCTCTGACCCATTTCCCTCCCTGGAGAAAAAAAAAAATAATAACTTCAAAGGCCCTTCATACCTTCTGAATGAAGCATAAGTCCTGGTGGCCTCAAAGCCACCACCCCTCCCAGATGACCACAGCCCACACCCTCGGTCTCTCCCAGACACGTGTTTGCCGGCTGTCAGTCAGGGTGTTGCCCTCTCAAAGGGTTTCACTGAAAGGCATTTAATGAAGCAACCAGGGACAGGCAGGGAGGGTGACAGGGTCCAACAGAGAGGTCCATCTGAGGCAACAAGGGAAGAGACAGTATCCCCAGCACCCAGTGAGAAAAGGAATGCCCTGGGCACAGATCTGGGCAGAGACAAGTAAAAATGCATCAGGGACGGAAAATGGAGGCCACTAACACACTCAGTCCCTTGTCCACCTGGGACTCTGTCCACCCACCCTCCCCATCAAAACCCTACCCAACTTTAAAAGGCAGATTAGTGATATTAAATAAATTTTTAAAGGTAAAAACATGACTCTCAAATATAAAATGAACTCGTGTCCAAGACTGTCCTGAAGTCACTGCTAATGAAAGAAGCAGTATGATGTTAGAGCAGATGCAAAGGCAGAGAACATAGGAAACATAAGCCCACGAGGAAAACCGAAACACAGCCGCCCGCCCTGCGGGAGGCTGCTCGGCCTCCACGACCGCGACCACATTCATCACGCACAACCTGCATTTTCTATGATCAAGAATCTCTGCCGTCAGCTCTCCACAACGTACAGGTAGAACGGCTCAAAGACCAATGAAAGGCAGAACTAACCCAAATGAGTGGCCAAATTCACAGTCATTCACAACTTTTCCTGACCATTGGAAGGAGGGGAGGGAGAAAGAGAGGAAAAAGGCTTTTGCATCAGAAGGCCCTCAGGCTCACCACCACCATCGCCTACTCATAAAGTGCCCTGAGCAAGTCACTCGGTTTCCGGATCTGTATGAAAGCAGCGAGCTGCCTTGCGGGCCACACGCACAGCTCAGGGACCTAATGAGTTGCGGTCATCCTGTCCGAGCTACTTAAACAGCAGCCAGAACACCTGAGGGTCCTTCATTTGCTTTCACTGTAAAGTCACGGAGTTAGACTTGAATTTCCTTTTCAGTATGCAAATTCTATGGCTATAAATGTTACATCCTCCATGAAGGCTGATCAATCATAATAACCGGACCTGAATCCCTCCCTTCTCTCCTGTAAGTTATCCACCTCCTATGCCCGCTCTGTATTAGAACATTTGCTTTCTCCTTATTCCCCATCCCATCCACCGGAGATGAAATAAAGTCCTTGAGGGCAGAAACAAGTTGAGCAACATTTGAGTCTCGGCACCCAGCCTGATGCTTGGCACATCATAAGCAGTCAACAAATATTTTGAAATGAACCTAAAAAAAAGATAGATTAAAAACACCTCACACCTGGTAGAATGAGCAATATCGAAAAGACAAGAAATAACTGTCGGCGAGGATGCAAACTGGTGCAGCCACTACGGAAAACAGTATGGAGCTTCCTCAAAAATTCAAAAGTAGGACTACCTTACGACCCAGCGATTCCACTTCTGGGTATTTATCTGAATGAAACAAAAACACTAACTCGAAAAGATCTCTGCACCCCCATGTTCACTGCAGCATTATTTACAATAGCCAAGATATGGAAACAACCTAAGTGTCCATTGATGGATGAATGGATAAAGAAAATGTGATAAGTACAATGGAATATTATTTAGCCATAAAAAAAAAATAATGAAACCTTGCCAGTTGCAACAACATGGATAGACCTTGAGGGCATTATGCTAAGTGAAATAAGTCAGAGATAAATACTGTATGATCTCACTTATATGTGGAATCTAAAAACAAAATCGAGTTCATAGAGAGAACAGATGGTGACTGCCGGGGGCAGAGGGTGGGGGTGGGTAAAAACTACAAAAGTTCCTGTTATAAAATAAATAAGTTATGAGAATGTAATGTGCAGCATAGTGACTATAGTTAATAACACTGGGTTATATATTTGAAAGCCGCTAGGGGAATAAATTTTAAAAGTTCTCATCACAAGAAAAAAATATTTTGTAACTGTGATGATGGATGTTAAGTCACTGTGGGGATCATTCTGCAGTCTGTGCAAATACTGAATCATTATGCTGTACACCAGAAACTAATGTAATGTGTCAGTTATACCTCAGATACACACCTGCACACATACACACGCACGTACATACGAAAGCGGTCCCACAGGAAACAGAGGCAGACGGAGTGCTGCAGCAGGAAGCGTAGGACCACAGTTCTCTCCTCCCCTTGGCCAGGTCGTGTACGTGGGACTTGCATCGGGCCGCGCTGGCAGGCTTCTCTGGGCAGTGCTGTTCTGTGTAGCAGCAGCGGCACCTCTGTACTCAGTAATGACGCCCCATCTTCAGGAGGTGATGCCCCCTCCTTTACTGTCACAAAGAGGACTACAGCAGAACTGGATGCTTTAAGCTTCTCTGACAGCCATCAATCAGAAACAATTCATCTCAGCCTTTCACTTGTCTGTGACTCAAGAAGAAATGTTCTCCTGACATTCCAGTGAACCCACAAGCAGATCTTGCTAACAAACCACGACTCCCAACCCCAGGCACAGTCCTCGAATACAAATCACGTCAGACGCACCCAGGACCAAAGTGGACGGAGGGGCCGTTCGAAAAGAACAAGGAGAGAGGTGAAAGGGCATCAAGGACCAAATCCAGCAAGAGTCACTGTGCACGTGTTTCTGCTGGGTTTTTCGCGTGCCTGTTATCCTCCGACACGTTATTCTCTCACAGGCGGGAAGACGTGTCCGGCCACATGGACTCATCGCTGTGTATCCCTGACACAGAGTTCTTTAAAACAGCATCTGGTTTTTTTTAAAGGCACTTTTAAATGCATTGTTACCCCTTATTCTGTTCTACCAATTTCCACTGACCCAAAAATAACATGAATAAAATTCTCAGAAACTGCAAGCGGAATTTGGGGGCATTTTCAGAGAACCGTGTGGCATTTTACTGAAGCTTTAATTCTTGTCTTCCATGTTGTCCCGCATTCGGAATGCTGTCCTTGGCGTCATTTTCTCATCCTCCACGATCTCTACTCTGCTCTTACAGCCACTTATCCACCTGGCAGAGGCGGTGCCTTTGGCCCCCGTCATGGCCACGGTGTCACGTCCTCGCCTCTTGTTCTCTGAGTTTACAGGGAGCACAGTCCCCACAGGACCACGAGCTCACCGCCCCCAAGGGGGTGTGGATGCGGGTCCACTCCTCAGCACCCCGCTCTCTGGGCGTCTCCGGCCTCCAAGGCCCCTCCTCCACACCCACACACAGACACACTAATACACACCCACACACCCACACCAACACTCCTACACACACCTATACACACACACTCATACACACAGCTACACACACTCATACACACATTTACACACTCAGACACACACCTACATGCTTACACACCTACACACAGATACACTCATACACACCCACACACTCACACACGTACAGAAACACTCATACAGCTACACACCCACACCTACACACTTATACACACACTCATACACACACCTACACACCTACACAGCCACAGACACACATACACACACCTACACAGCCGCACACCCACACACCGGTGATGCCGTGAACAAACACACCCAGCTCGCGCCTCACGGGTGAAGGCGACCTAGCATCTTTGGACGCCACCGCTGTGTGTGCTCGGCGTCTCACTCACTGCCTCACAGAAGCGGCGCAGGTCACTCCCCTCCACGTGTCGCTGAGGGGCTGGCTGCGTGTGGCAGTCACCCTGGGAGGCACCAGCAGCCCAAGAGATGCACACGTCACACTGGAGAGTCCAGGCCGGCGCGCACACAGCGCGGCCTCGGCTTCGCAGCCCCAGGCACTGGGGTCTGGGGGAGGGAAGCCGCGGGTCCTGGGGCCTCTGGCCGGGGCCGAACCCCGCTTTGCCGCCCGCATCTGCAAACAGGGGCCAGAGGCTGCGCCTCTTGGTGCCACCTCCGAGGGAGCCTGCGAGGTCTTCACGACAAGATGCACGTGGAAGCCTGGGCGCAGACGTGCTGGGCGGCTCGGGCAACGAATCCGCAGGAAGCGAGTCACCGATGGGGAGCAGGTGAGGGGAGCAGATGACTACAGGGAGCGGTAGGGCCTGCTGACCTCAGGGAGAAGGACGCCCCCACCCCCACCGAGAGACACGGGGAGCGCTTCCGTGGGCCTCTGGGCTGCGCAGACGCGCCCCACCCTCCCCCGCCCCCCCCCCTCCCGGCCCCCTAACGATCTGGGAGAACGTGGTGCCGCTTCGCAATTTAGGCTTGTCTCTGGCCCTGTCACGGTAGAAATGGCATCGCTCACAGCCAGCTCGCCCCCAAGCCCTGTCACCTACTCCTTTCAAAAAACAAAAATGAAAAACCCAAAGTACTGGAAACAGGAAAGAGACCAACACTTCACTGCTACCCATGAACTGTTTTAATAGGATTTCACTTGAGGGTTAAAATTTGGTACAAAGAGAACTATGTGATTTCACTCATGTGTGGGATATAAAACTAAAAGCAACAAAATGATCAAGAGAAACAAAAACTCACAGACACTGGTCACAGTTTAATAGTGACCAGAGAGAATGGGAAGCTAAGGTGAACAGGGGTCAAACACTTGGTGACAAAGAGAGAGGTGATGCTGGGTGGTGAACACACAGTGCAGTGTACAGATGACGTATTACTGACTTGTACATGTCAAACTCACATGATTTTATAAACCAATGTTAATCCAATTAAAAAATGTTAACTCAAAATAAAGAAATACCAAGTAACAGCTTTCCTTGTATGTGTGTGTGTGTCCAAAATTTTCTCAAGAAAATGTCTCTGAATATGAAGCAAATACTCAGTCCAGTGAAATCTAAAAGAAGTTAAATCATAATTCCCTTTACTTTGATAACCAGAAAGCCTCTGTGGAAAATAACTAAGCATGATTTTTAATGGCTATAAAATCAGTGTGACATTTAATACTCGCTTTAACAATATCCCAATTTACTCATTTACTTAACACTAAAGATTTTATTTTTCTGTAATTTGTCCTTTTTGTTTTTTTTTTGTCCTCTCAAAATATACCTTTTAGTTTACATATTTGGTTATGTCTTAAATATGAGTGAAATTCATGGGTCCGTGTGAGCATTATGAGTCAGAATCTAAATTCAGAAGAAAATAATTAAAATTTTCATTAGAAGCAGAATGAATGCACAAAAAGTCTTTTAAATGAAAGAAAATGTCTCTGAATTTATTTAAGTTAAAAGTGTCACCACAGCAGAACATCTAGTTGTCCCGGCCACAGTGATGGGCGCATGTGACCTGTGTCCCTCGCGGAACCATCACACACAAGCTTCCCTTGCATGCTGAGAATGTGTCCCCGGGAACAGGCGTGTGCTCACGGCACCCCTCGGGCCCCTCCTGCCTCCGGCCCCTGCAGCTCTGCGGTCCGGCTCACTCTGCACTGCATCCTCCTTGGCTCCCAGCTAGAGTTAAGGTTATTCTGAGAGGATGTCCTCCCTGGGGCCCGGGGGCGTGGCCACAACCTCCCCCTCCTCCACCTCTAGAAGGGACCTCGAGCCACTCTCCTGGCCTGCTGCTCCTGCCCACTTCCCTTGTACTGATTCCTGTTCTCTCCTAATTAGGGGAGGGGAAAGGGAGGGCTCTTTTCTCTTGTCCTGTCTTCCATTCGCCATAAGACTCCTGTCAGATTTGCCCTTGAACACTGCGCTAAGCATCATGGGAAACGAAGCCCCCCCAACATGGTCGCAGCCTCCCACAGAGAATGAGGGACCAAAATTAGAGCCACAGATAAGCGATGAAATGTGCAGCTCCGGGAAGCTGAAGAGATGGTCAAGGAAAGAGACATGAGAACGGGCCGGAGTGACACAGGAAAGCTCCGTGCAGGGTGCGGACTTGAGTCAGATGTCAAGGGTCAGACTGTGGACAGTCAGAAGCCCAGCAGCAGAGACAGACCGCCTTGCAGGGAGCTGGGACTGAGGCGCGCCGGCACGCACTCAGGGTCTTGCAGGATGCAAAGGGCAAGTGACTCCAAGGTGGGCAGCTGGTGGGGGAAGGGCACGATGGAAGCCAGGATGAGTAGTGCGTGCGAAGGAAGTCGACCCCTGAGCCAGGCGGCCAAGGGAAACAGGACGCGGGCTGACGACAAACTAGATCCAAGGGAGAGAAAAGCTGATGCACTGAGCACCTCGCGTGGGCCAGGCACTGTGACTGGTTTCTCACACAAATTCTGTCAAATGACCTCAAAACATTCCTCTGAGAAGGCTAATATTACCTTGATTTTAAGGGAAATTTTAAGTTTTTCTTGCTTCCATAAAGCTAGGTACTGGTGGATTCAGGCCTCAGACCCAGGTCTTCTGAAGGTCATGATCTGGTGTTTCTAAGCCAGAGACTGAAATGGTAATGCCGCTGGCCAACACAGAGCCACCTAGGGGACCATGTGAGCTCTGGTCAGTGTGTCCAGCGGTAAGAGGGGGGGTCAGACTAGAGGTGTGGGGAGGTGGGAATACGGGGCCAAGGGCCGTCAGAGCTGTGGCTGGTTCCTTCTGCAGGAAAGAACGGCTTTGGGCGGGTGCCTGTCATGTCTATAGTTCTCAGCTGGATGAAGTCACTGTGACGTCTTTTCGAACTAGTGCTCCGAGGGTGGTCCAAGCTCTGTGGAACAGATAAGCTCACAAAGGCAAGAGCGATGGAACAGAAAATAGGAATGTTTGGGACTAACCAGACCTGGAGAAGAGGAGTAAAAACCCCAACAAAGCACGAGCAGATGTGTACAAAAATAGCTCAGACTACGCGGCATCTCTGAAACCAAGCGGGGAGCTGGGAAGCGGAGGGCAGTTAGTGGCCTTCAAGGGACCGAAGGGAACGGGGCGCAGAGACATATCCCCATTTGGAGGAGGAGGTTCCTGGTGACACCGACACGGTGGATTTAATGGAAGCTGACATGGTGACAAGGCAGGGACTGCAGCTGGAGGAGGCACCAGGGTCAAACACGGAAACCTTAAGGTGGGGGGATCCACGTGACCCAAGGTCCACCAACAGAATCAAGGGGAGGAGGAGGCAGAGAAAGTGTGGAACTCAACGCGGTCCCCGTCCTGGACCAGGGGGCAGGTGCTGAGACCAGGGACACACAAAGGACTGAAACTCAGGACAGAAGGAAAGAAGCTGCTTTGTCAGCAACTGAAGGACAAGAGGGCGGATCTGGATGGTGAGCCCCGCGAGGGAGAAGATGAGGTAACATGGATGGGGGGCTCAAATCTAGTCCATAAGAGAGAAGAGTGTGCTGGCAACTTCTGACAATTCTTTGGAGATTTTCACACACTATGCCTCTGTTATAGACGGAGTGTTTGCACCACCCCAAAACTCATGTGTCGAAACTCTAACTCCGAGTGGGATGCTGTTAGAAGGTGGAGCATTTGGAGGTTGTTAGGTCATAAGGGTGGGACCCTCGTGAATGGGATCTGCGCCCTTATAAGGAGAAATGTGAGAGAGATAATTTCCCTCAGCCATAGAGGGCACAAGAGGACAGCCATCTGCAAACCAGGGAGCAGGTCGTCACATGCTGGACTCACTTGCTTGGTCTTAGACGCCCCAACCTCCAGATAAATGACTGTTGTTGAAGCCACCCAGTCTGTGGTACTCTGTTAGAGCAG